>NC_062568.1:30936500-31597500 GCF_022837055.1 Prionailurus viverrinus
ATTTCTAGATACCTAACTGGGAAAAAGATGTTGACATTTAGATATTTATCTTATATTCAGCTATCTTGCCAATTTTGTTAATTCTGAATTTTTTTTAACTTGCATTCTCATTACCATGCATTCATATTACCAACAGAAAATAAAGAGTTTTACATCTTCTTGTCCAGTTTTTAGGCCAGCTATTTATTTTCTTTAAAAACCAAGACAGTAGCAAATAATAATGGAGATACTGAGCATATCTGCTAAGTTCCTAATTATAATTAAGGTGACTGCAATGTTTTACTGTTTAGAATAATATATGCTCTTGACTTTTTAAATTTTTTTTTTTTGAGAGAGAGAGACAGAGTACGAGCTGGGGAGGGTAAGAGAGAGAGACACACACAGAACCTGAAGCAGGCTCCAGGTTCTGAGCTGTCAGCACAGAACCCAACATGGGACTCAAACCTGTGAACTGTGCGATCGTGACCTGAACTGAAGTCAGACGCTTAACCAACGGAGTCACCCGGGCATCTCTATGCTCTTGATTCTTTATAAACACTCTGCATTGTAAGTTGTTTTCTTCTATTGCTGTTATTCTTAGTGTTTATAATTGGAGAGGACAGCTGAATTTTATCAAATAACATTTTGACATTTATTAATATTTTTAATGATTTTTCTTCTTTAATATGTAGATGTAAGGGATTCTGTTGATAGATTTCTTACCATTAAGCCACCTTGAATTCCTTGAATAAACCACCCTTGGTCATACTATACTAGTCTTTTGGCAAGTTGATTTTATTTTTGCTATTGTTCAGAATTTTGCCTAAACTCATAGCAAAATTGATCTAGTTTTTTTTTTCCTTTGTATTACCATCATTACTGGATTTTGATATTAAGGTTCTACTTCCTTATGAAATAAATTTGATAGCTTTACATATTTTTCCATAGTCTAGACTAATTTAAATAAGTTCATAACTGTAATTGTTTAAATATTGTATAAAACCATATTGCCTTGGTGACTTTTTCAAAATGATAACTTTTTTCGGTGGTAATTACCATATTCAAGTTTTTACTTATTAGGTTGATTTGGTGATTTATAATCAGTTAGGAAATCACCCATTTCCTTTAGATTTTCAAACTTGTTTTCTATGAAGTTATATACAGTATTCTCATGATTTTTAATCTCTTTTGTTTCTGTGGTTTTTATGCATCTTTTTGCGTGTTTTGTTATCTTTGTTTTTATCTTTAATCAAGTTTTTGAGTCCCTTTTTTAAAAAAATCACGTTTTAGATCTTTTCAAAGAATGAACTTTTAGGATACATTTATCCTTTCTGTTGTGTATTCTATTTTGCTTCCTAGTTTCTCTAGGTTTATTTTGTGATTATTTTCGCAATATTTTTAGAGGGAACACCTTTTCAATGTTTAGGTTTTTTTCCCTGTAAAAACAAATAATGTGAAGCCTTAAATTTTCCCCTGCAAAAATCCTACTTTATTTCATAATCTTTATTATCTAAACAGTTTCTAATTTCTCTGTTTACTTCATCTTTGAAGTAAATTTATTTAAGGTTTTTTTGAGGTTTATTTGAGAGAGCATTTCGAGATTTCTAAGTTGTTTAGATGATTTGGGTCACTCTTTTATTATTTACTTTTGATTTTATTATACTGTGATCATAGAGTATGCCCTGTTAAAATTTCTACTTAAAAAAAAAAAATCCCTGGGGTGCCTGGGTGGCACAGTTGGTTAAGCATCTGACTCTTGATTTTGGCTCAGATCATGATCTCATGGTAGTGAGATCAAGCCCTATGTCGGGGCTCTGCACTGGGCCTGGAGCCTACTTGGGATTCTCTCTCTTTCTCTCTGTCTCTCTCTCTCTCCTCTCTCCCCTCCCCTGCTCACGCACACACACTCTCTCTCTCTCTCAAAAAAAATCCCTTTCTCTCCCATTTATCTCTTTCCCTTCTCTTCAGCTACAATACAGCTATTCCAGTCCCTGCTTCTTGTCAAGGGAAGAGCTGTCCTAGGCATGGCAGAGCTGCAAGCTGGACAGAAGCTGGTCCTTGAATAGTCATGTTGAAAAATCTGTATCCCTGCCAGGGCCTTTCCTGTTAACACTATTATGTGAGAGAAAAATGAACTTCTGTCTTTTACAGGACATTGTTTACGTTGTCCTTCTTATAGCATCTTAGCTCTTGTGGTTATGCACCTTATCTGCAAACTTGTGTTCATGTTACCTTTTCATAATATTTTGGCTCCTATTCTTTAATGTAGAAATCAAATTCCTTTATAAGAAATAAAAAAAAAAATGCAATGCTTACAATTCTAATGTTACAATTAGTGGTAATGACACTATAACCACAGGCATACAAGACAAAATTATGTCCTTGGAAAACATATAAATGTGTTCATATATATATTTATATGATTTATGTTTTATTTCATTATGAAAATATTTAAATTGGCTGTGGATATGTTTTATTCAGTCTAAGATGCCATTGAATCTAGGTCATACCATTATTTTTTGTACCATTGAGAAAAAAATTGCCAGTTACATAATTCAATGACTCAATACTTCTTCCTAACACTTAGAATTTTTGTTTTATACTTACATAAAGATTGCTTTTGGATTTCTTTATTTTTATCTTTAAAATTTTAAGTTTTTATTTAAATTCCAGTTAGTTAACATACAGTATAATATTAGTTTCATGTGTACAATATAGTGATCCAACAATTCCATACATCACTCAGTGCTCATCACAGCAAGTGAGGTCCTTAATCCCATCACCTAATTTTTCCCATTACTCCACCTACCTCTCTTCTTGTAACCGTCAGTTTGTTTTCTATGGTTAAGAGTCTTTTTCTTGGTTTGCCTCTCTTTCTCTCTCTCTCTCTCTCTCTCTCTCTCTGTCTGTCTCTTTTTCTTCCTTTGCTCATTTGTTTTGTTTCTTAATTCCACATATGAGTGAAGTCATATGGCATTTGTCTTTCTCTGACTGACTCATTTCACTTAGCATAATACTCTTTAGCTCCATCTATATTGTTGAAAATGGCAAGATTTTCATATGTCAAGATTTCATTCTTTTTATGGTCAAATACTATTCCACATCTTTATCCATTCATTGGTCATTGGACACTGGGCTGTTCCTGTAATTTGGCTACTGTAGATAATGCTGCTATAAATATATGGGGTGCATGTATCCCTTTGAATTAGTATTTTTGTATTCTTTTGGTAAATACCTAGAAGTATAATTGTTAGACCATAGGGTAGTTCTATTTTTAACTTTTTTGAGGAACATCCATACTGTTTTCCAGAGTGGCTGCACCAGTTTGCATTTCCACCAACAGTGTAAGAGGGTTCCCCTTTCTCCACATCCTCACCAACACCTGTTGTTTCTTATGTTGTTGATTTTTGCCATGCTGACAGGTGTGAGGTGGTATCTGATTGTAGTTTTGATTTGCATTTCCCCAATGATCAGTGAGGTTGAGCATCTTTTGATGTATCTGATGGTCATCGGTATGTCTTCTTTGGAAAAATGTCTATTTGTGTCTTGTGCTCATTTTTAAATTGAATTATTTGTTTTTTGGGTGTTGAATTTTATAAGTTCTTTATATATTTTGGATACTAATCCTCTATCAGAAATGTCATTTGCAAATACCTTCTTCTATTCCATATGTTGTCTTTTAGTTTTGCTGATTGTTTCCTTTGCAGTGCAGAAGATTTTTATTTTGATGCAGTCATAATAGTTTATTTTTAATTTTGTTTTCCTTGCCTCAGGAGACATATGTAGAAAGAAGTTGCTATGGCTGATGTCAAAAAAGTTACTGCCTAAAAAAAAAAAAATACTGCCTGTGCTCTCTTCTAGGATTTTTATGGTTTGGGGCCTCACATTTAGGTCATCAGTCCATTTTTAATTTATTTTTGTGCATGGTGTAAGAAAGTGGTCCAGTTTCATTCTTTTGCATATTGCTGTACAGTTTTCCCAACACCATTTGTTGAAGAATTGTCCTTTTTCCCATTGGATATTCTTTTCTGCTTTGTCAAAGATTAATTGGCCGTGTAAATGTGGGTTCATTTCTGCATTTTCTATTTTGTTTCATTGATCTATGTGTCTATTTTTGTGCTAGTACCATACTGTTTTGATTACTATAGCTTTGTAATATAATTTGAAGTCTGGGAATGTGTGCATCCAGCTTTGTTTTTCTTTTTCAAGATTGCTTTGGCTCTTTGGGGTCTTTCATAGTTCTATACAAATTTTAGAATTGTTGTAGTTCTGTGAAAAATGCTGTTGGTATTTTGATAGAGATTGCATTAAATGTGTAGATTACTTTGGGTAGTGTAGAAATTTTAGCAGTATTTGTTTTCCTAGCCATGAGCATGGAATGTCTTTTCATTTCTTTGTGTCATCTTCAATTTCTTTCACTAGTGTTTTATACTTTTCAGACTATAGGTCTTTCACCTCTTTGATTAGGTTTATTCCTAGGTAGCTTATTGTTTTTGGTGCAATTGTAAATGGGATTGTGGTCTTAATTTCTCCAACTTCTGCTTTGTTATTAGTGTATAGAAATACAACAAAATTATGTATGTTGATTTTGTATCATGTGACTTTACTGAATTCATTTATGAATTCTAATAGTTTTTTTGGCAGATTGTTTCGAGTTTTCTATATATAGTATCATATCATATGCAGATAGTGAAAGTTTTACTTCTTCCTTGCTGATTTGGATGCTTTTTATTTCTTTTTCTTGTCTGATTGCTGTGGCTAGGACTTCCAGTACTATGTTGAATAAAAGTGGTGACAATGGACATCCTTGTCTTGTTTGTTTCGATAGAGGAAAAGCTATGTTTTTTCCCCCATTTAGGAAGGTATTAGCTGTGGGTATTAGCTGTGGGTTTTTCAGATTTGGCCTTTATTATGTTGCCTCTAAACCTGCTTTGTTGAGGGTTTTTATCATGAATGGATGTTACTTTGTCAAATGCTTTTTCTGCATCTACTGAAATGATTATATGGTCCTTCTTTCTTTTATTAATGTGATATATCACATTGATTAATTTGCAAATATTGAACAACCCTTGCAAATCAGGAATTAATCCTACTTGATTGTGGTGAATTATTTTTTTAATGTATTGTTGGATTTGGTTTGCTAGTTATTTTATTGAGAATTTTTGCACCTATGTTTATCAGGGATATTGGCCTGTAGTTCTCTTTTTTGGTGGTGTCTTTATCTGATTTTGGTATCAGGGTTATGGTGGCCTAATAGAATGGATTTAGAAGTTTTACTTCCTTTTCTATTTTTTGAAATAGTTTGAAAAGAATAGGTATTAACTTTTTAAATGTTTGGTAGAATTCCCCTGTGAAGCATCTGGTTCTAGACTTTTGTTTGTTGAGAGTTTTTTGATTGCTGATTCAGTTTCTTCCTGTTTCACTTTTGGTAATTTATATGTTTCTAGGCATTTATTTATTTCTTCTAGGTTGTCCAATTTGTTGGAATATGGCTTTTCATAATATTCCTATAATTGTTTGTATTTCTGTGGTATTGATTGTGATTTCTCCTCTCTTGTTTGTGATTTTATCTGGTCCTTTCTGTTTTCTTTTTGATAAGTCTGACTAGGGGTTTATCAATTTTACTAATTTTTTTCAGAGAACCAGCTCCTGACTTCATCGACTGTTCTATTGTTTTTTTAGTTTCTATATCATTTACTTATGCTCTTATATTTCTTATTTCCTTCCTTCTGGCAGCTTTAGGCTTTGTTTGTTTTTCTTTTTCTAGCTCCTTTAGGTGTAAGGTTAGGTTGTTTATTTGAGATTTTTCTTGCTTCTTATAGGCCTGTATTGTTATATACTTCCCTCTTAGAACCACTTTTGCTGCATCCCAAAGGGTTTGGCCTGTTGTGTTTTCATTTTCATTTGTCTCCATATATTTTTTGATTTCCTGGTTGATCCATTCATTGTTTAACAGAATGTTATTTAACCTCCATTATTTGTGGTCCTCCCAGATTTTTTCTTGTGGTTGACTTCTGTTTTCATAGTGTTGTAATCGAAAAGGTGCATCGTATGACTTTGATCTTCTTCAGTTTGTTGATGCCTGTTTTATGGCCTGATATCTGTTCTGGAGAATGTTCCATGTGCACTTGAAAAGAATGTGTATTCTGTTGTTTCAGGATGGAATGTTCTGAATATATCTGTTAAGTTCATCTAGTCCAGTATGTCATTCAAAGCCATTGTTTCCTTGTTGATTTTGTGTTTCAGTGATGTGTCAATTAATGTAAGTGGGGTGTTAAAGTCCCTTACTATTATTGTAGTATTATTGATTAGTTCCTTTATGTTTATTATTAACTGTCTTATGTTTTTAGGTGGTTTAATGTTGGGTGCATAAATATTTATAATTGTTATATTTTCTTGTTGGATTGTTCCCTTTATTATTATATGGTGCCCTTCTTTGTCCCTTGTTACAGTCTTTGTTTTAAAGTCTCGTTTGTCTGGGGGCGCGTGGGTGGCTCAGTTGGTTAAGTGTCTGACTTTAGCTCAGGACATGATCTCACGGTTGGTGGGTTCAAGCCCTATGTCGGGCTCTGTGCTAACAGCTCAGAGCCTGTAGCCTGCTTCAGATTCTGTGTCTCCCTTTCTCTCTGCCCCTCCCCTACTCGTACTCTCTCTCTCTCTCTCTCTTTCTCTCTCTCTTGCAAAAATAAATAAGTAAATAAAATAAAAACATTAAAAAAATTTAAAGTCTAGTTTGTCTGGTATAAGTATTGCTACTCTGGCTTTTTTTTTAAATAGTGTTTTTTTTTTTTAATGTTTATTCAGTTTTTGAGAGAGAGAGAGAGAGAGAGAGAGAGAGAGAGAATGAGTGGGGGAGGGGCAGAGAGAGAGGGGGACACAGAATCCAAAGCAGGCTTAGGCTTTGAGCTGTCAGCACAGACCCTGACATGGGGCTCAAACCCACAAACCATGAGATCATGACCTGAGCTGAAGTCTGATGCTCAACCACATGAGCCACCCAGGTGCCCCCTGTCTTTCTTTTGACATCCGTTTACATGGTAAATGTTTCTCCATCCCCTCATTTTCAATCTGCAGATGTCTTTAGGTCTAAAATGAGTCTCTGTTAGACAGCATATAGATGAGTCTTTTTTTTTCCCTCATCCATTCTGACACCCTATGTCTTTTGATTGGGAACATTTAACCCATTGACATTCAAAGTAATTATTGATAGGTATGTATTTATTGCCATTTTATTACTTGTGGTTGTTTCTGGAGCTTTTCCCTGATCCTTTCTTGTTTTTCTCTCTTTAATGTTTTGCTGATTTGCTTTAGTGATATATTTGGATTTCTTTCTCTCTTTTTTTAATTTTTTTTTTAACGTTTATTTTATTTTTGAGAGAGAGAGAGAGAGCATGAACAGGGGAGGGTCATAGAGAGGGAGACACAGAATCTGAAACAGGCTCCAGGCTCTGAGCTGTCAGCACAGAGCCCGACGCGGGGCTCGAACTCACGGACCGCGAGATCATGACCTGAGCCGAAGTTGGCCGCCCAACCGACTGAGCCACCCAGGTGCCCCGGATTTCTTTCTCTTTATTCTTTCCATGTTTATTAGCAGTTTTTGATCTATGGTTACCATTTGGTTTGCTTATAACCTCTTCTGCATATAGCAGGGATGATTTAGTGGTCATGAACTCTTTTGGTTTTTGTGTGAGAAACTATCTTTCCTTCTATTCTGAATGATAGCCTTGCTGGATAGAGTATTCTTTTTTTTTTTTTTTTAATTTTTTTTTTCAACGTTTATTTATTTTTTTGGGGACAGAGAGAGACAGAGCATGAACGGGGGAGGGGCAGAGAGAGAGGGAGACACAGAATTGGAAACAGGCTCCAGGCTCTGAGCCATCAGCCCAGAGCCTGACGCGGGGCTCGAACTCACAGACCGCAAGATCGTGACCTGGCTGAAGTCGGCCGCTTAACCAACTGTGCCACCCAGGCGCCCCAGGATAGAGTATTCTTTATACTGCTGCAACACTTCCTTCCGGCCTGCAAAATTCCTGTTGAAAAATCCCCTGCTAGCCTTATGGATTTTCCCTAGTAAGTTACTGACTTCTTTTATCTTTCTGCTCTTAAGACTTTTTCTTTATCACTATATTTTGGAAATTTAATTACAGTATCTCTTGGTGTGGGTCTTCTTTTGTTGATTTTGGTGGGAGTTCTCTGTGCCTCCTGGATCTAGATGTCTGTTTCCTTCCCCAGATTAGGGAGTTTCTAGCTATTACTTCTTCAAATAAATTTTCTGCTCCCTCTTCTCTCTCTTTTCTCCTGGGACTCCTTATGATATGAATGTTATTATGTTCTATGGAGTCACTGTTTTTGGACTTCCTTAGATACAGATTTTTAATTATACATTATTCTTGTACATAGATAAAATGGAACAGATAAATGAAATAAATTAGATGAGATTTTCCCCAAGCTTCTTCCTAGGAAGAGTTTGACTTTTCTGAGTCACCTTCAAATCATAGTCATTGATATTCACATTTTCTCCGCACAAAATATCCTCTGTGACATTAAGAGTCTTAGAGAAGCAGTATATTTTAAAAGAATGCTTCACTATTGTCTCTGAGATGTTCTTCCAAACCTCTTGACACCAGTTCTGCAAGTTTTAATATACACATGGGTGGTAGGCAGAGTGATGGCCACCAAAGCTATCTGTATCCTAATCCCTGGACCCTGTGAATAGGTTACATGGCCAAAGGGAATTAACATTGAAGATAGAATTAAGGTTCTCAGTCAGTCGACCTTAAAAATATGGAGATTATCCTTAATTATCCCTATGGACCCAACCTAATCACAAGGATCTGCACATGAAGAAGAGGGAAGCAGAACAGGATGCCAGAGTGATGCACTGTGAGAAGCTGACCTGCTTTGAAGGCAGAAGAAGAGGACTGTGAGCCAAGGAAAGAGGGCTGCTTCTAGAAACTGGCAAAGACAAGGAAACAGATTTTTCCAGGGCCTTCATAAGGAATACAGTCCTGCTAACACCTTAATTTTAGCCTAATGAGACCTCTTTCAGACTCTGAAGCCCAGAACGGTAATAAATTTGTATTGCTTTAAGGCACTAAGTTTGTGGCAGTATGTTACAGCAGCAATAGAAAACTAGTACAGTGTACTAGTAATGATAATGTTTCAAGACTGACAGCTGGCTGACAGGAATTTGATGACATACCCTGATTTCAGGGACATTAAAGTGTGAAAAAGTATGTACCTTAAAATTAATGAAATATGGAAAATGTATATTAAATCAGCATCATAGGAAGGATCATCTTAGAAACTGTGACTGTGGACCCAGATGGTCTTGTGATACACAGAATCCAGCTAGACATCATTTTAATGTCTATAATAATGGTGCCACAAATAAAAATATGGGAAGAAGTGAGATTCTAAGAGTTCAAAGGTCTTTAGGGCTAAGTGGGAATATATGTAAATACGTAAGAGCCAAAAAAATTATAAACTTTAATCAAGTGATGTGGCAACTGGGAAATGGGCTAAGTGACATCCTCTTTTATTTTTTTATTTTTTTTTTAATTTTTTTTTTCAACGTTTATTTATTTTGGGGACAGAGAGAGACACAGCATGAATGGGGGAGGGGCAGAGAGAGAGGGAGACACAGAATCGGAAACAGGCTCCAGGCTCTGAGCCATCAGCCCAGAGCCTGACGCGGGGCTCGAACTCCCGGACCGCGAGACCGTGACCTGGCTGAAGTCGGCCGCTTAACCGACTGCGCCACCCAGGCGCCCCGACATCCTCTTTTAAAGTTCTGGAGCTACGCCATCCCACCCCCAATTATATACTATAAATAAGGCTGGAGGCAGCCTATTGTTGTCCCAGATAAGAATTGAGACAATATTCAAATCTGTGGTCATTTCACTACCCTGCAATCAGGGGTGTAACACAAAAATTGTTTCGGGCACCATTATTGTTCTGTTGGCGACTAAATCCCATCATGTGAATTATTGCCAGTAATAGGTAAAACTTTATAAAAATGTGATTTAAATAATATACAGGTTATGACTGAAAAGCACTGCAACTTAAGAATCTGTAAGGATTCAAAGACCCTTATAGAAAGAAAAGTAAGAAAAGTATCTTATGATATATAATAATTCAGATCACTCACATTTGAGATCTGTGAAACTACACAAGAATATGCTCAAACAGTGAGTGAAGCAGAACAGATAAGTTGGGGAACATGAAAGAGCAAACAGTGGTGAGCAACCTTGCCATGTCATTATATAGTTGGGAAATCCTAATTTTGAGCTTCAGATGAATAGCCTTGTATAATTTTAATATTTTTGTTCAAATGAATACCAAATGTCTCCATCAATTCTAGTTAACCGGGTATGTGTTCTATGTGTTCTATGTGTTCTCACTGTTCTCTGGCTACGAATCCCTCTCCGATGGCATAGTGGATGCTGAACTACTCAGATCTCCCTTTCTAGAAACTGTCAATTCCCAGCTGCTAGGACAGTTGGTTGCTGACAGCTCACAGATGAGTTTCTCCCTAGGAATTGTCCCCAGACAAGGATAATTGCCTTGCCCAAGTCATGTTTCCCCCTTGGAAAGAGCCTACACAAGCACTGGCAGACGTGTGCTACAAAGCCTGAGCATCCTTGCCACAACCAGGGCAACTCTGAGGGAGCTTCCCAGCTCTGACCCCCTTGACTGACCCCCAGTGGATGGGCTGAGGCCTCTAATGCAACTGCATCACATTTAAACTCCCTCTGCCTAATCCTACTGCCTTTACCCCAGACAGGCAGTGTTTCTGGCAGTGTCCCTCAATAAACCTCTAGCGTGCAAGTCCCAGGGTCTCAAAGCTTATTTCCCAAGGAACACAATCTACAGCAGAGGTTTTAGAGCTGAATCATGTGCCGCTGGTTGACAGTGAGGACCTCCATTGCTAGTATTAGATGGAGTCCCGACAGCCCCCTGGCGTATGGTTTTGATGCAGTTCATAAATTTTACCTGGTGGTGAGCAGGGAAAGGGTATGTATAGATTGGAAGGCACCGGTGGAATTTGAGAGTAGTAATTATAAGGATTTTGGAAACAGATTGCTGTTCCTGGGAACCATTGATACGTTGGAACAAGACAAGTTTAGAGGGTAATTACTCTAAGTGGGCCTACTTGCTAGCATATAAGGATGCTGTCAGCTCCTGTAACAGAACGGCAGAAAAGACTAAGAATCAGAACCTGGACTTAACTGATAAAGGCACTAGAGCATCACATAGGCCATTTCTTAGCTCTGAGAGTTTGGATGCATTGAGATTAGGGCCCTGGCTGGGAAAGAATGGGACCCTCAGATTTGGAATGGAGACCTGTGGGGTGACACACTCAAAAACCTTGAATCCCCAGATTCATCTGAACTCGTTAGGCCTGCAGAAACGGTCCACTCCTTCCTATTGAAGGCTGGTATTCCCTTCTTGCTTGAACATGATGTGCCAGCATGTGCCTCACTTAGAATATGCCCTGCCTGCCTGCCTGCCTGTCTGCAGGCTGCCAGACCAATAACTTGGTGATTTCCAACGTAACCTGGCTGGAGAAGGGCTGGACCTGCTCAGGGAGGAGAGGAATTATATCCTGAAGGTGCTGCAGGCATGTAGTAGAGCCCGAATGCTCCAGCATCTCTTTAGTCCATGAGAAACCAATAGACTGGAATTGGGAGTGTGAATGTGGGTGATGGGTAGACCTTCCACATGAAGCAATGATGCCAGCCCTAGTTAATTGACAAGAACACTTACATAATCGTCCAGTAAATTTGGGAAGTTTAGATTCTTTGGCATACCAAATAACTCATCTAGAATATGTTTCACTTCAACTTTATAGTTCTAGTCTTGAAGTTTTACTTGAGTGAACATTAATGAAGCCTTTGGCTCAGATGACTTAGCCAACTTACAAAAAAACCCCTCATTCTCCTTGTAACTATCATCTGACTGTAGTAGTGAATATTTCAGTTAGGCTTTCTCTTAAATGATCAGGAGACCAGTACTTTGTTTTACTGTTTTACTGTCAGTCTTTGTGCTCGTGAACTTGGAGAGGTGCCGTTTAAGACTGAGCAGAGGTTTCAGTTGTAATATGATGGGAAAATACATGAGCAAGTGCCTCTTAGCAAAAAAGTCCTTGTGATGATTACTTGATACTGATGTCTACTGATAGAGGCTACCCTGAGCCATTATAAATGCGCTTCATAGATCATTGCAGTCAGGAGACGTTGTTTGCCTGTCACAAGAATTTGCAATTACGCTAGAATGTCATCATTTCAGGAAACTATAAAGCAATGAACATGTTTATTTTCAGCCGCAAAGGAAAAAAATATCCTGAGAACCAGATTTTCTTGGCAGTTTGAAGCATTTATTAGAAAATCTTTAATTTCTTTTTGTAATCCCACACTCAGTGGGCATCCCCTTTAATGGAGGTATGTCAAGCCTGGAGAATTATATGGTACATTCTGAACTTGCTTTGCTGGGAAAATAAGACTCATGACTTAATTTATAGGCTTGTTGAGTTCACCACCCTCCTGGCTCCCTGGAAGGCCGAATTAAAGTCTTGTAATGGCTTAAAGGGGCCTCAAGTGCTCTCAGGTGCCCTTAGACACTGGGAATGGCGGGCACTGGAGTTTGACGCTGATATGTTACCTTAAATAACGTCAAGTACAAAATGGTTCTCGGCAAAGTTAGAGATTAAATGGAAATTTTCTGGGTAATCCCACAGGGTGGAGATTTTCTCTATTTTTTTACATTTCTACTGCATTCCCAATTTTTTCTTCCTCCCCACCTAGAAACATACTGGCTATTGGGTTGTTGCTTCTTCAAAAATGCTTTCAATATGTAAAGAACAAGAATCACTGATGTGTGAGGGAGACACAGCCTGGCTCCTCTCTGGACCTAGAAATGCACTGGCTGGCTACATTCCAGCTGCCATCTATGATACCCCGGGTTAGTTTGCACTGTGTATGGTGGTAGCAGTAAGTGGGCTTTCTCTTTAAGTGGCAGGTGTTTGCAGTTTTAATCCAGCAGGATTTAAACCTGCTTTGGTTCGTATTTCTTCCTCTTAGTTTGCTACCTCTTTCGTTATACTTTCCTATCCATTGAATTGAGTAAAATCTACATTCCCTTTTGTAACAGTCTTACTCCATTTTCTGATGTGTGATTGCTGACCTATTTTAAGGTTCACCCCCCTCTTCCCCTTGTACCCCACATCTCGACATTCATGTTAAGGAAGCCTGGGTGCTACCCCCCTTAGTGCTGGAGGGAGGTTCAAACCATGCAAACCCCTGATTGTGGGAACCCTCACCTTGGCCCCACCCCCTCACTACCATTGAAATCCCAAGCCAGCCCCTTTTCCAAACTCTCTCAAGTGATTTTTGATCTGCTTTGGAGCCCTGTTCCCCTCAGAAATCTCCATCATATAAGCATGATATTTAATTTCTTGTGTCCACTTGGCTAGGCCACAGTATCCAGATATTTTGTCAAATATTTTTCTAGATGTTTCTGTGAAGGTATTTTAAACATGAAATTAACATTTAAATTGGTAAACTTGTAAGTGATGAATCACTGAATTCTACTCCTGAAACCAATATTACGTTGTATATTAACTAAAATTTAAATTAAATAAATATTCATAAAAAAACAAATCAGTAAACTTTGAGTAAATCAGAGTGTGCTCTGTAAGGTGGGTGGTCCTCACCTAATCAGTTGAAGACTTTCATAGGAAATGGTTGGCCTTCCTTAAAGAAAGGAGAATTCTGCCAGGAGGCCACCTTCACACTTGAACTTCAACATCGGCTGAAGTGTCCCTTGGTCTCCAGCTGGCCATGCCAGGTTGTAGGTTGCAAGGTTGTAGTAATAGGGGGATGTAATCCATGTAGAACTGTGGAGATGGTTACTAGAACACAGCCAGATAATCTCAGCAAAGGACTCTTTCAATCTATGCAGTGAAAAGAAGTCAAGGAGGCTAAGGGCAAGCATCTCACAAAAAAGTCGCAATCCCTTACCAGCGTCTGGACGTGAGCTAGTTCTCAGACCTGAAAGGGGTAGCCAGTCTCTAGGAGGAAGGATCATGTGTATACATGGCAAGTGTGTATGGTAATGGCTCATCTGTACTTTTTCCCAAGGGACCTAAGGCCATTTTCTCATTGACTAAGACCTTACTATGTGCCATGTCTTGACAATGTGACCCCTGCTCTTTAGGACTCTGCAGAGAAAACAAGAGTTAAGTGATGTGAAAAAGGAAGTCCAGGGTATTAGAAAATGATTACATTATTCTAATTCTACTGTTTTAATTGTAGGTGGTATTCTTTTAAGATCTAAATGACATCAAACATTGGTTGTCAATGAGAAAATTGTAACATTGCTCCTCATCTTTGGCTAATGGAGAAATATTCCATAGCCCAGAGTTTACAAAGAATCTTTTCATTTAATGAGCCAAATGACCATGTGTAATACATTTAAATTATGACTTATACTTCTCTCATTTACTGTTTGTTTTTGTTCTTTTATACCATAAAAAATTAATGAGGCTGAGAGTCTTAAACCGTGTTTTATGTATTTAAAATAATTATGATTAAAAGCCTTTTACACATGTGTATTTATCATGAATTCTTGTTCAAAGAACTATTTTTCATGGTTCAAGAAGCAAAATTAATTTAAATCGGCAGCTAATGCACAGTTCTCAATTCCATGAGTCAACTGGATGCTGCTGACATTTTTATGTGGAGCCTTCTTTAATGTAATAAAAAGTGTTGCACCAAATGATGCATCAAACATAGGAAGGGGTGGCTCACTCATTGTCTGAAACCCACCCTGCGATGTTCCAGGTCATGTCACGGGCCATAGCACTGCACCACGGTTCATGTTCTCTGCTGTCCTCACGTTGACTTGTGTGACTAGACTGAATGGTGTAATAAAGTGCTAATCTCGACATTCGTGTCTGGTTAACCTTCAGGTGACTAATGCACATGCCTCTCACTCACTCTCCATCAGAGTAGGGAATAAATTCACAACTGCATATCCAGGGTTCCTAGCACGTGGCAGTCAGAGACTTGAGAGGAGGTCGGCTCCTTCAGTGTGCATATGTACTGGGAGTTTGAATTTGGTCTGAATATTCAGAACTCTAGTGTTTCAACCTCTAAAGAAGCTGGATTCCACAGCAGAGTAAGGGCTTATGGCCCCGTGCAGTTCTCCATGTGTATGCCAGGTGCTCCTCATGGGTCAGAGAGTGTAAGTTTGAATGTTTTAAATGTGAGTCGTTGATCCCTTTTCTATTCAGCATGTAGCTGTGAGTGAAGCTACAGACAGTGGCCAGAATACTCTCTGTGTTAGCTTGGATTTGTCTGAGAATATTGAAATAAAGAGCTAAAGGGACTATACTTCTCAGATATGCACAGAAGAATAGACTCCAGTCTTTGACTGGGTGGTAAATTTTCAAAGTGGTAGGTGTAGGGATAATGCATGAATAGGTAATAGCTCTGGGGGACTCAGGAAAATTGTATTTCACTAGGGAAACAAATATATGCTGTCTTTGAAAAGGAAGGAACATACTGAGGATCCAGGTATGGAGAGGTGAAGTTTTTGCTAATAAGACACAGAGACACTAGAACTAGTATCAGGGTGGCAAAGAATGATATAAAAAAATTCTGGCTTTGGGGCCCCAGCTTTGCTGCCTCCTGACTGTGAGATGTTGGGCTATTAAGTCACCTCTCTAAGCCTCAGTTTTCTCATCACCACAATGGAGAGATCGGGTCAAATTAGTTCCCTAGTTCCTCTTACTCTAACTCTGATCCTTTGGCATGCTGGTAAGATTTCAGGTACGCAAGCACTCATGCCACCTTCAAGGGAGGGAGTGACCTCCACAGTCCAAGAAGGACTTGTATTGAGTGCCTGATACTCAGCACCATTACGTAGCACTCAGTTGTAAGGATACACACGAAGTATGTTATCAGCTATATGGTGACGCTGAAACTGAAACAGAGGACTGGAAAAGAGGCTGAAACAGAGGATAAGCTGTGAGCTGTAGATGCCAAGTCTGAAGAACCTCAGATGGGAGGTGTCAATGTAGAATCCACAAGTGTGAGGTGAGATTTGAACTGAAATGTGAGCTGAGCTATAGAGGATAGGTAGGACTTGGGTAGGTAGAGAAAGGATTAGTAGATCATTCCTGGTTTGAGGGAAAATCAGGCTCTTGGCAGAAAATTGATGATTCAGTCAGACTGGGTAACTGAGAAGACTTTAATAAAGAGGACATTTACACAAGGATAGCGAGGCTTAAGTAAAGGAACGGACATGATGCAGTGCCCTGGGCTAGCAGAAGTGTGTCATTACCACTTTAGGCCTGAACAAGCAGGAGGTTAGATGCTTACCATGAAAGGACTTTTCAGAGTGACTGAAAAGGAAGGGGAGCCTTCAGTAGAGGCACTGATGGCAGTCAACCCACCGTGACCCAGCAGGCAGGAGTGAGGGACACAAATACCCAAACCTCATTCTCCTTGTGCCTTCAGTTTCCTTCTGGAGCCTCTGTCTGGCTGAATTCAACTGGAAGATCCATGAAGGTCAGCCTCTTGGGGCACAGTTGAGAAAGGGTGAAAAGTGGATTTATAGAAGCAAACAGAAGGCATCCAGCAGAGCCAGAGACCTGCACTCCCAGGTATACAAGGGCAAACCAAAGGAATGGTGGAGAGCTCTCTGTAGGGACTATGGAAAGTCAGGAAGGGGAATTGCACACATACAGCTGCTGAGCAGTGTCCCTTCATTGCAGGACCACCGCCGATTGTTCACGGCGTTTGGGCGTGTGAAAGAGCCTGGAGGACACTTCTGAGTGTTTCCTGGCTGTGGGGAGAGTGCTCGCCATGCCCCGTCGTTCAGAACTTCCCTTTTTGGAGGGGCAAACTCCTACACCACTCATCCCTTTTCATTCTTACCAAGTGTGTGCCAGGCAGATGAGGAATGCTGGAGCCTCAACAAATAATAATAAAAGTCGAATTCTCACTTTTCACATTAGAACTAGTCCTAGAAAGCCTTCAGTGTCCTGTGATACACCTTGTGGTCCATGGAGGGCCTGCCTTCTGGGGGCTTTCTTAGCATCAGACACCTACCATTACTCTTTAAGTGGTCTCCCTCTCCTTCCTTAAATGCTCTTGTCTCTGATTTCCAAATGAGAAAAACTGGTCTCAAAAGGGGAAGATGAAAGAAATGTCAAAGACAAAGTTTACCTTCTTCATGATTTTACTTGGGTCAGTAGAACTAAGTGGGGTTGTAGATTCTTCCTTCAGAAAGGCTTTGAGATGACTGTAAAAGACTTTTGTTTGTGGGGCGCTTGAGTGGCTCAGTTGGTTAAACGTCTGACTTCAGTTCAGGTCACGATCTAGCGGTTTGTGAGTTTGAGCCCTGTGTCGGGCTCTGTGCTGACAGCTCGGAGCCTGGAGCCTGCTTCGGAGGCTGTGAGAACTGCAAGATCATGACCTGAGCTGAAATCAGACACTTACCCAACTGAGCCACCCAGGTGCCCCTGTTTGGAGGTTTTAAAAGTTAGACTGGGGGCACCTGGATGGTTCAGTCAGTTAAGCATCTGACTCTTGGTCTTGGCTCAGGTCATGATCTCACTGTTGGTAAGTTCAAGCCCCGCATCGGGCTCTGCGCTGATGGCACAAAGCCTGCTTGGGATTCTGTCTCTCCTTCTCTGCCACTCCCCTGTTTGTGCTCTCTCTCTCTCCTCTCTCACGATGTAAGTAAATAAACTTAAAAAATTAAAGATTATACAAATATTAATGAATGCAGTTCTTTTATCTGTCCCACAGGGTTAATATCAGAGGGTGAAATTTAATTCCAACCAAGCTACCTCATGATGGAATAAAGTGGTATTGAGAGAGGTTCAAGTAGGTTCCAAGGCTCCCACTAATGCTTGGTGGCTAAGACAGGAGAGATCAAATTGATAAGATTCAGATGCCAAGTGAAAGATAAGGCTTTAAAGGCTTCTGAACCCTGAGTTTCCAGGGTTCTCTGAAAACTGTGATTGATGTACTTATTTATGAATACTCATGGAAAACATGGTACTGGTGTGGAAAAGAATAGAATTTTCAGGAACTTTTTGTTTCTTAAAGATTACTTGTCACTTTACTTTGAACTTTTAATAGAAAAGCATTTTGACTTCATAGACTTCTCACCTCTGATCCTGGTATTGTCATCTTGATCACATATCACTAATTTACATTGGAGTTTTTGATCATGAAATCATATTTATATCAAAATTGGTTTGATCTGGAAACTCAGTGGCAACCCACAATGTTGTTTTGTTTTCTCTTCCCTCCCCCTAACTCCAATAACTAACTATAAATATTAAATATTTTTGAGGAGTTTTCTTAAGTTGCCCCACCCACTACATTTCAGTAAATCATTATTGTCTAGACACCAAAAGAAAGTCAGAAACCATTGCTGGAAGTGAAAATTCTTTAGGGATTATTATTCAATAACAGAGCAATTAAATAGGACATGTTATTGAACAATAGAAAGTACTTTCTTTATAGTCTGTACACTTAGACGCATTATTAACCATCAAGTCAGCGCTTCAGTTCATGGCCACATATGCTGAAAATGCATGGTTTTGTGCATGGATACATTATCTTTCTTTGGAAAATACTTAACACTTTAAGTAGAAAATGAAATACTGAATTCTGTGTTAAAGCTATAATTTAGTATGTTGTGATTATCTACATAGCCATGATACCTAAATTATATAGCAGGAACAAAATTATTAAAGTATAACAACCATCTTTCTCATTTCATCAAAAGATACATCCCAATGCCCTTATGGAATTCTAATCTGCCATAGTTCAAGGCCACATGTCAGGCCAAAGGATGGTGGGATTTCTGTTCATAGGTTCCTGTGGCTAAGGCCATGGCAATGGCTAAATTCAGTTCACAGTTTATTTATGTTATCAGTTTTAAGGTAATCTTTATAAAATGTTTACTTGTGGGGGATGCACATTATTTCAAAATCTGTGTGTAAAGTGAAGCTCTTAGTATCATTAAAATCACCCAATTTTGTACCATGTGCAATTTTAAATTTAAATTTGCACTTACAATGCTACCTTTTTGCATTCACAGCATTTCCAGCCGGACACTGTGAAGGTTTCATGCGGGCCCTGTCCAGGCTGTCTGTACATTGCTTAATGATGGGAATAAGGGGTGTGAGGGAAACTATAAAAGAGAAGCTATGTTGACTTACATGTTGCTGTGTATGCGTGTGCATCTATGAGTAGAAAGAGAATCAGAGAGGGACAGAGGATGAGAGAGGGACCCGATGGCAAGGCAGAAAAACCACAGCAGGCTGAAGTCTTTGGGGAGACATAAAAGATGCCATGTGGTTGTAGTTTCAGGTGGGATTTTCTTTTTGCTCTTCTTCAGGAGATTGATATAGAGATTCATGTCATTTTTAAATAGATTCCATTTTTTTAAAAAGAAGTTTTAGGTTTGTAGCAAAATTGGGTGGAAAGCCCACTGTTCCCACAAAGTCCCTGCCCGACACTCTCCCTGGCCTCCCCCACTATCAGCATCCAGCAGCAGAGTTTTACATTGGTTACCATTGATTAACTGACATTGACACATCATTATCACCCAGAAGCCATAACTGACATTAGGGTTCACTCTTGGTGTTGTACATTATGTGAGTTTGGACAAGTATGTGAAATTATGTGTCTGCTTTTACAGTAGTATATAGAATAACTACATTGCCCTAAAAATCCTCTGTGCTCTGCCTATCACTACTTATGTTATTATTCAATGCTTTTTTGCTGTGGTATATTTTGGGACTGAATCTTGCTGATCTGGGTGTTGAGATGGGAAAAGGAAGACTTAGATGGATTCAGGTTCTAGATGTGGGCTGCTTAGCCATGAGTGACACTGAAGTGTATTGTCAGGCCTTGGACCATTCACAAAGCTATACTTGGATGACACAAGAGAGCTTCACCAGGACTGTGTATCCAGAGCAGAGAAGTCTCAAGGCTGTGCCTGTCCAGGTCTGAATGCTAGTGAGGGGGATGGGGAAAGTGGGTGCCAGGGAAGAGCTGGTGGGCAGGGCCCAGGGTTTTTGGAGGTCCCACGTGTACTCAGAGCTATCACAACTGAAGGCACATCTGGATTGCAGGATCCACATGCCTGGGTCCACTGGAGACATTTTCTTTAAAGTAGTCATAGTAAGTTCTCCAGTAAAATAAATAGCAGGCTGACTTCTCTGGGCCCTGGAAAGGGGTAGCTTTCGATAGCTTTGAATTCCAAATAACAGTGGCATCCCTCTCCTGTATCCCACACTAATCCAGAAAGCAGGCTTATCAGACAGAAAGAGAGAATCTAGCCAAATAATCTATCTTATGAATACTAGATGTTAGAACATACCGGATACTAAGGCACTGAGGAAGCCAAATCATGAACGTTAGCACAATATGAGATTTGGTGGTAATCTAAGTGGCCACATGGCACAACGGTTGAGAGATGGCCCTTGAAAACCGGGCTGCCGGAGGTCAGAACCCAGTTCTGCTGCTTTGTCATCTGTGTGATTTTGAGCAGGTAACTTGATTTCTCTGTGCCTCAATTTTTTCATCTGTAGAATGGGGAAATAATAGTGCTTGTTTCAAAGGGTTTTTGTGAGGATTAAGCAAAGTAACATTTAGTAATTTAGTGATGTTTTAGTAGTGTCTTTCATATTGGACATTGCCTGGCATGTAGTGTGTATTCTGGAAGTATTTGTTAAATAAATACTCCAACTCTGTCACCTAACAGATGAGGGAAGTTGTCTTAGGCATTATTTACTTCAAATTTTCATAGGTATGTATCCAGTTCTGACCATAAAACCCTGTATTCATGAAGTCACAGGTATAAAAATTTTAAGTTTTTTCTAATTACTTCTCAGCAGTGCATGAGGCTCTTTCTTACTAAATGGTCTGTATGTTGAAGCCTTTAGAATGGCCCATCCCTGGATAGGACCACCAGAAATGGTTGGGAGGCCAGGCAGATGCAGTCAGGGAACAGAAGTGGATAGTGGAATGCTGGGGAAGGGCGAGGAGGGAGCTGAAAGAAAGGTGAGGAAGGCATCATTATTTCTTCTGCAAAGACCACCAGTGAATCTCCAGTTGTTGGGGGCTGTATAAAAATATCTAAAGCAGGGAGCTTTCTGTCCTCTTCCACCTTGTAATATTGTACCAGACTTATTTTGTAGCATAGGGATGCAAATCACCCACGTGGCAAGAGGCTTTGCAAAACTCAGTACAAACAAGTCATGCTGGGGGAGAGGAGAGTGTGAACATTCCAAACCCCAGATGGAGCATCAGGCAATGAGCCTGGTTTTCCTGAAGGATTGGTGGAATCTACCTCATTAGTGAGGGTAAAGTCCTGGAAGTCACTGGAGCCTTGTCATCTCTGCAGGATGTCTCTATAATTGTGGTGACTTAGAATTGGATGGCCCCTTTGCAGTGCTTTTTGGTTAGAGGACACTGATATGTTATTACTTAGAACTAGATGTGTTGAGAAATGCCTCTCTCACTCCTTCATTTCTCTAGCATCCCCTTTCTGAGTTGAACATGCATCTAGTAACTATTATGTTATCTCTCTAAATTATATACACAACAAAATATTAAGGTTGACCTCGCATATATTCATTTATGCTAAAACTAAATCTTGCATTTTATAGGAATGATATTGTACTTCAGGTTATTGTTATATTATACTATTTGATTGTTATATGGAACATATATAAGATGAAATTTGTTATTTTATACAAATATACAATTATATGATACATATAATGTAATAATATAATATATCTGACACAAGACATATTATTTTCTTACCATCATTGTACAGATGAGACACCCAAAAGTCAAAGAATGTTTAATATAACACAATAAAATATAACATTATAGAAATTCATTCATTCATTCAGTTATCCATTTATTCATCAAATATCCATTTGTGCTACTTCCCTGGGGCAGAAACTATTCCATGTTCTGGGGAGATAGAGAACAAAACTGAAAAGACCCCTCTTCTCCTGGACCTTACATTTTACTAGGGGAAAGATAGGCATTATCTTTGAAAAGGCGTTCAGAAGAACGTTCAGGCATTATCTTTAAAAGACGTTAAGAAGAAAATAAAATGAGTGTTTTTTATGGGATCCAGTCTTGATTGGATGGTGAAGGAGGGCCTCTTTGGGAAGATGACAAGGAATCTGGGGCTTGAGAAAAGTCAGAACTGGCCATGGGAAGACCTTGGGACTGAGCAGTCCACAAGAAAGGAACAGAAAGTGCAAAATCTTACAGATGGGATCCAGCTGTGTGTCTTGGGAGGGAAGAAGCCAGTGTGGCCAAGTATAGTAGATGAGGATGTCAGGGTTTGAGATTTTACCCTACTTACAAGCTCATGGTTTAGTCTGTTCCTATTTCGTGGACACTGACAAAGACCTGAGACTTCTGGGTCAGACTCAGCATAGCAAGCAGCATGAACATCATAGTATCAGTTCCCTTTGTTCCCCAAGTCCCATGGGGGCAACATAGATGGGCCAGGTGGATGCTGAGTACTCAGTAGGTTTGTGTACAGACCAGTAACACTGAGCTCAGGATCCCACTGCTTTATTTATAACAAATGGCAAGCAAGATTGCTCTTTGTCCTGCAGAGAGACGTTATCTCATCCAACTGATCTGGGTCAAGAGTGGTCAGGCCCTTGCATTCTTCATACACCCAGCAAGAACTCACCAGATGCTCAGGTTCCTGGCAGGTGACCCGTCCCAACACAGGGGAAGAGCATGCAGAGAGGCAGACCTGAATTGTGCAAGACCTGATGTGTCCCTGTCCAGGATTTATTCGGGGATGGCATGAGACTTCATTTGCCAGTTGTTGGCTTTATACCAGTATTCATAGATACCTACCTACAGGCTTCTTATTACTCTGTACAGTGAGCAGAGAGGGTCCTGGCAGGAAACTGATGGTGTATTTAAGGAATTAACTGAAAAGGGTTTTGTGAAGGGGCTAGTTATAGAGATATGGGCTGGACACCAATAAGGGATGGTGAGGGACTCAGGGACCAGTGTCACCAAGTCCAGAGAGAACTTGGAGCCTTGAAAGAGGAGACTGCCAGGTAGCCACTGCCAGCAAGACAGTGAGGAGGTGGAAGAGGAATGGGGGCCGAGGTGCAAAGGGATAAGACCCTCATCTCACTTTATCCTCCAAATACTAATCTCTCCTGCTTTACTCCCACTGTACAAACCCAGCAGAAGCCTGTAGGCAAGGGAGCCTACTTTGGAGGTGGAGGTCAGCTTCCAGGGACCACAGCAGAGCAGAGAAAGATGGAGAATAGGTCTTGGATGGCACATGTGGAGTAACTAGCACCTTGTACCATTTTATTTATTTATTTTTTATTTTTTTTATTTAAAAAAATTTTTTTTTTCAACGTTTATTTATTTTTGGGACAGAGAGAGACAGAGCATGAACGGGGGAGGGGCAGAGAGAGAGGGAGACACAGAATCAGAAACAGTCTCCAGGCTCTGAGCCATCAGCCCAGAGCCTGACGCGGGGCTCGAACTCCCAGACCGCGAGATTGTGACCTGGCTGAAGTTGGATGCTTAACCGACTGCGCCACCCAGGCGCCCCCCATTTTATTTTTTTAAAGGTTAATAGAAAATTACTTCATATCTAGAATTCTTAAATTCTAATAAAAAGTATACTGTGTTTATATTTACAAAAGAATGTTTTCCCCATGAATCTTCTTTAAAAACTAACTTTGAAGATATACAATGAGAGGCATTTAACTCTGTTTTTCAAAAATAGCTTCCTTATGAAATTTGTTTGACTCATCCACTTGTATACAGGTGCTAAAGGCATTCATGTGTGTTCTGTTTACACTCAGGAAGGATCTCTGACTTAAGAGTCAGGAAAACTGGATTCAAGTCCCCAGTTTATCATTAACTGGTTATAAAATGACAGGGTTGTTAATGGTCTCTAAAGCTCTTTCTGGTTCACTGCTATGTTTGAATACTGCACTTGATCAAGGAAGCAGGACTTTTTCTTAAGGGTCAAAGTTGATTGAGTTTTATAATTGGCTTTGCCTTTTTCTTTGCTTTTTAATAGTCTTTTTCTGTTTAATTCCTATTTTATCTATCTATCTATCTATCTATCTATCTATCTATCTATCTATCTCCCTATGGGAATTATGGTTTATTTAGATTTCTCTGTATCTTGGTCAAAACCAATCCAGGTTCATACATGATACAAGCAACTTCTCTTTCTTAATTAAAAAAAAATGATATGTAAAATTGAAAAATGCAGAGTGAATGACACAAATCTCTAGTTTTTCTGTTAGAATGGAAACGTGATGCTATCACTATAGGTCTTCAATCTGTCATCACCTATGTGCCCAATGTAATTACATGCTCACCACATGCATGATTATCATCCGAGCCAATCCATTCTGCCAGGGCAGTCATATTATTTATTTTTACACACTGATGCTACTGGAACCAAAGTCCTGAAGATTCACTTAAATCCAAGCCCTTGGAAAATTTGGGGGAGCAATTTGTATTATCAGGTCTCTAAACATTTACTTTAAAAATAAATAGCTTCTCAGTCACAATGATATTTAAACACAGGAAATCTCATGTAAGTCATTTGTCCTAAGATGACATGTGGAAATAATTATTAACTAGTTCCTCAAGGGACATAGAAATGCAGACATCTCTTTATTTCGTTAGTCAAATTTATTAAGCAATCTGATTTTCATACTCAAACAACTCTGGCAAGAATCATAGCATGATGGGGACACCTGGGTGGCTCTGTCAGTTAAGCCCCTGACTCTTAATTTCAGCTCAGATCATGATCTCATGGTTTGTGAGTTCAAGCTCCATATCAGGCTCTGCGCTAACAGTGCAGAGCCTGCTTAGGATTCTCTTTCTCTTCCTCTCTTAGCCCCTTGACTGCTTGTGCTCTCTCTCTCAAAATAAATAAATAAACTTAAAAAAAAAAAAAAGAAAAAAAGAACCATAGCATGATAAAGCTGAGTAAAAGGATGCTGGTGTTAATTTTCCCAATTCCTAGTTTGGCAGGTTAAGAAGCTGAAGTCCAAGGAGGCTGGCACTTGCTTCAGATGACATAGCAGGATGCTGCCCAGACTGGGTCTAGAACCTGGGTCTCCAGATAAAAATAGTAGTGTCACAAATAGTACATATATGAGTTCTTCTTGCACAAAAAAACAGAAGATAAAACAACTGTAGTCTTCCTTGACTACCCTCCCAATTCCAATATCCTTCCCAGGATAACAACTATTATCAGTTGATGTGGATTCTCCAGACATTTTGTTGACTGTTTATACCTATGCATAGGTATACATGTGTATGTGGAAATGTGTGTGTAGAAACATGTGATAACATTCTGTACTTTTTAAAGAACATAATTAACATTATACTTTACATGTGGCTCTGCAGTATGACCATCTTGGATATTTTTCTGGATCAGCGTATATCTACCCTATTCTTTTAAACTGCTGGATAATTTTCTGAAATATAAATAAGCCAAGGCATGTGATGGACAGTTGGATTGTTTCCATTTTCCTTCATTACAACGGGTGTTATGACACAGCACTCCTCAAAGTTGAGCAGTGGAACAGAATCTCCAGAGGGGCTTGTTAAAATAGATTCTGGGGCCCCACCTCCACATACTCAGTAGTCCCGGGATGGGACATCCACTTCATTTCTAACATTTCTAACAAGCTCTCAGGGAATGCCGGCAATGTGTGAGTGCCCTTGGACGGGGGTGGGAGGAGAAGGTGGATATGAAGAAGGATTTCCTGGGTCATACATAGGTTTGTGTATTTTTAATTTATAGATACTGAGAAGTTACCCTCCAAAGTGGCTCTACTGCTCTGTATATTTGGTTATTGCCCCCCCAGCAGTATATGAAGTATGAGAGTGTTTCCTCACATCCTTTCCACCCCTGATACTTACAGTCTTTAGTTTGTCCCCAGTGCATTTGATGAGCATGGTATCTTGCTTTCCCCTAATCACTAATGAGGGTGATCATCATTTTGTAACATACAGGTCATCTGCATCTCCTCTTCTGTGAATTGCATATTATATCCTAAGCATGTTTTAAAAATAGGTTATTGGTTTGTTTTTCTCATTGATTTATAGCAATTTAAAGATATGTATTTCAGATATTAATCCCTTGCTTGTTTCATGTCTGAAAATGTTTTGCCCAGTGCTCTTTCTTCTATACAATACAGTTACTACTTTATTCGTAATATTTTAATGTTACCTGAATGGTACTGGTCCCTCTGAGAATCATAAAAATGCCAGAATACAACCTTATTTTCCTGTTGGACCCTCAGTTCAAATCCTGTGGCCATACTGCTAACTGTGGGCTCACCAGATCAACAGATTGTGGAGAACCTGAGAAAGGGAATAGGTTGGACATTCCCCAGCCTCTTTTAGCCAAAGGGCACTGCATCGCTGGAGGAGCACCCAACCTAAATTCAGGGAATAAAACTCACATACGTAGTTGAAATAAAGCAACTTCCGTCTTGTCAGAAAGGAATTTCCGTAAGCTCCTGAGTAAAAGTTTCTAAACCACTTTGACATAGGGATTATTCTCTTTTGACATATTATAAACATTAAAGAAAATTTAATGCCCATCTGGACAGTTAGCGTCTGCCAATTGCTACCACCACCAGCTGCAAAACTACACTGACTACAAGCCATCCAGCTGCCACGCGTCCCCGGTGCCAGGAGAGCGCAAGGCTGCCAGCGCTGCTTCAAGTGGCTGGGCTGGTTCGTAGCCAGGATTTGAGGGAGGATGTGCTGTGAAACACAGTAGTCACGACTCAGATTTTCAATGAGTGTTATTTGTGTTTGCTTTTTTTTTTTTTTTTTTTTTTTTTCTGGTCATCTACTGTGGAAGGCTGCTGGGGACACCATTTCTTTCCTGGAAATGGCAGCAAAACATGTTGATCCTTCTTTCTCTGCCTTTTATGTACTTGCTGGCATCCTCTGCATTCACATTTTGCTTGCGCACAGTCATTAGCTGGAACCGCCTGGAGCTGCAGCAAATGGTGTCATCTCTCCAAGTCTGGGTTTCCCCGGCTCCTGGTCTCTCCCCCCAGCCCTAACAGCACCCTTTTCCTTGTTTTTCCCTCCTTATTTATTGATTTATTTTTGGCATTTTTTTCTTTTACAAAACAGCAAAAAGAAAGTGCTTCCTCTGCTAGTGTTTGCCTAGATGTGTTCTCATATTTGTGCACTTGGGTTCCAAATACTCCTGTATAGATGTTTCCCCGCCACAAGAGGTGGTTCTTCCTTCCATTTAGGAGCAAATCATTTTCCATTTCAGGAGAGAAATTCTTCATCTGACGTCTGTAGTAGATTGCACTAGTGTTTGTCACTTTCCGTCCCCACCCCCCCCTGCTTTTCCCTGTGGGTGGGATTGATTATTCATCCCCTTTTTGTTGAAGTCAGGAGAAACCATGTGACTTGCTTCCACCAATAAAATGTGGGCAGGAGTGATGTGTGTAACTTCCACACAGTAGTTTTAAGAGCCACCTTGTTTGAAAAGTCTTTTTTCCTTCTGCCAGAGGGGCAACAATGCTCAGACAGAGACTGACTGCTCCATCAGCCTAGGTCGTGGAACAAAGACTTAGAGTAGCTCAGTAGCTGTGCCTTGATGGACACATAGTGCTAGAGAAAACAATTGTTGAAAGCCACTGAGATATTTGGGATTTCTACTACAGCACAACTTAGCCTGCTGTGACTGACACTATATCCTTTCATTTGTAGGTCTCTACGATAAAATGCTCTTAACATGCTGAGATTACTTGGTAGAACATGGAATAAGAAATCTAGGAGAGTTATCCCTAAAACCAGGCAGTGCTGCTTGCCTGCTAATGTGTATCTGGCCAGGTTAACAGGGGATCTTAATATGTGAGAAATTTCAGGGATCTTAGAGTTCTAATGAATCCCTCAATTTGCACATAAGCAAACAGGCTCCAAGATGTTAAGTGATACACTTAATCCAGCCAACTGGTTGGGGGAAGAATGCAGTCTAGACTGGAGGAAGCCAGTCTTCACTCCCGTGCTCTGTCAACCATGGCTTCTCCTGGGGCTCTCTGCTCAGTTAGCAGTGAGAAAACTCTAAGAGAAGATTCTTTTTCTTTTTCTTTTTCTTTTTTAAATTTACATCCAAGTTAGTTAGCACATGGTGCAACAGTGATTTCAGGAGTAGATTCCTTCGTGCCCCTTACCCATTTAGCCCATCCCCCCTCCCACAACCCCTCCAGTAACCCTCTGTTTGGCCTTCATATTTAAGAGTCTCTTATGCTTTGTCCCACTCCCTGTTTTTATATTATTTTTGTTTCCCTTCCCTGATGTTCATCTGTTTTGTATCTTAAAGTCCTTATATGAGTGAAGTCATATGATACTTGTCTTTCTCTGACTAATTTCACTTAGCATAATACCCTCCAGTTCCATCCACGTAGTTGCGAATGCTAAGATTTCATTCTTTTTGATTGCCAAGTAATACTCCATTGTGCATATATATATATATATATATATATATATATATATACACACCACATCTTCTTTATCCATTCATCAGTCAATGGACACTTGGGCTCTTTCCATACTTTGGCTGTTGTTGATAGTGCTGCTATAAACATTGGGGTGCATGTGCCCTGTCAAAACAGCACTCCTGTATCCCTTGGGTAAATGCCTAGTAGTAGCAATTGCTGGGTCATAGGGTAGTTCTATTTTTAATTATTTGAGGAACCTCAAAAAATACTGTTTTCAATATTGTTTTCCAGTGTGGCTGCACCAGTTTGCATTCTCACCAGCAGTGCTAAAGAGATCTAAGAGAAGATTCATAAGTAAAAATTTTCTATGATTTTATTTAAAATATGTCTGAAAGCCTTCCACACGTGAAATTTCCATCTGCCCACTGGAAACCTCAGATTGTTTCCCTTTCCCTATACTGCTGCTTCATGTTGAAGACATTTAATATTACCAAAATGAAATGCATATTTAGAGAAGCTGTACTCTAAAGGACAAGCATAAGAGGTTTTTCTTTTAGGCACTGTTCCAAAATACCCACATTCACCATCCTCTTCATTTACCATAGAGTTAAGAGTTGTCTCTGTGCAACTGTTTTTCTAAATCGGTTATGTCTAATTTTACTTTCGTACATATGAAGGGTTCCACTCACTTCCTGGAAAACAGGCCTTCTTATTTTGTAAATTGTTACTCCTTAATCATAACAGAAGGTCACAGGTATATAATGGTTAATCTTACTAAAGCACTATTCAAAATGCCTTATATCTTTGTATACACTTAGCCCTTACAGCAAATGTGTGATACGATGTATTATTATCACTCTTCATCTACAGATGAGGAAATGAAGGCACACAAAAGTTAAGTGACTTACCCAGGGTCACATAGGTAGTGAATGGTGAAACTGGGATTTGTACTGAGGCAGTCTAGCCACACTGTCCCTAGAATGGCTATAATGATGATAATGATCAAGGGACAGTAGCAGCAACAACAGTCATGTAATAATAAAGTAATTAAGTAATAATAAAGTAATTGCTATGTTCAGGTACAGTGTATCATTTTATGTTGATTTGTGATCCCTAAAATATGTACTACAATATCTTAGGAAGTGGAAGTTTAAAATTATCAAGTGACTTGTCCAAGGTCACATAAATGGTGAACCTGATGTTCAAGGCCAGATCCATCTGGTTTCAAAGTCTATCCTTCCTTCATTTTTCCATGCTGCTTTTGTTTTTCATGCCCTCTCTACAAAAAAACAAAAACAAAAACACAAACAAACCAAAAAACCAGTGTGACAGAGTAAAGGCATTGCTTTCAGTAAATTTTTACTGCTTTATGGATCAAATGCACTAAGTAGAATAATAGTGAGGTCTAAAACCTAGAAACATAGCCTCTGAGCAGATGGCAACCTTCTCATCAAGGAAGTGATGAAGGGGAAACAGGCATTGGATGGTGCTTGGACCAGGCCACCTGGTCCCTTCGTCTCTATGACGCTATAATTCTCACAATATTTCTTTAGGAAAGTTGCTATTGTTCCCCCCTCTTTTTTAAAACATGAAATAGAGGTACAGAATATTAAAGTGCTCAGGCTGCTTAACTCTGATGTCACTTGTGGGGCTGCTAGTAAAACCAAGGCCCTTTTACTCAGATATCACGTTCTATATGATGGATTTCACAGTTTCAACTATCTGAGAATGTCTTTTGCAGAGATTTCCAAAGCCTGGGTAGAGTTTTCTAACACTGAAAGCATTTAAACTGTTTTAAAAAGAAGAGATACTGGGAATTTTTTTTTTTAAGTTGTGTGTGTGTTTTAATTTGTAATTAATTGAAACTAAGAAAGTAGTTACAAGACATGGACTAACCTTGTAAATCACTGCTAACCTTAACTTCTGGGCACAGTGATGGGTCTCCTGAGTCCTCCGATCTGTGAACGGGGTTGTGGGAAGATTCTCCTCTTGTTCTTTAACCCCTATGCCTCTAGAATGAAGGGGATGGGAAAATTGTAAGGCACTGGAGGCTACATTAGTTAGGATATGGCTTAAAAAAGATAGAAGTTATTTTTTTCTTATATACAAGCCCAGGCATTAGCCATTTGGGTCTGGTGGGATGTGGGATCCATGGTGTCAAATATCTAGGCTGTTTGTGTCTTCAGCTCCACCACCCCTACTATGCTCCATGGTCCTGTCATCCAAGATGGCTCACCACTGTACCCATAGTGCAGTCCATGGAGATGGAGATAAGGGGCCAGGAGAGAGTACACCACTTCCCTTTTGGGGTGTGGTCTGGAAGTTGCATTTATTCCCGCTACTCTCCTATTAGCCATAATTTGGCTGTGTGTCACACTCAATTCCAGAAGAAGCTTGGAATTAAAATCTATATTCTGGGTGCCCAAATGCTGAGATAAAAATGTTATTACATTTTTATGGAAGAAAGAGAGAACTGCTTTTTGGGAGCAATATCAGCTCTGCTCCCTCTTCTGCTTTATGTCTCTGCCACCACAAGAAGGTCAGGCCCTAGTTTCTCACAGTGAAATCCAAGCCATTATTGCTCTCATCTGTTGGGTGCTTAAGCATCCCTTTGTAAAGTTACGACCCTTTATAAAGAACTCTATGTGGTCTAGTCATGGAGGAATGGTAGATACCAGGAACCACATGCCAACATGATGGCATTCTCTTGTCACTGCCCTGTCCAGCTGTATTTCCAGTTGGTAGATCCAAGGAAGCACTGTCCAACAACCAACAGTAATGAATACGTAACTCAAATCCTTAACTTACTTTTCTTAATAGATATGGAAAGATCCCATCATAATCCACAGTAATAATTTCAAATCTCCCTTGGCCTTCTCCCTGATTCTCTATCCTGGGAAACTGCTCTTAAAAAAAAAAAAAAGAGGGGCATCTGGCTGGCTCAGTCAGTTGAGTATCCAACTTCAGCTCAGGTCATGATCTCACAGTTTGTGGGTTTGAGCCCTGTGTCAGGCTCTGTGCTGACAGCTCAGAACCTGGAGCCTGTTTAGGATTCTGTGATTTCTCTCTCTGCTCTCCTCTGCTCGTGCTCTGTCTCTCTGTGTCTTTCAAAGATAAATAAACATTTAAAAAAATTTTTTAAAGAAAAAAAAAAGCCCCAAATAAGCATCTTACTTACTAGCAACCTCTTTCCCTCTCTCACAAATTTTTTTCAATATTCAGCCCAAATGTTTTTTTTTGTCTCTCCCATCTCTCCATGTTTAAAGCATATACCTCAGTTAGGTCTATTTCCTATAAGCAAGAGTCTCTCCGATTGAAAGCTAACAAGCTAAGGGGGAGAAGGCAAATAACAGGCTTTCCTGTGGATTATGATGGGATCTTTCCATATCTATTAAGAAAAGTAAGTTAAGGATTTGAGTTACGTATTCATTTCTGTTGGTTGTTGGACAGTGCTTCCTTGGATCTACCAACTGGAAATACAGCTGGACAGGGCAGTGACAAGAGAATGCCATCATGTTGGTCTTGCCATGTGTACTCTCCCATCTATTTTCCACACAGAGGTAGCCAAGATAATTTTTACAAATATAAATTAGGATAATGTCACTGCTGGGCTTGAAATACTTCACAAACTTCTCACTGCACTGGGAGAAAACACAGCTTCCTCTGCAGGGCAGACGGGCTTCCCTGTGGTGCGGCTGGGCCCACCACACCTCATGCCAGGGTCCCTGCACTCCAGCCTGTCTCCCCTTCTGCCCTTCATCCAGAGCTTTCCTGCCTAGAAGCTCCACCTCGGCTGCTGCCTTACCTGAAGTGCTCTCCCCAACTCAGGCAACTCCTATGTGTTTTGTCAATTTCTCTGAAATGCTGTTTTTCCAGAGATGCCTTTCCTGACTTGGCAGTCTACAATGAAACAGGTTTATTTCCTCTAATGGGATTTAGCAGATACCTTGACAAACATTTATATGTGACTTTATTTGTTTAATCCCTGAGTTCTTCACTAGCCTATAAGCTTCAGGAAAGCGAGGCACTGTTGCACCGACCACCATGTACCTAGACCTTTGAGGGTGAAATTCTCCCTATAAGCCTCTTATGGTAGATATGTCCCTTCTACCTGCCCAGAGCCTACACCAAATCTGTACTATTTAGGAAATGCTCATTTCACCTCTTCCTGTTTCGTTTCCATCCACTTTCTGCTCTACCCCGTAGCCACAGGTGTGTTATATGACAGCCCAGCTATAGATAAAGAGATGTTGCTGTATAAAATAAGAAAGCCAAAACTCAGTCTTTCTCAAGGCCTGTTAGACCCAAATCACTACCATATACCCTAACTTTTTGGAGTGGAATGGTGTTTATATATATATATATATATATATATATATATATATATATACACATATATATATGTGTGTGTGTGTGTGTGTGTGTGTGTGTGTGTGTGTATATATATATATATATACTCTCGTTGGCATATATAGTCATCAGTGTTCTCCAGAGAAACAGAACGAATAGACTCTGTCTCTGTCTATCTACTCTGTATCTACTATGACTTTCTATCTATAGATGGAGAGATTATAAGGAATTGGCCAAGTGATTCTGGAGGCTGCCAAGTCCCCAGTCTGTAGGGTGAGCCAGCAGCCTGGAGGCCTAGGGAAGAGCCCCTCTAGCAGTTCAAGTCCAAAGGCCATTTGCTGCAGAATTCCCTTTTGCTCAGGGGAGGTCAGTCTTTTGTTCTATTCAGGCCTTCAGCTAATTGAAGATAGCCACAGACATTCCGGAGGGTAATCCGCTTTACTCAAAACCCACTGACTTAAATGTTAATCTCATCCAAAAACACCCTCACAGAAACATCCAGAATGTTTGACCGTATATCTGGGCACTGTGGCCTAGCCAAGGTGACGTGTTAAATGTAACCATCACAGTGTACAAACTTGTCCTTCTGGAGGAAAAAAGTTCCAGTGTCCTTTTGAGAGTGTGAACAGTCCCCAAAGACCAGAAGTAGCAGTGCTGGGGATGCGGGAAGCGTGTAGAGGGAGGAGTAGGGCATCCTCAGCCCCAGGGAGAGTCTGCTGTGCACAGAGCTCTAGGGTGTCACTGACCCAAGGCAGAGATGAGACAGGTAGGGAGGAATCATGGTGGGGAGGAGGATGGGGGGGGCAACAAATGAGAAAGGCAAGAGCCTTGAGTCTGGAGATAATGGCAGGCTCCCACCCAGCCTTCAGGCCTTGAGGTGCTCCCCTGCTCTCTGCCTGTCTGTGGACAGAATGCCCCCCCTCCTCATATTTACTGATCTGCCCGTGGCTCCCTGCCACTAGGCTTATTTGGAAGCAATAGATAAATGTCAGCACTTAGAAGCTATGAAACGTCCTAACTGCCCCCCCTAGACTAATAAACATAAAAAAAAAAATCCTGATTCAGGCAGCCTGATGGGCTCATTGGTGAGAGGGAGATAAAGTTTCCCTTCAGGACATTTATAATTTACATAATAAAAAGCTTTTCACCTTCCAGTCAAGGAACAAAATTAATTACCGTGGCCCTGTTACCTCTCAGAACATTTTTTGCTTAAACTGGCAGGAACAGTTTGTGAACTCCTAAACAAAGGGTGGGGGCCAGGAGTGGGTGTTAGCAGAGGCGGGGTACACAGAAGGGGGAAAGGCGCCCCGCGGTTCACTGTACCATAACCTGGAATGGGCGGCTGGACTGTGGGGGTTACTCTGCATTTAGCAAAGACATCTGTGGCCTGACCTGTCCTTTCAACGCATTCAGCGCCAAATAATGCACTAATGATAATGGACTCGGCAATCTGAGGGCCCATAATCACCTCCCCTCGGACAGATGTTGAATGGACAGTCACCAGAAGGGTTGCCGCGATCATATCCTTCAGTCATGTCTTGTCCTCTTCTCTTTTGGGCACCATTTCAAAAAACAAATAGAAAAGCTGGTGTTGCAGTGCTCCTGTTTCTGAAGATATATGGACAGCCCAAAGTCCTTTGATTAGGAAACCCTATTTGATGTCCACGCTGAGTCTCTTGTTCCAAATTCCCTGAGCTCAGAAAGCTGATGGTGTTCACCTAATGTCATTGCTTCTCATCTCTCCTGTGAGGGCAGCTGGTGGCCTGCATGATTTCAGATCTTTGCAGATGGAGACGTAGAGGTGAAGGGAGGTTAAATAGTCCACTTTCCACTGAGGAACTGGGCATAGAATTCAATCTCAGGTCCACAAGGTTATAGGGTTTCCTGGTAGATCAGAAGGCTCAACCCAGGGTGTGGTAGGGCTGGAGGTGTCCTCTCTCTCACTCACTCAGAAGCAGGTGGGGCCATGAAGGTAAGGATGGGAAATCAAAGCCTCCCTCCTACCGTTTATGAAAGAGGAACTATTATTGATTTAATTTTCATTGTTATTTTGTAGTAATTATAACATAATACAGGGTTACCAAAGGAAGTAGCAAAAGATAGCATGACTGCAAATAAGTTTTTTTTTTTTATCTCCTTTCAGTCCATTTTCCTGTCTTGGATAAACAATATTGACAGGCAAGTAAAGTAGTGGATTTTATTCATAAGTTCAGATTTTGAGGGGAAATCAGGATGTGTGGACAGTCAGCCACGGAAACACTGTTCATTTCAGAGTCCTGGGGCCCCTCCCTTTCTCTCCCGTTCATGTCAGATTCTGTGTTGCCCCTCAGTACATTTCTTTGGTTATTTCTGGAACCCAGTGTACTTGATGCTGCAGGGCACCCGTATTTTTTGCTTTCCAGATAATAATTAAGTAAAGGTCATCTTAGAGATCTTACAGGAACTCCTGGGTGGCTCAGTCACTTAAGCGTCTGACTTTGGCTCGGGTCATGACCTCACTGTGGGTTTCAGCCCCACGTTGGATCATGATCTCACGGTTTGGGGGTTCAAACTCCACATCAGGCTCTGTGATGAATGGCTCAGAGCCTGGAACCTGCCTCGGATTCTATTTCTCCTTCTCTCTCTGCCCCTCCCCGCTTCATGCTCTCTCTCTCTCTCTCTCTCTCTCTCTCTCTCTCTCTCTCTCAAAAATAAATAAACATTAAAAAAGAGACAGAGAGGTCATTTTTACAGGGGAATGGGGAAAAATCAGTTTGGTCAAGTTGGAAACTTTTTCTTGCCAGGTTTTTGGTGTGTTATATATTATGAATAAAGTGAACGATGGAAGGGACAGGATCTAGAGCAGAGCAACTGGGATTTCTGGTGTCTTTTTGATCTGAATATAAGTTTGAAGCTAAAGATAGTTTAATTATGGCTCTACTTTAGAAAAATCATTTGTTGTTTCTAGTAGAAACCACCCATTAGCCATCTGTGTCCTGAGAGACAATATAGCCTAGTGGGTGAGAACATGGGCTGTGTTTGTCCCAGTGTGCCCACTGGGTACGTGGCTTTCTCATCTGTAAAGTGGGCACCAGAAATTCATGCGCCTTTTAGAGTTTTTGTAATACAAAATAAACTGGTGCACATAAGACACTTAAGACACTGCCCAGTGCATAGTAAGCAGTCAATAAATAAATGTTAGCATTTAAAAAATTCATAATAGTCGGCATATACTCTTTTTCAGATGGAGAGTTTATTTCATGTATGACTCAGTCAACAAATGGCTAAATCTTGTCTACATGTTAAGATAACCAAAGTAACTACTTCAGTTGTACCATACTCTGGTTATTGCTGGTGGCTTAGTGGCCAAATTGGATTGATTGTATAATAATATGATATTACTACAAACTGTTTGCAAAACATATATGATCAATCAGCTCATATAGTCCTGATTACCATGATTTCACCCATTTATTTATTTGCACATGAGTGCATGTGGTCATTCAAAAAACATCAAGCACTTACTAGGGGGGACAAAGACTCATAAGATCTGGTCTCAGAAAGTCCTGACTGGGAAAAAGATAGGTAACACACTTGTGAGAAGGGCCAGTGTGCCCCAGGTGATGAAACAGCCCCTTCCAGTAGGAATTCATGAGTTGAAGTTTGATAGAGAAGGGGGGGAATGGCCAGGAAAGAAAGAGCGTTTCAAATGGAGGGAGAAGCAGGCACTACTAATATGGAAACAGAGAGAGTCTGGATGGGCAAGGAGCTTGGGATGGCTGCAATGGGGTATGTGCAAGGCAGAGGGGTGGGGAATGGCCACCAGGCCTCAGCTCCTGCAAGACCTCCTGTAGGGCACAGGAGGAGTTTGGACTTCGTCCTCTAGGTCAGAGGGGTTAGGGTGAGGGAGAAGAGGAGGTTGGCAGGAAGGGGATGAATGAACTAGAACTTTCCCAGGTCCCCTTCAAACTCTCATGGCATATCCCAGGCAAGAGGGAGGAGGGGCAGTTATTGCAGAAATGGTACAGAGTATAAAAGTTTCCTGGGCAGGGGTGCCTGGGTGGCTCAGATGGTTAAGCATCCAACTCTTGATTTCAGCTCAGGTCATGATCTCCAGTTTGATGGTTTGAGCCCTGCATCAGGCTCTACACTGACAGTGAGGAGCCTGCCTGGGATTCTTTCTCTCCCTCTCTGTCTGCCCCTCCCCTGCTCATGCTCTGTCTCTCTCTCTCAAAATAAATAAATAAAAATGAAAAAAAAATTTTTTTTAAAAGTTTCCTGGGGAGATCTGGGTAAATTCTTTTCCATCCATCCCTTGACCCTTGAGAACCACCTTCCCCTGCAGTGGAAGACATGGGGGGATTTTAGCAGGGCAGGGGCACACTCAGGGGTGTGTGTTCAGAACCATCATTAGGGTTGCAGTGTGGATGCTGGACTGACTTATAGATCAGGGACAGATTAGCATGTGATTGTACAAATTCAGGCAGAGGGGCTGAGGGGTGAGCTAAAAAAGGAAGCATTTAGAAACGGATCGCTCTTTATGGCCTCTTGGACATGGTGTGTGGAAAGAGGAGGTTCCTTTTAACAAACGTAGAACTATAGGAGAGAAAGCAGATTACTTTTTATTTGGAGATGCCAGTAAGACTTCCCCATGGAGACATTTTGATATCTGTTAAAAGAAATAAATGTATAGTTATGGAAAGAGTCCTGTTTTCAAATTAGAAGATTTATTTTGTAGTGCTGACTAACCTATCGGCATATCAGAGATGACTTCATTAAAAAAAATCTTTCCTGTAACTCTTTCATTAACATCTGTAAGACTGATGATGTACAGGACAGGATGAATAGATTTTCCTTCCCTGTATAGGGCATATTTTATGTATTTTAATACCTTCTAAATTGAATTTTTCCCTCCAAATACCAGACTACTCTTCATTCTTTCCTCTTTCAAATTCATATTGTTCACATCCTGGAAGTTGACTTTGTTCAGTTTTACAAGTGAAAGATTCATGGGTAAAGAGAGCTCAAGAAAATAAGGACCTTGTGAAAGTAGATGACAAGATTAAATGTGGGTAGAGGCAAGAGAAAAGGTAATAATTAGCAATCCAAATTAAATTAAACATAAAATAGAGACTCCCAGGCCAAGAAGGGTCTTAGGAAAGGGGAAGGGAAGAGAGACTGAGTGTACTAGTGTTGATGTTCTTTGCTTGTATAAATTTTAAATCATATTTGGCTTTAGATTTCTGGCAATGCAGACTCTGCAGAATGAGCTGGAAAATGGAGACTTCTTGCTTGCTACTTTTAGCTCTCGTCATTCTGCTGGTTCAGACTACTTCTTGCTGGGTTCAGTGTATGGCAATGAAATGCAAATCATAAACCATGAGAGCTGGCCTCCGGGGAAAAGGGGGCCCTGGATGCGATCCAAGGTCTGTAACACAGAGAAAAGACATATTTCTTTGTCACACACAGTAGATTCTCCCCGAGGGTTTCAGCGATGGGAATAAAATGATTGGGAGGGGGTGGGTGAGTGGTAGTGGAAATCTTTACAACGTTCTTCTCTCATATGAAAAACCAAACAAAAACAAACCCTGTGTGAGTGGGAACACAGACAAGCCCGAGGCCTCACAGCCTGTCTTCACGGCACACTCCATATACCATAGTTATTACTCTGGGCAGCAGAGCTGTGAACGTCTCTGTGACCATGCGCTATACCTATATACATATATTTATCACTTGGCTTGACCTGGGGTGGGGAAGCTGTCGCGTAAGTTTGAGATTATTTTTCAAACATTTTGGGTCCAGGACAATTCAGAATACGTTTTCCCAAGCACTTTCCTCTGAGTATTGAAGCCCATGCGTATTCTGAGGGAAATCTAATACACATGTTTCTGATTCATTTACACTTAATTCATCAAATTGTTTTGTAAGAGTCATTTGATGTCCAAGGAGCTTTATGAGGGTTTTATTATTTTTTTAAATAAGCCTTATTATTTGAAACAGGATGTTCCTCATGCCAACACCAGCCTAACACAATCAGAACGTCAATCTGAATCTGACCTTGGCAACCTGACAGGTTTAAGGTAGTGGGAGATGAAGGTGGGAGGAGGGTTTAAGAAGGATGTCGAATTGGCAGAACACAAGGAACATTCTCTCTTCTTCAACTGGGGTGCCAGGGTTGGAGTCTTTTCAGTTGATTTCCCAAAGAAAAATAAACACAAAGAACACCTTCCTTGTTCATGGGATGCGCTGGCTATCTACTTGGGATTCGCAGTGGAGGCTGTCTTTTTATTATCTCAGGCATGAGGCTTTAGTGTTTCAACTTGTCTTCAAGAGAATCTGAGCCCTTGGTAGGAAGATTAAGTTTGATTTTCGAAAACCAGCTTGAAGTATGGTGGCCAAACATTAGTGATTTTTAACAATGCCTATTATCTTTAATGCCTACCAAGCTGGTTTCATGTATACATTAGATGCTGACCTCGTAGCAGTCCAAGGACAAGGACTTAGATTTCTGTGATGATCTGGACCTTGTGACGTGGAAATTAAGTGCTGCCTTAATGACCAGATTGCCTTGACTCTGTACAACCAGTCCAAGAAATGATTCTCACTTGTCCCTCCATGGAAGAAGGCCAAGTCTAGGCAACTTCTCTAAGATAAGTTTCTTGGAATTAGACTCCATCCTTTTTTTGATCCCTAAACACACTCCTCCCCCAACCCCCACCCTTCACTGGCATTGCTGTCACAGTCTTAGTTTTGGAGGGGGTGAGCTTTCAATGAGACAGACTGTCAGAGGAATTAAGAAAGAATGTACAGTGCAGAGGGTGGTGACCACAGCCTAGAGAAAGTCTTCCGCTTTAATTTAAAACCTTGGGATACTGACAATTGTCAACTAATTTTGGTAAAGGAAAAAAAAAAGACTTTATCTTCAAACACATTTTTAAATATGATAAAGGTAATTTCTTGGTTGGTTAACTTTAAAGAAGAGAGTTTTACACTATGTAAAGTCTGATCCATGTTGCTGAATCATTTATATTTAATACGTACATTATACACGTAAGTATAAGTTGGCTTTTAGATGTTTTTAGAAAACTGCTTTGAGCCCAGGATAGCACTTTGATTGAGACTTGCTATAGTCGAAAATAAAATAATTACAGAGTAAATTCAGTGTTCTGGCTTTGAGTTCATGCTTGTAACTCCCATCCAGGTTCTCCAATCAGCGTGCAATATGCATTTCACTGTGATGACCTTGGTTGATTTTGTCTGAACCAGTGCAGTGGAGTTATAAGAAATCAGCCAAGAAGGGTCCCTGTGGAGAAGTTATGGGGAATTTTGTTTGTATTTTTACTGCCAGTACAGGGCTTAAGTGGAAACTAAGAATATGAAGCACTTGTACTTTGCTTTCTGATGGTTAATTTGTACTCCAGACTTTAGAAATCCTGATTTCCAAGCCTTGCACTGATATGAGGTGTGTGAGTGCTTTGGGAAAAGCAGATTCAATTACTTTTTGTCCTTCAACATCCCTATTGGTAAAATGGACTTGTGGTAATGTTACTCACTTTCTTGAGGAAATGGGAGAGCAGATCAAGGAAATGGTTAAAGACAGAAACCTGCCGTAGAGTAGGAGAGGGCAAAATAAAGAGCAGTGTTAAAATAAGAAAAAGCAAATAAGATAAAATAAAAGAGAGTTTTTGCTCCATTGGAACTTATTTCATCAGAAGGGTTTACATTAGTACATAAACTCCATGAAGATGGGATTTTTGCTTATGTTGCTCACTGTAATCTCCCAAGTCCCTGAAATCATGCCTCGAATCTAGAAGGCATTCAATAAATATCTCCTGAATGATAGAATGGGTGGAAAAATATCAGTACACCTCGGCACAGCATGGGAGAGATGTCCTCAGGCAAAGCAGTACAATGACATATGGGGAACATGGCAGATAGGCAGACATGCATAAAGTGGGAAATTCTGGATCCTGGTGCCCTGAGTGGCCATGCTTCCACGGTATGTCTGGGAATGATACTGGCTGAGAGGCAAGTCAAGGACTTGTTCTCTAAGAACAAAATGGAGGGGCTCTTGTGAGGACTTGGCATTTTCCTGTCCCTTGGCCCGTGGCCAAGTCTCCAGGGCTGGGATACAAGGAGGAGTTCTGGGACAATCAAATCTCTTACCCCCAGAATGGCTGTGGGGATAGAGGAAAGAAATGAGATGAGGGTAGGAGAATTTAGAAATTTTGCTTCAATCCATAAACTCTGGAATAATAAAAACAAGTTGCCCTGATTTAGTTGCTGAATAAAAATTGGAATTGTTTTAGGGGTTTCACAGTGTTGGTTTTAGGGAATGTGTAACCCTGCTTAGGGCTGCCGAAACAAAGTGCCACCAACTGGGTGGCTGAAACAACAGGAATTTATTTTCTTGCAGTTTTGCAGGCTGAAGTCCAAAACCAAAGTGTTGGCTGGGTTGATTTCTCCTGAGGCCTCTCTTCCTGACTTGTAGAGGGCCACCTCGCTGTGTCCGGAGAAAGACCTTCTTCCTCTTAAAAGAACACTGGTTCTATGGGATTAGGGCTCCATCCTAACTGACCTCATTTAACCCTAATTACCTCTCTAAAGGACTTATTTCAAATACAGTTGCATCAGAAGTTAGGGGTTCAATGTATAAATTTCAGGGAGACACACACTTTAGTCAATAACAGGGGGTAAAACAGTTCCACTCTTAGATTAAAGTGAAGATGCCAGCATCCAGGGCCATCTCTGAGGCCCAACCACGGGGGAGTTTTCCTGAAGCAGGGGCATTAAAAATTAAGGATTTTCTCATGTGTTAAGGTGGTGGCAATGTAAAGCATGTCAATGATCTCTGACTTCTATTTAAAGCACCATTATTACTATTGAATTGTGGCAGTCAGTTATGCCACAAGATATATATAAAACCTAAGGCCTGCTTTATGATTGGAAAGCCTAGACAACGGGCATGTTAATTAGAAAGAGGGCCCATCTATTTCGTTATTCACGTATTTTTAAAGCCAAGTTATATACTGGAAACCTGGTACTTAGGCTTTCAAATTCTTATGCAAAGTACCAAAAATACAAATTATTTACCGAGAATGCCAGCAGTCTTGGGGAAATTCCTATTTCCTTCAGTGATGAAAATCTCACTCTAGAAATTTAGAGCTAGAAGGACCCTCAGAGAAATCTGTATCCTCATTTTGTTACTAAGGTACTGCAGATCCAGAGAAAAGACCTAATGAATGTTTGCAGCCAGTCAGAGGTAGAACAAAAGTGCCTGGGTTCCAATGTGGTCTTGGAAATGCCTGGAGCCTTCTCACTGGCTGACTTTGACAGCTGCTTGAAGGTCACAGAGGGCTTCTGGCCACTTGACAGACACATTTGTTCTTGGGCCTCATTTAATCAATCAGTGAACAAGTGTTAAGTGAATCTGTGCTTTATGTTAACAACAATAGAGATAAGCTTAACATTCTGTTTCAAGAGATGTCACTGGTTTTGGATGACCAGGCTAAAATTCAAGAAAAAAATACAAGAACAAACCATGGTATCACAGAAGTGGGCTTTTAAAGCCTAGTGGGCTTTTAAAGACTGCTTGGTTTTCTTGGAGTGTTTCATGTGGCTTTGATGTCAGATCTAGATGAACTCAACTGTGTTACTAACTGGGTGACCTTGAGCCATGATGGAGTTCACCGAACCTCACTTTCCCTACCTGTAAAGGGGAAACTACAGGGGTGAGGACAGATACATCTGTGCTGTTGGAGTGGTCATTGTGGTTGTTATTGCCACATGACTGTGATTCCAACTACTATTAATACACCTGCCATTGATATTCCCATCATCTCCAGTTCTAAATTTTTTTTTTTAATGTTTATTTATTTTGAGGGAGAGAGAGACAAGAGTGCGAGCAGGGGAAGGGCAGAGAGAGAGGGAGACACAGAATCTGAAGCAGGCTCCAGGCTCTGAGCTGTCAGCACAGAGCCTGATGTGGGACTCAAACTCATGAAGCACGAGATCATGATCTGAGCCAAAGTCAGACCCTTAACCGACTAAGTTATTCAGGCGCCCCTCCATCGGCTCCAGTTCTAGAACAGAAGGTTTAATCAGAGATTAGCCTCCAGCTGGCACTGCAGGTAACCCCTGAAGGCTGCTTCATTTTTATGAATAAATAACATTTCTAATCTTTTTTATAGTGCTCTCTTTTTCTCCCCTAGAAGCGGACAGGTGGCTTCTTTGTGAGACCTGTGTGTAGTGCTTCTACGATCCTCCTTACATTGTACCGCAGATATCTAAGACTTCCCTCTCCTCCTTGGGGATTTGGAGGAAAACTCATACTTTGTTTTTCTATTTCTATTGCTGTGAACCTTTTCCATGTTTGAATAGACATGAGCATACTATAATGTAGGAACTAAGAGAATCTTTGGTTACGAATAATCCTACCTCTGCATTCACCTGTTGTGTGTGACCTTGAGCAAATTACTTAACTTCCATGTGCCTTGATTCCCTGATTTGTAAAGTGGAAATAATCATATATTCATATATTTGTCTATGATAATTGAATAGGCTAGTCTGGTAAGAATAATTAGTGTAGAGCCTGACCCATAGTAGACATTCAATAAATATTAGCTACTATTATTAGTAGTAGTATCATCAAGACTTTTAAGATTACTTTGTGTAATTTCATGAAGGAAAAAAATTACTTTAGTAAAGAAAGGACGTTAGGGGCGCCTGGGTGGCTCAGTCGGTTGGGCATCCAACTTCCGCTCAGGTCATGATCTCAGGGCTCGTGAGTTCGAGACCTGCATCAGGCTCTGTGCTGATAGCTCAGAGCCTGGAGCCTGATTCAGATGCCATGTCTCCCCTCTCTCTGCCCCTCCCCTGCTCGCACTCCATCTCCCTCTCAAAAATAAATGAACATTAAAAAAATTATTAAAAAAAAAAAGGATGGTAAATAAAGAAGGAAATCCCAGAACAAATTCACCAGGCAAGGATCCATGAGTGTTCCAGGTACCATAAGTCCTGAGGAACAGATAACTTTTGAGTCCTGGAAGAGCTAGTGGGGAAACAGAGGAAAAAGTACACACTGATGTGGTGAGTGGAGAGAGGTACCCATAAAGGTCCAGATACAGAGGGAGCAGTGTCTAAATCTTCCTAGGGGAAGTTAGGGAAGGAGAGTCTTCAGAGAAGAGAAGAGTTGATTTGAGACTTGAAAGAATGGTTAGGAGATGGCCGGGTGGAAAAGGAAGTCCAAAGATGTTCCAGGCAGAAGGACTGGCATTTTTAAAGACATGCAGGCATGAGAGAACAAGATGAATTCAGGAAACAGCCATGGTCCATGGCACATGGAAGGGACTGATGGGGAATGAAGCTGGAGTTGGTGGGCAAGTATTGGTTTATGAAAGGCTTATGTGCTGAGCTGAAGAGTCTAGATTTTATCTTGAAAGCCAGTGTTCCCTAAACTGCATTTCCTAGATTCCTTGTTATGTTAGTAGATATTCTGTTAATAAAATTCTGTGGCCCAGTAAGTTTGAGAAATGTTTGTTACAACAAAATTAAATAGTTTTTCTTACTGTAGGATTTTGTTTAGAGCTGTTAGTATACCAAGAGGAGGCTATAAAATGAACCTTTCTCTAAACTAATGTGATTTAAAAAAATTTTTTTTTCAACGTTTATTTATTTTTGGGACAGAGAGAGACAGAGCATGAACGGGGGAGGGGCAGAGAGAGAGGGAGACACAGAAACAGGCTCCAGGCTCTGAGCCGTCAGCCCAGGGGCTCGAACTCACGGACCACGATATCGTGACCTGGCTGAAGTCGGACGCTTAACCGACTGCGCCACCCAGGCGCCCCTAAACTAATGTGATTTTAGAATACTTAAAAAAAAATTTTTTTTTAATGTTTCTTTATTTTTGAGAGAGACAGAGACAGAATGCGAGTGGGTGAGGGGCAGAGAGAGGGAGACACAGAAGCAGATGCAGGCTCCAGGCTCTGAGCTGTCAGCACAGAGCCCAAAGCGGGGCTCGAACTCACCAGCTGTGAGATCATGACCTGAGCCGAAGCCGGACACTCAACCAACTGAGCCACCCAGGCGCCCTTTGAATACTTTTTATATTGAGCATTTATTAACATTCAGTTTCAGAGAATCATGAATAACTTTAAGGAGGGGAGTGGCATATTATTATATTTTATTTAGGGTTAACTTCTATGAAGGAAAGATGTTTTTAAAGGAATATAATAATTTGTTCTGTAAGTATAATATTATTCTGGAATTGGGCAATGAAAATGTCACATAATCTAAAGGGATTGTTAATTAAAAACTAAAATATTGAATTAGTTCTTATTTACAAAGCATGGTGGTGCTTTGAAGGCCAGTGCCCTACTTCTTATGGGGAATTTATCAACAAATTGGGTGAATATTTAATAGAATTCTTGGATTATTCAGTGTAGCACATTTCTCTCTGTCTCCTGTCTTATTCTTTTCAGATAGATAGATAGAGTGACTTTGAGAAGCAGAGCTATGTCAAGTCTAGAGATGTATAAAGTAGGATGAACACAGGGTCTATTCAACCTACTAACTGCATGACCATGAGCAAGGTATTTAATCTTTTTAATTCCAAATTTCTTAACTTGTACAGGTAACAAGTACTGTCTCCTGCCTCCAGGAATTGTGTTGATAGAATGGCATTAAAGTACTTTGTGAACTAGACAGAACTCCCCAAATGAGTACTTGTTAAACACTAGAGGAACCTGGTAAATTGTGGGCCTTCAATAACATTTGCTGAACCATTCAATAAAAGCAGGTCTTGGTGCTGTCTTCGAGCAGCAGGGAAATGGGTGCTTCCTCAGTCTGCATGATTGGACTTTCAAAATCGAGAGTAGTCACTTGTGACCTCTCCCCGGGACTGTCGGCTCCCTGTCAGATGAATCTGAGCTATGCTTTACAGGGTCCCTTCAGCAACCGAGCCACACATTTTCCTCACCAAAGAGGGCTTCTGGAGGTTCCACAAAATGCACTGCCTTTGAGGTGGCAAGATGAGCAGGCAGCTCTTTGTTTCCAAGTCTTTCTCCCTTGCAGCTCTTGATGTTCAGCTCAACTGCATTTCACCCCAGGAAGCAGGAAGGGAGTCAGGGTGAGGGCAGGGCATGGAACGTCCTTGTAGTGTTCTACCCCTTCCTTAGGGCTTGGTCTCCAGCCCTAAGCGCCACACATTCTTCCAGGCAGTTCTGTCGGGGGTGCTCGGTTTAGGGGAAAAGGTATGGGCAGAAAATAAGGCGATTCAGACGTGTTTGTGAGCTCTTCTGAGCAAGATAATTTAGCTTTGGTTCTCTCTAGCTTTTGGTGGTGTCGCTGGCTACAGTCGAACTATCAACTATCAAAACCTTTTGCAGAGTTTTCTCTTTTCCATGTCTTGTTCTATTTCGAAAGCCCTCCCCACCCCCCAGTTACCACAGTCACTGCCTTTGTTTTTCTTATCCTTTCTTTTGGGTGATTCTCTGCCAGGGCTGGTAGTTCATAATAATGGGCTGAGTAACAAGAATAAGATTGTCTTGAAATGCAATAATGTTTCTCCAAAGTTACAATTCTTCTGAATTTAGCTGTCAAACTAAGAACTGAAAAAAGATGAAAAAATAAAAATTAAATTCCCTAGTTACACAGTGTGGCTTTTCACTTTCAAATGTGGTTCTTTGGAGGTAATGTGGCCTCTTCCCAGCAGGGGGCAGTGTTCATCTTTAAATGACGTGAACCTGGCTGGCCCAACTTGGAGCCTGCAAACGCCTGCCCCTGTCCAAGAATCCCAGACCCCCCAGAGCAAACATTCAAGGTTCTTCCTAAACACAAATTTCCTGAATACAAATCTATGGCTTGGTAAGTCTAGATTTGCTCTTAGTTGTAACATTAAAACAAAGCACTTTCATAAAACAGAACATTGGAGACTTTATGGCAGCACACTGCCTTATCATCATTGTGACTAATGTTTTAATAGTTTGGGGTTTTGGGGATGGTCACAGAGTAAGTGAAAATCACTGTGGTATTATCATAGCAGCTAAACGGAGTTTTTTGTTTGGGTTTGATTTTGCTTTTTGTAGTCTCCCTAAGGCTGTTCAAACAAGCAAGAGACCAAAGAGAGACAACTGGGTGTCATTCAATCAAATGAGGCTTCTTTATTCTTTCGAATGAGCACTCTATAGCCTCCCAGAACTGAAGTGAATCTTTCACCTGTGCTGAGCTGGATTTTGAGTGAAAGGACTAGGTTCAGGATCTGTCACAAGTCAACTTTTAGCCAACAGTGTAATATACGACGAACCCAATGTCCTCTAAGTTTTACACACAGAACCTTTTCTGAAGTGAAAGAAACAGCAGCATGCATTCCTGTGCATCTCTCCGCTCTAGCCCCCTGTTGCTAACAATGCCCTCACTCCAAAGCGGCGGGGGCTGGGTAAAGAGGGAAGGTTATCTGCTCTTCAGTGGCCTTGAGGAACCAGCATTTGTTGAGGATTAAAGGAGCCACAACTGCTTCAAACCTGGAAATCTGACTTAAAACACACGGTCTTTATTTTTATTAAAAATGAGAAACACACATTTTAAGGAAACATTTAGGATTATTTTTCCAAGTTCTTCAAGAATTTCGCTTTTTTCTTCCTTCTAAGACATGGTTTCTAGTAATTTTCCCATACAATTTGTGCTTCCTGTGACTGATAGTTTATTGCAATGCTTGACACATTTTATGGTGCTATTACAAAATTTAAACTGAAATATATGAGAATGGTGTGTTTACAAAGATTGTGCAACCCTCTAAGTTAATAGAAACAAAGTTCCTTTGGAAGAGTTAAGTGGGTCTTAAGCTGTAGTACCCAAAGAGAGAGAGCGAGAGAGGGAGAATGTAGCCCTTAAATTCTTCACTTTTGCTTTTTCAATTGCCATCATTTATAGTTGAATTCATTGTTCACACTAAGGCAGCTGTATATTGAAACTGACTTTGATAAGGATTAAGGAATTTAAAGTCCTCGATTTTGGACTTTGAGAAACACAAAATGAATCATTTGACCTTGAACTGTGTATCACAGCCCTCTGTTTCAGCATAGAGGCTGCATATATACATGTTTAATGAATAAGACCCTTAAGGTTTGCAAAAAAAGCAACACCCTAGATTTATATATTCCATTAAACATGATCTTCACAGGCTAATTAGTTAGTAATTTCACCCTTGCTTGTAATATAAACCATTTTATGCTCAATAATAATAAAATCTATGTAAACCAGGCTCTTTATTAATAAACATTATGCGCTTCTGGCTTTCAAATAAAATAATGCTTTACGTGCTTTTCTCTCTGTCATGCCTAGACTAATCACACAGTAAAAATCAAACAACTTAAAACAGTGGTTTGTCTCATGCCGTAGAAAAACAATACGGAGATCATGTCAAGAGTTTACGAATGGGATGTGAACTAAGGAAGGCTGGATGAAGGACAGAGAATCCAAATCTTTATTCTAGCGTTTGGTATGAGATACTTTTAGGCTCTTGAGATTATTCAACATACATTCTTGAATAACGAGCTGACACGAGTGAATCACACATGAGAGAAATGACCCCCAATCACTCCTGCTCATCAGCATCCCCCGATCTGAGAACCCAGTGAAGTGCTTCATGGAGACACTCTGTGGCTCTGTCTTGTGAGTCCGTATTGTGAGGCAGTCATGGTCATCTGAAGTAGCTCCTTCACGGATAATAACCACAGGAAAACTCATATTTCAGCTACGAGTATCATACCAGCTGAGCTAATCAATATTTTATTAAAATCTTCTAACAGGCTCTGATCTGTGGAGGTATATTAGTTACTCTAGAATCTTAGCTACCAATAGTATGTCACACCCAGTCTGGACCAGCTAAATGATTTGTAGCGCTTTTTGTTCAAAAGTTATTAAGAATCTCAAGACGAGAACAGCGGCACCTTACACCAGGTGCAGGGACTTCTTCACATGCTGCATTATGAAACCTCACAGGCTGTACACTTCTGAAGTCACCTCCACACCTAGGACGCACAGTGGCCCTCACCCTCCACTCAACATGTATTTTTCCCACATATTTCACCTTCCTAAAAGATGATACGTTTCAGTGAGCACAAGATTTCTGGTCATCTTGGAGCCAATATGGAAGTTTTCCACAGGATAATTCCAGGTAACCTATCTGTTGATATTATACCTAGAATAAACTATGAGTACCTAGAGAACTCTTGAAAAATAAAATATTTATTGACAAATGAAAATGTTTTTGCTGGGAGATATATCATTTCAAATTTAAAAGCATCCAAGACACTGGGAAATTCTAGTCATACAATGAGGCTCCAACTGATCTGAAGTTTCTTTCTGTTAAATAATAATAATAAAAACAATGGCAAACATTTATTGGGTGCTTACTAAGTGCCTTATGTTACCTCACTGATCCATCAAACACCCCAACCCTTTAAGATGAAGTCATATTATGTTCAAATTATAGATTGGAGGCAGAGAACAGTTAGGTACGTGTAGGTCACAAAGGTGCTAAATGACCGAGCTGAGATTTCAGCCCAGGCAGTCTTGATTCCAGAGTTTATACCCCTTCCCTATACATCACGCCCCTTGGACACGTTGCTGGTTTGGAAGTTTGTTCCATGACCATTCAGGTACTATGGTCAAGCAGCCTGGCAGCCAGTCACCTTCTGCCAGACAGTCCTATATTTCTGTGTGTCCTCTGTAGTCAGCGCTCATTCCACCATGAGGCAGGTATGGACAACATGGGGCCCTAGGATGACTGCTTTGAACTGAATTAATCAGTTCAGTCAAACAACCATTGAACTCGGTTAAATCACCAGTTTTCCTGACTGCTTATTTGACTTGGCTGATTGATTGGTTATCTGAACTGAGTGAATGGGCATCTGGGTGTTTCAGGGCAGTGCAGACACAGCCTTTGATTGAAGTGATGTGCCAGCACTGTGATGCTAAGTGACATTAGTCCCAATTTTTCACTATCAAAATCCAAATCATCAGACTTGACTCTGTGGAAAGAGCATTTGCTTTTACCCTGACTGAATCTAAGCAAGTTAAAATGTTGTTATTCCTCTGCGAAGGCAGCTAAATGGTTTAAATAATGGACTGATTCTATAATACAGTGGAAAAGATGAAATAAAGGACAAAGGCCTACTGTTATTTATACCTTTAAGGGAGAATACTGACAATACTTGACAATACTTGAGAAGATTTTCTTCTATCCACAAAGTCAAGGTTAGTGCCCACATTTGTGAGTTCTAAAGCCAATAAGCAAGTCAGGTATCCCCTATGGCCCTGGAAGAACAAGTTGGAGGCCAGAGGACAAACCTGTATTTGTTTAAGGTTGGTTAAGGCAGGTCAGTGATCCAAGGAGGCTCATGGAAGCTCTGAAAGGCAGCAGACTCAAAACCTGAGGAATGTTTTTAAGAGTCAGGTGGGTAGTCTCTTTGCTCTGTAAAGATCAGCAGGATGATCCATTTACCTCCACATATCTCTTTATCACTGTTAAATATTTACAGATCAATGTTTAAGTGCCTCGGGGCTTGGGGAGCTTTACTTATCAGAAAGCACTTTTTAAAGGCGGTTGCCGCTGGAGCTGATTGACTGATAAAAATGCCCTCTGTCCCACTCACTTCTCAACAGTCTCAAAGCTATTCAGGTTTGGCACTGGTTATTCCAACAACTTTGCTGGGCAGGAAATCTTGGAACGTTCTGAATGACTTCAGCGCCATGAAGGGAAAGGCTATTAGAAGATAGTGTACATACTCAGATGATGGCTTTGTCCACTGTCATATGTGAGTCTCTGAGAGAAAAATAGATGCGAATTATTCTGGGTCTGCCTTATTCATTCATAAATATTCAACAGATAGTTATTGAGTGCCTTCTTTCTGCCTAGGGGTATGCTATGAATGATAGTAGAGTGGTGAATGAGGCAGATGAGAATGCTGCCTCCAAAAAGCTACAATTTTTAGTGAGAGAGAAACCCGCAAATGGGGTATCTGGATACATACACTTTCACTACCAAACATGAGAAGACAAACAAGAACTCTCCTGTTTTCTTTGCCCATTTCTATAAAAGAAGCTCTTACCTGAGGGGCAGATACAAATCTTCCTGCCTATCACTAAAGATATGTCTAGGGAAGAACCAAGGAAGCATGGAATAGGCCCCGATAATAATTTAAGCTGTAAACTTTAATTTGTTAGACACAAGTAAAAAAAAAAGAAAAAGCAGAATAGTATTCACTGTTGGGTAAATCAAACCAACCGTTTACTCTGTAAAATACTTTTATGTACAATGGATCTCATAAAGCTGAACATTTAGTCTATGTCATTAATGTTGGTGTGCTTGCACGGAAGCACAGCGTCAGTGATGTGGCACGTAGTTGTCCTCCATACCTTGGCCAACATTTGATCAATTCAAGAGTCAAAATTAGGATTAGGTCATTCAGCCCTATGGTCAATTTTTCTTTAAAAATCAAGCCTTTCTTAGAGTTTCTGTCTTGCTAATCACTAGGCTAATTTAGGACCAATTTCCCTGAAAAATGATCAGTTTTTTTAAAGTTGATGGGGTTTGTTTGTTTGACTAGTAAAGTAGCTTAAGAATATTCTAGTCTCCTGTAGCCTTGATGGGGATCTAAGACACCTTTGTGGCTAGTACCTAGTGGGAATGGATGACCAACCAGAGATTCTGTACTGGCCTCATTTCTCCAACTGTCTGTCAAACATTTGGGGTTTGGCATATTCCTTTAGCACATTTGCCAAGCACTTTCAGTAATTTTTAAAAAACCATGTGTGTCTCAAAAGAAATTTAATCTACATATCCCTAGTTCATTTACACTTAGCTCATCAGAATGTTATTTTTCTAGAATTCTTTCATTGTCTAGGAGCTTGGTGAATCCTCCAGCAAGCTATCCTTTTTCTGTCACTGTTTCTGAGAATAAACAAAATTTGAACTTTATGATTCTATATTTACAGGAACCAGTCATTCTGGTGCTATTTGAAATACCAATGTGTTCACAGCCTTTGATGATGGTGTGTCATTCAAATTTGTTGGGCACAGAGCAAAAATAAGAAAAATAATTTGATATAAAGATGGCTTTTAAGTTAAATATCAACTCTAAAAGATTTCCCAAAAAGGGGATATTTGGGAAAGTTTGATCATCTCCAAATATCCTGCCTACTATATAATCATTAGTAATTCATTAAAATATTTGTTGATGCCAGCCTACTTCTTTGAGATTCACTTGAAATCCTTGAGTTAAGAGAAAGTAAAAAGTTCAAGCTTTTTGCCTCTATCCAATGGTATCTTAAATTTGCTTCTGAGAACCCTGCAGTACAGGTTGCATGTTTTATAAAGCAAAATGGTTCATCTGTCTTCTAGAAAGCAATTTTGGCCTATACCATACTAGAAATTCTGGAAACCTGGAATACTGGAAATTCTTTGGCTCATAGTCAGTCAGAAACTCAGCTTTCCAGACCTGCTCCCCACCCCTCATCAGCCCCCTGCATTTTTGTGTGATTTTATGATAATTTATAAAACCCTTCTAAGACTGGGTCTTTCCTTGTGTAAAATTGGGGGAAACAGGCTTGTAGTACTTATTTGAATATGTTTCTCAGGATAAAATGAAATAACAAAAAGAACTATCAAATCTTTAAGTGTGAAGCATATCTATAATAGTAATTCTCAAACTATTTTTGGTGAATGAGTTTTTTTCCCCTTCAATCTTTTGTGGGTTGAAACTTTTATAGAATACAATAATGAATTGCTAGAAAAATGAAATTTAAAAGACATACAAAAATATAAGTGCAATTTGAAGAATGATTAGAGACAATAAACACAAGATTAATCCGTTAAATTGGTATAAAAGTTTCTAAATATTGTCTCTCAATTTCAATTCCTATAGCCTTACACAAGGCTAACAAATAGCTCACGGACCTGCACTGGTCCACGGACCACACTTTGAGTAGCTGTGCTTTGGCAGATGGAGCAGGAAGAAACGACAACTTATTATCCTACAGATGTTCTGCTTCCGGCTCCTGACATCGGTGGTTCCTAACTTTTGTCATGTGTGGTTTTCAACTGCCATCTTTCTGCTTTCCTAGATGCAGTAGCTCCATTTATGAGACATATTTCTGAATATTTCACATTTAAATGTTCAGTGATGCTCTTTTAGGCTTCATGCCTTGGCATCATCTTAAGATTCTGCCATTTCCCATACCCATAACTTGTACTCCTCAGGCATCTCTCTTCTCTCTCTCTTGCTGTTGCTACCTTTCTGGAGAGGTACTCTTGCTCGGCCACTCCAGCCTCAGTTCAGTCGGAGGCACCTCCCGCTGTAGCAGAATTAACATTCCTCAGCCGCACCCCTAATTACATCACCCCTTGCTCACAGATCTTCTAAGGTTCCCTGCTGTCTGTCAAATTAAGCACTGCCTGCCTTCCTCTTTACTGCCCATTACCTTCTTCTCATGCTATCCTCTTGGCTTAAAATGCCCCCCAGCTCCAGTATGCTGACATTTGCCTTCTCCTCACCTCTCAAGCTTATGTCACATACCATCTTCCCAGAGAAGTCATTGTTGGGGGATGTGCTCTGTCCTTTCTGTAACAAACTGGACCTCTCACTTATTCTGCCCAGCATAGCTTTGTGGATTAGATTGAACAGCTCCCCTCTGCTTTTCCTCACCACCACCCCAACTCAGTTATGGACAATTTGAAGTGAAGGGCCATGACTTTTACTAATCCTTTAAATAAAAGTTATTAATTACTGAGTAAATATATAAATTCCCTTAGTCATAAAAACAATCAAGCAATACGGAGAAAGGTAATTTTCCCTTGATCACTTCTCCTAATCTCAGTCTCCTGGGTAACCATAATCATGTGTTTAGTTGTTTGGGATACATTTTTTGACACCTTTTCCTTTTTTCTGTATTTACATGTATGACTGTTGAAGTAGTTTTGGTTTTTGAGTACACATGCCAAGACCTATATTAGAATTAGCTATTATTACTTTTGTTCTGCAACTTATCTATGTCATTCAGCAATCTGTCTTAGAAATGTGATCATATCAATACCCATAGATCTGTCTCACTTTGTAACTGGCCCATAGCATTCCAAGAATGGAGGCAGCAGAGATCACTTAACCACTGCATATAAGGATTGTTTTTGCTTTTGTGTTATTACAAACACCTGCTTCTCTCTTATCTCGAACCTAGCACAGTGCCTTGCACATATGAGTACTTGATAAATGTTTGTGGAGTTGACTTGATTTCCCAAGTTCTTTTGACTTTTTAACTTTTTGTTTAGGACACAAGTAATGTGAACCACTTGTGGTGGCCTAAAGAAATTTCCTGGAGGACAGCTCATATTTGGTATTCACAGTTAGGGTGAAACATGAAGAACATAAATGGGGGATTCGAGGAGGCTAAAAAAGATTAGAGAAGTCAAAAATAAGGGCTAGGAAGGAAGACTACAATGGAGTCTTTGAACATGATAATATTGTAACTGCGACAATCACTGCTGTCTGTCTACAGAGAGAACTGTGAACATAAGAAGAGTCAGCATGAGAATTGTTACATCCAGGATAACTATGAGTCCCCCTTTTGAGACTTTTAAAGCAAATTTGTTTCTCCTCTCTAAGAAGAGTATAACAGTGTTCTTATCTAATAGCAAAGGAGCTGACATAGATGACTTCTCAGGGATGTTTCCTGGTGGAGAACTTATTAGCTCGCAATTACCTGTAAGCCCTTAGCTTGTGCTATTGTAACTGATTCAGCAAACTCAAATTCCTAGGGGGCACTATTTTTATGTTAACGAAGGGGTAAAATGTGAGAGTCCAGATCATCTATTTAATTGTATTGTTCTTAACTTCTTTTTCTTCATCTTTTAAAAAAATTTTTTTTAATTTTATATATATGTATTTTTAAAGTTTATTTATTTATTTTGAGAGAGTGAGAGAGCACAACCGGAAAAAGGGACAAAGAGGTAGGGAGACAGAGGGAATCCCAAGAGAGATCATGACGGACACTTAACTGACTGAGCTATCTAGGTGCCCCTTTCTTCATCTTTTAAATACGGTTCTCTGGATATAAATTCTTTCAGGTAGATTGGCTGTTGAAGTCTGCCATTTCATTCCTTCATCTCCATTTAGGCTACAATTCCATCAGCATCAATGAGCCATGACCTGGTAATGGATGGACTTTGAAATCAGGCCTAATCCCAGAAATAGACATTCATGTGTCAGACCTGTGCCTTTAAAAGGATTATTTAAGTCATCGTCTCTATACATTCCAGTTTTTATTTTCTGAACACTGTCTATTCTCTCATTTCATCCCAAGGTAGTTGACTGAGGAAGTGAAGGTTCTTTTCTCAATGGCCTTGACTGTTTGCCTTAGACCTCAGTGTTGTAGGTCTATCCACATTTTTGGCAACAGCTGCTTCTTCACACCTTTCTCTTCTTAGCCCCCCTCCCCCCTGCCCCCCCCCCCCCCCCCCCCCCCCCCCCCCGCTCCCTGCCCTCCTCCATCCCGGGTATCTGGAAGGACAAATCCATGCTGGGGTTTGCACTTTTAGCACTTGGTAGTCTAGGGCTGTTGGAAACCTGGAAAATCAGCACATATTAATCAATCATGTCCTGCTGCTCATTTATTGTCACTCTGAGTATTGCAGCTCACAAGCTTTGGTAGAGGCTCACATTTCTCGGAAGAAAGGAAGAAAGTGACCTGTGACTTCATATTGTTAAATGAGGGAATCAGTACAGCCTCAGTGTGATTAAATTATAGATCAGATTCGATATGATCATAGCAGCAACTCCTCTAGTCATTAATACAGACTCTTCTTTTTTGCACTTTCCCTCTCTTCTTTTTTATTGTCTAAATAGCAGCCCTGGAATAAATTTTGTAAATAAAAGTAGTAAGGTTAATTTGTAATTTTCCTGTGGAAACAGTGTTAGCACAGAGGTTTTGATCTTGAAGATCTTTTCAAATAGGTCTTAAATGATTTGCAGTAGGCAGGGAAGAGGGGATTAGAATCTTAATAGCTTATACCAGAATTCTTCTCAGGTTGAGACTGTCCCTAAAAGGAAACTAGTTTAATAAGATGTCAGGGTAAAAGGTAAGCCCCTAAGGGCAAGCCTTGCCGACAGAGGAAAGAAGGTAGGTAATGAAGCTGTCCTACTAAGAAATAAATAGGAATAAGAAGGTAGTAAAGAAAGAGAAGAGGGATGATGGCCAAGTCACAGGGAATGTGGCTGAAGAATTTAAGAACAGGAATTTCTTATATTCAATTTAAAGGGATTTGCATTCCTGTGTTCAGCCCCCTATTATCTATAATCCACTAAAATCTGTTATTTCTGTAAGAGCCTTGTGAGAATGGCTGTTTTTAATTGAAGAACTAGATCAAACTGTGTTTCTGGGTCTACAAAGTGAAGGAAAGAAATAATAGACATTGAGACAATTTATGAACTGAATTAATTTGTGGAGGTTATTGCCTATCTCTCTCACCCAATTCCGGGAATCTGCAGATTTTCCCAGGGCATGGAATAGGGATTCTAGCAAATTACATCTGTATCTTAAAGAGCAGGAAGATCTCAACTAGCGTCCAGTACAAAACTTTCTGAAGTGGATAAGGTCTAATTAAAAGAATTACATAGTATAGTGTGTTGAATGGCCTCCAAAAGACCTGTCTACCTGGAACCTATGAATATCAACCTATTTGGGACAAGGATATTTACAGAGATAAAATTTAAGTTAAGGATCTCAGGATGAAATCATCTTAGTTGAGGTCGGATTTTAAATCCAATGGCAAATGTCCTTAGATGAGAAGAATGGAAAAGGGTTCAGAGAAGAAGACCATGTGAAGACACAAAAAGAGATTAGAGTTGTACCACCAGAAGTCAACGGACATCTGGAGCCATGAGACGTGGAAGAGGCAAGGGAGGATTCTCCCCGAGAGACTTGGAAGGGATCTCAGCCCTGCCAGCACCTTGACTTTGGATTTCTGCCCTCCAGAACAATGAATTTCTGCTGTTTTAAGCTGTTTATTGCCAGTTTGTGGTAATTTGTGAGGGCAGCTCTAGGAAACTAATGCGCATAGTAACTCACCAGCCAAATCCAATTTCATATTATGCTATAAAGTTCTTCTCTTCATCAGTCTTGCCCAATTTTTATTACAGGAAATTAAGAACTCCCAAGGACAGCTTCATTGGCATCATACAATTCAAAAGTTCTTTGGAAACATTAGTTAGGCCATTTTTGCAGGAGAATTAAGAGAACGTTTTGAGCAGTGAATCCAGGGATGATTGTGTTGCTACAGCCTTTGCCACTGGCCTATTTCCCATGGTTGGTAGAGTAGCAAGTTAGTCAGTTGTAGATCTCCTGGCTGCATCTGTAATCAGGATCTTGTTCTTTGAAAATGACTGGGCCAGGATGCTCAGGCACTGCTGACAGTGCTGGAAGTGATGAAGTGGGTTTAATTTGTCCCGCCCTGGGAGTGAAGCTTTGCCCCTTGAAGAGCTCTGAAATCCTGCCCTGCTTACCTTCATGATCACACAGGAGTGAGCTAGTGCTAATCCATTGTGTCTGCGTCACCGCTGAAATTTGTTTCCTCTTAGTAGAAAGGTGCTTTTATAAAGACCTGGAAACAGTCCTTGTTGGTTGTAATATTTTTCTATGAAATGACAGTGAAAACAGGCTTTGCGGTGCCTGACGAAGCAGAAAATATCTCCTTGTCATGTGGCCATTTGCCGCCGTGAGATTCTCTCTCTTCTGAGCAATTCTAAAGAAATATTGGAGAACGTTGAAAAATTTTTTAGAAAGGAGACACAAAGATGGAGGTTTGGGAGGCAAAGGAAAAGGTAAGGATGAACACTAAAATTGCCAAAGTCAGTACTGAATCAATGTGCAAAGGTAAAAACAAAATTTTTCTTTTTGATAATATATTTTCTTTTTTTTAATTTTTTAATTTTTTAATTTTTTATTTTTTTTTCAATATATGAAATTTATTGTCAAATTGGTTTCCATACAACACCCAGTAAAACAAAATTTTTAAAAACACCCTTCTGTTGGTGGAAGCTGAAGTATCAGGGATACAGTCATTTCCATGATGACTGAGATAGCTATATCTTCTATAGTTTCCAGATCTTTTTGTGTCCCACAGCCCCTAGACAAATGCCAACAAAAGGAAGGCACTTGAATGAATGAATGAATGAATGAATGAGATTATATTAAGGACACAAACTAAATTCATACTCCCTGTTGGATTCCTTAGAGGGCTTCCCCCTCCCCCCATCTTGCTTATTACTGGATACCTGGCAAAGTGCCACATGAGGGAGGTTTTGCCCACAAAGAAAGACATTTGTCATTCTGACACCTAACACTGCAAGAAAAGGAACAGAACGGCTCCAAGGTGAGGCAATCTACGGGAGCCAGAACTTTGCCAAGACCTTAATTGGGGTCTGAGTAACCCTACCTATTTCCCTTTCTGCCTCTTTTGAACCATAGCTACCAACTTGTTGCTTTTTTTTTCAACAGGATTTTATACTTACATTTATCCAGGAATTATTCAGGAAACTGCTAATTTTATTTGTCCTTTCAGCCTGTTATTTCAGGTTAAATCTATAAAGGCAAATTATTAGGGCTGTAACTCTAATCCCACCAATTTTCTCGGGCCTCATGGTAAATAGTATTATAATAAAGTCCTATTTAAGCAGCTCCTAAATAATCAGGAACCTCCATCAATCTCATGTTTTTACTGCATGCTGCTGTTTCAGGGTGCAGGGAGGCTAGGTAACAGGGTTAGTTAAACAACTTCCTCACAGGGAATTATGAAGAAAAAAAAACCTTCTGGAATACGCCTTCTACTTTTTCTTCATTTATACGGGATATAATTATATTCAGAATCATTGACAATTAGGACTTTTGGAAAGGCCTTAGAAAATATGAAGTAGTGCAACCATCTTTATTAATAAATGAGGAAACAGAGATCCAGGATGTCAATTGCAAGGTCTGAAATCGGGAGCTCATCGGTGGCCACCATGGCCTCTGAATTGCCAAGGTGACTGTTTTATCCAGTGTAATGGTTTGGAGCAATTTCTAGATCATCATTTGCCAAATAAAACTAACAGTATCCTCGTTACACTTAGTAAAGCAGGAAAACCAATTGGTAAAGTTTTGAAAGGAGAGTGAAAATAGTGTTTGTGCCCAATCTTGAATTAAAAGGGAACCGTCAATTACCAGTGTCCTGAGGCTGCTACTTCTCTGCTCTAAAATCTGTCATGTGTGCCTCTTGCTTTTTTCTTTTGTATAGGCTGTATAGTTGAGGATCCCATTTTACCTGTGGTAGTCAATTTCTAAAGACTTCAGACAATTCAGAACTGATATTCCTATAGACAAAATGTGAAAGGATGCGTTTTGGGTGTGGATTAATCTGCTGGCTTAGGGACCCGTTCCTGTGCCCTTACTCTGATTGCTACTCTTGTCAACCCTTTTCTACTCTCTGCCGTTCTCCTTGCCCTGTTGGCAATACCTTTTACCACTGATGTCACATTAGACAAGAAACCTAACCTCTCTGTGCCTCAGTTTGCTCATCTGTAAAGTAAAGGTAATGATACTACATACCTCCTAGGGTTGCTGGGATGATTAAATGAGATGATTTCCTATGTAACAGATAGGATTAGTTGTATCAACAACACAAAATAACACCGACTCAAAGTAGAGATGTATTTCCCACTTAGGTAAAAAGAAGGTTGAAGGCAAGTATCCAGGGAAGGTGAGATGGCTTCAATGGGATTCAGGCATCTGTGTTTCTATTCTGCTATCCTTGTACAAGCAGAGGCTGCCCATTCCTGTATCTGTGGCCCTTTCTGTCTTCCAGGGGTGCCACACTCTATATGGCCCCATAGGCGTCCTCGTCTCTCAGGCTTCCCAGCACTCCTCAGCCAGGCTTGCTGTCACCTGGAGACTTTCTTCCCACCATCAACTTTAACTTGTCTACTTGGAAAGAGGGAGAATTCAGTTTGCACTTAGGTATGGATGGTTGGTAGGCTTATTGGATTTGCATTTTTACCGTTCAGTGCACAAGAATATTGCTCCCACAGTGAGATCTGGGAACCAGTAGTGGGTGTGTTTGGGGAAGAGAGGATCTTCCACACCCCCTTCAATTTCATGACATGAAGACTGCCTACGATGACAGTGAGTCTGCTCGGCAGTGTTTACTTGTGCTTTTTACAAATGATTTCTGTCTTGGAGATTTAGCGTTAAATATTTGGAAAGTTTGAAGTTAAAATAAGGGACATTAAGAATGAGATTCAGGTGACTTTTAAAATCTTTACCACAATCTACCTGATAACATGTACATATTTAGAGGATGTTGTTTCCATTTTTTGTCTAGGAAATGTGAGGTCTGGGAAGGAAAATAAATGTATTTATAAGAATTAAGATTATTGAGATTATTTAACTACTTGAGATTATTTAACATCTTCAAACATAATATATTTCAAAAAATGTAAGTCAAAACAATTAAGGAATTTTGAGGGAAATTCTTACCCAGGAGTATTTGAACTAATTTTTTTTCTGATAAAATTACTGAATAAAGACAAGATTTGGTACCATGAGCCATTCAGGACTGAGAGACCTTTCATATTGCTGCAGATGAACCTAGGTGTCAAAGACCTCCTTTGTAGCTAAGATATGGCAGACTTCCAGATTATAGGTGCTAAGAGGAAGTGTGGAGACCTGGTTCTTTAAGTTGTATGCTCTAAGCAGACAAAAGACCACACTTTCAAAATAATTTTTTTCTTCTGATTCTGAATTGAATATAATATCACTATAAAACTGGTAATAAAAAAGTCTGAAAAATATTTACACTTTGTGTCAATAAACTTGATAATATATATGGTTTTTTATCTTACACATCATATTTTTTGGGGGAAAGACATTTTAAAAATTCTTACCTTAAAACCATGATAAAGAGTTCATTGTACACATGACCATGAAAATGCAGGCAGTATTGAAGTATGTAAAATGAAAAAACAAGCATGTCTCTTTGTGTTCCCAACCTGTAGTTCAACTCTTAGAGAAGTAACTTTTGTTGACTCTTTCTTTTCTCAGTTTTTTGTTTGTTATCTCCATAATAAAAAAAAGTGTGTATCCTTTTCTTTCTCTCTTTATTAACTTTAATCATATCGATTGTTTTCTAGGTCTGAAAGATGAGAACTTTGGCTTCCTTAGTCCATCTCTTCCCATTGTCTTTCAATTTGTTAGTTTAAACTTTATCTTTTGGTTCTTCTATTATTTAGCTTACCATTTTAAATAAGATACTTAAGCCTCTTTCTTGATCTATCACATTTCAATTTGTTATCATTTTCTTAGAAATTAACCCCCCACACTTCCCTTCCTCTCTCATCTCCCTGCTCTTCCCATATCGTTATTTTTGCCCTGCCATAAATTGTAACGTTTACATGTTATTCTGTTACTATAGTCATGTTTAATATTGTATTCATGTCTGATGTTAATAGGAGACAAATACTATTGATGGTTAATTTTGGACATATTGGGGTTTTTTTAACCATTTTTTTAATGTTCATTTTTTGAGACAGAGAGGGAGACAGAGCGCAAGTGGGGGAGGGGCAGAGAGTGAGGGAGTCACAGAATCTGAAGCAGGCTCCAGGCTCTGAGCTGTCAGCACAGAGCCCGATGTGGGGCTCAAACCCATGAACTGTGAGATCGTGACCTGAACTAAAGTCTGATGCTTAACTGACTGAACCACTCACGTGCCCCTGGACATATTGTCTTTTGAGCCAGATACACAGTTCATTTTAGGACTGATTATTTTTCCTTTGAACCCTTTAGTTATTTTACTGTTTCTTAACTCTTAGGGCTTTACCTTTTCTTTGGATTTCTTCTTTGCATTGCTGGAGCATATCCTTAATGTTTTCAGGAAGTGGACATGAGAGGTGAACCTTTTGAATCATTGCATATATGAACATGTCTTCACTTTATATTCTTAAAATTATTAGTCCTGGTTTTGTAGAATTCTAAATTCAAGTTTTCCTTCAGACTTCTTGAAATATGGTTCCATTGACTTCTGGAATTCAATTATTTTGATGTCCAAAGTCAATATGATTCTCATTCCCTTGTTAGGATATACCATATTTTGATTTAGTCTTGGTATTTGGCCCAATTCCACTGTGAGGTTTTGGTTTCAGCCACTGCAAGTCAAAATAGATGAGATTTCAATGTCATTTCTGGTGTCCCTGAACTTACGTATGATCAATAATCATGTGCTTAGATAAGTTTATTTAATCGGTCTAATAATAATATTACAAGTAAGACATGTCATTCAGATTGCTAACATTCAGATATTGCTAATATCTTAGTCCTTTTAAATATAGGTACGCATTTTAGGTCTTTTAGTAAGAAAAACATTTTCTTGTATTTTAAAGTTCTATCAGTCAAAGTATAAATGTGTAATAGTTATGATAAGACTAAAATGTCACACTAATAATTAGTAGTGATATTAAGAATAAATATTACAATGTTAAAAATGATTACCAAGAACTTTCAAATATTTAAACAAGGAGGCAAAGAGATTGAGAGTTAATAGTACCATTAGGAGACGGTATGTGATAGGTAACTCCCAGCCCTGTTTCTCCTCCTCTGGCAGATCTCTGGGCACTGCCTGGCTTCTCTTTCCCTGTGCTGTGTTTTGGAAACTCTCACCAGGCTATAAACTGAATCAATTGTAGGGCTTACTTAGTTTGTTTCCCATGTATTAAGAATCATTCTCCTTTGTTGCCTGATGCCCAGTGTCCCAAAGAACATTTTATATGTCTTGTCTGGTGTTTCAGGTGTTTTAAGCAGAAGGATAAATATGGCTCCTATATTCCATCTTAACTAGAGGTGAAAGTACCATAAACTTAAATTTTTACGTGAAGGAAATCTAAACCAAGTAGAATACTGCTCACGATGGTTTAAATTAAAGATCCAGACATAATAAAGAATTTTAAAAATGCACGAAATAAAGAAAAATTACTGACAAATGGGAAACTCTGAACACATTTGTTTTATTCTACAAAACTTCACTAAAGAATGCTTTAAGGGGTGCCTGGGTGACTCAGCCAGTTAAGCCTCGACTCTTAATTTTCACTCAGGTCATGATCTCATGGTTTGTGAGATCAAACCCCATGTCAGGCTCTGTGCTCACAGCAAAGAACCTGCTTGGGATCCTCTCTCACCTTCTCTATCTGCCCCTCCTCTACTTGTGCTCTTTTTCTCAAAAATAAATAAACTTAAAGAACTTTTTAAAAAAAATTTAAGAAGCAATTGCCTGTTATTTTGAGTTGATGGCACTATTATGGTTTGAATTGTGTCTCCCAAAAAGACATTTTGAGAAAGAAATATTGCCATTTGCAACATGGGTGGACCTAGAGGTATTATATTAAGTGAAATAAGTCAGACAAAGATAAATACTATATGATTTCATATATATGTGGACTCTAAAAAACAAGTCAAACAAACAAAAACAGACATATTGGGGCACCTGGGTGGCTCAGTTGGTTAAGCGTCTAACTTCAGCTCAGGTCATGATCTCCCAGTTCACTGGTTCAAGCTCCACGTTGGGCTCTGTGCTGACAGCTCAGCACCTGGAGCCTGCTTCGGATTCTGTGTCTCCCTCTCTCTCTGCCATGTCCCTGCATGCACTCTCCTTCTCTCTCAAAAATAAATAAAGACACTAAAAAAAATCAGAAACACATTTATACATACAGAGAACAAATTGGTGGTTGCCAGAGGGGAGGAGGTGGAGGGATGGGTGAAATAGGTGAAAGGGATTAAGAGGTGCAAACTTCCATGTGTTGGGCACTGGGTATTACATGTAAGTGATGAATCACTAAATTCTATACTTGAAACCATTTTTATCATATATGTTAACTAACTAGAATTTAAATAAGAACTTGAAATAAAAAGAAAAACAGAGGTGAAAACTTCTAGTTTTTTTTTTTTAAGATATTTTGAAATTCTAACCCCAGTGCCTTAGAACGTGACCTTATTTGGAAATCGCATTGTTGCAGATGTAACTAGTTAAGACACTGTCATACTGCAGTGGGGTGAGCCCTTAATCCAGGATGACTGAGGTCTTTTTTTTGGGAGGGGGGTTTTGAAAAATTTTATTGAGCTCTATTGAGCTGTAATTTAGATAGCATACAATTTACCCATGTAAGGGTACCATTCAGTGGCTTTTAGTAAATGTATACATTTTTGTAGCCACCACTACAATGCAGCTTCAAACATTTCTTTTTCTTTTTCTTTTTTTTTAAATTTAAATCCAAGTTAGTGAACATATAGTGTAATAATGATTTCAGGAATAGAATTTAGTGATTCACCACTTACATGTGACATCTAGTGCTCATCCCAACAAGTGTCCTCCTTAATGCCCCTTGTCCATTAGCCCATCACCCCCACCCAACACCCCTCCATCAACCCTCAGTTTGTTCTCTGTATTTAAGAGTCTCTTATGGTTTATCTCCCTCTCTGTTTTTATATATTATTTTTGCTTTCCTTCCCTTGTGTTCATCTGTTTTGTATCTTAAATTCCATTTATGAGTGAAGTCATATGATATTTGTCTTTCTCTGACTTGTTTCACTTAGCATAATACACTCTGGTTCCATCCATTCTGTTGCAAATGGCAAGATTTCATTCTTTTTGATTGCCAAGTAATATTCCATTGTATAATATATATACCACATAGTCTTTCTCCATTCATCAGTCAATGGACATTTGGGCTCTTTCCATACTTTGGCTATTGTCAATAGTGCTGCTTTAAACATTGGGGTACCTGTGTTCCTTCAAACCAGCAACGTTGTATCCTTTGGACAAATACCTAGTGGTGCAATTGCTGGGTTTTAGGGTATTTTTAACTTTTTGAGGAACCTCCATACTGTTTTCCAGAGTGGCTGCATCAATTTGCATTCCCTGACTGGTGTCTTTCTAAGATCATATGAACATGGAGTCACAGGAGGGAAGAAGGCCAGTTACCACAAAGGCAGAGATTAAAGCGATGCAGCTATAAGACAAGGAACACCAAGGGTTGCCCACCACCACCAGAAGAGGGGAAGAGGCAAGGAAGGAATCTGCCCAGAGACTCAGGGTGGCCCTGCCAACACATTGATTTCTGAGGGTTAGCCCCCAGAACCGTGAGACTATAAATCAGTGTTGTTTTGAGCCACCTCGTCTACAGTACTTTGCTCTGGCAGCCCTGAAATGGAGACTACATTTTTTAAAAAGTTACTAAATGATTCCTATCGTTTGCTAACCATTTTTAAGTTCTTGAAGATAAGGGATAACAGTGCATTATAGGTATAGGGTTTCTTCTAGAAAGCACACTACTCAAAATATTCTGAACTATATATTTTTGCATATAAAAGATTAGTGACATTACTAAAAGTGCCAGTTGAAGTGAAGGCCAACTTAATATCCCAAATGCTGCAGTGACTGCAGGAGCAGGTTAGAAGCAGTTATGAATAATTGTTTCTCTTGCCCTATTAAAATTTAACTAAAATTTTTTTGAAAAATAAAAAAATTCTGAAAATTCAAATTTATTCTTGCATCTCTTAGGTTCATTCAATGATGGCGATTTTTAGCTTTGGCTGGATGTAGATTTTCATTCTTGGTATTTTTTTTTCCCCTTTTTTGACCAAAGTGTGTATTTATTCAGACTACCTCTACCTTGAAAGTAATCAGCAACTTCTGCCTGGAATTGTTTTGGCTTCTCCTGGCTGGGCCACATCATCAGGGCCTTTTACTCTCTGGCTTCTGGTTGTGCAGTGAGCAACAGAGGCAAGCCATCAGGAGGTGAGACGTGGGTACAATTGCAATATATGTTCTATAGTTCCCTTCCTGTAGACTTGTCTTGGGCTGGCTGATGACTGACCAGTTCTCACTGCTCCTCCCAAGGTGACCTTCTCCTCATGACTCCTCATGACTCTCATGACCTTCTCCTCATGATTCATTCCAGTGTCTGCAAACACAGGATCTGGAAACCCATCTTTCCCTTCATCTGTTCTAGAGAGGGGTGGCAACATTTTCACTGTTACCAGTCCTAGGGGACTGCCCTATTCTTTGTGGTTTCCCCACACCCTTTTTTTCAACAGTTTTTTAAAATTTATTCATTTTTTGACAGACAGAGACAGTGCAAGCGGGGGAGGGACAGAGGGAGACACAGAGTCCAAAGCAGGCTCCAGGCTCCGAGCTGTCAACACAGAGCCCCACTCAGGGCCCGAACTCATGAACTGCGAGATCATGACCTGAGCCTAAGTCAGATGCCCAGCCCACTGAGCCACCCAGGCAACCCTCCATGTGATTTTTTTTTTTTAACGGTCCCTTTAAAAACTCTCTTGAAACTACCCCAGTTTGATTTTTGCCATCAATTTCCTGATAGCATTTCTGACCCACACAGACCAGCTGGCAAACCTCACTTCCAGTGTTGTAAAACAGCATGATCCCATACAAACAAGAACCCATGATGGGGTGTAGGTCCCCAACAACCCTGTATCGAGGTCCACACAAAGCACCAAAGGCTACTCAGGGAAAAACTTAAAAAAAAAATCTATTCCTGACTTTTTTCAAGTTACTGTTATAAATGTTTTTCTAATAAAGAAAAAAAAAAAGCCAAATTATGCAGTGAATTCTTTTCACTTTTCAATCCCCTCCCTGCCCCCTTGCATCCCCCGTAAGATATTCACCTTCTGTCATTACACATATGGGCCTGTATTCTTAACACTTAGAGCCTCATCCTTTAGCAAAGAGTTGCAAATGGCTTTCTTGCTTCTGATATTAAAAACCCTGAGTGTGAATTCAGGTTGCCACCTTAGCGTACTCTTTGTATTCCTTATAATTTTAGCAATGTGCCCAGACCTCACTCAGTCTGGCTGCATTTTGGCACTCTGTGTTCAAAGCTGTCATCAGAAGGCTGCACCCTATTTAAACCTACTGTGGCTGTTTTCTTTTAAAATCCCTCATTAATATCTATTTCTTAATGTGACATGTACTGTTAACATGTGGGGTTATTTTGATATGACTTCCAAAGACATAAGCAACTCTTTTCCTGGGAAAACTTCCCAGTTTTTTTAAAATCAGTGTATTTTATTTTATCTCTGTGGCACTCTCTAGAATATGGTGCTCATTTGTCTTATTATAAGATTGTTATTTAGGGGTGCCTGGGTGGCTCAGTCAGTTGAGCGTCCAACTTCAGCATAGGTCATGATATCGCAGTTTATGAATTAGAGCCCCATGTCGGGCTCTGTGCTGACAGCTCAGAGCCTGGAGCCTGCTTTGGATTCTGTGTCTCCCTCTCTCTCTGTCCCTTCTTTGCTCATGCTCATGCTCTGTCTCTGTCTCTCTCTCAAGAATAAATAAACATTAAAAAAATTAAAAATAAAAAAGATCGTTATTCCCTCTTGCACTCCTCTTAAGGAGTGAGGTGGTTTGATCTAATTTTTTTTTTTCAACGTTTATTTATTTTTGGGACAGAGAGAGACAGAGCATGAACGGGGGAGGGGCAGAGAGAGAGGGAGACACAGAATCGGAAACAGGCTCCAGGCTCTGAGCCATCAGCCCAGAGCCTGACACGGGGCTCGAACCCACGGACCGCGAGATCGTGACCTGGCTGAAGTCGGACGCTTAACCGACTGCGCCACCCAGGCGCCCCTGAGGTGGTTTGATCTAAAGCAGGAGAGACTTTCTTGGGAAGTGACTATCATTGGGAATTTCCCTGCCTCATAAGTCAAGGTCATAGAATGCTAGGGCTTTCAGGAGCCTCAGCAATAATCTAATTCAAAGAGTTCCGTTCATAGATGAAGAAAACAAGTGAGGCCAGAGTATTCACTGAAGGATATACAACTAGTTATTGGAAGAATCAGAACTAGAACCAGTCTTAAATTCTTGGTCTAGTGCTTTTTGTACTATACCATACTTTCTTTCTGAGTGTCTTTCTGAGCATCCAACTTCAGCTCAGGTCATGATCTCGTGGTTCGTGAGTTCGAGCCCAGCATTGGGCTCTGTGCTGAAATCTCAGAGCCTGGAGCCTGCCTTAGATTCTGTCTTCCTCTCTCTCTGTTCCTCCCCTGCTCACGCTCTCTGTCTCGCAAAAATGAATAAACGTTAAAAGAAATTTAAAAAAATAAAGAAAAACATATACAGTCAATTCTCATTAATTTGCAACAGGTAAGTTCTATAAAGTTGCTGCTAATTGGCAACCACTGAATCACTGCTCCTAGGGGGAAAACAGGGTTAGGATCCTGTGAGTCTCTGGTCACAACACTGTTGTCAGCTGGTCAGTGCAAAACTTGTTGTATGGTGTGTTTGACATTTTATGTGAAATACATTATTGGTTCATGAACTTTGAATTCATGGCCAACAGAACTATAACTCAGGCCTGAAGGAAGCTTATATAACACATACACTTTCTCCATAAGGTATAAACAGCCTTCTTTCTCTTAGGAACACTAGATATCACTTCAGCACTACACTTGAGGGACATTTTGAACAGTGAACTCACCAACAAAAAGCACAAAAATGTGATAAATGTGGCACTGCATAGGTTGTGAAGGGACACATATTTATAGCCTCAGAGCTGAAACAGGAGACAGTGTGTTGCCTTGTTCACGTCAGCTAGCAATGCACACCTTGGGCCACTCCAGATTTTCACCATTCTGCATATCTGCGAATGACCACAAAAATGCTATGAATCCTGATTTTGGCATTTGAAAATATGAAATCCACAAATAATGAGGATCAATTGTATATGGAAAAGGTGATTTAAAAAAATCTGTGAATGGGGCAAGCTAGGGGTACAAAAGAGGTTCTGTGGCAACACTGGGACCTTTTATTATAGAAATAAATAGGACTTCTCTGTAAAGAACACTTGTCTTTGAAAACAAATCCATCCTACTTTCTTCATCCTTTTTTTAAAGTTTTAATTTTAATTCCTGTTAGTTAACATATAGTGTTATATGTTTCAGGTGTACAATATAGAGATTCAACGCTTTCATACATCACCCAGCACTCATGGCGACAGGTGTACTTCTTAATCCCCATCACCTATTTCACCCATCCCCCCACACACCTCCCCTCTTTCCTAGGTGCCTTCTCTGCTCCTCTTCAGGACAACTTGTCTGCTTCCTTCCCTCACTTCTCTCACCATTTCACTGAAAATACTCTTGCTGGATTATTAATTCTCCATTTTGCCTAATCTAGTGTTCAATTCTTCATCTTAATTAACCTCTAACACCATTTTATCACTGTAGCCTTCTTAAAGCATCTTAGTCACTTGGCCTTCAGTAAACCATGCTGTCCTGGTTTTCTCCTACTACACGAGTGCTTCTTCTTACTTCCCTTGAAAGATTTTCCCTTTTTGCCCAAATCTCTAAATATTAGAATGCCCAGGGCTTAACCCTTTGCTCTATATTCTTCTTCTTCATATAACTCTTCTAGTACCATAGGTAAAAATAATATGTATTTAACATTTTTTTCTATTGGAGCTATTGGCTAGGTCCAGGCGACAGTTCTCAGCCAGCTGCCTTGAGGGTTGAGAGGAGCACTATCTCCATACAGTGTAATCAATTCTGGAGAAACACTTATGCCACATGACTCTCAGATTTATAGCTTCAGACTAGACTTCTTCTCTGAGCTCCAGAGTCAGTCTCAAATATTCAAAGGCTCAACATGTGGAACCCAGGTGATCCTCCTGGGCACCCCCTGGTACTCTTTTACCCTATTGTAACTGTGAATGGACATGTGCAGCAATCTCTGCCTGAAAAAGGTATTATTACCAAGAGTTCAGACCCATGAAGTGTGAATATTTGGTTCATATCACTGAGTTAGCTACCAGTATTTCCTACTCTCCTTTCACAGGTGTTGGACCTGCAGCAGATATGAAGTCTCTCCTGAATACTTCACTTCTGCCCCACGTTTATCCTTCCCCCCAGTGAATCTCTTGCACATCTCATCAAGTCTTGGCATCTACTTCCTTGGGGAACCAAATGACACAGAAGGGAAATTGATCAACACGATAAAGGGCATCTACATAGAATCTACAACATCACACTGAGTATTTTCCCCTTAAGATAGAGAATAGGGCAAATATATATCAGAGTACTCCAATTCAACATTGTATTAGAGGTCCTAGCCAGAGCAACAAGGCAAGAAAAATAAATAAAAAGTGTATGTACTAGACTAGACAAAATAAAACTGCTTTTACTTACAGATGACATGATTATATATATTGAAAATCCTAAGTTATCTATAAAAAAACTTACTAGAACTAATAAGTGAGTTTAGCAAGGTAGCAGGACACATGATTAATGTATAAAAATGAAGTATGATTTTATATTCTGGAACTAAACAATTAGAAATTGAAATTAAAAGAATAATACAATTTATAATGGCATAAAAACCATGAAATTTGTAAATATGTATTAGAAGCCATTTGAAAGTTAACAAGACCAAATTCTTGATTCTCACTCAGTTCCCTTAGTACTGTCTCAGCCCATAGTACCTACATTCTGCCGGCTATCCAGACAAAAACCATAGGATATATTTACTTTTCCCCCTCCTCATCTCATATCCAGTCCATCAACAATTCTGGTGCCACTTTTAAAATACATCTTGAATCCTACTACTTTTCACCACCTCTCCTAGGGCATTCCAACATTGTCTCCCTTTCATGATCTCTTAAATGGCCTCTGTGCTTTCATTTGCTGTTTCAGGGGCCATGAACTCACAAGCAAACATTTATCTGAGCATGTATCTTAGCAGAACAGTCCTGACTCCTGAGTGGAGGCTTCCAAGGAACCTGACTTACTGGGGAGTGTGTGTGCATGTGTGTGTGTGTGTGTGTGTGTGTGTGTGTGTGTGTGTGTGTAGGGGGGGAGGCAGTAAATTTCATCAGCAGAATTGTTTTAATCTTTATTTTATGATATTTTTTAAATAAAAATTTCTCTTTGTTTACATTTATTCATTTATTTTGAGAGGGAGAGAGAGAGAGAGAGAGTAGTGAGTGAGAGTGAGGAAGGGGCAGAGAGAGAGGGAGAGATTCCCAGTGCAGAGCACCATATGGGGCTTGATTTCACAAACCTATGAGATCATGACCTGAGCTGAAATCAAGAATCAAAAGCTCAATTGAGCCATCCAGGTACCCCTTAAATAAAAACTTCTTAACATCTCTGCATTTCTACATATGGGGTGGTGATTTGGGATGGTTTGCACAATTCCTAGTTCAAGAGTTCCCTCTGCTGTTGGTGTGGCAAAGTATGGGTGAGATTTTTTGGTTGGTTGGTTGGTGGTTTTTTACTGGTTGCCTCTGTGTATGTGTGTGTGTGTGTGTGTGTCTGTGTTTGTGTGTGTTGAGGGTACTGATGGGAGGAAGAGTTATGCATTCCTTGATGTTTTTTAGTAATCTTTTGTCTTTAAGGATCCCAACTTCTCCACTCTTGCTTTCTCCCCCATCACTATGCAGTTTTGTAAGGCACTTACCTCTCCCTTCCCACTTAACTGCTTCCCCTTCCCCCTTTTCTGGAAAAGTTGCTTTTCTAAGATGCTACCTTTAATCCTGCAGACACTAAATCTCTTCCCTAGTTCTGCTCTGATTGATCGTGATTCCTTTCCAACATTTTCACATGCAGGATGGACTTTCTCTTTCTGTTAATTTAGTTCAGTCTATGGCTTTTGCCTTCTCTCTCTTCCATTGAAGTCTTCCCCAGACTGCCCTTCTCCTCTTGGAGGCTTAGGGCAATAGGAGCATGAAGGTGGCTTTCTGGGATTTGATGTATACTTTTTTACCTGGAATAGTTTGAAGTTTGGATATTCAGAGTTTTATTCACATTGAGGGCATGTTTTTATGTAGTCTTCTTTGTTGCTGCTCTTTCTTTCTTCTTTCTTTCTTTTTTTCTTTCTTTCTTTCTTTCTTTCTTTCTTTCTTTCTTTCTTTTGGAATATGTTGAGAGATATGAATTGATTTGGGAACTCTTCCCTTGGTTATAAATTTCTTCAGTTTCTCACCTTTTAGCATTTGGGTAACACTGTATATATGAGGTCCTTTCTAGTCAGAGCTATATTCTGCTAGAGGCATGGTTCAGTTGACCTCCGAGGGGCCATTAGAAAAAGAGTCCTATGAAATTAGGACTGATTTGGGAACATTTCAGAATTCATGCCAGGGGTTATTCGCTAATATTCATTTACCAAAAATTGAAATAAGCATTTGGGAAAATATTTATTGAGCATGCTGAGGATTTCCATTACTGTTTCTTTTTAAATGAAGGCTATTTTGTTTTTAAATCCTTTTGCCTGAAGTTGATGGTACCTTACCTGGTGTCTATAACTGGAAATAGCACCATATAGTCCCCCAGCCTCCAGCACATTGAACTTCTATCAGATAAAACATTCCACATGTCTCCTTAAACAACCTAATAAATCTACAGCAAGCAATGGCTCGGTTCAGAATGAAAACCTTCAGCTAGTGAGTATTATTTCTTTTAGCCAGTAGTTGCCATCTTGTTTATAAGGAAAATGGAGCTATTTTCTTAACTGTGTATCTAAGCCCTGTAGAGCTGTTTGTTTTGTTTTTAACAAAGACAATACAAAAATAAATTAGGCCTCGATTTGGTTTAGGTAAGCAATCTTTTGAGCCACAGCTGTATTACTAACTGATCCATAATTGCTCTGCATTTATGAGGTACATAGTTTATTCTCTTGCTTGCCACACAATAGACCCTGCAAGTTAAAGAGCTCCAAGTTTCAAGGACTGGAGTTTTTGGGTGCCTGCCAGGACTGATCTGTTTAGCAAACAAGCTGGAGGGTGCTTATTAGTAGGTTGTGGCTTGCAGACCATGAAGCCCCTGGGGCCAGATGCACTGATCAAATGGTGGATCTATATACCAGCAAGGCCATTGGATGAAAAGGAGAACAGCACCACATTACTAAATATGCTTCTCATAGGCCTTAATTAAGCCACTGTAAATGACTTCTTTTGTAACTCTTTCTGTTGGTCCAGAAGACAGGCTATTAAAGATTAACATAGGAACTATTTTTCAAATTAGAATGTAGACAATTCTGATGAGTTACAGCTATATTATTCATATTACAAGAATAAGCTCTGGTTAGATTGGGAAAGTGAAGAGTCATATTTCTAGTGGAATAAAACACATCTCATTTTCTCTAGTTGCATTTCTTTAAAAAAAAATTGCTAGTCTTCTCTGCCCCCTGCTTAGATTTTTGTTTCTATTGAGTGACTCAAGGTGGCTTGAGGCTTTAAAATTAATGCCTGGTAGAGTATTATTGAGGCCTTGGAAGAATGAAGCTAGTCTGATCTATGTTACATCAAAAAAAAAAAAAAAGATCTGGATAATGTCGTTTTTTGCCATTCTTCTTACACATTTTCTTCTGCTGCCCTCACTTCTTTGCTCTAAATTTTGACTTAATAGCATAGAATATACCTTATGAGTGTTGTTATATTTTAACAGAAGCTATTTCAAGAATATAGATGCATGAGTGGAGAAATTTCTGAGAGTCATCTCAGTATGTTATTTCTATGAGTCCTATCAGTAAAACCTTTTGTGTCTCTTGCCCTGCTGTTATTGGTCAATAATTTGTTTTTTTTAAGTTAGGAGACAATTGCGCATTAAATACCAATCTCATAAAGTTAGGTACATGCGCGGGATAGAGGAAGAGAAACTTGAGAACGTGCAAAGCTATAATACTTGCTAAAATGAATAATGAATGATGTTCAGCTGGATTTGCATTTAAGACAGAATCACCCATGGTATGATGATATGGCAAAAGAACAGTATAGAACAGTTTTAAAAATGCTAATGATGGCACAAAAACAGACACATAGACCAATGGAATAGAATAGAAACCCCAGAACTAGACCCACAAACGTACGGCCAACTCATCTTTGACAAAGCAGGAAAGAACATCCAATGGAAAAAAGACAGCCTCTTTAACAAATGGTGCTGGGAGAACTGGACAGCAACATGCAGAAGGTTGAAACTAGACCACTTTCTCACACCATTCACAAAAATAAACTCAAAATGGATAAAGGACCTAAATGTGAGACAGGAAACCATCAAAACCTTAGAGGAGAAAGCAGGAAAAGACCTCTCTGACCTCAGCCGTAGCAATCTCTTACTCGACACATTCCCAAAGGCAAGGGAATTAAAAGCAAAAGTGAATTACTGGGACCTTATGAAGATAAAAAGCTTCTGCACAGTAAAGGAAACAACCAACAAAACTAAAAGGCAACCAACGGAATGGGAAAAGATATTCGCAAATGACATATCAGACAAAGGGCTAGTATCCAAAATCTATAAAGAGCTCACCAAACTCCACACCCAAAAAACAAATAACCCAGTGAAGAAATAGGCAGAAAACATGAATAGACACTTCTCTAAAGAAGACATCCGGATGGCCAACAGGCACATGAAAAGATGTTCAGCGTCGCTCCTTATCAGGGAAATACAAATCAAAACCACACTCAGGTATCACCTCACGCCAGTCAGAGTGGCCAAAATGAACAAATCAGGAGACTATAGATGCTGGAGAGGATGTGGAGAAACGGGAACCCTCTTGCACTGTTGGTGGGAATGCAAATTGGTGCAGCCGCTCTGGAAAGCAGTGTGGAGGTTCCTCAGAAAATTAAAAATAGACCTACCCTATGACCCAGCAATAGCACTGCTAGGAATTTATCCAAGGGATACAGGAGTACTGATGCATAGGGCCACTTGTACCCCAATGTTCATAGCAGCACTCTCAACAATAGCCAAATGATGGAAAGAGCCTAAATGTCCATCAACTGATGAATGGATAAAGAAATTGTGGTTTATATACACAATGGAATATTACGTGGCAATGAGAAAAAATGAAATATGGCCTTTTGTAGCAACGTGGATGGAACTGGAGAGTGTGATGCTAAGTGAAATAAGCCATACAGAGAAAGACAGATACCATATGGTTTCACTCTTATGTGGATCCTGAGAAACTTAACAGGAACCCATGGGGGAGGGGAAGGGAAAAAAAAAAAAAGAGGTTAGAATGGGAGAGAGCCAAAGCATAAGAGACTGTTAAAAACTGAGAACAAACTGAGGGTTGATGGGGGGTGGGAGGGAGGAGAGGGTGGGTGATGGGTATTGAGGAGGGCACCTTTTGGGATGAGCACTGGGTGTTGTATGGAAACCAATTTGTCAATAAATTTCATAAAAAAAATAAAATAAAATAAAATAAAATGAATGAGATAAAAAAAAACCTTTTTCCCCATTATTCTGTTATAAATCAGCTTCACAATTTAAAAACCTGTTTGTAGTTCAGCTGAAAAACTGTATTTTTGTGTAAACAGTGAATCAGGATTAAGTATTTTGAGGTTTTTTTTAATAAAAACAAAACGAATTACTATAAATACAATTGCCTAAAAGTACATGAAAAAAAAATGCTAATGAGGGGCACCTGGGTGGCTCAGTCAGTTGGGCATCCAACTTCTGCTCAGGTCATGATCTCGCAGTCCGTGAGTTCAAGCCCCGCATGGGGCTCTGTGCTGACAGCTCGGAGCCTGGAGCCCACTTTGGATTCTATGTCTCCCTCTCTCTGCCCCTCCCTCACTCACACTCCATCTCTCTCTGTCTCTCAAAAATGAATAAATGTTAAAAAAAATTTTTTTAAATGCTAATGATGTTTTACCTCCAAAGTTGAGAAATTCTGGTAAAATGACCAAACTAAAAATAATTTTTATTTCCAGTTTTATGATCTTATTGGACTTACACTTTACCATTTGTAACATTGGCATGACTAAAGTAGTTTGGGGTTTTCTTGGAGGAAAATATTTACATAGAAAAATATAATTCTACAAAATGTGGCTCTTATGTCAACAATTATTTAGTGTTGATAAAAATTGGCCATATTTATTCTCACCAAAACATTTAACCAAAAGCAATGCACCATAACAAGTACCACACTTTTCTTCTTGGATCTCGAAACCATTTTACTCAGGAGTGAAACTGTTCTTCATTTTTTATTTATCGACTTTAGCTGTATTTGTACATGTGGGTCATTTCACTATTTTAATGAGCTTATCTGATGGAAATTAGCTACTTTGAAAGATGCCTAAGCTTGTATAGTTTGGGCATGCAAATTTCATTGGGTCCAAAAGTTCAGAACCCGGAGTAAATTAATGTAGAGGAAGCCAGCTGTGAACTTGAAGCCTAACTACCAAAAATGCAGAGGAAGCAGAAATTCCTCCTTCAATTCCTGTCACTTGTTTCAATCTAACATGTAATTTTTGAATCCGTGAAAAATGTTCCACCTCAGTGCTTAATTCTGGTGAGACCCAGACCTGGTCCCTGCTTTCTCAGAGCTCACAGTGTTGTAGGGAAAACAGAAAAGTTAACGTAGAACCTTAGTGGAAGGGGGTGTCCTTGGACATAGCGCAAAGGAAGCTGTGACCACCTCACAGGCCTGCGGCAGAAGAGGAAGGGAAAGCGTCTCTGTCTCTGAGGAGAGCCTCTCTGCGGTGGTCTCTGCAGGGTCAGTTACAATTTGCCGGTCACGAAAGGCAGAGGGAATTCCAGGGAGAAAGTCACAGTGGGTGAAAGAGGAAGCAGGTCTGATAGCGCTGGAGAGTGAAGTGAATGGAAGGGAGCGTGAGGACCCGAGGTTAGGCAGGAGTTAAGCAGGAGTTGGGTTGAGAGGGCTCTTAGGTGCCATGTTAGGACTTTGCTTTTTGAGGTAATTCATCACTCAAAGAGTAGACATAATTGGATTTGTGTGGTTGCATCTTAATAATATATTTTCTATTATAAAATGAAACACATTAAACACATATAATGGAAACCTCAACATGCTAATACTCCAACAACTTAGAGATGACTATTGTTAACATTTTGGTATAGATTTTTCTGATCACTCTTCTATATATGTATATATTGTAGTATGTATCTATCTGTGTGTGTGTGTATATATACACACACAGGCACACACACACATATTTTAAATGGCTTCATACTAGCTGTTTGATAACCTGTTTTTTTCACTTTACAGTGAGTGTATTTTGAACATTTTACCATATCAATTTTTTTCTACAAAATGATTTTTATTTTTATTTTTTATTTTTTTTAATGTTGATTTTTGAGGGAGACAGACAGAGTGTGAGCAGTGGGGGGGGGGGGGGCAGAGAGAGGAGGAGACACAGAATCCAAAGCAGGCTCCAGGCTCTGAACTGTCAGCACAAAGCCCTACACAGGGCTCAAACCCACAAACTGTGAGTTCATGACCTGAGCCGAAGTCAGATACTTAACTGACTGAGCCACCCAGGCGCCCCTACAAAATGACTTTTAGCAATTGCATAACATTCCATCATGTAGAAGAATTCCAACTGAGAAAGAATTGTTGGATATATGTATTATTTTCATATGTTTTTGCTGTCATAAACAACAGCCCATGAAACATCATTGTGTATATACATCTTTGTGCCCATATGTGATTAGGTTCTTAAGATATATTCCTAAAAGTTTAATTGCCAGCTGACGGATTAGGAACAATTACAATGACTTTGATACATATTGCCAGATCGCCCTCCAGAGAAACATGAAAATTGTCCTGGAGAAGGGTAGGGTTATAGGCCAAGAGATATATTAGAAGACTCTTTCTGTTGATCAAATGACAATTATCAATGTGACTTTTTGAATGTGATAGATCAAAAAAGGGAGGCATCTGCAATAGATCTTGTAATTATTATGTCTTTTTTGTTAACCCAAACTGTCTGAGACAACCTTGAAGTCAGAAGCTAGATCTTTGTTCTTTTTTTTTTTTTTTTTTTTTTTTTTGCCTATAGCCCAAACACACTACCTGGCACATAATATGTGCTAAATAAATATTTGATATATGAATGATTTAAAAAAAAAAGAAGAAGAAGACAACTGGGATGACCTCCAGCTTCCTATCTTGGATGGCGGGAAACATGGATATACCTAAATGACAAAGATAGTACAGGAGTCCTATATTATGTACCCTATGTTTTCTTAGAAATGAGTATTCTGCCTTACTCCCTATTCCTTACATCACCAACTTTTTAACTTCTTTTTTTTATTTTAATTTTTTAAATGTTTATTTTTGAAAGAGAGAGAGAGACAGAGCATGAGTGGGGGAGGGGCAAAGAGAGAGGGAGACGCAGAATCCCAACAGGCTCCAGGCTCTGAGCTGTCAGCACAGAGCCCAACGCAGGGCCCTAACTCATGAGCCAAAGTCTGGACACCCAACCAACTGAGCCACCGAGGCACCCCTAACTTCTTTTGATCTAAATGCTGAGACTTAAATCATTAGAAAAAGTCTCTTTTATTAATTCTCTTTTATTAAAAATTCTTTTATTTTATTCTCTATTAAGGTAAATAAAATGACCCCACTTAATTCAAATGAACATTACCTGAGTAGTTTCTTTATGCGCAGCTCTTTACATGGTGGTTATAGAGAGGGCAGGAAAAGGGGGCAACAAAAAAACTCGAGGATGTGTACTTGGAAAGGTTTGGGGCAGGTATTTTATCATCATGGCCCTGAATGAAGGAATTCAGTATCAACCAAAGACAGAACGTCACTGATGTTGCTTCCAAGCCAGGCATGTGCTTTTTCTGATACAGAATTTTAGAAATAGAAAGGGTCTTTTTGTCTAACCTTCCTCCTTTTATAGATGAAAACCTGAGCCTGAATGCATGAAATGATGTTTTCAGAGTGCTACAGGGGAATAGAACTCAGGTCCTGTGGTTCTCCACCTTGTTTTTTTTTAAACGTTTATTTATTATTGAGAGAGAGAGACAGAGCATGAGCATGGGAGGGGCAGAGAGAAGGGGAGACACAGAATCCGAAGCAGACTCCAGGCTCTTAGCTGTCACCACAGAGCCTGACAAGGGGTTCAAACTCACAAACCACGAGATCGTGACCTGAGCCGAAGTCGGAAGCTTAACTGACTGAGAAACCCAGGCACCCCATTGTGGTTCTCCACCTTATATCCTTCCCCTCTCCCATCCTGTGCAGTCCTGAGCCAGGAGCCAACAATTTAAAGACAACACCTCTTTCTTAAAGTGAACACAGAGGGTTGACTTGAGAGCACTGCCTAGGTCTTGGTTAAATAAGAAGGGAGTTTTAATTACCTAGGACATTTCTTGTTTCAAATAGGGAAGGTTGGCAGAGTTAAATCTCTTATTCAACACATAATTATCAGTCGCTGCTACATGCCAGCCGCTATGTTCTGTGTTGGGGAGATAAACATAAAGACAAGATTGCTGCTTTACAACATTTTTAGTAGCAGAAGGTTCATGTAGACAAGGAAGCAAGCGATTACGATGCAGGTCAGTGGGTGTTAAGATACTGGACATACAGGGTGTTGGGAAAGCTGCAGGAGGACACCTGAGCCAGACTCTAGCATCAGAGGGGGTCTTTACAAAGGAATTGGCATCTTTGGGAGAAAGTTGACCAGAAGAAAAGAAGATGAAAAATAGAGTGTTCTAGGCTTAGGGGACACACAGAGAGAGAACAAAGAGGCATTGGTGGGGTTTTTGGTCTGTTTTTATTGAAGTACAGTTGACATAAAATATTGGGGCACCTGGGTACCTCAGTCAGTTAAGCATCCGACTTGATTTCGGCTCAGATCATGATCTTATGGTTCGTGAGTTCAATCCTGCTGACAATAATGGAATGGCTTGGGATTCTCCTTCTCCCTCTTTCTCTTCTCCTTCCCTGTTTGCATGCTGTCTCTCAAAATAAATAAATAACCTTAAAAAAATGTTATATTAATTTCAGGTGTACCGCATAGTGATTCAACAGTTACATACACTAGGAAATGCTCACCAGGTTAAGTGTAGTCACTATATGATGTTACTACAACATCATTGACTATGTTCTGTATGCTGTATTTTTTTAAATCTGTATGACTTATTTATTTCTTAACTGTAAGTAACCCCCTTCATCTATTTTACCTGTTATCCATTGTGTATGTTTATCATTTCTTCTTTCTCCTTTCATCTATCAGTGGGCATATCTTGGCTATTGTAAATAATGCTGCAGTAGTGGAGCTGAAAGACTTCCAGCACGTCTAGGCAGGAGGAATCATGGTGACTCCCAGATTTCCAGCTTGGGCATTTCATGGATGGTGGTATGGTTAGGGTGTGCGCTGGTGCCAGGGTGGCCCTTCATTATTCAGAACATAAGGGACCAGCCACATTTAATTGCTCACAGCGTGACCCTAACAATGCAGAAAGATTGGGCAGGGGGGAATCCTTCACCTGTCTCACCATGCAGGCTACCATTCATTCACAATGAATGTGGTTGGACAATAAAGCCAGCATTTAAAGGATGCTTGCTGTGCAACATACTGTCTCATGTAGTCTTCATAGGTTCACGTGATTAAGTTAAGGAGATCATAAAGCTGGTGAGTGACAGTCAGAATGCAAACCCAGATTTAAAAATCTATGAGCAGGAACATCCGGGTGGCTCAGTCGGTTATGTGTCCAACTTTGGCTCGAGTCATGATGTCATGGTTCTTGAGTTCAAGCCCCACATCAGGTTATGTGCTTACAGCCTGAAGCCTGCTTCAGATTCTGTGTCTCCCTCTCTCTGCCCCTCCCCCACCCATGCTCTGTCTCTCTGTCTCTCTTTCTCAAAAATAATCATTAAAAATTTTTTTTAATAAAAAAAAACAAAAACCTACGAGCAAAGCTGCATGAGAGTGCATTTAGGTAGACCCTTGCCCCATCCTGCCTATACATTACAGAGAAGTTCAAAGAAACCTATCCCTCTGTTGAGTATTTGCTAGCTTATGGGCTAATTCTGTATTATCAAGATTAGAAAAATCACCTTCATGAAACAAGTGACGAAAAATTCTCTCCCTTCTCTTCTCCAACCTTCCACTTCTAAGCTCCTTACATTTTGTCTGAAAGGTAATTCACTTCTCAGCCAAGATTGAGACCAATGAGTAATATAGCTCTCAGGACAGCAGCCTTTCCTGGGGAGTGGGTTACAGGCTTGGAAACTTTGAAGCCATTTCATAAGTTTGGTTCTTTTGGTTTCTGATACAAGTGTTTCTCTATATGATGGTATCAAACCATGAAGCAGTGTAGAGCTCTCACCGCCTGGCTTAGGGTGTTAGATTGGGGAGTCCTAACTGAGGCAACACAAATCCCACTAGTATTCTTGGACTGGCTTACCTGTGTGCTGGAATTTTGACCCCTTGAGCCTGGGTAGGATCGGTGTTGGCTAGATCCAGACCCATCACTTCTGTTTGGGAGTAGTTTTGTCCGTCTTTCCCTGTAAACCATACAGATAGTGTCATTATTAATGTGGCTTGATGTGAACAAGATTGGGAGACACTGGTTAAAGCAATGGGTTCCAAGTCTAGATCAGGGTCAGGATCCCCTAGAGAACAGTTTAAAAAAAAAAAAAAAGGAGACACCAAACTCCCAGGCTGCCCCTAGATTCACAGAATCAAATTCTTTGGCTCCTGGGGCCAGGAAATATGCTTACAAGAAACTTCTTAGGTGACTCTGATCTTCTTGGTCTATAGAACCAGGTTTGAAAGCCTCTGGATTATAAGCATGGGCTTTGGGATGAGGCATGCCTGCTTCAAATCATGGGTCCATCACTGCATAAATTATATAGACTCTGAGCCTCCATAAAATGTAGACAAAAACACATTACACAGAGGGAGGACATACATAGCACAATGCCTGGTCTTAAGGAGCACTAAATTAAATCACAGTTATTATTATTGTTGCTGTTTACACTGGCTGGTACTTAATGACTAGCATTAATGTAGTCTACCACAGCCCGTCCATTCCTGTGTTTCTTTATCACTTGAGGTTAAGGCTATTGAACCACTATCCCTGGGCCACATATATTTAGCAGTTTAGGCTTCTTTGGAGATGGATCTGCACTTACCCCCTTGACTTTCACCTCCAGAGGCACGGAGGCACAGATTTTCAAGCTTAGGGCACAGCTGGAGATGATAGAGAAGAGAATAATGCTAACTGGCCCCTCATGAGCTGACTACAGCTTTCCTCATTACCTGAGCCAACCCAGCCATGGCTAATTTTGAGAAAGGGAGAAATAGTACTCAATATATTCCACAGGTAGAAGATGATGAGAACTTTTCTTTCCTTTGCTAACCTAGATAAACATTTGTATGTTCTAAGGATAAATTCTTGTGTTTAAACATCTTGCTTTGCATCAAATTCTGCCTTTTACCAAGACTTCCTAGAATATCAATAAGACCTTGAGCTTCTGCGAAACGAATAAAATCTTTCTTGGTCAAAATTAAGAACAGTACTGTTTCTATAAGGTTCAACTACAGCAAATGATTAAAGGCAGCAGCACTTTTAAAGATAAAAGTTTATAATTAGCATGGAAGTTCTGTAATTTAAAATGGAAAGTTTGTGAAGCTATAGGAAAGCAGGATAAACCTCAGCTACAAAATAACAGGTTTCGTATGTTGAAAATATCAGTCATTTCACCCAAAGTGAACCAATTATAACACATTTTCTCTAAAGTATGGGTCTGAAACTCAGAGGTAAACTGACTTTTCCTGATGTTTTCTTAACTGACTTGAAGGAAATAACTCATATCCTTGATGCTACTTACCAAACTTTTGCCATATATCACTCTTCAAATTCCTAATTCCAAACTTATACTCCATTTGTGTTCCTGGGTTCAGTGTTGTCTTGTATTTTAATAGGGTAGAAGCACTTACACAGTATACTGCATTGAAGTTTGTCATCTATGTAATAACCATGTGTCACTTATCTAATTATTATTCTCCAGACAAATAAGTTTTTCGTAGTCATCTGGGATCTATTTGGAACAGCATGACTCCTGCTTTAACTTTGTGTTAGTTTTATTTCAATATTATTTTACTTCTGCATATCAAAAGCGTACCTTGCAGATTGACAGGTAATAAGTTAGTATTGTCAAAGAAGTGCTAGTCATTTCAGAATATATTCGTCCAATCACCTGGCACGGACTCAATACATGGTAGATAGCTTATCAAATGTCTGTTTGTATTCTTTCATTTGGAGTGTGTTAACTGAACCTATGGAATGATGAAACTCAATCTCAGGCTAAAGTAATAGAATTTTTGTACCTAAAATATAAAGAGTTTTTTCTTTTTCTCTCTCTCTCTTTTTTAGGGGGTAGGGGGTAAGGGAGCTTAGGTGATGAAATGCTTCACTGTGCAATGCCAACTCCTTTTGCCCCTCACCCCCGAGAATTACTTTAAAATTACTTTAAAATCACTGACTTCCAAAGCTCAACGGCACTCCAGGAAATAATTTGAACCATGCAGTGATATGAGTATCATTTTATTCATAGCGTATGACAAAGAAAAATAAATCTGACTACCCAAGGTTTCCTTTTAGAAAACCAATTGATTTTTTTTTTTTACCAACATGATCCTATCTCTGTTCACACTCATGATGAACGGTGGAGATAGCCCACTGGCTTCCTTCTGGGGTGTGCAGTGAGTTTGGGATACTTCCCCAGCTGTTCTGCCATAACCCACATTAGTTTTCAGTTATTAACTGAAATTTTCCCAGTGGTCTACTAAGTAAAATGTAGGATTTATGTTCCATAGCTATTCCTGCTACAGATTAAGACTTCAGTCAGATCTTTCTCACATATGAAGTGAAGAAGAGCCTAGAGCTTTCCAGGAACATGTCAGGTCAAGGGGAGCCTTTGATTGCTCCAATTGGTTTATCTTTCACCACACTAGCTCTTTCTCTAAACTTCTACTAGCCTATATTTTAATATTGTCACTTTTGTTTGTGAGGTTGCATTCTGCATCTGGTTAATATTAAAAGCTCTTGGGTGCAGAAATTGGGTTCTATATTCCTGAAACATTGGATTAGGAGTATAGTATTTTCAAAACACTTATTGACTGAATTATATAAATTGGTTGCAACTTAACTGGATTACTTAAAAGATTTGCTTTAATTTTCCCCCTTATATATGCATGCATAAGCACATTAGAATTATAACAAGACTGTAATGCTGATCAGCCACACAGTAAGAATGGAGCTACCTGTAAATTCTGGGAGACATTTGGCTGAGAAAAATCTGTACAGTCAAATGAATATAATATGGAATGGATGGGTGGCCTGAAGTATAGATAGAAAGATGATGTATGTGTGTATTGGGGAGGAGGCTATCTTAGGAGGTTCTTGAGGTAGTACAGTATCTGGATAAAGGCACTTTTATCCAATCTAAGGCTCTATTTCAAAATCCTGTCACTTGAGTCATATTCTTGCCAAAGGCACAAAATGGTGGTCAATATTGGCTGAGTATTTCTTCTCCTTACATGCCTCTGGGTTGGTGTTTCTCTTTGTATTAGTGTTTCCATTATAGATTACCGAAGCTGATTATATCATGATCTGGAATAAAAGGTTTTACGTCTTTAGGTTATTATTTTGACTGTGCATTATTTCAGTCAAATCAAGATCAGTCCAGAGAAAGGGAAAGCAACATCATCACGGAAGAAGCACAACTCCACAGAGGAAATACAAGTCAGCATGTGGTAAATTTTAATGAAGTGATCATCATAAAAGATTACAGACTCAATGGAAAAAAGAAAACCACAGAAACCTTTGCCTGTTTGTGGAGAAGCTTAAGTACAACCATCCTTTGTAGTTTAAATCTATTCCTAGATAGGCCACCTGTATTATTGCCACATTTAAAAAAATATATATATTTTCTCAAAAGTTATTATTTACCAAATTAATAATTTTTAGAAAGAAATTATATGTACCTCATGCTTAGAAGTGAAATGTTCCTTAAAGACTGTAAGTGACTTTAGAGGCACCTGAGTGGCTCAGTTGGTTATGCTTCCAGCTTTGGCTCAGGTCATGATCTTGTGGCTCATGGGTTGGAGCCTCACATGGGGCTCTGCACTGACAGTGCAGATTCTCTCTCTCCCCCAGGATTCTCTCTCTTTCTCTCTATCTCTTCACCTGTCCTGCTTGTGTGCTCTCAAAATAAACAAACTTAAAAAAAAAAGATTATAAGTGACTTTGATACTCTAAAATCTGCCCTGCCCCCAACTCCTCTCTCCCCTGTCAACTAAATTGACACCTAATCTGAGATTCAGTAAAAATGTTCTTATTCAACATTGTGGGTATTTAATCCAGAGAATTTGGAAACTGAGAGTATTAACTGAAAAGAGGAGGGTGGGGCTGTGGTCTGCTGAGCATGCCTGAGTCTGTGGCAGCATATGCCTTATCCCAATCCATACCTTCAGATTCTTTCATCGAAGTTGCACACGATTCAGTACAAAAATGCTATTGATATAATGCATGTTTGTGTATACCTCATTTAAGGTTTCATACTTGAGATGGTTAGCAATGTAACTGCTTTGTTGAAAAGATGTGGGACTTTAGGCACCATGGCTCTGGAAAGCAGGGCAGTTACAGCACCATCTGTCTTCAGTAAAAGTTGCTGCATCCCACCCCCATCTCATTCTCAACTGGGCCATGATCATACCCTCTGCAAACCAAAGGTTTGTTTAGTGAGTTGTGAAAGTTGTTTCTTTTGCATACTGGCCTCTGGTCGCAGTAGAATAATTAAGTAATCACTGCTATCATGTGAATCCAGCCTAATGTGGCAATGTTTGGGTCCATATGGAAACAATTTGGCATAAGAGGTAATTACTGAAAGTATAATGTAGTCTAATTCTTGGGCAAGTGATAACATCAGCAACAGTTACCCATCATCACTTTACCTGATAGTGTTTATTAAGCACCCATAGGCCAGTGGCCACACACTGTGGATTATACTAACAATTAAAGTGGGCATAGACCTTGACTTCTAGGCACCTACCAGAGAGAACAGATAGCAGCAGATCATCAGGTGCGCAAACTGAATACTTCTCAATCCTCTTGTTTTTTCAAACAACATGACTTTGCTGGCTGCCATATATCCCTGGGCAAACTGCTGTAGAAAATGTAAGCTCTAAGACAAAAGATGGAGAATTACGATTTCCACAGGGAGTTGAAAGTCTTAATGCCTCAGTCAGGTATTACCCTAAGAGTACGTGAATAGAAAAATACATTCAGGATCAAAGGAAAATTCTGTCAAGAATGTGAAGGGGCCACTTCATCCTTCCACCAGTCAATTGCATTCTCCCAGAAGAAAGCTCCAGAGTGTGTGATTTGGGTAGGATCTTGAAGGCCACTTAGCCAACTTCCCACTTATATGGAAGTGTCAGTCACAAGAGATTGTCACTGGCAGTGTTCAAAACAAGCCTATTAAAGCTGTAGGAAATTTAAATTTTAATATTCCCCTGAGTGATACACTGGATTTGAACTTGGATTTAATTGGAAATATGAATATTTGAGTGGCAAAAAAGGACCCTACGACTTACTGTCTTTCTAGCATATGTAAGCAGTAAGGCAGACCCTATCATATGCATTGTGACTCATCATGATCATTTGTTCTTCTCTGCTCTTTATTTTAGCAACTTCATCCAAATACAAACTCTATTTTAATATATTATTCACAATTCACATAATGTCATTGTGCTTTTAATGGAATAGCATTCTATTGCTGTTTTAATTTGGAAGAAACTGCAAGATAATTTTTCTTGGAAAGGATTGTGATGAATCAGATCTAAGTCTTAAAAGCTCATAGTTTGGATGGATGCAAAACTTCAGACCTAAATGGAGTTGTATAGTAGGGGGAGAGATGAAAGGGACTTTGGTCTTTGAAAAAAAATGTGTCCCTTCCTTACAATTGCAGAATAAGACACCCAAATGATGTCATTGAATAATCTGTCTTGAATATGAATTCCTGGAGGACAGATTATCTTCTCTATGTTCTGAAGAGAACCTATAAAATGCTTCCTATAGAAGAATTCTCACTGTAGCATCTGATGATAAGTAATCCATTTTAGATAGGTGTTCTCTAAGTGAAAGGGTCTGAGCAGAAGAAGAAATCTATTACTTGCCACCAGTTCTGTTTTAACTCAAGAATTTACTCACACTTTTTGATAATATACATAATATACATATGCCTTGATTATCATCACTCAACCCAAACAGTACCTTCCTGAATATTTTTGCCTAATCTATTTGTAAGTAGATTAAGACATTTTCAAAGTTTTGGTGAGTTGCAACCCTGTCTATATAAACACTGTGTCTGTTAAACAATGTGCTGTAATTTTATATGGAATCTGGAGCCTGTTAGAATATAAAATCCCAGAGTAGTCCCAGAGTTGTAGGTTCATGTGGTCTGGTCTTTCAAATAAAAGATGGAGACTTTCAAAGAAAAGATGGACTGACTTTTTATAGCTCCAGTGTATGGCAAACCTGTATTAGCCAAGGTTCTCCACAGAGACAGAACCAATAGGATGTGTGTATATGTATAAAGAATATTTAAAGAATTGGCTCACATAATTATGGAGGCTGGCAAGTCCAAAATCTACAAGATGGGCTGGTAGCCTGGAGACCAGGGAAGACCTGATGTTGCAGTTCAAGTTTGAAGGCTGCCTGCTGGCAGAATTCTTTCCTACTTATGAGAGGTCCACCTATTGTTCCATTCAGGCCCTATACTGATTAGATGAGGCCCACCCACGTTATGGAGAGCAATCTGCTTTACTCAAAGTCCACTGATTTAAATGTTCATCTCATTGTCAAAATGTCAATACTACCCAAAGCTATCTACACATTCAATGCAATCCCAATCAAAATTGCACCAGCATTCTTCTCGAAACTAGAACAAGCAATCCTAATATTCATATGGAACCACAAAAGGCCCCGAATTGCCAAAGGAATTTTGAAGAAGAAGACCAAAGCAGGAGGCATCACAATCCCAGACTTTAGCCTCTACTACAAAGCTGTCATCATCAAGACAGCATGGTATTGGCACCAAAACAGACACATAGACCAATGGAATAGAATAGAAACCCCAGAACTAGACCCACAAACGTACGGCCAACTCATCTTTGACAAAGCAGGAAAGAACATCCAATGGAAAAAAGACAGCCTCTTTAACAAATGGTGCTGGGAGAACTGGACAGCAACATGCAGAAGGTTGAAACTAGACCACTTTCTCACACCATTCACAAAAATAAACTCAAAATGGATAAAGGACCTAAATGTGAGACAGGAAACCATCAAAACCTTAGAGGAGAAAGCAGGAAAAGACCTCTCTGACCTCAGCCGTAGCAATCTCTTACTCGACACATCCCCAAAGGCAAGGGAATTAAAAGCAAAAGTGAATTACTGGGACCTTATGAAGATAAAAAGCTTCTGCACAGTAAAGGAAACAACCAACAAAACTAAAAGGCAACCAACGGAATGGGAAAAGATATTCGCAAATGACATATCGGACAAAGGGCTAGTATCCAAAATCTATAAAGAGCTCACCAAACTCCACACCCAAAAAACAAATAACCCAGTGAAGAAATAGGCAGAAAACATGAATAGACACTTCTCTAAAGAAGACATCCGGATGGCCAACAGGCACATGAAAAGATGTTCAGCGTCGCTCCTTATCAGGGAAATACAAATCAAAACCACACTCAGGTATCACCTCACGCCAGTCAGAGTGGCCAAAATGAACAAATCAGGAGACTATAGATGCTGGAGAGGATGTGGAGAAACGGGAACCCTCTTGCACTGTTGGTGGGAATGCAAATTGGTGCAGCCGCTCTGGAAAGCAGTGTGGAGGTTCCTCAGAAAATTAAAAATAGACCTACCCTATGACCCAGCAATAGCACTGCTAGGAATTTATCCAAGGGATACAGGAGTACTGATGCATAGGGCCACTTGTACCCCAATGTTCATAGCAGCACTCTCAACAATAGCCAAATGATGGAAAGAGCCTAAATGTCCATCAACTGATGAATGGATAAAGAAATTGTGGTTTATATACACAATGGAATATTACGTGGCAATGAGAAAAAATGAAATATGGCCTTTTGTAGCAACGTGGATGGAACTGGAGAGTGTGATGCTAAGTGAAATAAGCCATACAGAGAAAGACAGATACCATATGGTTTCACTCTTATGTGGATCCTGAGAAACTTAACAGGAACCCATGGGGGAGGGGAAGGAAAAAAAAAAAAAAAGAGGTTAGAATGGGAGAGAGCCAAAGCATAAGAGACTGTTAAAAACTGAGAACAAACTGAGGGTTGATGGGGGGTGGGAGGGAGGAGAGGGTGGGCGATGGGTGTTGAGGAGGGCACCTTTTGGGATGAGCACTGGGTGTTGTATGGAAACCAATTTGTCAATAAATTTCATTAAAAAAATAATAAATAAATAAATAAATAAATAAATAAATAAATAAATAAAATAAATAAATAAATAAAAAAAATAAATGTTCATCTCATCCAAGAACACCCTTACAGGAAAACTCAGAATAATGTTTGGCCTCATATCTGGGCACCATGTCCCAGCCAAGCTGACACATAAAGTTAACCATTATGATAGCCAATAGCTGCATTTGAAGGAGAGTATTGCTTTTCTCTTTTTTCCCAATTTGGGCACCATAATTTTGATTGTGATAGGAAGCAATACAAATACACACACACACAGGAGTTCATAGTTAGATTTTGTGAAAGCAGGGAATAGTTAATAGAGAATGAATGGATTCACATTATGAAATGACAACACTATACATTTTGCCACATGATTAATACTAGCCAGTACATATAACCATTTGCATAATATTTAAAGTGGGGGAAGGGATTTTGTTTAAAATTCTACTTCCTTCCCACTGAGAGTCTTGTGACTTGTCTATGTAAATAAGATCCAGAAACTCTTCTAGATTCTTCTCATCTTTTGTTTGTTTCATAAGACTCTTGTCTCAAGCCAGTCTAGGCAGGGAATATTATTTATTTCAGGGTGGCGGTCTTCTGAACTTGTTCATATCTGCTTTTCTCTTCTCTCCTGCCCTGCAATATCTCACAGACATTCAGAGCTTCTCATACTCTAAAACCTGCAAACATTCAGAGACAAAGCTTGGCCATTCTCTCTTTTCTCACAGCATTCTATCCCTTTAACTTTTTTCAAGAATCAAGCAATTCTTTTAAAAATATTAATCACACTTTTCCTGGATTCTCAATAATGAAGTGATTCTAGAAACTAAGCCAGCAAGCAAGAGTGTTTCCCAATTTCCTTCCCCTTCTCCAGACCTGATATCTCTGTACAACAAGCCCAGGGCCTTACCCTGCAAAAGCAGAACTCTCTTTAAAGATGAATGAGGAGAAGAATGAGCAGGTGAAAGCAAGGTTCTCTTTAGCAGAAGAGAACCTTAGAAGTATTGGGAGTGGGGGTGAGGGAAGATTGTGTAGCAAAGAGGAGAAAGCTGGGAGATCACACATAATAATATATTTGTCCCAAGGACATGTCTAATTAATCATTTCTTTGCCTAAATCATGTAAGTTATCTGCCCTCTTCAACTGATGCCCTCCACTCTGTAAGGGGATGGGAAGTATGGTAGTGTGTGAGGCAGCACATATCAATTTTGGACAGCTCTAACTGTTGGAAATTTTCTCCTTTGTGTCAAAGTCTTCTCCTCTGCAAATTGATTCATTCTCCTATGTCTGCCTCCAGGAACAATGAGTCTTTATTACCTATCATGGCCCTTTAAATACATGAGTACTACATGCTCCTAAATCTCATTTTTCCCAGTTTAAAGCCCCAAGTTCCCTCAATCAATCTTTATATGACATGATTTTTAGACTCTTCTCTCTCTTAATTGTGCTTCTGGATGTTTGCTAGATTTAAATGTTATGCCTCAGAACTGACCTAAGTACACCAGCCAAAGTACACTAGTAAAGTGGAATTACTACTGTATTTTCCTATGACTTACTCTTATCAGGGTGACAATTGTAGTTACATTTGCTTTATTAACCATCATTTTCATGGTTTGCTCATATTGAGATTATTTTTTTAATGTTTATTTGTTTTTAGAGAGAAAGCAGGGGGAGAGGGAGTTTCAGGGAAAGAGAGAGAGAGAGAGAGAGAGAGAGAGAGAGAGAGAGAGAAAATCCTAAGCTTATAGCACAGAGCCCAACACAGGGCTCCATCTCACGAACCATAACATCATGACCTGAGCAAAAATCAAAAGTCAGATGCTTAACCTACCGAGCCATCCAGATGGCCCTCATGTTGAGATTATAACAACTCAAATCTCCTGGTCTTTTTCATCACAATCATTGCCAGTCAAGAACCTCTCCATCCTTACTTCTCCATCTTTGTTGTTAAATTTTATCTGGTCAATCTATTGTTCTGGCCTTTCAAAATCTAGCTGTCTGATAATTACATAAAATATCCAGGACCCAGAAACATTAAGGTTCTAATGTAAAAGAACTGTTGCTGCGTGTGAGCAATGAAACCAAATAAACATACATTTAAATAAAAATGATCAGTATTACATGAGAACAAAATTGAATGCAAACATAAAATAATTCCTCTGAAAGGAAATATAAAAATATCTTAAAAGTTATAAATGGAAAATTAATAATTGAGGAGTAATGATCTAGCTCTAAATCCCAGATTGTATCAATAAAGGCCAGAAAGTGCATGAAGTAAAGTGAATGAGATAGGGAGAATATAAATATACCAAATTCCTAATATCACACAAAGAGAGTCAAAGGTTTTGTTTCATTCATGAATTTGATATCTTGTGAAATACAAGTTCCCATATGATTTGAAAAACTTAGCAGCAATCACAAGTAAAATAAAAAAAGATAAGATGTCTACGTTCCAAATCACTGTGGAAGATAAAAGCAATCAAAACACCAATCATAGAGCAAAACACAGGCACACACAAAATAAACAGCAAGACATTACTCAGAAACAAAAGGAATAAACAAAATACTAGAGGTAAAGTTAAATATCAGATATAACAATTGAAGTAAGTGTTGCAAGCTTTCTAAAAGCATATATTCTTTAGGATGAGCTTAAGAAAAGATAAATAGGCAGATTTAAACCAAATGACACAAATGTTTACTATAAAAACATAAAAAATTACAATTGAACAAAAAGTGATTAATATCATTGATATATAAAGACCCCATACTAATTGACAAAAAAAAATTTCCATTAGAAAAATGAATAAAAGAATAACAATTTACAGAAGAAACACAAATGGTAATATTTGTATGAACAAATACTCAGTGTTGCTCTAGTCAATAAAATCCAAACCAAATTAAAAGAAAATTTGAGATTGTTTGTTTGCTCTGTTTGCCTACCAAATCAACAAAGAATTTGAAAAGGAAAGATTATTTTGAATCATAGTAAAATGGGTTCTTTCTCAAACCAGTTCTGGTAGTGATGTAAATTGGTGCAAGCTTTCAAAGAATTAGTTCAGTACTGTGTATCAGGAATCTTTAAGACATCTTTTTACTCAATAATTTCACTTCTAGAAATGTGTCCTAAGGAAATAATCAGAAATGCAGGTAATTATTTCTGAATAATAAATTGCAAAATTATTTACATAAAAACAAAAATTTTTCAGAATAATAGAGTAATGACTGAATAAATTATAATGTGTTATGGATCCATTAGAAATTATGTTTATAGAGTTTAAAAAAAATTTTTTTAATGTTTATTCATTCTTGAGAGACAGAGAGACAGAGCATAGCATGAGTGGGGGAGGGGCAGAGAGAGGGAGACACAGAATCCAAAGCAGGCTCCAGGCTCCGAGCTGTCAGCACAGAGCCTGACGCGGGTCTCAAACCCACAAACTGTGAGATCATGACCTGAGCCGAAGTCAGACGCCCAACCAACTGAGCCACCCAGGCGCCCCTATGTTTATAGAGTTTTAAATGACATGGAGTCAAAGATTATAATCAGATGTCAAGTGAATGAAATGTATGATTTTAGTCCTATAAATGTGTGTGTGTGTGTGTGTTTCCTCAATTCTAAGGTACATTTTTCATATTTTAGTGCTTCATAAATTAAGATGTATTATATATTTAACGTATTTCCTTTCTCAACCCCAAAAGCTGTTTTTGTATTGCTGCATTATCTCAAAATGAATTGCATCTTGGAGTCAGAAAAGAACTGTATGTCCACATGCTTTAAAAAATATTGCTTATATATTTAGAAAATAAATTATTTTTTAAAAAGGAAAAAAAAATCCCTTGTGGCATAAAGGTTGCTGAAAAGTTGCTTCTCACATTGGTGTTTACAGAGACTACCTGATAAGAGTTCCTCTGTGCCAGGTTTATGGTGCATGTTCATTACCTGCTCATCTATTTACTCTATTCACTATACAGGGAATGAAGCACATTTGGAGTGGATTTTCATTGTGAACACACACCAGATCCTACTGATCAGCATTTTGTTTTGTTAGGGTCAACAGCCCACCTGTTTTAATTGTCCTTTCCAGGATTTTTCAAGATCACAATATCATGTCTACTTACTTACAGTTTCTAGAATCTGCTCCCAAACCCTATATTGACCACCTTCTGAAAATCCAAAGGGAGTCTGTTCTGTTCAGTCTCCTGACATATCTCAGTGTCTTCGTGATTCAGTGATTGCCCTAAGTCACCTCACAATCATGCCTAGAAGTTCCCTTAGAATCCTGGGGTGCATGTCTGGGAGATGCACCCTGGGATGCCTGGGAGACGGAATATAGGATTCATTTAAGCAGCCCGTTCTTTCTCACAATCCGTGTATCCTTTTAACCCATGTTGGACTTCTTAAGTTTTGAAGATAATTTTCCTTGATTGAAAGGCTCCTTTCATCTACCAGCATTATACTGTCATTTCCAGTATCGTACATTTTACTTCTTGTTCACATCTGTGATCTAAATAGAGTTGAAATGATAGGTTTTATTGCCTCTGTCACTTTTGTAAGCTTTGGCTTATCAGCACATTAACGATTCTGACAATTTTCTTATACATTGCACAATTTGTGTCCTTGGTTATATGACCTTCCTTGGATTTTTTATATATATTCTTTCAAAATCTAAACTCATCAGAGTTTCTGAGCAGTCTTACTGCTGTCTTTATCTCTACATTGATTTATCATAATGTGTCGGAATTCCATTTTTAGAGCCCCCCATCTTTCTTAAGCCACGTTCTCCTTTGAAGCCTCTCTTCACAAAGCCATATTTGAATTTTCTCTAAATTGCTTTTTAACTTTTTTCATTCTTAAGGAGTTATGTTTATGCTGGTTCTTTGATCAAAAGTCTACATATTAGGTATTAGCAATTCCAAGATGGCGTGATCATTTTTTCCTGCAGTCTCTATTGTTTTTGTGTTTTCAGAAAATGAAAAATTTTAATGAGTAGTATACTTTGTCAAGATAATTAGGCCAAGTAATTGATATCAGTGAGTAGCTATGTGGCAGGGGTCTGCTTGGTCCTGATTGCTCAGTTTTATTCTGTAACACAAAGGGAGAGCTGTCAATCTTGGGGTTTGCCCTCAGGGAAATGCAATGTGACTGGTCCGGCAACTTCAACTATAGCTTCATTTGAAAAACTTGAAAGTCTACATTCACGTTGTATAGAAGCATAGAGTATACACACAGCACATTGAAATCGAGACTCCAAAGTACCTCAACATGCTTCTCCAGGGCCCTGTAATTCATGACCACAATGAGCAGAACAGCAGTGTTCCTTGTTTATTCCATCTGAGTAACTCAATAGTAGTAGAATTAAAACTTCATAAACAAGAAGACATTGAACTCTTTAACAAAGTCAACTATGTTGTGAAAAAGCCCAAATGGGTTTTTCAATGCAGACATTTTGTCGAGACGCTTAATTTGTTTGTCAGACCCCAAATGTGGGAGTTTCAACAATTGTTATTTCTTTTCCATGTGGGACATAACAATATAACAACGTATAGTTAGCATGTTGTCCTAGCCTTCTCTGTTAGGTTTTGGTCGAATTCTCAATTGAAATGATGATGATGTGTGTGATAGCTGAAGAGCGTTAAGTCAAGATATTTAAAATCTTAGTTTGGTGTTGCCTAAGAAAGTCCATTGGTGTGAGTGAAGAAAATATTAGAACTTTTATTTGTATTCATTCCTTATCTTTTCAATTTTAATTTTTGTGGATGTTTCTAATTTATACAATACAATGTAGTAGTACATTTATAAATATATTAATAGATGAATGTAAGTATACCATGGGGGTTAATATTTATTGAATGTGGCATATGATCAAAAAATGTTGGGAGCCATGATGTTTCACATAAAAGTGGTCCATTTTTTTGCAATATATATATATATAGTCCTAGAGCTTGGAACTGATATTTTGCTACATTAAAAAACAGGGTCTCTTTAGTATTTACTGAGAAGCCAAGAGGAATGAATATGCTGGAGCGTGGAAAAACAAGTTAAATTGAAACAGGAATTTCCTGATGAGTGACTTTGGGGAAATATTAGAATTAGCCTGCTGTATAAGAAAAAACTTTTAGCTCTCCCTTAATATTTGTTCTTTTTTCCTCCTTAGTAGTGGAACCCATGATTTTTAAATAGTGCTCATTCCTCAGTTTCCCTCACTACTGGTGGTGTAAAGTGACTGAGTGGTTAACTAATGGGATGTAATCAAATGTGCTTTGGCTTTTCGGTGCATTAACAATTCTGACAATTTTGTGCAACTTCTGAACAGTGTCCTTACAAAGAAGGGGTGTGTCATTCTCCCCTCCCTCTTCCTGCTGGCAGGTGTAAGAGTGCAATGGCTAAACATGAAGCATCCATCTTATACCATGACTCATACTGAAGATTCGCCATATTGAAGATTGCATTGTAAAACATCTTGCATACTATGGATTGTACACTTATTATTCCACCTTTGTTTAATATTAATGAGTACATCCAGAGGTAAAGATAAAATTTCTTACAGTTCAAATAAGAAATATGAATATAGTCAACAACAATAAAAAGTAAGGGTAGCAATAAAAGAACTGTGATTTAGAACAGAAAAAAAAAAAAACTTGATAAGGAGGAGAGAACATTTGATCTTGGCCTGGAGCAAAAAGAAGTGACAGGGATTGGGACTCAGGGGTGGCCATGCAGGTGCAAAATATGTTCTGATGTTGAGAAAGGATTAAGTGTTCATGGGGAAGGGTAAATAGATGGCAAAGAAAATTGCCCTATACTTGGTCTGGGATAAAATACTTCTTGTGTGAGAGAGTTCACAACCAACTTTCTTCTGGGAAGAAATTAGCATTCCTGATAAATGCTTAAGCAATTTTCTGATACACTCTAATGCAATTAAGAGCTCTTCTGGGAAATCAGCTCCTACCCTTTCAGCTGATGTGCTTTAACCAGATTACTTTTTTTCCTGAATTCTGCCTAAAATTTTTATCTAAACAGTCTCTTTTCCTCTAACACATTCCTACCATGGTGAATCTCTGAATTAGCTTCTTTGGACTTCTTCCCTGGCAGCAAGAGAGAAATAAAAACTTAAGCATGACATTTTTTTTTTAGCATAATCATATTAGGACAAAATAAAGTGTGTATGTGAAGAAATAGTAGTTGATAAACCAGGCTTAATGATATTGGAAAGCAATGAATACTAGGCTAAGGAATTTAGTCTCTTTGGTGGGGAGTGTGCAGTCACTTAAAAAGTGGCTAGAAGCACAGTAGGTGCTCAAACGCATAGCTGTTGAATCGCGTTGAGGAGTGTGCTGCAATCCCGGTAGAACCAGAGGGCCCCTTGTCTGGTAAAACACTGTGCTGAGTCATCTGGGGCCATCTGGGCAGCTTTTTCCTCACTTGACTGAAGACATGATGTGAAGTTCATCAATGACCTCCTTGAACTCCTTTGTGATTTGAGAAGCCCCCAATCTTAGCCTTCATTCTTCTTGACCCACATAGTTCATTCCCAGGGTTCTTGCTCCTCTCCTTATGAAAAGTCTTCCCTCTCAGGCTGTCATGACATTGTGCTGTCTTAGTTCTTTTCCTCTTTACCTTCCTAATTCTGACCGCCAGTCTTATCTCCTCAGTGACTTTCTTCCTCTTCTAGCCTCTGAGTACACCCTGAGGTGCTGTCCTGTGCCCTCCTCTTTCTGCACGTACTTCCTCATAGGGTGTTCATACCTGATGGTACGACAGGGCCTCCTGCAGTGTAGGAAATATCTTTCACCATATCAAATGCAAGAGCTACTCCTATTAGTACCATCCTGAAAACAGTACAATAGATTTCCATGGATTTGGGCTGGGCTGAGATCTGCTTGTATGCATGGGGCTGAACCAAATGACATGTCAATCATTTATACCTAGATGAGAATCCTATGCTTAGATCTCTGTGTTTTAACCTCACAAAATCTTTGTCTGGCTTCTGCGCTGAAGAACTACCTTGGGGAATACTTTACAAATTAATATTAACAATGTGGTTCATGGCACATGTAAAACAGGTGCAACTGAAAGTCTCATTTTGCAAGTCTGTGAAGTAGAATGAAAATATATGGTAGGATTTATCCAGTTTTTTCTTTCCTTTCCCATATCTATTTCATCTCTATGCCTTGTTTATGCTTCTAATGTTGCAGTTGTCACAAGGAATTGCAGTTGTGACTGTGAACTCCTCGAAAGCATGGATTGTATAAATTTGCATCTGAATCCCAATTAGCACATGCCTACCATCTAGTAGGTGCAAAACAAGATTTAATCAATTAAATTAAAAAGAAAATTGATGTCATTGAGAAAAAATAGATATATGTCACAGAAAATTAGAAACTAGGTAAAAGGCAAAAATGATACTGAGAAATTTTTAAAAGTCTGAATTGGACTCATGACAAATTTCAAAGAAGTGTCTGGAAATTCTGATGATTAGCTTTTATATTTTTCTATTTATCTGTCATTTTCAGTTGGCACTCCCCTCTTCCCGACTTCCTTTGTGATTGTTTTGAAACAAAACCGCAAATTCTCTGACCCTTCTGCAATACAAAAGTGGAGTCTAATTACCCTTCCCTTAAACATGCACCAAACTCAGTGAGTCAGTGCTACCAAATAGAATGAGGGGAAGCAGTCTCCTGACACACTTCTGCAGCTAGATTGGAATCAGTGACACAGGTTCCCCCTCACTCTGTATCTTAGGAGATATGCCCTTGAGGGCCTGAGCTGCCATGTGAGAAGTTCAGATACCCTAATGCTGCCATGATACAGAAAACATGGAGAGAGACCATCCAGAGGAGCCCCACTTGCTCGAGCCATCAGCTGTTTGAGTCATCCTAGCTAGGGCACCAGGCTTGTACGTGAAAACGCCTTCAAAACCACCCCAGGCCCAGATGCCATTTGCTTATAACCCCATGAGACCCCAAGCCACCTAGCTGAGCCATTCCCCAATTCTTGACTCACAGAAGTAGGAAAGAGAAGTGCTTATTATTATTAGACACTACGGAGTTTTGGGGTGATTTGCTATACTGCAAGGTAACAAATACTCTCGCTAAGTTAACATCAGCAAGATTCACCCATTTAAGTGCATCATGCTTTTCAAAACATGTTACGGTTTACAAGTAATAAATCTATTGATGGACTTCTAAATTTTATTTCCATTTCTCCTGTTAAATAGCAAAAGCAAAGCCCCTCTCACACCAGCTTGAGAGGTATGAATATGAAAATTCACAACTCCCTGAAGCCTTTCCAGAGCTACCAAGAATGTCACTTCATTCACTTCCAGGCTGAGGAGGAAGAGAGATGGAGGAGGACCCGGGCACACAAGCTACAATGAAAGTCGACTAGCAGGTGATCGGAGTGCACTGGCATCCCTGACACAAACAGAATCTTTTTTTTTTTTTTTAGAGAAAAGACATGTAAGCCTTTAAAGGAGATAGTGTGTCAACTTTCCTGTGACCCAGATCATGGGACATGACACTGTGACCCAACTGGGATTAAGCCTTTCACATTCTAAAGCAGGAATGATTGTGAATACAGTCAACCTTAAAAGGAAGGATTCTCTTATTTTCAGAACTTTGAGTTCTGTTCTAGGAGCTATATTCTTTGGCCTGACCAGAAGGGATTTCTATGCTTCTTTTAGGGTATATAAGGTACTTGGATTATTTCTGGAAAGAACACCCAAGCCAAAAGATAAGAAAGCCAACTAGCAAGGGCAGTTTAGCTAATACTGCCCAAGCTCAGTGACCAGTTGATAACCTTATCAACCAGGCCACTCAGGTAGGAGAAAGGGACAAATGACATTTGAGGGGCAGTTCATGAATACATAGGGTTCTAAAAGAATCTTCACTTTTGAAGATTGCTTAATTGTTTGTGGAATTTTTGGAAACTGTGATACACTGTTGGACTTTAGCTTCTTAGGATTCAACTCCTCTGGAATATGTAAAACTGTGGGAGGAGGTTATTTCTTTCAAACTTTCTTCGGCTTGGCTATAATTAGGGTTCCTGCCTACATGTGGTTCCCTCCGCCTGGAATGCCCTTCCTTCAGCCTGCACCCATAGCCTGCCTTCCCATAAGCATATATGTCTTTGGAAGGCTTCCAAAAACCCTCCCTCCTGCCATGAGAGTTGATCACCACGTCATTTGCAGTTATCACTGATGGTGCTCATACCTCTATAAACTCATTTCCCATGTTGTGAGGTCATTATTTGTTCTGACACCACTCATTAGACTGTGAACTCCTGGAAGGCAAGCCTTCAGTTGTCCCACCTCCCCTGCTATGGATCAAATACAGATGTTATGTCTTTCTTGATTTCCTCATCCCAGCCCCTGGGCAAGTAGTGGGTATTCTCCTAATAGGCTTCAATAGCTAACCAATTGTGGAGAGGCCAGGAGGCTTGTCCAGTGAATCTCTCTAGGTTCCCTGGCAGGAGCTGGCTGGTATTATTTAATACCTCTTACTTTATCAGGAGGGTGAGTGGCTGGTCTCAACTTGCCGTGAGATCTCCAGGGAATATTGGTACTGGACAGTTGGTATGTACTTCCCCTGAGCAGCTAGTAGCTGTCGTTTCTCCCCCCTTACCACAAGGCTGCTTTTGTGAGAACTCTATAAAAAGACCGGGAGCAAGGCTAGGTGCCTCTGCTGCAGCGCACCCATGGTATATCTGGCCATGCCCAGTCCAACCACCCCTCTTCCTGGGAAGCTTGAGAAAAGTGGACTGCACACATGTCTACTGACCCTCTGCATGTGTGTCTCAGTCTCTTCTGGGTGCTGATTGTGCCATGTTTGACTGGGCCCTTTGCCTGATACTAGGCCATGGCTTGGAGATCAAGTGATCAAAAGAAAATACACACATACATGCATACATACATACATACGTACATACATAGTTTAGGAGCTTGGGAAACAAGTGCTTTGGGTAAAAAGCTAATTTTCAAAGGTCTTCATCAATCCTATGATCACTCTCTTCTTTTCTAGATTCCTGAAACAAAAGCCAGAAAGGCAAATCCTCTTAGTTTGCCTGAACATGTTTCCTGCAACTTCCTTGTCATTTTGATTGAGAACTCCCTTGATTTCTGCTCTTGACCCCAGTCAAAACTGATCCTTGAATTCTCTTTTGTCCTCTGCAGGCTTGGTAAACTATCATGGTGCCACCTGCATACCCAGAGAGCAGCAAATTAACTGCAGGATAATGAACCTAGTGGAAAACTGGAATGAATGAATAAATGAATGAATGAATGAATGAATGAATGAATGAATTAAAACAAATTATTTTGTTGTTGATACCTGCTAAATTTGTTGCCACTCCATTTAGAGGAAGTTTGACTTCAGTATTCCATGCTCTAAAATAAAACATTAGGATAATTTGTCTTTGAGTAAAAACAGGAACATCTCTCTATGTCAAATATCTACCTCTCAACTTTCTGCAAATCCTTAAACAAATTGGCAGTGTGATTGTTAGCTCAAAAAGGAAACCAGTAGGAAATCTAGAACTCTCCCAGTGTATAAATCCATATAAGAATTAATGCTTTCAGGTGGAAACGTTATGTTTTGTCTAATTGCCATTTGAAATTTTAATGTTGAGTTGTGGTACTTGGCCAGGAAAACTAGTATAACAGCCTCAACACCAGGCAAAAACTCATCCTTTCAACTCAAGAGCTATTTTGGTATTGGTTTATAACATGCCTTACTCTTTACAAAGACTCTCCAAAATTATATTTTATTACAAATTCTCCAAACCTAGCATAAAACATTGTTATCTTTCCCCCAGATAACACAGATATCGAGGAAAGTGATTTATCATTGTATGAAAGCACATGAGAGACAGAGGTAGGATAGTTTGTTCCTGGGTCTCCTAATTCTGTTCTTTTGTTATAAACTGCGTGTTGCTTCACTGGCTATATGGTTTAATGAACAAAAGGTTCAGCAGAATCTTTGGACATCAAATGGCCTTCATGAAACAATGTCTTGATGAGTTAAGTAAAAATGAATCAGAAACACATGGACCCTGCTTCCCTTGAAATATAAGAGGGAATACAAATCAAGGCAAAGAACACTTAACAAACATTGGGTTTGGGTTTCCTGAACCTGAAATGTTAAAATAATTAGCAAGGACTTATTGAGGCTGAAAAGTGATCAGTTCCAGTATTTCTAACTCAAAACTGAAATGAAGAGAGGCGGAAAGGTCCTAGAAGAGAAGGGATTGGCCATAGGGTAGACGGAGACCTTTGAAAATTAGCTTTCCCCCCAAACCACTTGTTTCCCAAAGCTCACAAATTTTGTTTTTACATATTTATTTTTCTTCTATTTTGCTTTGATTTCCAGGTTTCAGCTGAAGACATATCTAAAATGCTCTGAAATGGTTCAGCACAAGTCTTTCTGGTCTCTTCTCAAAAGCAGGAAATGATGACATTTGGTAAGACAATACTCTGTTCATTTTTGAGTTGGAGATAAATTCATATATTGGCTATTCAGGAAGTTTGGTTAAGTAATCAGGTTGAATTTATTTCCTAGTGAGCTGGACTTCTCAGCATTTCCCAAACCCAGAAAATAAACTCTTTCAGAAAGCCCTGTGAAAAGTTGTAAGAAAGAATTATTTTGTAATAGAGTACAGATTTTTAAATAGATTGTAAGCCTGAAGAAAATAATCCAAAAAACTTGTATTGCTAGAACCTGAGAGACAGCAGTTCCCTTGCTTGATCCTACGCAGTATCTGGGATTCTCAGAATCCCTTTGCTGGCCGGAATGGTCTCCTTTCCTCCTAGCAGAGTCCTCTGGACTCAGCCCTACTTCCTCTATTCTTCCACAGTTGCTTTCCTCCATCCTTTGTGATTTTCCTGCCCACATTCAAGTCTGGTTGCAGCATGTGAAACAGTTCCCCCCCACCATTCCAGAATGTACATTGCTTTTTAAAATTACTTTAGAGCTTTTATTGGTAATAATCATAGGAAACTGTCCGAGGCAACCAAAATAATAACCAAGGGGCAGTTGCAGAGCTGACAGAGTAATCCTGGGTCTCTTGGTTCCTGACTTCTTCCGTCAATTGAAAGCTCAGATGCAGTGGTCCCGCCTGATCTCAGCAACCAGAGCTCCTCTTCTGAAGTCAAAGTCCTTCCTTTCAAGATGGCCCTTGGTCAAGCCTGAAGATAACACCCAGGCTACATTATCAATGTCTCCTTACATCAAGGGGGAACTGGCCATCTGTGAAGTTTTGATTAGAGGGTATTTGTTTATTATTGCTATGCACAGCTTAGAAGTAGCCTCTTTGGGCATATTCTCATGTACCCCTTCCCACTTATGAAAAATTAATTTTTTTTAGCCATTTCATTTAGACCTATCAGGAGGAAACTTAAAATTGTTTAACCATTTGAATATGAAACATTCACTTACTCATCAATGTATGTTTAGGTCCGTTAGTCCCAAAATGTCTGGTACTGTGAAAGACTACAGTGGTCAGTTGTATGATATAATTTGACTCTACACATTGTGAAAGTATTCATAAATGCCCAAGAGTCCTGGCTGAAGAGAGCAACTTTATTAATTCATTCAACCAACACTGCCACATTGCTTCCTCCGGGGTCTCTGCTGATAATATGTTAGCATGTGACAAAAAATGACAACACTCTCTTGGATTAGGGGAGCATTATTCATGTGTATAATGCAATCTGACACTCCCTTCGATGAAAGACCTTTCCGGCTTGAATCCGTCATTTCTTTTCCTGCAGCAGTAATATTGGCTCTCTTCTATTTGAGCTCCTATTAGGAGGTAAGCTCATGACTCATGTTCTCTCATTTAATTTTTGAACAACCCAATGAAATAGGTAAAGTGAAACATATTTCATGTTTGAACAAATTTAGACTTAGAGAAATTAAGTAATTTGCTCAATATTGAGCTATTTATAAAGTGGGAGAGTTTGAATTTGAACACAGATCCAGTGCAAAAGCATATTGTATTCACCACACTCCTCTCTATTTTTTCAATTGTTCTGTATAGAATGCATGGAACTTTCAAAGAAAGGTGCTCTGTCAATAGAGTCATGATGACCAGGAAAACCAATCTCACTGTCTTATACCATTTCATAGCACTTTATACCACTTTATGCTACATTATAGCATTTTATACCATTATAGGTCCACAACATGTTAGAGAGGTAGGGACATTTATGATCACCAAACATAACCTCATTTTTACATAACCGAGAACCCCCTAGAAATAGAATGTTGTCTTCAGAGTGGCACCTAAGGCAAAACCAAGACCAAGGCTTCCGTCACAGTCCCCCTCTTCTTAAGCCAGGGTGCTTCTCAATCCATTTATTCATCTGGTAAAACCAACCAAATTACAATCAAAAGAGAAAAATTTCACCAAGAAAGACTCAGAAATTATCTCACTCCCACCCCTAAGCTATCGCGTCTAAGGTCATTGACAAAGTAACCATTTCTAGAACCAGAAATTCTGTGAAGCTCCTGAATGTTCTGCATTGGGTTCCATTGGTTGTCCAGTCTTTGGATACACTGTTATTTTTAACAGCTGGAGGTCAAGATAGAAGAAGGTAGGGCTACAGTGCTCCAAATGCTACAGGTATTCATGATATGAGCACTTGTTACAGTAGCATCGATTGAGTCCTTGTTTTGTGTTGGAGTATATAGTTGTGTTTAGAATCCCAATTCAGTAAATTTACAATAGCTTGGACTCAGAGCCAAGACTCCAAGCTCCTTTTTAGTCCTAAATAATATTTCTGTATTTTTTTCTGTTTGCCACAAGTGCTAGGATTTCAGCCTGTTTTCCCATTTCAGTGTAAAGAAAAAAATAACAGTGCAACCAGTTATTTTTGTTGAGGTCTTATTGTATGCAAACACTGTCCTAAGTGCTTTACATGTATTATTTCATGAATCCTTATGAAGTAGGTACTGATATTATTTCTGTTGTATAGATGAGGAAACAGATGAAGAGAAGTTAAGTAACATACCCGAGGTTAAACAATTGGTGTTTGAGATGCTCTGCACCATATGATTTTGGTTTCTCCCTCTAGAAAAAGGTCCTCCAATTCTCTTCTTTGTCCCCAAATGCATATACATATTATATGCCCCCTTCCATCATATTAAAAAAAATAATTGCTGTAATAAAACAGAGTAACACAGTATCAACACTGGTGAGTAGTTACAAGGTCATAGTTCTTTTAATTGTGATTTGTGGTGTGTACTTCATGACTGCCTCCTAAGATAACAAGTGGAAGCTCCAATGGTTTCCTCTCCTCTCCTCTCCTCTCCTCTCCTTTCCTCTCCTCTCCTCTCCTCTCCTCTTCTTTTCTTTCCCTGGGGATAGCAGTTATTTACTAATCTGTGCCTTTTTATCTTGCTTGAAGGCATATCTCTGTTCTGTCCTGGAATGCCCATCACCAGATTTTTGTGTAGCCCAGAATGATCCCCTTTAGTGGAAGAAGAAGAAAGAAGAGGAGAAGAAAGAGGGGAGGAAGAAATATCCTTATCATTAAAGCCTAATCAGCTTGTTTTTCTGTAACATCTTACTGGTAAGGGTTGAGAGTGTACTGGGACTTAATTTTTCTTTTAAATGGATCTGTCACCTACCCTTGTGGAGATGGTAAAGGATAGATGCAGTCAGGATCACACGGTGCATGGAGCCATTGAAATTTTCAATGGCAACACCAGATGTTGAACTTTTCATTTCCAGCCTGTCAGTTGTCCAGGTGTTGATCTTTTGGAAGCAGGCAGATACATTTCATGCAGAAGTGAGCTACACTGTTTTCGTCGCTGTTGTTTAATGACCTAGTATCATACTGATACTTCTGTGTGTTTAGATATAGATAAAATCCTAATTAAAATCGGAAAAACCAAAGAAGTCACTGGAACGGGAAGATACATGTCTTGGCTCTGCCACTAATTAGCTTCGTGATTTTGGCAGATTCTTAAACTTCTCTGGGACTCAGTTTCCTGGTTTTTAAAGTGAGGGAAAAAAAATTTAACATTTCTGGGGGAACTTTTCATTCTCGCATTCTTTGATTTATAGGAACCATGTGAATGAGAGAAGGCTTTTACAAACTTGAAAATATAGTACTGTGGGGGGAGTGTATCTTCTGTTATTTTTAATTTTATCAGACTTTGTTTGATTCTGAATATTAAAACAGAATTGAATATTTTTCAATTAGCTTCATGTATAGTACCAAACAATATTTAATTGAGGAAGAAAAAAAAGCTAAAAACTACTATTGGTGGTGGTGGGGGGGAGAAGTATTTCAGTTTTCTTAGACATTAAATGGCTCATTCAAAGCAACATTTTGATAAATTGTGTAAATGAGAGAGGAACATATGGATTAAATTTTCCTTGAAATACATACGCACTTAAAAATTAAGAAGAAAAAGTGCTTGGCAAAGCCCATTTGGGGTTCTGCCAAATGGGAAACATTTTAAAAATAGTTGAAAATGCAGTTCTATCTCAAAATGCTGCCATATTCACCCATCCTTATTGATTATATATTCTTAAATTTGTAAATTACTCTCCTTGTATTTATTTTTGCAGTTTGTTTTATGCCTGGGGGGCTTGCTCAATTTTGCTACCTTTTTTTTTTTTTTAAAACATAAAACATGGTCCATCAGTCACTGAAGAGCAAATCGTAGTATCTATCACTCCCTGTGAGATTCCTGCTATTTAGACTTCTGTGGAAGTTTCGGTTTGATCTCTCCTGGTGTAACAACTGGCATTAATCCATATTGCTATAATGAAACACTCTAAGGAGCAAATACAGGGGATCTGGTCTTTGAAGCTGTGTTATATGGTAAGTAACTTTCTAGTAAATCATAATATTACAGTAGAAGAGCTTTGAGGGAAGACAAGCCTTGAGTTTCATGACTATGTATAATTCAAAACCAGAAAATCAAAAAACTCAGACATGACATTCTTCTGGATAGACAGAAGAGCTTGGCTGTCTAATGGATCCCATGCTACACTTGAAGAAGAAAAAAAAATGATTTTCTCAAAGATCTTTAAAGAATAGATTTGTGGTCAAATTGGCAGCACTTCCTAGTTTTTAAGGTAGAGTTTACCTGAGTAAAATGAGTCAGTGCAATTTGTATAATTATTCCACGGCTCACTGTAGACAGACACACTGTGGAAGCCACACCTCCACAGAGACATGTACAGATTCAGGCCATTAGGATATCTTCCTGAAACCTGACATTCTGGGTGAGAGTCTTCTCCCCTCTCCCTGCTTCTCTCTCCTTTTTTTGTAATCTAGTACTTTTCACAAGAATGCTATTTTGTCATGAAAATATAAGAAAACAAGAACATTTTCTTAGTGTTAAAACCTCAGACCCTAGGAGATGACACCATCAGATACAACATTCTATCCAGGATATGTTCAAGGCAACAATTAGATTTATTTTCATAAGATAGTAACAATATCTTATCCTTTGAGACTAATCTTAGGATACAAGAGTATGTTTTTATGGCTGGGTTATCCTTTTTATTCCTAGTATCAAAATGTTATATGTTATTTTTAAGAGTTACTTTTCAATGAATTCCTTATGCTTTAAAGATAAACTTTCTTCATTGGGCTTATCTATTTTATCCACACAAAATGGCAAACAGAATTTGTACAATTTTGTGTAAGAACTCAATAACAGAACTGAAGACCTGGCTGACACCCTTGGAACTTCCCACGTGCTTGGTTTATGTTTAAAGGGCTATTCAACATAACAGAGTATATTTGAAATACAAAAGAAATCATTTTGAAATGCCTTATTCCATTTACTTGGGGAATGTGGTAAATAATGGTTTTTTTGCTCTCTGGTAACTCAAACATTTTTAAATATATATTATTCTATTCTTCAGTTTATTTGTTTGAAATGTAGTGGCCTATTCAGAAAACCTGAAAAAGAAAGAATACATGTAATTATTTTGCTAATGGTATCATGGACAATTATTTCACTTGATGAATAAAGGAAGCCAGGCACTTACATGCCTTCCTCCGTTGTAAGGTGTTGATTTGTCATACTTAGGTCAGACCCACATATATCCTCATAGTCAGGAAACTTAGATTATCATCAAAGTTTCTTGGTTACTAAAAGAAATTACTTTTTTAAAAATTAAGTTTATTGAGGTATCACTTTACATACAATGAAATGCACCCACTTTAAGTGTGCATTTATTTTATTTTTTTAAATGTTTATTTATGTTTGAGAGAGAGAGAGAGAGAGAGAGAGAGAGAGCACAAGTGAGGGAGGGGCAGAGAGAGAGAGGGAGACACAGAATCTGAAGCAGGCTCCAGGCTTCCAGCTGTCAGCACAGAGCCTGACGCGGGGCTCAAACCCACAAACTGTGAGATCATGACCTGAGCCGAAGGCAGACGCTTCACCGATGGAGCCACCCAGACGCCCCTTAAGTATGTGTTTAGATGAAATTTGAGAAATGTGTACATCTATGGAACTACCATCACCACAGTCAAGATATAGAATATTTGTACCATCCCCAGAAGTTCCTTTGTTTCCCTTTGCAGTATATCTCCTCCCTTGAAGGCCCTTGGCAAGGTCCGATTTACTGTATACTAGAGTAGGTTGGTTTTCCTTATTTTAGAATTTGATATAAATTTAATTACATAGTATGTATTTTTTAGTGGCTCAATTTCTTTCACGCAGCATCGTATTTTTTAAATTCATCCATGTTTCAGGTATCAGTAGTTTGTTCCTTTTTGTTGTTAAGCAATATTCCATTTTACGACTATCACAATTTGTTCATCCGTATGCATTTAGGTTGTGTCCACCTTTTGGCCACTCTGAACGTTTATTTACAGGTTTTATTTATGGACAGGTTTCATTTCTCTTGGGTAACCACCTAGGAGTAAATTGACGGGTTGTATGATAAATGTGTTTTACTTTTTAAGAAACTGCCAAAATGTTTTTCCAAACTGGTTGCACATTTAAAAACTGTGTATAAGTTCTACCACATCCTCACTAACATTTAGTACTATTTTTTTCTTTTTTGTTTTGTTGTTGAGGTATAATTGACATGTAACATTATAGTAGTTTCAGGTGTACAACTTAATGATTCTATATTCATATATATTGTGAAATGGTCACCACAATAAGTCTTGTTAACATCTATCCCCATACTTATAACTGCTTTTTTTGGTGATGAGACCTTTTTTTTTTTTAGTAGTATTTTTATTTTTAATATTAGTCATTCTTGTGGGCGTGTAATGGTATCTCATTGTGATTTTAATTTCCATTTCCCTCATGACTAGTGATGTTGAGCAACTCTTCATGTGTTTATTGACCATCTGTATATGTTCTTTTGTGAACTGTTTAAATCTTTTGTCCTTTTCAAATTGGGTTGTTTATCTTTTTGAGTTGTAGGAGTTCTTTATCTTTTTGAGTTGTAGGAGTTCTTTATATATCCTGGATAAAAGTCCTTTTTGAGACATATGCACTGCTAATTATTTCAAAAACTTTTTTGGCAACATTGTATTAGGAAATACTGCTTTTTAAAAAAAGTTTATTTATTTGTTTTGGGAGAGAGAGAGAGAGAAAGAGAGAGAACTCTAGTAAGGGAGGGACAGACAGAGGGAGAGAGGGGAGAGAATCCCAAACAGGCCATGCTGTCAGCACAGAGCCTGAGGCAGGGTTCAGTCTCAGGAACTGTGAGATCATGACCTGAGCCGAAATCCAGAGTTGGACACTTAACCGACTGAGCCACCCAGGTGCCCCTGTATATCCTGACAATATTATAGCAGTTTATCTTATTTAAAATGTTTCTCTTTAACAAAAGCAACAAAAACAAACAACTCAGTTCAAAAATAGGCAAAGGACTTTAATAAGTATTTCTTCAAAGAAGAAACATAAATGGCCAATTAACACATGAAAAGATGCTTAGCATCAGTAATCATTAGAGAAATACAAATCAAAACCAAAGTGAGATACACTTCACATGCATTAGAATGGTTGTTATAATCAACCAACCAACAGGGGCACCTGGGTGGCTCAGTTGGTTAATCATCCAACTTCGGCTCAGGTCATGTTCTCACTGTTCACAAGTTCAAGCCCCACATCAGGCTCTGTGCTGACAGCTCAGAGTCTGGAGTCTGCTTCACATTCTGTGTCTCCCTCTCTCTCTGCCTCTCCCCTGCTCTCTCTCTCTCTCTCTCTCTCTCTCAAAAAGAAATAAAAACATTTAAATAAATAAGTAAATAAACAAACCAGCCAACCAAAAACCTACAAGTGTTGGCTAGGATGTGGAGAAATGAGAACACTGTGCATTGGTTGTGGGAATTAAATGGTGCATCTTTGGTGGAAAACAGTATGTTGATTCCTCAAAAAATTAAGCATAGAATTACCATATGATTCAACATTTCCACTTCTAGGTATACACACAAAAGAATTGAAAGCAGGGGCTTGAACAGATATTTTTACACCATTGTATGTAGTAACATTATTCACAATACATAAAAGGTAGAGACAACCCAAATATCTACAGAAAGATGAGTGGTTAAACAAAATACGGTATATACTTGTAATGGAATATTATTCAACCTTTAAAAGCAATGGAATTCTTATACATGTAACAACATGGATTAACCTTGAATATTTTATGCTAGGTGAATAAATCAGACACAAAAGGACAAATATTGCATGATTCCACTTAAATGAAGTACTAAGAGTTGCCAAATTCATAGAGACAGAAAGTAGAATTATGATTACCAGGAGCTAGTTATTATCAGCATAGCATAGGATATTATAAAATTTTTAATGTAAACCTTGTGGTAACCACAAAGGAAAATACCGGTAGTAAATACACAAGTGATTATGATAAAGGAGTCATAGCATGTGGCCACAAAAAGTCGTCAAATCACAAAGAGAGGTAGCAAGGGACACAGGATCTAGAAAACAGTCAGAAAACAATGAACAAAATGGCAATAGTAAGTCCTTACCTAACAATAATTACTTTAAATATAAATGGAGTCAATTCTCCAATCAAAAGACATAGAATGGCTGAATGGATAAAAAAACAAGACCTAACAAAATACTTCCTACAAGACACTCACTTTAGCTTTAAGGACAGATAGACTTGAGAATGAAGGGATGAAAAAAATATTTTAAGCAAAATGTGACCAAAAAGAAAGCAAATCTTAGACAAATGAGACTTAAAGCTAAAAATGGTCAAAGAGGCAAAGAAGGTTATTATATAATAAAAAAGAGGTCAATTCATCAAGAAGATATAACAACTGTAAATAATTATGCATCCAACAGCAGAGCACTTACTTGCATAAAGCAAATATTAACAACTAAAAGGAGAAATAGACAGCAATATAATAATAGTTGGGGCCTTTAATATCCCATTCTCAATAATGGATAGATCATTCAGAGAACCTGGAAGGAAACCGCACATTTGAACAATACTGTAAACAAACATACTTCATAGGCATATATCGAACAAATTCCTCCAACAGCAGCTGAATACACTTTTTTTAAAGTGTACATAGCATAATTTCCAGGATAGATCATATATTAGACTACAGAACTAGTCTTAATCTTTTTTTTTAACGTTTATTTATTTTTGAGACAGAGAGAGACAGAGCATGAATGGGGGAGGGTCAGAGAGAGAGAGGGAGGCACAGAATCTGAAACAGGCTCGAGGCTCTGAGCTGTCAGCACAGAGTCCGACGCGGGGCTTGGACTCACGAACTGTGAGATCATGACCTGAGCCGAAGTCGGATGCTTAACCGATTGAGCCACCCAGGCGCCCCTAGAACTAGTCTTAACAAATTCAAGAAGATAGAAATTATATCAAGTTTTTCTTTAAACAGAATGCTATGAAAATGGAAACAATGGAAAGAAAGCTGGGAAATTCACAGAAACATAAAAAATAAACAACATATCTTGAACAACCAATATCAAAGAAGAGATCAAAAAGGAATTAAAAAATATCTGAGACAAACAAACATGGAAACACATTCCAAAACTTGCAGGATGCAGCAAAAATATTTCTAAGAGAGTTTGTAACTATAAATGCATACATCAAGAAAAACTAAAGAACTGAAATAAACAACCTAACTTTACACCTCAAGGAACTAGAAAAAGAACAAACTAAGGCCAAATTTAGTAGAAGGAAGGAAACAATTAGAACACAAATAAATGAAATAGACAAGAAGAAAACAATAGAAAAGATTAACAAAACTAAGAATTTCCAATAAATACAGGTTATGTGAAATGGACAAATTCCTTGAAAGACACAAACTACCAGAGCTCACTGAAGAAGAAAGCGATAATCTAAACTAATCCTATATCTATTAAAGAAATCAAATATGATTAAAAATCTTCCTAAGAGGGGGGAAAGAAACTTCAGGTCAAGATGGCTTCACTGGTGAATTTTACCAAACATTTAAGAAATAACTAATACTAATTCTATATAACTCATCTATGATCTCAGAATTGCCACAATACTAAAACAAATCATATTTGGATACTTGATTTATAACAATAAGAAAATGGTCTTTTAAAAGTTTTTAAGTTGTATTTTAGAGAAAGACCATGAGTGGGGGAGAGGGCCGGAAACAGAGAATCTTAAGCAGGCCCAACACTCAGCATAGAGCCCAATGTGGGGCTCGATCCCACAACCCTGGGATCAAGACCTGAGCAGAAATCTAGAGTCAGCTGCTTAAGCAACCGAGCTACCCAGGAGCCCCAAGGATGTATGACCTTTTTAATGAATGATCAAAGCTCATTTGTTTATGTGGAAAACAATGAACACTGACATCTACCTCTCACCAATCACAAAATTGTTTTGATTGTTCATATAAATGTGAAAGGTAAAGCAATAAATCTCCTAGAAGGCAATGTAGGAGAATAGGACATATCTTCATGGATTTGAGACATAGATTTCTGAAACAGGACACAAAAAAGTTCTAACCATAAAGGAAAAGGTCCTAAATTTTGATTTAATTTATACATTTAATTAATACATTAATACCTTAAAATTAAGAATTCTTTTTGTTAAAAACCACCAAGAAAGGATCAAGACAGGCCATGTGTGGGACATGGTATTTGCATATATATAAACAACAAAGGACTCACACAAAAAACTATGAATCAAAAACAAAGTTACCATCTAATAGAAAAATGGGCATTAATTTCAACAGGCATTGCACAAAGAAGATACCCAAATGGACACTTAATATATGACAAGGTGCTTGACCACATTAATCATCAGGGGAATTATTGCAAATTAAAGTCACAATGAGAAATCACTGTGAACCCACCAGAATGATTAAAATGAAAAAAGATGACAACAAGTGTTGTTGAAAATGTAAAACAACAGGAATGTCCATCCACCAGTGGTAGCGGTGATGGCAACCACTTTGGAGTCTTTTTTGGCCATGTCTACTAAATTAATACAGCACTCCTAAATATATATTCCCAAGGAATGCACACATGTGCGTCAAAAGACATGGTAGGAATTTTCATAGCAGCATTCTTCATAATAATGAAAACCTGGCCCAAATGCCCACAAATACTAGAATGAATAAAGACATTGTGAAATACTTTTACAATGGATTACTATAGAACAAAGAGAATGAAGAAACCGTTAACACAACATAAAGGCGTCTGGCTGGCTCAGTTGGTGGAGTGTGTGACTCTTGATCTTGGGGTTGTGAGTTCAAGCCCCTTGTTTGGTGTAGAGATTACTTAAAAATGAAATTTTTTTTAATGTTTATTTATTTTGAGAGAGAGAGAGAGAGATAGGGAGAAGGGGAGAGGCAGAGAGAATCCCAAGCAGGCTCTGCACTATCAGCGTGGAGTCCAATGTGGGGCTCAAATTCATGAATGGGGAGATCATGACCTTAGGTGAGATCATGACCTAAGGCAACATCAAGAGGTGGATGCTTAACCGACTGAGCCACCCAGGACCTGCTCTCCCACCCCCCACCCCCACCTACCCAGGGGTTTCTAATAAGCTGCCAAGGTTGAGCTCTAGAGCAAGATTTCTCAGCCTCAACACTTACTGACATTTGGGCCAGATAATTCTTTGTTGTGGGGGCTGGCCTGTACATTGTGGGATGTTTTGCTTCATCTCTGGCCTCTACTGACTAGATGTCAGTGGTAGCACCCAGGTATAACAACCAAAAATATCTGCAGACACTGCCAAATGTCCCCTGGGGGCAACATTACTTCCCACACCCCTGTTCAAAAACCACTGATTTAGAGCAAATTCTTGGTGTGGTCCTGGACTGGTGGCATCAGCCTAGCAGGTGAAGGTAGGAAGAAGAACTTGTTATAAATGTTATATACCAGCACCCATCCTAGATGTGAATTCAGAACTCTGGGGGTGAGGTCCAGCACTGCAATCTGACAAGCCTGCCAGAGGCATGCTCAAGTTAGAACCACTGCTTTACAGCCCGAATTGAGGTCTGATTCTTCTGAAAGAACTTTCTCACCGGTGTCAGCTTATGTCTATAAGCTTCTACCTTTTTCTTGAACTTTTAGGGCACTATTTCCTATGTTGCTCATATTAACACTTCATCAGTAACTTTCTCACTGGGTTTTTTTTCAGCCAGTCTTTTCTCTATCATAAGATTGTATGCTCTTGTACAATACAATATCTGTTCCATCTAACTCACAAAAAAATGTATGGCCTGGGATGAGTTACTTAGGCTAAGTCCAAGTTTCTTCATCTGAAAAATGCAGATTATAGTAATTGCTGAATCTCACTGCCTAGCTGTCTGCTTCTTTAATGTCTGCTTTTGCTACTAAAATATAAGCTCTTTTTTGAGAACAAGGACTGAGCTATTCACATCCACTCTCATTCACCAAGGACCTAACACAAGACCTGAAGCTTATCAGGAACTTGGTGAATATATGCTGAATCTCAAAGGAACGAGTGCAGTTTATCCAGGAGAAGAAAAGGCTGTTAAGAATTGGAAAACTAGTTTCTATCTCTTTCTTAGGTATTTCATTGCCAAAGTTAAAAATCCTAACATTTGGAGTCTTTTTTTGTTTTTTACCTAAATCTTTTTTCCCTGCAAATTCAATTTCTACTTATTTTGGCCTCAGTGGAGATGCAGAAAATCTGATCTGCGCATTAGCACTTTATGCATTTGAAAACTTACTAAATTAGGAAAATTTGAAATTTTATTTGGCTAAAATAGTCTTTATTTTTTTCTCTTCTTCTGTTTTTCCATGCTGGCAATTTTATCAAAAACAATGAATAATGAGGAAAAAAAAACTGTACCACTAGAGATAATTGAATAGAGAATAATAAGCAGCTTATGTTTTATAACTAACAAGGGTATGTGTTAGGCTATCTGGTCAGATGTTGCTAGGAAAACATTATCTGGGAAGACTTTATGGGAAGAAGACAACTTCCAAAGAAGGCTCAAGTTCATAATTGAAAAGTTAAATGTGAGCTTTTTAATAGTTGCCAAAAATACTCCAACACAACACATTACTATTTCAGTCTTCTCTTGAATTATGTCATGTTACAAGGATGATGGAGGACAAGATTGCTTACGGTTTTATAGGCAGTTCATGATCTATTCCACTGTGCCAAAGACTTACCACAACTTAATTTCTCAGACAACCATAATATCATAGGGACAGAGCCTAATGCAGGCTCCTATCTTCAGACCGACCTACACCGGAACCAACTCTCCCGATTTTTTGGTAAGAATTGGAGAACTGGTTTCTGTACCCTCCTTAGATATTCCACTGCCTATTTTAAAAACTCTAACATTCAGAAAGTTGTTTTTGTATTTTTCATCTAAAGCTTTTTTTTGTTTTTTATGTAGTTAAATTCAGTTTCTACTTATTTTGGCATTAGTAGAGATACAGAAAATTTGATCTGCACATTAGCACTTTATGCATTACTATATTAGGACACTCTGAAATTTTATTTGGCTAAAATAAATAGTACTAATTCCACTTACTTCTTCTCAAATACCCTATTGCCCAAGCCTCAAATCATCTTTATTACATCCTTTTAGGCCTCTATAACCTTGCCATGTCCTTCTAAGTTGTGCTTCTAAAACTTAAGTACAGTTGTTTATTAAAGGTTCATACAATTGCTTTTTAAAGGCCTCAGGAAAAGGAGACAGTTTATATTCTCAAGGTTCTCATATATTGCCCTTCTACTTAGGCAATTCAGAATCAATGTGATTTTTTTCTTTCCACTGAAAAGAAAACTCATTTAAAAGTGAATATTTAACTTCCAATTAAAAATGGCAGACTGAGCATGGCAACTACCTCTCCTTTCTCTCTAAAGATCCCTTTGAGATGACAGTAAAGGTTTTTTGTTTGTTGTTTGTTTGTTTGTTTGTTTGTTTTTAATAAAGGCAGAACCACGTTGGAAACCATAAGCTGGTCAAAAATGTTGAAGAATTCCTAGAATACAAAAACATATGTGATCAGAATAGACAGAAAGAGCCAAAGAAACCATAGCCCAAAATACTGGAAATAAGTAAGGGACATCTTTAGGAGCCCGAGAAAGGCTCCATTTTTGACATCACTAAATGCAAAGGGCAAGGTAGGCCAGTCACTGGGTTAATTCTTTAAAAGAGCATCCCTGTCCCACTCCTACCATAGTGTCTGGTAGTAGGAACTTCTGCACCTAGGTGAAAGCTCAAATATTACACTCTAAAGGAAGTGTGTGATTTATGCCCAAAGCTTTGTAGCGAGGCTTTGGGGAGCTGAGAAAGAATCACAAGAGAGGTTGAATATCTCCACAATATACAACAGATATGGAAAGGCTGTGTTCCTGGGTCATAACCATTTTCACTCTGGGACCTAGGCTAATGATTTCACTGCATAGGAAATTGCCCTTTGCCATGGTGGAGTGAAAAGGGAGAGTTCTGGAGGTTCTCAGAATAAATCCTCTGGCCTGGGAGTGACACATATCCCTCTACTCACAACTCATTGGCCAGAATTAGTCACATGACCCCATTCAAGCTCAAGGGGTCCAAGAAGTAACTTTACCAAGTGCTAGGAAGGGAAAAGCATCCTAAATAGTTGGTGAGCAGGATTCATGACTACCCTACTACCTAAAAGGATCAAGAATCAGATGAACAACAGAATTTGCATCATCAACACTGTGTGCTGACAACAATGAAGCAATGCCTTCAAAATTATAAGAAAAAAATGAATGATTGCCTCGCATTCTGTTCCCACAACTGAACTACTAATTAAATGTGAAGACATGCAGAAATTCAGAAAATATATTACCCATTAACTAATTCTCAAACATTTCTTTATATGCTTGAATAAAATGAGATCACCAAGCTACAGGTATCATTTACATAAGATTTACATAAGAGTAGATCAGGTGCTTAAACTATGATGATGTTCAGCAAAATATTTGAGAAGGTGTACTGTGATATGAAATAATTTGGGCTCAAATATTTGACAGCTCCCTTTCTTCTAAGGGATTGTTTTGGACAAAAACAAACAAATAAGTCTTGCCTTATTCAGGATCTATGATACTAGAGAATAAATTCTAATAATTCAAAATATTAATGTAAACAATAGAAAGAAATGGGAATCAATAAACAAAGGGGAAAATACATAACACTACAAAAATTATAAAAGAACATTTATATGTATATGTGTATATTAAAAATTACATGTGTAATTATATATGTAACCATTATATATCTTATATTTTGATTCTCAATTTTTCTGATCAATTAATGTACAAGCACAAAGTATCTTAGATTACAAAAAAGAATATAAGTGGTAGGGAAATGGAAAATATAGACATAAGAGTGAAAAAATGTCAAAGGCGGGGAAAGGGAAAGTGTGGTAAAACTTCATTTAAATAGCATTTGGCAATTCACAGAGCACTTTCATTGATGTCTCATTGGAACCCTTAATGGGACTCCAAGAAAATGGAGGTTCTGAGAATCTTTTCCTTAAAGTGGCAACTTCCCAACTAAAAAGCATATAATAAGACTTTAGTGTTTTTTCCATGCTTTTCCTACCTGGCTGTGAAGCAACCTAATCCATGTCAATGTACTAATTTTAAAAAGCTATCTTACAGCAGTGAATTTTTTAACCTTTTTGAGCTAAGGGCCCTTTTGAAAATCTGATGGAAGTTATAGATACTTTCTCAAAACAAACAGACAAAAAAAGGAAACACGCATGGGCATATGACTTTGCAAAACACTTCATCAGGCTTATCAAGTTGCTAACACCCAGGCATGGAACACTGGAAACACAGGCCCAGGTTCAGCACCTGTCTTGTAGAGCATTTTAGGTCCTCATGATGCTGACACCAGTGGCCTAAACACCACAATTGGCACATGGATGGGGCAAGACCATCTGTGCTTTTGACATGGTATGGAGAGAGCAGACTCTGCTTTTGCCCCGGAAGTTATAGGGGCTCTGTGGGGCCTCAGCAGGAGAGGTGAGGGAATGCAAAGGACAAAGAGACACCCCATAGATACAAGCAGAGTGGGCTTCTACACAAAATAAAGTGTCACCATGCAATCACATTACTGGCCTTTGCAGAGCACTTGGCAATCATGGTCACTTTGATGAACATTGTTTTATTGGGACCCCTCAGTGAGAGCTTAAACATTATGTTTTGAAGTAGGATGGCTGAGGAAGAGCAGCTCCACTTTATAAGGTGGGCCATTTAGCCTCACAGAGGTTAAGTGTCTTGCCTAGGATCATCCAAGGAGGTGGTGACAGAGTTGGGCCTCAAGATAAGGTTTCCTGACCATAATCAAATAATTTGTCCATTCTTCCCCCTCAGACTAGCCTTCTGTGTGGGTACAATGTGGAATACAATTTTGGACACTTGGAAAAGCCTCCTTTCTCTAAAAGAAAACAAGAACTTTCTATTCACAAGCAGAGATAAGGCTCAAATGCAAATTAAATGTTTTGTCACCTTGAAATAATTGCTATCAGCTATTGGAGGATGGGGATGGAGGTTGGCTGGGATGAAGGTGGACCTCTCATGTGGTGGTCTGTAGGGAGCCTGTCCAGGGGCAGAGGATGCCTGAGGAGAAGCTGGCAGAGGAAGTGGATTCCCTGCACACAATTGGGCCCTATTTCCCAAGTAGGCCTGGGACTCCTCCTGAGAATAATCCAAGATCATCAGGAGGTTGGAAAGAGAAGAAAAAGTGAAAATAACTCATTGTGTAGAGGCCTAGCCACTCAGGAACTGGGTCTTCCTGAGCATCATATCTCTGTGCAAAGTAGGCACTTAGGAATCGTCTGTTGTGAGTGGGAGAAGAACAAAAGTCATACTTCACCATGAGGCATCAAGATTCTTAACTACCTATGAGAACAATTGTGCAGACAGTCAAGAATAACCTGCCTACAAGTGACCCACCCAAGTAATGTAGCAGTGGGACATTGACACAATTGGGACACAGAAAACAGAGTGGGTTAAAATTGGGAATAACACTGTGGTAGTTGGGAGGGTCCCAGGCTGGCAGGCGGTGGACCCAATGATCTAAGAAACTTCTTTTGTCTGTAATTCCCCTATGGTTAAATGACAAACTGCTTTTATTGAGGGCAACTCAGTGGTTCATTTCCATAACAGGAAAGAAAAATATCCACCCATCAACTAAGATCTGCATCCTCTCAGCTGAGAGAAAAGACTTGCATAAGGGTCCTAAGAAATTGAGGTTCTTCTGATATAGCAGAGAGAAAGGCAAGACTGTGCTAGGGACCCGTTTCCTACTGTCTTGTATGATGACAGCCTCAGTAGTGGCTAGGCTTCAAGACCTCCAAATACCAATGCCAATGAGTAGCATGACCGTCCTGCTTCCCTAAGTAGGCACCAACAGGAGCAGAGAGAGAGATACTGGGGAAGAAATCCTAGCTCCAAGATGTAACGCTCCTCTGCCCTCATGGAAGAGTTGAATAACTTTAGGAATATTCTCTGACCCAGGGTTTCTCAAGCCTTTGTCACTTACTTGCCACAGTCACAGATTTTACCCTATGCAAGGAATAGTTTTATTTGTATTTTTTAATTTTTTTCTAAAAATATGTCCACGTTTTTTTAACCTAATGCTAGAGCTTAACACCAAGGGTTCAGTATATAAGCAATTATTTTTCTAGAAACAACAAAATAGCTTCAGTTTTATGCTGCATTTTGTGGCCTAAAAGTGCATTTTTTTACTATGATTTTTCTTTAAATACTTAGGTTCTTGGGGAATGACATCAGTCAGTACAGAAACTGGGGAAACACTTTGTACAAGTTTTTAAAATGTGGTTAAAAGTTGGGGTAAAAACAGATTCTTCCAATCAATGATAGTTTGGGAAGAAAGCGGTGTATACCCTAAACCTCTCCTCTTCCCTGACCCTGTCTGTGCAAGCTACAAAGGAGGTGACTTCCATTCAGAACATGAAATACAACAAGCATGATGTACGTTTGTTCAAGATAATAACAAGGAAAGGCGACCATTTTTTAAAAGCAAAAATCACACTGCAAGTCAACGTGTATGTTTCTAAAAGAAAGCCTGGCCGAAGTGAAACACCAGCTGTTTAACAATTCTAGATGAAGTTTAATGTCTCTAATTCATTCCCACCAAGGTGAGTTACAGGAAGTGGAATTTATATGTTTCTAACCCAAATGACCTTCTCCAACTGGAAGGACTTCCCTAAAGAAGAAGAGAGAAACTAGCCGTACCACCCTCCTAGGGAATGGGTTGGTTTTGGTTTATTTGAATCATCAAGTATTTATTGCTTACAAAGTTTAGAGTCTGTGCCTTGTAAACCTGGTGAGTACAAACATAGAAAGACAGAAGGCCCACACGGGATGAGATGGAATTGAGCAAAGGGAGTATAAGGAAACAAATAATTGCAGTACAGTGTGACAAGTAACTTAAGGCACTGAGAGTTGACATTTGTTGAGTGACCAGCAGATGATACATATTAACGCACTTAATCCTTACAAAAATCCACTTTACCTATGGAGAAACTGAGGCACAAAAGAGTCAAGTCACTTATTAAAGTGGCAGAGCCAGAAATTGAACCTAGACTGCCTTGATCCAGAGCCTTGGGCATCACAGGTCTGGGATTCTTCTGGAAAAGTGATCTGAAGGATGAACAGGAGTTCACTGGGCACATGGGGAGTAGGAGGACAGGAAGCTGAGATATGACACTCTGGTTCCAGAAAACAGTGTGTATGAAACGTCTGTGAAATGTCCATTTGAATATGATGTGATGGTAGAGTGTTCCAAGGTGAGTTAGGAGGCCGAGTTCCCACTTTTTAGGCCACTAGTTTTCATTACTCATTTATTAAGCATGTACTATGTGCCGGGTACTACATTCAGTACTAAGAACATAAGCATGAAGAGGGCACCATCACACCCCTATGGCAGGAGGGTCATAATGTTTGATTTGAAAATCCATTGAGTTTGGGTAAATTGTTTGGGGTGGCATAAACTCTTAAACTTTTAAAACTAAATTAGAACTGGGAAATCTGTCAAATTTGGGGTTTCTGATCTACACCTCAGTAAAACCAAACAAATAAGCAACAACAACCAAGATCGCTAGTATCTTCCCCCCATGGCAAAACACTTTTATTTTCCGTAAATGCTTTAATCAGTTTGGAGTATTGGTTTAAACGTTTAGGGGGTACTTGAGAGCTTTAAGCATCAAACGGACTTTTAAAGTGGCTTTTCCTGTTAACATAATGTTTCTTGTAACCAGTCAGTTGTGCCAAAACTCACTGTACAAAGCAATGCTGCCAGGTGGGGCTGTATTTCGGCAGTAATGGATCGACCTTTTAGAAGGCCCTACTTTTTTTTTTTTTCTGTGTTCGGTTCACATTTTTTATGTCTTGGTGCACAGCTTCCAGAATCTCGCTTTGCCATCTTGTAAATCAGTTTGCATTATTCGTGATAATACTTACCCTTTATTATAATTACCGCAAGTCATGGGAAGGTTCAACTGTTTCATTAGTTGACTGAGAACAACAAAGTCTAAAGTTTCATTGAAATCAGATGTAATGTTTGTGTTCCAAGGTCAGCTGGAAACTAATAGGAATAATTTAAGCCATAATATCCCAACTGAGGCTGAGCCACGCTAATCATCCTGCAGATCGTACTGGAGTGGTTCTGAAGGGAAAAAAAAATCACATCCTATTTCTCCCTCATTAAGTATACTGAGGCCCAACGTTATAAGAGGAAAGAATTAATCGATAGCAGGGTGGTCACAGCCCATGCCTCAGGAACCACTCATAGGTGACCCTCAGCAGCCAGGAGCCACAACCAAGTGAGTGTTAGGAGAGCTCGTTCTCCTCTCTCCTTCCCCCTATTTTTTCTTTTAAGTTCCTTTTTCCCTCTCCCTTAACCAAGCAAGTGTGCAGTCAGGGGATCCTGAGAATGTCTGGAAGCTTCTACAAAGTTCTCTGATACCCTCTCACCCTCGGCAGAGCTGGAAGTGGAAAGAGGCTTTGAGAGTGAGGAAGGAAAGTGTGTGGCAGGGAGGAGCTTGACCCTCAAAGCTTCCTCTTTTAGCACAAGAGCCAACTGAAAATCTTCCTGTGATAACCTCTGGCCTTTTATCTAAAACTTGCTCGTTTTTTACCTGTAATCATTATGTTGAATTAACGAAGAAATGAGTCTAGCAAAATAAGGGACTCCCCTTCCTCACCGTGAGGGGAGGAGCCTCTTCCCCTGCAGGGTCCTGTGAGCCCCCAGGTATGTCTCTTCTTCCATGAATAAAAGCAAACTGAGAAGACTACTCTTCTACAAGTTGCAAACCTACAAGAAGGACTTTCTAAGGCAACATCCATATGGAATACATACAGTCATCATCTAACCAGTGGTTGTGGAGTTTTAAACAGAGGTGGATGTGGAAACATTTTATAGGTTATTAGCAGTTCTGAATCTGTCAGCCTCACAGAGTAAATGCAAGCTTCTAGGACTGGAAATTTCTAGACTGCCCCCACCATACCTACCCTGTTCTCTCCATCTGCTTTGAAGGGGAGGGGACGGGGGGGCCAGAGGTCAAAGTCATATCTCTTTGTGCTTTGGGGGTACATATAAGTCCACAAACCTCTAAGTAGCAACAGTTGGGGGGAATGTTGGCAAGGAGGATATAATTGTTAGCACAGAGGGTGCCAGACCAGGGATCAAAGAGTTGCCTCTGGCTGGGAGAAACTTAGAAGCCTTGGTGCTGTGGTTCTGTAACCCTCACGCTGCTATTCCCAGTCTATCTAGGCATTCACCAAGGTCTCTCTCCCTTCCTTTTATTTTCTAAGTCTCTCCATGTCTTCATCCCTGTAATTACTTACTCTTTGCAAATTTTTTCAAATATTAGGCCGAGGCACAGGAAACTTGCGGTGGAAGTCTGTTTTGCCCTACAAATAGATGTTTCATCTAGTACAACCTAATGTATTGTCTCATTTTATTCCTTTTTGTGGATGGAGCCCATTAGTTGTGCAGAGCCTCAGCCCCTGAGGTCATATAACAAAGGAGGTAGCCCACATAGAACTTGAACCTGGTTTTCTGACTCCAAATCCAGCGCTTTTCCACGCTGAATGACTGCCTCCTGCTGCGTGAGCTGACCCCAGAAGAGAAGAGTGAGAACAAAAGATGCATCAGGTCCTGGGTTCTTTCTTACAAGTGATAGAATCACCATGGGTTTGAGCCCCCTCTGCAGACCCCAGGCAATCTCTCTTCAAAGGCACCTGATATCAAATATGTGGAAATGTACCCACATTTCATAGTATAATTTTTATACATTTTATAAAATTGATGCTTATATTCTTATACTAAAAATTATTTGGCTATAGATAGCATACTTAATTCACAGTTGACTGATTTCTTGATCACTTGGCAAAATGATAAAATCTAGCTGACAAATTGCTTTTAAATATAATGGAAATTTCATGAATTCTAAATTTAACACTAAATGAATTTGACATAGTCTTATGTTTTGGAGACATTTAATTAAACATTTATTAATTTCATGTTGCCTTTTTTGCATTTTGAATAATTTTTTTAAATTTCGTCTTTTAAACTATTTTTTAGGTCCTTGGAAATCTCAGAGGCTCCAAGTATTATGCCTTTAATACTCAATGTGGAAAATAACCTGGCAATGTCTGCTGGCCCCAGTGAGTGTGTGGACATACATTCATTACCCATTTGCTGCACCATAAGTAGAAGACCTAGTCTTCTCCATTAAACCTAATGTCAATGTTTTGAAAAGTTCTTGTCACTGAAAAGCTTCCCTGATCCCACTGACAAATAGACTATCATAGAGTTTGCTGATCCCACACCAATTCAAAGCCAGTAAAACCTGGAGTAACTGGAATGTTTGAGTCTTCTGATTAAAGGAATTTTGAGCTGTCTCAGAGTTAACCAGAAAGCATGTTTCCTTTAGTTCTTCTTGTCTTAGCTTATTTTCCAACCCTAGAAAATAGCATATATGGAACAAAATGAGATCTTTCATGATGAGGATTATCCACAGCCAACGTCAGTTTCAACTGAATGGGCTCTGATGGTGTGTGGTTTTTTTTTTTTAATTTTTAATGTTTATTTAATCTTTGAGAGAGAGAAAGAGAGACAGAGCATGAGTGGGGGAGGGGCAGAGAGGGAGGGAAACACAGGATCCAAAGCAGGCTCCAGGCTCTGAGCTGTCAGCACAGAGCCCAACACAGGGCTCGAACTCACAAATCGTGAGATCATGAGGTGAGCCGAAGTTGGCCACTCAACTAACTGAGCCACCCAGGCGCCCCTCTGATGGTGTTTTTTAAGTTTGGGATGGCACAGCACTAGTTCCTGAATGTTGATTTTCTTTTTAAAAAACAAATTCCTGCTTTCAGCTATTCTTACAGACTTGGATCTTTTCTGGTGAACGTGGAGTGCAGAAGTGCTGAGTGTTTCTGCCGGTCAGTGTATTTGCTGACATTACAGTGTAAAGGCCAGTGAAACATTTAATCAATTCAATCAACAGTCAACATTCAATTAATCAATCTTACTAAAAAAATTGAGGGAAAATCCTTTAACTTTTTGAGCAACGCTTTATTCTGCACCTAATATAATGGGCTTTTACCCTTTTCTGCATCAGTACTCCTACCATATTAATAGGAGAGATATGTTTCTTTTATATTAGGGAAAAACATACTTTCTCAAACGTTTATCATGATGTGATAGACTTTTAAACTAAGCTCCACACTTTATTAAGAAAACAAGTCTCAATATTGCTAGCCTGTAAATAAGAGTGATGGTGACACTTTCTTCATTCTGATTCACTCACTGACTTATCCATGATCACTCATTTATTCATTTAGCAAATGTTTATTGAGCATATACACTGTGTTAGGTACTAGTAGGACACAGTATTAAAAGATGAAAATACCCTCACTTTGAATTCGATGCTATCATTAAGATCTCAACACACACATAAACACGTATGTGTGTGCTCACATCCCCCACACCACCCCCACCCCAAAATCTTAACTGGCTGGTATAAAAGTACCAATATCACCAATTTTTGTTTCCAGAAGTTTAACTGAGTCAATGCTATTTATGTGCAAGGCCCTACTTTGGGCACTATGTATAAACATTTCTTCAACAAAAATCTACTGAGTTTCTATCATTTACCAATACTTAGCTGGTCATTGGAGTTACAGAGGTGAATAAGAAAAGGTCTCTCTTCTCAACTGTTTCCCCTTGTTGTGGGGGTGATAGGTATATAAGCAAATGCATTCAAAACCATTGTTTGGTGCACAATGGAGCTGGCATTCTACACAGAGTGGGAACACACACAAGGAAAAGATGAAGTTTGTAAGCTTTGAGCTTTTTCTTTGTGAGCATCTCTGGATATTTTGTCGTCCAGAGCTGTCCAGATGAGCTTGCAGGTTGTGTGCTGCTGAACATAAGAGGCAGTATTTATGACAGATTAGTGCATTTTAAATAATAATTATCAATAGAATTAAAATAATAATATTGATATGGGAATGCAAGCTGGTGAAGCCACTCTGGAAAACAGTATGGAGGTTCCTCAAAAAACTAAAAATAGAACCACCCTACGACCCAGCAATTGTACTGCTAGGCATTTATCCAAGGGATACAGGAGTGCTGTTTCAAAGGGACACATGCACCCCCATGTTTATAGCAGCACTATGGACAATAGCCAAAGTATGGAAAGAGCCCAAATGGCCATCGATGGATGAATGGATAAAGAAGATGTGAGAGATACACACACACACACACACACACACACACACACACAACGGAATATTACTCAACAATCAAAAAGAATGAAATTTTGCCATTTGCAACTACGTGGATGGAACTGGAGGGTATTATGCTAAGTGAAATTAGTCAGTCAGAGAAAGATAAAAATCATATGACTTCACTCATCTGAGGACTTTAAGAGGCAAAACGGATGAACATAAGGGAAGGGAAACAAAAATAATATAAAAACAGGGAGGGGGACAAAACAGAAGAGACTCATAAATATGGAGAACAAACTGAGGGTTACGGGAGGGGTTATGGGAGGGGGGATGGGCTAAATGGGTAAGGGGCATTAAGGAATCTACTCCTGAAATCATTGTTGCACTATATGCTAACTAATTTGGATGTAAATTTAAAAAAATAAAAAATTAAATAAAAAAAATAATAATATTGATAAAATGTTTTTAACAAAAACCAATATACTTCAACAATTTTCTGGCAGGAGAATGAAGTGTCTTGAGCAAGCGGTGCTTTTTCTAGAGTGCACAGAGATGCGCATGAACCGAGGGCTGTGGAAGAGTAGACAACCCCAGTTAGACAAGGTGGGAGGACATTCCAGGTGAAAGGAATGGTTGTACAAGACATGGACTAGCATGGTGCCCTAGGGAAACTGGAGCTAATTCCATATGCTTGCACCAGAGCGTGCCTGGCTGAGGAAGGAGGCTGCAAAGGTAGGCACTGACTCAATCACATGATCACAGACTCTACCCGGGTCCACTGTTAACTTTCAGCGTCATACCTTCCTGTGCTGTAACTCTGCCTTCTCCCACAAGTAAACCAGATGCTGGTCTTTCACGGTTTCACGGATCCATTATGCTAATTGGAGAGGTTGTGACTTTATCCTAATTTCCCAAGGCATCTGTAAAAGTCAGTGAGGGATTTATCAATACCATTTATTGGTATTCCTCAGTAAAGAAAATTTGTCTACAGTTGTGTATGCTTACTGCTTTTTTTCTACCCAAGTAAAGTCTTTCTTAAGCCATGGATGTAGTGTCTTGTGGGAATCCCAAAAGAATCTCTAGGATTCTACAGATCTGAGAGCTACTCTTACTGCAGACCTGCTCATCGTGCAGCTTTTCACTTATGCTACTCAACATCATGTTCATTACCAATCCTTCTGACAATCCTTGCTTGGTTGTCAGTATCTTCCCCCTTCTCTTTTTAATATTGCCATCTTTTATTTCTATCATATGAATCCAGGTAAAACTCAGGTGACTCAGGTTAAAATACCACTATTCCTAAAGTAAGCAGAACACTGAGATCTAATATCTTTAGTAAAAGCCCTTTGCTTGTGAGTAGCCCACTGGTGGGCACCCTGACCGTTCTCTTTGTTGAGGGACATGGCCCATTTAGTCACTGCCTTTTCCCACTGGTAAGCCAGTTGGTGAAGATTTTGATTGACACCTCTGATTCTAAGTAACAGTGAAGAACGTTGGCTAGGTTATGAAAGAAAGGAATGTATGGGAAAGATATGGAGGGGCTAAAGGAGAAAAGCTGAGTGAAGATTCATGCTGGGAAAAGTTCAGGACTGAGATCAGCTCTGGGGTTCCAGGTGACAAGAAATGGACAATATTGGCAGTAATGGACAGTATTGGCAAGGCACTGCTCCTAGGAGTGAGCACTCAGCCATCCTTGTTATCCTGTGCTGAAGGCTCAAAGCTCAGGAGAGCATGTCTGATTGACCCAGCTTGAGTCAGGCACTCAATCACTGGGATGGAGAGAGAAGGGATATCTTAATTGACAGACCCTCAAGACTGCACTTAATGGAGTCAGGTGATTTCCTGCAAAGAAAACTGGAATCTGGTTACCAAAAGGAAGGAAGGAAGGAAGGGAGGAAGGAAGGAAGGAAAGAAAGAACAGAAAGGAAGGAGAAAAAGAAAGAAAAAGAAAGAAAGAAAGAAAAAAGGAAGGAAGGAAGAAGGAAAAAGAAAGAGAAAGAAAGAAAAAGAAAAAGAGAGTGGGAGTGAGGGTGGACACTGATGGTCAGAAAAAATAATTGTCCACTACAATATTTTTTTCTCTTTTTTCAAACTATGAAAATCCTGCCTTTCTTCTTCTGGGTATTGGTAGAGGAGTTTTAAGAGCCCCCTGGAATCTGAGGAGCTAAAATATAGTAAGAAACACATGTAGTGGGAGTGACAAGACTTCGGGGTTTATCTTTCCCCCTTTTCTGATTTCCTCAGTCAGCTATTCTTTTCTGATTCCATTTTATAATTATCAATCATACACACTTGGAAATGTGAAAATAGAAGGAGGAAAATCATTGGGGAGAGATGAATTTTTTTTTTGTTAAGGAAATCTTTTCTTTTTTTTTTTAAACTTGACTTAGAATAATGGTATTTCTTCAATTTGCTATATGCAAAGTAACAGAGAGCTTAGTGTGTCCCAGAGATGGATTAGACAGATGTAGCACTTAACTATTAACATTTGTGAGGTTCATTCCCACCAGTGAGATTTGTGAGCAGCTTCTATGAGATGCTATGCAAAATCGGTTTAGTACTTTCCTCATTTGTCACTGTGCCGTGAAACTGGTAAAATATAGAGGAAACAGAAAATTGGGCACATCTGTGAATTTGGTCGTGTCCTGATTATAGCAATGCAATTCCACATATGTGCATGTTTTCACAGGAGAACAGGTTTCTATTTGACTCCCAACTCCATCAATGCTCAGCTGATGTTTTATAGCTCCCTTGGGCTAAGCATGCCCTCCCTCTACAGAGCCAAAACAGTAGCTTAGCTATAAGATTCACTGGCACCACTTCGGTATCTATTTTCTTAAATTATGGCAAATGGGGGTTTGGGGCACACATATGTCAACCCCACCTACATATTTCTCCTATAATAATGCTTGGCACATTTATACCACCTCTTAGCAGAGATCCCCAAACACTAAACATTTATTCATTCTTACATTAAAAACAGTTCAGGAGCTCTCATAACTCCCATGTACAGAGAAGTAAAGGTGTAAGGCCCATAGCCCATGAATGAACACATAATTTTAAGTATTAGCCATCTCTTTCTCCTTCTCAAAACAAAGTGAGAAGTGCTCAAAGCTGAAATAATGTCAGTAGTGACATTAACATGCACGATGGTATTTGGTATCAGAGGCTCTCACGCTTGGGTGTGCATGAGGATCACCCAGAAATCGGGTTAAGATGCAGATTGCCCACCTCTGATCCCAAAAGTCTGGGGTGGGGCCCAGGCACACACACTTTTCATGAACACCCTCCCCCTGGTGATTGAGAGGACCACTCACTGAGAAACGCGATGAAATAATCTAATTACAAGCTCATCAACAGAGAAACAGCAGCAGAGCCCAGAGGTGACTGTAAATCCTAGTTTCAAAGCAGGCCTCTCCTTTTTCCCCAAACACCCTCCAATGCCAGATAATTTTTCCATGTTTGAAAAGTATTCCTGGAGTGCCAGCTGTCATTATCACCACAGCTTAGGAGGGCCCAGAAGGATAAATCACCTTAAAAGAAAGAATAAGGTCAAAATTAAAGCTTGACTCTAGTTTTGGATTCATTTACATAGTCAGTCAAAGGAACATGGTCTCAGTTTGTCCTGCCAGGACTTGGAACCATCTTGGTCATTCAGAAGAAGAAGGAGCCATTTCCAGAAACCATTTTCAGAAGCAGAATCCATATCTCTATAGGGATTTTGCTCACATCCATCAAACTACTTCTCATGTGGCAAGTGAGCCTTCTAAAACAATATGGTCTGTCCCACGGTTCCACTGAGGACTGTCATCGCCCTGGTGATAATGACAACTAACTTTTATTATTACTATGCTTCAATAACTTGGTGCTCAGGACTGCATTGGTTACTCCCAATGATCTTAATGAAGCAGATAGTGCTTTATACCCACTTTGCAGCTGAGGAAATGGAGAGGGATTAAGGAACTAGCTCCACAGGCTAATAAGGCTACTAAGTGATGCAGCCTTGATTCTAAACAGTCTTGATCGCTGGGTCCCTGCACATAAATAACCACTATCACATTGCCTCTCTTGGAAGAAGGATGGTGGGTTCCAAAGGCAAAGTTGTTCAGCTAAAAAATCTTTGGGATGAAAAAGTAGGATATGATAGAATTAAACCATGCTTTTAGGCAGAGGGCAGTAGAAATCTTATTTCTCAGAATTCAGACTGTAAAAGAAGGTTGCAGAACCTTACGTACCACGTATTATTCTCCATGTAATTATACTGAGTAGAATACTTTCAGAGTAATTGTGTACATAATCAAATATTGCACAAATGTAAATGCTTGAAAGCGCCTGCCAACCTCCCCCACCCCAGCCCAAATGGAATCCTATGTACTAAACCATAGTTATAATTTTCCCCCTGGTTTCGCTTGGATTTCCTTTAATAATGTTTGATTGTAATTAAAAATCAGTGTATATATGGAATAGATGAAGGAACCAAAATTTATTCTCTTTTGTCTTTTAGAAAAGTGACAGTTATGAAAATGCTCAATATAATCAATTCACTTTTCCCCCCTATTGAACTAGCATTTTATCAACCACAAATATGCTTCTCCACATAAGACAGTCACTGCCGTTCTGTGGTAAATGCAGAGGACTGAAGTCATTGCCAAAGAAGCATCAAAGCTTTCAGAGCAGCTATTGATGTGCTCAGTTTGTAGCTCAAAGAAAAGAGCAAAGAGAAAGAAGCCAATGGCAGAGATGGCTTTGGGCTATGCTTTTAAAATACGTTTAATATAAAGGCTAAAATGGCAATAAGATATTCATATATAAAACAGATATCTGCCACTTAGTGAGCTGAGTGGAATGAGGTTCCAGGAGCTCTCAATGTTCAGGCAATGCTGATCCTATTAACATAGGATTGGAAAAAAAAAAAAATAACAGATCCTAGTAGCTATCCTGACCTAATGGTGTCTGTGTGGGAAGTCTGGACATCTTAAGCGAGACATTAGGATCTGTTATATTTTCAATCTCATTGATACTAGGATCTGTAGTGCTGGAACAGTGAGGGGTTCTTGAATTGCCTTCCACTTTTCAGGCTGAAGTGACTGACAACCATCCAGGGACTTCTCCTGGACATCCAGGAGAATTCTGGTCTGTTCTCAAGTAAACCTACTTATTGGTTTGGTAAATCACAGCCCTCGGGTTGGGAGGCATCGGTAGCAGCAATATTATTTGAGAAATTCTACTCTCCCCACAGCTGCTCAGAAATATCTGATTTCACTGGTCTGCAGTCACTCTGTCCTCCTTTTCCACCTACCCTGACGTTGCCACATGAGAAGTGTGCAGGAAGTGTGGTGGGAATGGGCGCCTGCCATCTCTGTGATGGATAAGGATCTTATTTTTCATCTCAGAAGGTAATGTGCTGAAGGGGGTAATGCTGGGAGACGTATATAGTCTAAGTGCTGTCATTTATTAGCTTTGTGGCATTGAACAAGTTACTTAGCTTTCCAAGTCTCAGTTTTCTCATTAGAAAGTTGAAGTAAAACTCGATCTTATAGGGTCATCATAAGGAACAGAGCTAACTAAAAGGTGGCTGGTGTCATTGTTGAGAAGGGACGGTAAAGAAGAACAGTGAGTGATACAGAGTCTAGCCCTCATGTCTTAAAGGATAGGATTCAGGGTGATTTTCAAAAGATGGAAGGAGGGAAACAAGGCAACCTCAAGGCTGAGGGAGGGGACCAGGGAATAAGCAGCTAATGATATTCTCTAAAGACAATAAGGTAGAGCCATGCCAGAGAGAGAAAGACTCAAAGTGATAGAACTCTCTAGATGGAGACTGGTAGAGGAAGCAGGGATTGTGGTCCCACTGGGAGTTGCTGGAAGAGACATTTATCTAGTATGGCTTCAACTCCTTCATGACCCTGAAAGTCCTTCCTGAACCTACTGGAAAGAGGATGCTGGGAATGGTGACAGGCAGTTGTGAATGAGAACTCTGGCCCTCAAGGGTAAGATGGTTTGGGAGTCAGGGGCAGTCTTTATGTGTGGATCTTCCTTGTATTGGAAATAGAACAGATATTCTCCACCAGATTGGTAGTTTTGTTATTACCACACACTTTTCCCAGGGTCTTAGGCTAGAAACCAGCACACCTATAAATGGAGGCATCTTATGTCCCACATGTTTTCCACAGTGGATCCCATATTCCTCATCCTCTTTCCAGTCTCTGGAATCTCCTCCTGTTCAAACAAAATTGTGGGGTGTGTTTTTTTTTAAACTTCTCCAGCAGTCAGGGTTTTAAGTACAGAAGATTGATTATATATTTGGAAAAACCTAAAACTGATTGGGAGAAAACAGGAAGTGATAATTTGGTTGATGTTGTATTTTTACATTCCCTCATTTAAAAATGTGGATTTGGGGATGCCTGGGTGGCTCAGTCAGTTGAGAATCTGACTCTTGATTTCAGCTCAGGTCATGATCTCAAGGTTCGTGAGATCTAGCCCCACATCAGGCTCTGTGATGACAGCACGAGCCTGCTTGGGATTCTCTCTCTCCTTCTCTGTCTGCCCCTCCCCTGCTCACATGTGAGTGCTCTCGCTCTCTCTCTCTCTCTCTCTAAATAAACTTTATTTATGATTTAAATTTTTTTTTATGTTTATTTTTGAGAGAGAGAGACAGAGAGAGAGAGAGAGACAGAGTACAAGTGGGGGAGAGGCAGAGAGAGAGGGAGACAGATTCTGAAGCAGGCTCCAGGCTCTGAGCTGTCAGCACAGAGCCTGATGCGGGGCGCAAACCCATGAACTGTGAGATCATGACCTGAGCCAAAGTCGGACACTTAGCCAACTGAGCCACCCAGGCACCCCCTAAATAGATAAACTTTAAAAAAATAAAAAATTAAAAAATTAAAATGCAGATTTTGTTTCATCATTTATGGAAAATTTTATCTTCTGATTCCAAATAGTATAACTACAAGAACTGATGAGGGTGAGTGAAACTCACATACCTAAATATTTTCTTACATCCCTGAAAACCTTTCCTTAAATGGCAAGAGCGTCTCCATTAAAATAAATGTGTGAAAATTGCAAGTTTCTAAAAGAAGTCCAACTACATAGAGAAAATAATAAAAATCTAGAAGGCAATGATTTTTACAACACCATAGCCTGTTACTATGGAAAATGTGATGAGGCAGGTTGAATAATATTGCGCTAATAGAAAAACTAGGTAGAATAAAGGTGGGAATTGGGAAAGGATAAAGTCCTATATTACTTCACAGATACCTTCCATAATTAGAAAATGTAGCAGAGGAAAAATAAAAGTATGATATGGAAGTAAAAGGTAAATAGATTTCTGTCTGATCAGCTTGAAAATTATCCTCATCACCAAAAGGGCGTCTTCAAACTTGAAATATAAAGATGATTACTTTTTACTCGAGTGTACATGTTTTATACAACACTTTGAGCTCCTCAGTCTTCACCATCTGTAGAACTCAATTTCCGTTTTCTAAAAAAATTGCTGACATCTGTTTAAACCCTAATATCTCTACAACCATGTAGAACGTTAACTCAAGCTTGGTGTCATGTTAAATCACTTTAACTTTAAAATAATATTAAACTTATGGTTCTGTTTCAACTTTGCAATGATACTAGCCTTTAACCCTTCAAATGTTCAGAACTGCTCACTAAAGGAAAAATCTTGGATAGGAAACAAGAAGTCGAATGTGGGTCCTTCATTTCCGCATGATGCTCAGTGAGAGATTTTTCTGAAACCTACCAGAAATTTGGAGTCTTAGAATTAGATGATAGACTATTTGAAGGCCAATGACTTGTCATTAAAGAGACAGTTTCTACTGACTATGACGGCTAATTCCATGCCCATGCCAATCCAAGTCAAAATTATGAAATAATAAAAATAACAGATTTATAAAGTGTTGAACAAATTTAAAGCCCTTCCACATTCACGATCTCATGAAATTTTCAGAATAGCATTAATAGGCCCCATATTTCTCTCCCTGCCCCTCCTTCAGGACTGAAGTTATCCTACCAGCCACCAGGATTCTTGCCAGCTGATGGCACCTAGTGAGGCCAGAGGGAGCTGCCTTATACAATTCTGTGTTCTTTCCCCAAAGGAGCTCATATCCAATGACAATTCGGTTAGTAAGGGTGCAACACAGGCCCGGTCCCCTCACTTCAATTCAAGCAACTCTGAAGGGTCATCTCAGATCTAGAGATCCCCCAGAAGATTAGCTGGGGCTATTTCACTGCAGTTCAATTTTTCCCTCTGCTCAGTCTTATTCTCTCTTTATCCTCTCCCCACACGTACTCTTTCCAGGAATACATCCAATGGAATTTCTGTATGCAAATCTCCATCACAGTCTGCCTCCCTGAGAACCCAATTTAAGGCCTTGGTGCCGGGAATAGTCCTGGAAAGTAATCTCTAAAATGGGATTTTGGAACTAGGTCATCTGCCAACTAATTAGCAATGAGGTCTCCATTCCTGGTAATACATGGAATGTGGACAGTCCCTGGCATGTTGTAGCAGTGCAATTGTAATTTTAAAGGCAATGGAATTAGGTTACTCTTGCTGAGTGTGATCAACACACTGAAGAAAGACAATAAAAAGTGAAGCAAGTTGAAGCAAAGTGTGAATTCAGAGGGCCTTCTCAGAAGCATCTGAAAGGACAATCACATTGCCTGTAGCCAGAGAGAAGAAAATGTGAGAGGATCAGTCTCAGGACTTAATTACCAGCATAGCTGAGAACCAGAGAAGGTTGAATGGTCTGCTCTCCAGCAAGTCAGCTATGTCAAGGTTAGAGCTTTGATTGGGAAGGAATGAGACCCATTAACCTGGAATGAGGACATCTGGGTGAATGCATTAAAGAACACCCAAAACCCCAGGAGTCCTTGGACCCTTGGCTCCTGCAAAAGTAGCCCACTTCTCCCTACTATAGGGCATCACTCCCCTTGTCTGAAGATGGAGCAGAGTCCCCTGTCTTGTAGGAAAACACACTGCTCCTGCCTTAGGATTTACCCCCAGCTCCACTCATGGCTGCTGACAGTTAATTAGGGACACACTCCAACACCACCTGACCAGGGATATACTACTGGGCCTGCTGAGGGTGGGAGGAGCCTAGACACTGAAGGAGCTGCAGGATCCACACAATGTACCATCTGTGCTGCCCAGCTCTGCAGTTCTGGGCTCTGAGGATCTAGTGGTCCTGGTTCCCACAGGGAAAAATGCCTCCAGTGGGGCTCACGGCAAGAATTCCTTTCAACTTGAAGCTACGGCTGCAAGCTGGTCACTTTAATCTCTGTGTGCCAAAGGCAAAGAAGGGAGTCACCATGAGCAGCTATAATTTAACCAACAGAAGAAGCAGGGAAGCTGCTACAAAAGGGAAGAATTCACATGGTACTCGGGTCATCCCTTGGGTCATCTCTTGGTACTCAGTTCCCCAAGTTTGACCATAAATGGCCACGTGCAACAGCCATAGCCAGAAGGGCCACCAGAAGCTCAGACCACTCAGGAGTGAGCATCTGGGTCCCTCCACCACATGAGCCACTTAGACCAGCAGAGATGCTAAAAGGTAAAGGGAATTTAGAACATGTAGTAGAGTAGGGACACAAGGACCATTTGTAGCCTTAGTACCGGCTGCAATGTTGGGGGCTTTTGGTTCATCCACTATGCCTCCTGTTGTCAGCTTTCCCAGGAAGAGAAACCATCCAGAATCCTGGAGGAGCTGTTTCCAGATGGGCTGTACTTATACATGAGTGTCTCAGGATGCATGTGATGAATATTGGGTACTGCCCAAACCCTTTCCTCGGGGAAGCCTCTTATTCTCCCAGCTGCCAGCATTAGTGCCTGTTCATGGCTTCAGGTGAGCCCCTCCCAGGATTGCCATCAGCTGGAGGGAGCTGCCTCTTCCGGGGTCAAGTTGCCTCTGTAGGAGGGGAGCTGTCTGAATACAGTGACTGGTTGGTGTGCCCCTTTGTCTCAGTTACAGGACAACTCTGAAGAGCTTTATTCACTGATCCCCGGAGGACCCACTAAGACTGCTGTTGAGATGTACGTCATCACAATTAACTCCTCCCAGTCTGTCCCCTTGGGAGCCCAATCTAAGACAAGAGGTTAGTATTATTTCCCCCATGTTGGAGAGGTGGAAAGCCAGGGCCTAGAAAAGTTCTAGAATTTCCCAGGTCATGGAGCAGAGAGGAGACAGCACTGTGGTTGGCTCTAACTCTGTGCCTCTGCTGTTTCCCCCTGTTCTGTTCGCCGTTTCAGTTCTCCCTCCCCGCTGTGGATCTGTCACATTCCCAATGCTCATGTCCCAGATGTAGGCAGGCTCTGACTTGCTGGACACACAGTGGTCAACCCTGTGTGGCAATCGCAGCGAAGTCCACAGCTTCCGGCCCTTGCCAGCTGTGCCCGGCCTCAGTGGGAAGCAAACTGCCCTAATAGGCCTGCACATCTCTCAGTCCCAATGTGAATCAGCTTACTGGATGGATAAAGATTTCTGAGAGATTGAATGAACTCTACAGTGTTAATAATAATATGGAAATTTATGTATTATTTTTCCCAAAGAGTATCATTCTTTTAATATCGATTCATCTATAATGGTAGCATTTTTTTATTTCAAAACGTGCCAGAGGAAAATTGATGTGCAAAATTGTGCAGATGTGGAATGTTTGACGGCACACAAAATGCAGCCTACAAATGCAGTTGGCTGGGCTGGGGTCACTGACGAGGTGCTGTTATGGGTGCACAGGGACCAGGTTTTAACACATAGCTTTTAATATTTGTAAGTGCAAAATAGGCTTTTTATAGAAACCTAGTTTTTAAATACTGGGTTTAAATATATAAAATATGTTTTCACTCTTGTTCCCAATTCTCTAAGCATTTAAGAATCTACATGTTTTCTAAAACATGCAAAAAATGTAAACAACTCATTTTTAATTCCTATTTTCTTTGAACCAATGAGGGATTTCTAATGTACCACCCAGCTCAAAGTTCCCTATGATCCAGCTTTCCCTTTTTAAGTAGTTTCTCACTTGATTTACATCCTATATTTTCCTTTGCTCAATATCATCCTACTTCTCCTTTTTAGGCCCAGTTGGCTTGCCCATAAAACTTTGCTACTAGTTTAATGAATAATTAGAATATGCCGAACTAGGGGCACCTGGGTGGTTCAGTGGGTTAAACCTCTGACTCTTGATTTCAGCTCAGATCATGATCTTATGGCTTGTGAGATCAAACCCTGCATCAGACTCTGCACTGACAGCACAGAGTCTACTTGGGATTCACTCTCTCCCCTCTCTCTCTCTGCCTCTCCCCTGTTTGTGTGTGCTCTCTCTCTCTCTCTCTTTTTCTCTCCAAGTAAATAAATAAACTTAAAAAAAAAAGAATATGTGAACTAAAGCTAAAGAAATACTGACAAAGGTTTTATTGAACTTGAGTCAAAATTTATGAAATATTAAGCTCACTTAATCATATATATATGTTGAAAGATTAGAAGAATCTTTATCCTAAAATGACAAACTAAATGTCACAAGTCTGATCAAATATAGATTGCCCCCACACACACACCTTCATGGAGTTTTAGCATTCAAAAGGCAGATGTGTTATCTCAAAGCAATGTATTTTAAAGAGTCATACTGTGAAATAATAGACAAAATAAGTCAGGCTTAAAATTAATGGGATCTCTGAGGATCCTAGATCTGAAAAATCTTTGGACCCAGTTTTTTGGACATACCCACTCCTTTGTTGATTGAGACATACTCAGATGAATGAAAACTGATAAACTCCCTTGTGAATCATAAGTGGAGACCACTGCCTACAGTGATCATTTCAGTGGGCACAGTGAGAAAGAGACGGAAGGGTGAGTGTAAAGCTGAAACACACTTTTTACCTCCCAAATTAGAAAGAACTCTGGTGGTGCCTGGGTGGCTCAGTCAGTTGAACTACCGACTTCAGCTCAGGTGATGATCTCACAATTCGTGAGTTCGAGCCCCCCCCCCCCCCCCCCCCGTGGGACCCTGTGCTGACAGCTCAGAGCCTGGAGCCTGCTTCAGATTCTGTGTCTTCTCTCTTTCTGCCCCTCCCTCCTCTTTCTCTCTCTCTCTCAAAAAAAAATATTTAAAAAATTAAAAAAAAAAAAAAGAACTCTGACTATAATTGTCACATTGCCTTAATCACTGTGGCCCTGTGGGCAATGGCCGTATCTGCTCCTCGGTGGACCTGCACTGAAGACCTCAGATCTAAACCCACTTTTCCTGTGGTGTAGTAAGAGGGAGTCCTTTGGGCTGTGGCTCTAACTCCACCTCCAGGTGTAGAGAAAATCCTGGAGCTTTTGGGCTGCTCTGGTGTAAAGGGAACCCATTCTTATGGAGCCCTCAGCTATGTCAAGGAAAACACTCTTTTCAACCTTAGATATTACTCCCTCAAGTGTCTTAATCAATCTGGGCCACCATAACAAAATACTATAGACTGGGTGGCTTGAACAGCATAAATTTATTTTCTGACAGTTTTGGAGGCCAGGAGTCTAAAATCTAGTATCAGCAGGGTTGGTTTCTTCTGAGGCCACTCTCCTTGGCTTTGATGGCTATCTTCTGGTGTCTTCACATGATCTTACTTCTGTGTGGGTCTGTGTCCTAATCTCCTTTTCTTATAAGGGTACCATATTGAATTAGGCCCCACCCTACTGATCCCATCTTTATTTAATTAGCTCTGTGAAGACCCTATCTTCAAATGCAGTCATATTCTGAGTTACTGGGGGCCAGGACTTCAACATATGAATTCAGTGACTCAGTCTGTAATACCCCTGTTCTATGCTATTCCTCTTTGGGAGATTTTAAGTCCTAAGAATTTCTTTGTAGCAGCAGAAGCCTCCACAAGTCAGAAGATGTAGGTCCTTGCATGAGGTCCTAACTGCCACCTTTTCATAGCTTTTCTTCACACTGATTATAAAATGGCTGTTTTGTGAATGGAAGTTATTGTTTTGCAATTCAAGTCTGTGTCCTCAATATAGCATGACAGATTTCAAAACAGTTTTGGAAAATAAGAACTTACTTATTATTCAACAGCTATTATTGGCTATACATCAAAGAATAAAATAGATGCATTCCTTTCCTCTATGAGCCTTACAGTCTAAGGGGGGAGACCAATACCAAGGAAGTAAGACATAAATGAATATTTAATTACAAACTATGATAAATACCATCTAGGCAAAGAGCTTTGCCATAGCTTCTCCTCCCATTGTGCTGTGCGTATCATGAGAGAGAATAACAGGTTGGGACACCAGGTTTACCTAGGGTAGAGAAAGACACTGAGATCTGAAGGATCAGGAGGAAGTAGTGGAGTGATGAGCAGAAGGGAGGACATTCCAGACAAAGGAACACCACAGAGGAAGTCACCGAGGTCAGGAAGCACAACGGAAATATAGGGAGGTGTGGCAGAAGTGCAGTAAACAGGGACACAGGGCTCGTGACACGGCTCAGGTTGCAGGCAGCAGCTTTGTGATCTACAGAACGGAGTGGACTTTCACCTGAGTGCTTTGGAATGTTTCAGGACAGGCCAGCACGGTCTGCCTGATGTTGTAAGAAGATCATTCCTGTCACCGTGTAGAAAATGGGTTAGGGGGCACAAATGTGAAGGACTACGGAACAGTTAGGAAACTTTGATGAGAATACAAGCAAGATGTGATGATGATTCATACTAGGCAGTAAAAATGGGAAAAAAGTAGATGGATTTGAGATGCGTTTTACAGGGAGGAAGGACAGGAATGGGTGACTTTTCAAGTGAATGTGAATGGAAGAGGAGGTTGCTGATGGAGAGGAACAGAGTCAAGAATGACAGCAGGTTTCTGGTGTGAGCAACTTTGAGATGGGGAGTGGTTTTGTCCAAGGCTGTACAGGAGAAGACAGCTCAAGAAGCAGTGCATTCCAAAAGAGGGATTCCGACAATACAGACACAAATGATCCTGTCACAGAAAAGATAGACATTTTGTAAACCAACTTGATTGCACAAAGAAGCCTTTGATGATCTCAGGTGTCAAAGAGAAGTATAAAAAGATAAAAATAGAATATTTGACGTATTGAATATGACACTGAATATTGTCATATATAGACAATATATGAACATTGTCAATACTAAATACAAACCCCTTAGATTCCCTTTTCAGTTTCTGTGTGCCTTTGATTCTACCAGCTAGCACCTGTAACTATCTATCTTCAAAAGATTTCCCTTAAACTACTGAACTTAGTCTTGAACTAGTGAAGATTGCCCATGAACTATCGTATGTGCGCACGTCTGTGCACGTGCGCGCTTGCGTGCGCGCGCCCGTGCGCGCGCGCGCGCGCACACACACACACACACACACACACACTCCCATGCAGAGAACCAGAGTGACCTGGCAGTTACTCTCCCCCCACACACTCACCATCCACGCCTTCTTCCCACCTGTACCCCTTGTTAATGACTGACCAGTGCAGGATTATGAAAACCTAGTTCCCTTACTTTGGCTGGGGCAAAACACAGCACAATCAGGCTGAGGCTGGGCCTCTGCTTGAATTATGTCCTTGCTTGACTTCTTCCCCTTTGCTTACATCCTCCACTCCCTCATTGGATTTTCCTGAGTTCACTTCATGAACAAACACCTTGCATATACATCCTTGTGTCAGGGGCTGATTCTGATAAAACCTGTCCTAAGACATTTCCCAATGATTTATATACAATAGACTGATAGGAATTAGATTAGATCCAGGAAAGCCAAAATCCGTAAGGAACTGAGGACTTGCAAAACCAGAAAAAACAAAAATAACCCCCCCACCCATAAACAATAAAACACAAACAACTATTCAAGCTTGTTTGCAAAAGAGGAAGAAACAAGGAAAAGCTAGGACATTTTGTCATGTAAAAGGTGGCATATAAGAAGCAGAACTTCTCAACGCCTGTGTTGACTCCATCTGATCTATTAAGGAAAATAATTTTCCTCAAACTGGCAAGAGTAGTGCAAGTTTGGTTAAGAAAATAGAGAAGGCGACGTATCCTAGAGCAAAATCTACCAGTTTCACATCTCAAAGCCTAGGCAAGTCACAGCCAGAACTTTAAATAACATTTCATGGTGTGATCTCATAAACACCTGTGGATTTTTGAGAAATAATGATGAAAGGGGGGAATTACTTAAAGAATAGAGCTGGAAAAATATGTTCTTGATTTTCAGAAATGGGGAAAATGTAGATTGATAAATTTGATTATTAATTATTTCCAACTTTCAAGAATGGGTAATCAAAGAGATAAATATTTAGGAAAGAATACAGTGATTACCAGGTGCTAACATAGGATCACTAAGAACCTTCATGAAAAAGGACTTTTCATTTTTTATTGGGTTGTTAATGAAGTATTCTCAACATAATGGGCATTATCAGTAAGACATCTGATAAAACCACACATGATTGCCTTATGGAGAAGTTGAGGGAATGTCACCTTGATGATTGTAGAGTGTAGTTAGAACTGGTATTGATTAATGGGTTGAAATCAACCCAAAGAACAGCTTTTTGGGAATGTACTACTGAGAACTTCAGTTTTTTCAGTGATCTAGATGGCTAACATAGTTTTCCTGAGCTTTGGCCTTTTCAATTCTTGAATTTGCACCAAACTTGTTTTCCTATTTCCCATGTCTTGGTTCTTCCCTATACCTACTGCATATCAGCTTTCTCTTCCCCTGGGCCTACTGCCCCCGGTGACATTCACATGAACTATTGCATCAGGCTTTGGTCTTCTATTACTTCTGACCTACCAATATCCTACCTTTGGAATAATTTAGCCTTCCCTTTCCTTTCATAATGATCCCAGGCTAGTGAGAAATATTGAAGAAAATTGTAAGCCTATAGCTTCCAATTTCAACTGTCTATCCTTTGAGTAGGTTTCTGCTTCCCTTAAGCTTTCTAAACCATGTGAATAATATCAGTTACTGAGACTGAAATCCTGAGAATGCTCTTGACCTCTTTTTTCCTACTCTTTATATTTAATAATTCACATAATCTTGCTGGTTCCACCTTCTAAAAATTCCCAGTTCTGTTCCTTCCTCTTCTCTCCCATTGCCCTAGCTATAGTACTCCAGTCCTTGTTAACTCTTACCTGAATTTTGCAATAGCTTCCTTACTGGCCTGACTCCAATGTTCTTTCCTTCAACCCATCATCCTTGCTGCTGACAGAGATGTTCTTCTCACACAGAATGTGGTCAGGTTGCTCTCCTTGCATGAAAATCCCCTGAGGCCTAAAGGGCGAGTGCAGTCTCCTTAATGGGATAAGTGATGGCCATCATAAGCAGACTCCAGCCTATCTCTCCAGCCTCCTGCCTCATGCTTCCCATCTCTACATCTCTCTAGATGGTGAATGCTTTGAGGACAACTATCTTATTTATTTTTATATTTCTCTTACCTAACATAACACCAGCTACACAGGGAACTTAGTACATCAATGAACACCTGAAAGCATTAAAAAAAGATAAAATACATTTGAGATACGAATATTGAGAAAATTGTTCCAACCTGGCAAAATAAAAATCAGAAAGATTTCAGGATGCTGGACCTAAAACTAACCAAATTAGTTTTAATGGAAACCAATGATTCAAAATCTACCTCTCCGAGAACAGAATGAAGGAGGCCTGCTTTACTCTTATTTAACATGAAGAAGACCCAGGGGCTGAGTTGAATTCCAAATGAATAGTGGCCAGGAGAGTGCTATGGCTAACAAAACTTGACGAAACCCTAAATTACATTACTAGAAGCAGAGAGGACCATATAAGAGGGGATATAATTCCGTGGTGATTTGTACTGGTCAGAACACAACCCAGTTTCAGAGACAGGTAAAGCTCAATTAAAAAAAAAAAAAAAGGCCCTAACAAAGGTGAAGCGTCTGAAAAACATGTCAGGTGAGAAAGTACTAAAAACTTTGAGGGTTTAACCTAGCAAAGAGAAAACTTAAAAGGGAAAATTATATTGTATCCTTGAATTTTTGGAGGGCTGATCTGTGGAAGGGTGATTGATTATAAGCTGGGTTTTTGAGGGCAACACTAGCTTGAATGAGATGAAATTGTAAGGCAGATGACTTCAGCCCTGTTATAATGAAGATGTTTCTATCAATGAAAGTTATTATAAAAATAAATGGGCTGTTGCCTGAGTTCCTTGAAAACTGGAAATGTTCAAGCAACAGTTGAATGATGGTATGTCAGCAGTATTAGAGAGGGAATTCTAGAAGGCCTCCAAATTTTTTCTAACTTCAAGATTCTGCAATCCTGTGTTTTATTTTTAGTTAAGTTTTAAAGGAGCCCACTGAGGAAATCCATTTGGAAACTTTCAGTAACAGTGTAAAGTAAAAATCCCAGGCCTCCAGCTAAATCTGGCAATTCCTAGCCTCCCTGGTGAAGGCCTGTGTTTTGTTTCTTGCTTTTGGGGGCCCTAAGCATCCCAGGGCTTGCCTGTAGTGGTAGAGGATGATAGATGTGATTAAAATCCTTGTGGCTAAGCTCAAGAGCAGAATTAATGAAGAGCCCTGCTAAAAATTTTTACAAGTCATGATCAGGAAGCAAAGGAAGAAAGGAAAATGTCCAAAATGGAAGTTTCATCGGACCTAAGAATTCCCCTGGCTTTTTCAGGTGTGTCGAGGAGGACTTGACCAAATAGAAGCAAACAGTGGAGGAAGCTCCAAGGCCCAGAGCTTGACTCCTTCACCAGGTCCCTCTCTGAGTCCTTGGCTGCTCTGTGCCTGATTTTCTCCAACAACAGATTGTAGAGATAAAGAGATATCACTGATGCCACTTGCCAGAGGCCTGGGATTCAGGAGTTAATGTCTGCAACGCATTTTGAGCTTGTTGGAAGAAAGGCGCTAGATAAATACAAAGTGTTGTTGTTATTATAGGGAAGAAAAAGTAACTGTTAGCTCAGGGTCTATAATTAGGAAGCAAATATAGTGTCTGGTGGCTTTGATAATAGGATTTCTATGAAGATGTGGCATGCAGTAAGCCTGTTGACTGAAATGTTATAAATGACATGATTTTTGCCATCCTAGTCAGAATCCTTTACATTTTAGTGTTTGGTTTTGCCTTCCTGCCCCTCCCCCACACCCTATTTTTAGGTAAACTCTAAGAAGGCAAGTGTCAAATTAACAGCTCCGAAACTAATAAACGTAGCGTCTTCATGGAAAAATTATGGTCCTGAAAGAATGAGGACTTGCTTCCTTCTTGCTGAAGCCAAATCCTGAAGATGTGGCGCTGAACGTCGAGAAGAACAGAGCTCACTCAGATCCTGGATTCTCGTGTTCTCTGTTGCCTTCGGTTCGCAATCACAGTGCCTTCACCAAGGCCTAGTGCTGCTGCTTGGAAAAGAAGACTTGGGAATTCTTTCAAGAGAAGCATAAATCCGAGTTCGGGTCTTGGAAAGTAAGTAAAGGAGGAAATAGTTTTAAAATATTTTAATGTGTTTATCTGCATATTTTCGGTCTACCCATAATGTTCTGAGAATTTAAATGGTTTAAGAAAATCACTTCTTAAAATAAGAAATATTGTTTTTTGTGGAACGGTTAGCCATGAGGACTCCTCTGACTCTTTCTGGTATCGATTTGCTCAGGATTTTTACCTGTATTTGCCTCAACATCTGCCCTTTAAAGTTGTCACAAATGATTACCATTCTCATAGATGTTGTGGGAGGAAGGGGGTGAGACAGCATTCGTGGATGCACAGGTAAGTTTTCATCTCAGGCCTGGGATAGACCAGCCAGCTTAGGGCTTCATGCACGTCGTGAAACCAGCTGTGTCTCCATTTCCTCATAATTCCAAAGTATTAAATGGTTTAAATGAGATGAAATTCATTTTCATTGAAATGAAACATTAAATAATTTAAATGAAGCAAACATTGTAGACTTTTCCTGTTTTAGAATCTTTTAATTTTATTATTATTTCAGTGCCTTTTCTAAAGCGAACACACACCTTTGAGTGTTGATTTTCTTGTTGCATATTCTTGGGTTTTGTTTTTCTAATATTACTGTGGGGACTAGCTTGTTCCAAAGAACTTGGTGCCATAGCTCTGACTTGAATGTACCTGTTACATTTTTAGAATACAGAAGCTTCAAGTGTGTGTGTGTGTGTGTGTGTGTGTGTTTATTTCATGGATTATGACTCTCTTTTTTTAGGTGTGTTTTATGGGGTAGTTACTGGCTTGCTACTTTTATTCCATGGGTTTGGATTATTTTTTAATGTAAACATTTTTTTTTCTGTTATTGCTACAAATAAATGAAAATAAAAATGTGCAAAATAGAGATCTGTATTTTTCACATTCATCCTGTCATCTGAGTTTGTAGGAATTTGGTGCTACGCATCGATTTAGGAGTTACCCTGAGCCAGGCAATGCGCTGGTGTCCTGGTGGGTGAGGGGTGCCTTGGTGGGTGCGGGGCAGGGGTATATGGAGGTGAGGTGCTGTGGAAGTAAGATAAAGTCTCTAATGACTCCAGGGTTCTTGGCATCCCAAGCAAGGGTATGCTTAATGCTTTCAGAGGTGTTAAGACTTAATTAGTGTTTATTTAAATGTATTAAAGTTTGCTTTGCTGTAAAATCGGTCCACACTACCCGAAAACACACTTAGTGCTACACTTTCAAAACAGGACTACTGTTTTTTTTGTTTTTTTGTTTTTTTGTTTTTTTGTTTTTTTTTTTTTAATGTCAAATTCCGGTTTCCTCAGAAGCAGGTATCAGGAGCTTGGGCCGATGGGGAATCGTCAAGATTTATTCCTTCCTTCATGTCCCTGCAAAGTAGCATTTGAAATGCCCTTGAAAGCCCCTGGCACCAAGTTAGGGAAATGCAGGAGAGATGCCTGTGCAGCCCTAAGCACTCTGGCTAGAGGAGACAGAGGACCAGGGATTGAGGAGCTGGCTGGAAAGTGCTTCTGAGAAACAGAGCGTGACACAGGGGCGTGCGAGAGAGCAAGCGGGGGTGCCTGGGCGTCCAGGGAGGGTCGTGTGGCAGAGCCCTGGGCGGCGCCGTGGGAGGCGCCCGCGCTGTCCCTGCCCTCGGTCCCCTCAGCCCCGCTCCGAAGGGGAGGGGCTGGGCAGAGTCCCGGCCGGGTAAGCCCCTCGGGGAGTTCGCTGTGGTCACCTCCCACGTCCTCCAACTCCCTGACACATCTGCTTTCCTGAGTGACAAATTAAAACGTCTGAAGCGGCTGGAGCCCGCTGCCGCCAGCACACATGGCCAACATGTGAAGCTGCGGTATTCCCGAGTTTTGACGCATTCCATCCAGGACACAGGGACAGCAGTGTTTAGCAGTTGACACAAGAGGGGTTTCTACTGCCTGCCAGACGGCTAAAAAGCTGCAAGAAATCTTTTGTGGGTTCCCTGAGCGCTTTGAATTCTTCTAGCCAGCCCAACAGCTCTCCAATAGCACTCTGGAAAAGTCTGCAATGTTCTTGCAGCGCTGGGCTAGCCTGCCTTCTGGGGGTGAGTGGGACCCCAGGAACACTCAAGGGGTGGGTGAAAGCCAGCAAGCAAAGGCCCTCTGCTGCCTGGCTGCAGAGCTGCGCACAAACACCCGCAGACGCGATCCGCATCCTTCCCCCACCTAGTCAGGGGGAGAAAGGAGCCACAGCATCTCAAGTCGATCTTAACTCCCTCTGCCCCCCACTCCTAACCCACCTCTCCTCCCCAGCCCCCTCTGCCCCTGCAGGGTTTGTGTTCAACATCAAATTAAGTGTTCATGACAGCTAACCACAAGTTATTAAATGTGATTCACTGCTACATTGCTGGGCCTTCACCGGTGGTACAGAATAACCACTTAGACAAACCATTTGATTCATGGCATTGATACAAAGAGCCTTTCAGAAGGAGAGAGGCCTTCTTGGGCCTTTAGCTGAAAATTGTTTTATTTCCGTTATTCTCTTAAACAGGTCAGTGAGCTGAATTAAACCCCAAATCCTTTCTAACTGCTTAGCTGTGAAGTCTTTAAGATATTACAGAGCTTGTGAGAAGTGGCTGCAGATTGCCAAGTCAGCAGAAATTTAAGAAATCAGTGTCAAAAATGAACTCATGTTTGACAAGTGAGACAAACGGTCTGCAGCCAGTGTGAAGGGTGGCAATCTCTTGGTGTTTAATGCTCTTCATAATTAGGTTTCCTGTCATAGAAAGGCATTATTATTTTTGAATAAGTCCCTGCTGTGAATGGAGAGTGGATGAAATAGTAACTGTTGCTTTTTTTTTTTTTTTTTTTTTTTTTTTTTTGCTTTGATATTTCTCATGGTTCATGTTTGGAAACAGGGATAATGAAAGACCTGGGTCTTTTCAGAACCAGACACCTCATTCAATGGTTTTCCTATCTCATCGTTCAGATCCAATTGATGACGTGTCAGCTCTTCATGAGTGTTACTATCCTCCCCAGGGTGGAGCATTAAATTTACTGGGGTGTTAGGTCCTACTTATGCTAAGGCAACTGGATTTATGCATTTAGAAGGTGCAAAAATAGGAAGCTGAGTGGTCTTTCTGCAGGATCCCCTGGACCATGCATAGTTCCCATGATGCCTGTGGACAGTTCCTGATAAAAGCGTGGCGTGGCCTGTGCTCGATGCTATATGCTTGGCCTTCAGAGGCTTGCCATCTGTTTATAATCGGCATCCAGACCTGATATATTATTGAGGTATCCCAAGCTTATTGAATTTAAAAGGGGGTACCAAGTTTGTGGGGGATAAATTCAGATCTAACTTGTCATCTCTCTGCCAAGAGCGTGTAATTCATTTTCTTATTACCAACATAGTCTATTAGAAAATAAGTTAGCTATGTAACAAATTGAAGTCTAAAAAAATATCCATATTAGGAAACCTAGTTCGATGATTAAATTAGGCAAGGATTACTTTGGCGTGAATAATTCCACAATCTGCTTTTCTGTCCTGAAAAATGAGTTTAGCAAGGCATGGCTGCGCTTGTAATATTTAACAGCTTTATTTTCAGGGGTTTGAGCTATTTCCCTCTCCATCAGTCTTCCAAACATCTTGGTTTACTGTCACCTATTTCTCTTTCATTTATGAAATACACAGAATTGGACTGAGTCAAATAAATGTCTTACTATAGGAGTCAGATCCAGCTTAAAATATATTAATATGTTAATATATATTATTTGTTCATTTATTTATTCCATGTGTAATGAATGCTTCTTCAGCAAGAGGTATCATAGTGAGTCAAAAGCATTTGCTTATTAAGATGTCATTAAAAGTAATAGTAAAAATATAAGAGCACAATTTACCAAGAAACATGGAGTGAAAGTAAAATCGAGTTTTTTTGTTTAAACAAAGATCAAACCAGCAACCTTTTTGTTTCAGTTGTCAGTGAAAAATCTAAATGAGTGATGCAATTCTTCCGAATCCATTTTAGATAGAATGGAGGGAAAGAATCGAATCTTTGGTGACTTGGTGTATTGCTAAATCATGATTCCTAAAAAAAAAAAAAAAAAAAGTTTATTTTATTGCATTAATATGCATTTGCCCCCGAATGTATGCTACCGGTGTTTAGTTGTTGCTGTTTTTACTAAAACTGACCTGTTTCTTTGTCTTTTGACTCTTTTCCTCAAGCGTAAAGCAAAAAGTAAACCCTAGATAGTGGAATGTTGGATTACAGTTAATCAATGTTTAATGTAATCCAGTGAAAGATAGGCCATCTGAAATATGAAAGTGATCTTTGGCTGGCAGTTTTGCTAATATTAAAAAAGAAAATGATAAAAGGCAAGGGAATTATTGAGATATTTTTGTTTACTTGACATTATAAATTGGTCGCACGGATAGCTTGCTTTTAGCATAACTTTTTGCATACCTACAAAAACCTGAGATAGCCACTCCATTGGCGGGATCAGAGAGAAGGTCTAAAATTCATCAAAAAACATTTTGCCACATGATACAAAGTAAATAAATCCCCAGAGTTCAAAATTATCTAATACATCTGATAATTAAAGAATGAGTATGAAAGTATGAAAAGTATGAAAGTATGAGTAAGAAAGAGTAAAAGTATGAGTAAGTATGAGTAAGAAAGAGTAAAAGAGTAAAGACTTAGAACATGAAATTTTTTAAAGATCCTCTAATGTAAATTGGCAGAATTTACTGAATTTTATGATTCATGATGGATCCATTTGAGTGTATATGTAGATTTCAAAAGTCAGTACTTATCTAGGATGGCAAATGTATTTGTCCATTCAATACATATTTCCTTAACCCCTACTATGCGCCATTCTGCCTACCAGATACCAGGATTCAATGGTGAACAAAGTAACTTTCATACACACAGACCTACGGTGAGGGAAACTGAGAAAGGCACTTTCCATAAAGTGCAGTAAATACTATTTATTCATTTCACCATTAATTACTTAATAAGGGCATAGTGTGTACTAGGAAGGAAACGTGGGAGCTTCTGGCAGAGCTTTTAGTCTGGTAGGGAAGATGTACACAAGTCCTAGATGAAGACTAAAAGTGTAGGAGGAAGCAGTGGGAGTACAGGTAGAGAGCACTGAACGCACACGGGGTCAATTGAGAAAGCAGACGAGTTCAGTATGATTCATGCAGAAGGAGGAAATGTGTGAAAGGCGTGAAATGGCTCTGGAGACATGGCAGCTAACACTCATGGAGCATATAACGTGCACCAAGCATCTCACGACAACCCTGCCAAGGAGCTGCTATTCTGTATCCCCATTTTAGAGATAAGGGAATCAAGGCCGCAAGATCACACGTCTAGAGAGTGAGGAGCCAGTATATGAACCCAGCAATTTGGCAGGAGAGCCTCCACTTCTATTACTTTGTGAGGCCAGAGATTGTTGACTCTAAGGGTCTGGTCTTTAAAACAAGGACAACCGGAATAGGAAGCCATTGAAGCATTCACCTAGGGAATGAAATACTCCCATTGTCTTTTAGATGGATCATTCTGACAGTGATGTGGAGAATGGACTCAAAAGGGACCAAGTGAAGGTACTATTTAGAGGTTCTTGCAATAGTCCAGCTAAGAGGCTCTGGCATCAGAACTAAGATCTGGAAGGAGGGGTGGGGGGGGGGGGTAGTGAGGAGAGAAGACAGAACCAAGATAGCTTAGTCATTGACTGGTGAGGCATGGTGGGGTGGAGCCTCAAAAAGAACTCCTGTGTTTCCAACCTGGACGACTGGATGGATGTTCATGCTGCTGACCAAGCTGGGAACACAGAAAGTCAGGTAGGTGGGACATTTTGAGTTTGAGGTTCTTTGAGACATCTGAGTGCCAGTATGTGGTGGAATCTCAGGAGAGAAGACTGGGCTGGCTGTGTAGTTCAATTCTCTTTAGCAAATAGAAATAGAGGGAGACATTCACGCACAGTGACCGGTGCTGCTCTCCTCGGTGTCTGTCTGCACTCCCTCACAGTGATTCTTTGAGTTTGCTGCTGTCTACTTGTTTTCTTCCCGCATCCTTCCCCTCATTTTCGTCTTCTCACAAATAGAAGGTGAGAGAAAGGAAGTGATCCCTTATCTGCTCCTTCAGATTTTCTGCAATTTCTGCTGCATTTCTTCTTGATTCCTATTTTTAATGAAGAGTGACGTCACCTACCATTCTTTCAAGCCACAGAGGCAGGGGACACTTATTCCTCCACACTATGACTAGTCATCTGCCCCATCCTGAGACCCCCCCAGGAAGATCTTCAGATTGGGGCCCGATGATTAGGTCGCTCTACCTTCTCCTTCTCCCATCTGAAGGTCCTTTTTACTTGTCATCATATTCATCTTTCCAAACAGCAAAACAGATGAATCCATTCTCTTGCATGAAAAAGCTCAGGAGTTCCCAGTAATGTTCAAAATGCAGCCCAAGATCCTTAAGGGAAGGAGGGAAGGAATCTAAATGTCTGAGAACCTATTATGTGGCCACATGTTTTATGGACTGATTCAGCCAGTGTCTAGGAAAGAGACGGCATGCTCAGATCAGGACAAACGAAGGAGAGTTTATCTTCAAAGGAGCTATTGCAGAGGTGTGGGTGTAGGGAAGGAAAACCACGAGAGACAGAGTACAGTAACTGGGGGAAAGGATAGGAAACACAGAGGAATGTTCACAAATCTAGATGTTTCCATTTTTCTATTTTATTAGCCATTTGTCTTTTATAAATGAAGAAACTGAGGTTAAATAATTTGCCCAACATCACACAACTAATAAGTGGCAAAATCAGACCCCAGAGTCACACATAAATCCATCTAGTCTTCAGCCTCTTCTATTTCTGCCTTTCTAACCTCCATGCTATGGCATATAAGACCTTTCATAATCTGATCCTTACTAGCTTTCCATTTTCATCTTCCCTCTGTCCCTAATTCACCTCTAATTCTGAATCTTTCTTGAACACATCATGTCCTTGAAACTACTACTTTGCACATGTTTTCTTCTCAGTATTTTCCACTTGTCAATTTCCATTCACCCTTCAAACCCTGCATAAAGTACTTCCACTCAGAATTATTTTTTGACTTCTTGAGTTAGCTATGTGAGCACTCTGTTCACTTATATATTGTAGTTCACATCCTATTTTATTGTAATTACCTGTGACTCATCTGCCCCGTTCCCCTCATCCCCTTTCTCCTCACATGAAAGGTTTCCTCTGTCATTAATCTATGTTTCCCTGTATTTTGCCCAGCATGGGGCTCAGAGTAGGTCTTTAATACGTGATTGCTAGATGGATATTGAATTAAAGGTAAGAAGCTTTAAATTCCAAAGAAGAATAAAATAAGGGAAAAATCAAATCTGCAAAATGTTTTTGTCTACTACCACAAAATAGGTGAAATACTGTCAGCCAGTGTGGGTTAGCAGTCTTCTGAGACCTTTCTCCCCAGGCTGCCAGACCCCTGCTCCTCATTGCTCCTATGTACTTCCATAGAGGGTGCCCATAGGCAAGGAGAAGTTGTTCATGCCCAAAATTATCCACGGAGAAAAGAAAGCCAGATTTCACCCTGAATCCCCTACAACTGAGTAACTTATCAGAGAACAGCCAACTTTCTTGAACACCTGTGTATAGGAAAATTCTTTATTCCTATTAGATCTTGTACCACATAAGTTTGTCTCTCTGCCATCCTTAATTTATTCCTAGATTTAAAAGTTTAAAATAAGGGGCTCAGTTGGTTAAACTCTGACTCTTGATTTTGGCTCAGGTCATGATCTCATGGTTTGTGACTTCGAGCCCTGTATAGGGCTCTGAGCTGACAGTGCGGAGCCTGCTTGGGATTCTCTCTCCCTCTCTCTGCCCCAGCCCCAACCCCGCTCACTCGTGTGCTCTCTCCATCCCTCTCAAAATAAATAAACATTTTTAAAAAAAAAAGAAGTTTCAAATAAAATCAGCTGAATTTTCCCTCCTACCAGGCACCTCCAGATCATCTGAGATAATCATCTGTATTAGTATCCTGCTGCTGCTGTGAGAAATTACTACACACTTAGTGACTTACAACAACACAGATCTATTCTCTTCGACTCTGGACATCAGCGTCTAAAATCATGGTGTCAGCAGGGCTCTGTTCCTTCTGGAGGCTTCAGGGGAGAATCCGTTCTCTGGCCCTTTTTGGCTTCTAGAAACTATCTGCATTCTTTGGCCCCTGGCTTCTTTCTTCCGTCACTGCAACCTACCTCTTGGTTCCACTGTCACATCTGCTAGTGTCAACTCTGATCCTTCTGTGTCCCTCTTATAAGGACCCTGTGGTTACACTGGACCTACCTGGATAATCCAGGATGACCTCCCCATCTCAGAACCTTAACTTAATCACATCTGAAAAATCCCTTTTGCCTTGTAAAGTAGTATATTTATAGGTTTCTGGGGATTTGGACATGGATACCTTCATGGGGCCACTATTCAGCCTACAACAAAATCTTCACAGCTGGCCTTCATTGAGTGATAGCTCCATGTTAGGCAAGCACCGTGCTAAGCACTTTATATACTTCACTTCCCTCCAATCCTGAAAAATTGTCTTATGATCACCCCTATTTTGCAGATGAGGACATGGAGGAACAGAGATGTTGAATACGTTTGCTCAGTCCAGACAGTAGCCCAGCTTTTAATTTTCATCTTAACTATTGTACCATTTGCTCCCCACGGCTGATACTGTCGTTGATTATTTGTACCTTATAATCTGCATAGTTTTACAAAATGACTTTTGCAGAAAGTCACCAGATGGCCATTCTATTCCCTCCTATCTCTTCCTAGACAGGCTGTTCCCTCCAGCCTTCCAGACCTGGAAAAATATTTAACAGACACATTTACACTGAAGTGCTAGGGGGGTTAATCTGCCGCTCCTCACAGGAGTGAGTTAATGGAGTTTGGGAAGAAGGAAGAAAGAGGAAAATCTAGGTAAGAAAAAAAAAACCTGAATGGGATAGAAGTTTAAGACTTGCTATAAATAACAGATGTATAACCTAGCCTAGAAGGGACATACAGTTTGGCCTGGGGAGCTCAGAGACCCTCAGCAGGCAGCAAAGAGTGTCGCAGCCCTAAGCCTGTTTTCTGTCAGGGCACTGTCCCCCTCTCCTCTGCTCGGCTGCCATCATAGGGGGCCTGCCTTGTCAGGTTCAGCAGTGGCAGGCGCTGGTGAAAGATCACAGGGGTAGAGGAAAGGAGAAGCCAAAGGTATTTCTTCCCTCCCTGGGCCTATCCCTCACATCCACGGAGTCCAAGATAAAAGGTCAAATGGAGGTCCCCATACCCTACGTCCACATGCCTAAATATTTAAGAGTTATACAGCAAGGTAACAAATTGATAAATGAAACACACCCCCTCTTCCTACTGCATCAGTTATCCCTGCACACCGACTCGGAAGGCTAGTCGGAGAATTCTTGGCCTCCGGGGCCATGGTGGTGCAAGTAGACTTGGCCCTGGTCTCCACCCCCTTGCACCACCCCCACCAATGCTTTGGTGCAGCCTCTGGTCTGCCACTCACTTCCTGTGACCTTCCATGCCCACATGCAGATATCCCTGTCTGTGTGTCCAAGCTCCATCCCCTTCATCCCAAATAGTTGCCCTTGGCTTCACCTGTACCTCCTTGAAGCCCCAGACATTCCTCCCTCCATGGCAAGGGTGGGGAGCCCACAACCGGAGGACAGCACATGGACTCTAAAACGCTCAAGCGCAGATCTTATAGCCCTGGCTTAGGAGCTGTGCTGTCCTCTTCTGCGTCAGGTAATATCTCAGCCAGTGACTATCTCCTGCCTGGCTCATGCTTCACCTCCTCCCTTGTCCCTCCAACCTAGGAGAGCCCATGGCTTCTCATTGATGTTAATCTCGGGTTTCCTAGCTGCCCCGTGTTGCAACAGGAGAGTAACCAATCCGTTGTGTTAAAATTCTTGTTCTAAATGCTCAGAGAGGTTTCTATTTTACTGATTGGACCCTGACTATTACAGCAGCAAGTATTTAAGGATTTTGCCTGGGGCCATTTGGGAACAGGGTCACATCTTGGTGCACTTCCCCCCTCTCTTGAATGAGTTTGAAACATTCAGTGATGCTGAGGGAAGTGTCTCCACTAAGGGAAGCCATAACTTTACATCAGCAGGGCTAACTCTCCAGACATTCCTTGGAAAAAGGGAACGAGCTTCCCTGCTGAGGTAGCTCATCTGAAATCTCAGAGAAAGAGGCATTCTGTTGCTACCATTGCATTTCTTCTGGAGTTGACCTTGACAGTTATTTACAATAGAGTCACTTCTATATGCACACTAAGCTTTTGCGAAACTTTATGAAAACCAGACTTTGTACAGTGTGCTAAGTTTTGCTGCATCAAAAAGAAGTTTAAATATTTTTGTTTAATGTGGAAATATTTTTAGATGATGAAGATGATTAAGTGTTGAAAATGTAGCGATCTGTTTGGCACCAAGAGAAAAGAAATATGAAGAATTTTTAATAAAAATCTGACCACAATGGTGTTGGAACACAATCTGTCTGAAATACAAGACAGATACTTTATCCCACAGGCTAAGCTGACTTTACTAATAGTTTTGGACAGTTACAGGTGTAATTTTAGCTACCAAAGGGAACACAAATTGTGTTATAAGAATGCAATAGAAACAATGGGAAATGCAATTAAATTTTTAAAAGAAAAACCGAATATAAAGTTAGCAGAGCTAATACAAAGCATATTTTCGTAGACTTTCACGAACAATGTATGTGGATCCGAGCTGTTATGAAAATCAGATTTACTTGCCGGCCTTCTTATGCAAAGAGCATGAAGGTTGTCTTAGTTAGCAGCTGTAGCTGTAAACATTACTTAAACCTTATACCTAATACAATTATTTTTTATGTGTTTTTATTTACAAATTAAATATTTAAAGAAATAGCCCCCCCCAAATTAAATAGTTCTAATGGCTACTTATGTAAAAAGAGGGCTTCTATATAGTAAGTGAGGATGTCTCTCTTTTGTCTACGTGGCTTTAATTTACCATTGTGAGGCACAGCGTGTGTGGGGAAAATATGTGGAGAGAAAGCTTTTATGTGTTTTTCTGATTAAAAAAAAATCAGTGCCACCAGTCCATGAGTGATCCTAAAATAACAAAGCAGTTATATGTGTGTGTCTGTGTGTGTGTGTGCATGCTGAAAGGAAAACTTTTGGTAAGGAAACAGATTTAAGTTTCAAGTTTCCAAGGATCTATTTTAAATGACAGCAAGGAAAAAAATATTATAAAAGTGATGAAAAATATCCCAGCAGTATCCTTTCAGAAAGCCATTTAACTTCTGGTGGTTTACGTTGTGCAATATAATTTCTACAGCCTTTGAAATATGTGGGCACCCTCACTGCTATTTGTGTTCCCAATACTCGGAATCAAATGCTCCATTAGGGCTCTGAGAAGACAGGAGTTTCCAGAAGAGTTTGGTAATTGCCCATTCATTACTCAAAAACAATGACAGGGAATCATCATCTCCTGCCTTAAGTAATGCTGGCATGTGGTCTGAGCCAGGCACAGGAAGAGGAAGGAAAGTGTCAACTGAGAGGGCTTCTGCAGGCCAGTTAGCAATATTGTGCATGGACTTAGGTCTTCCCCAATGGTCGAGTTGTTCCTCTCTGTATCTGGAGACTAAGACCTCTCTCCACACACAGAGACTTCGGCTCCTACACATGAGGCTTAGGCCTTGCCATGCCGATAAGAAGGCGACCCCTACGCGCAGCAAGGAAATAGCCACAGCCACACACCTGCCATTCCATTCTCTGTAAGTTTTCTATGGAGAGTGTCCTCCGCCCTCCGTAACTTGGGCATTTTTAATGCCAGTCAGTGCTCCCCAGGTATAACTAACACCATCGTTGGCATTCTTTGAGTGCTGCCATGGAATTTGCAGACCCTTGTCCCACTAGAATCACCTTCTTGATGTCTTTTCCATTTTAAAAAAAGTGTTTAATGTTTATTTATTTTTGAGAGAGAGAGAGAGAGACAGAGTGCAAGCAAGGGTAGGGACAGAGAGAGAGGGAGACACAGAATCCGAAGTAGGCTCCAGACTGTGAGCTGTCAGCACAGAGCCCAGTGCGGGCTCACACCCACGAACCAGGAGATCATGACCTGAGCTGAAGTTGAATGCTTAACCAACAGAGCCCCACAGGTGCCCCATGTCCTTTCCACCTTTAAATCCGAGCTGTGTGCTCTGGGCCCAGTGGTGGACAGTAGGTTAAAATAGTGTATATTTTGAAGTACTTTTCAAGACACCTCTTAATTTTTGTATCTTTGTGAAGATAGGATAGTAGTGTATCTTTGTGAAGATAGAAAGTAGGATAACTCCCCGTTTTATACATGGCAAACCTGAGGCTTACCCTAGGTAACTGGTGCCAGGAGGGAACCTAAATTTCTTAGTTCTCAACTCAAGACGCTATTGTTTCTGTGCATTTGGACTCTTGTCCCGTTTACCTTGTAGACCTCATCTGTGCATTACAGTAAGGCTCTCTCACTGGGTTAATAAAGAATACTTTTTTGCTTACTGTGTCTACTGAAAGAGTTTAACTTACACCCTCTTAAAGGAATTAAACTTATATTTTATGTTAAATGTGTTATGTTGTTATGTTATGTTATGTTATGTTATGTTATGTTATGTTATGTTATCCTAAATGTGAATTAATATAGGAACTGATTCCTGGCCCCCACTCCCAGCCATATTGCTTTTCTTCTGGCTTTATGCCTCAAGCTGGGTAGATGTGCAAAGTGAAGGTGAGAAAGGTATTTGGTGGGAGTTATACTCTTCTCTATGTACTTGTAGGTTGTGGTGTTTGAAGCAGATTGTTAATTGTGAGAATAAAATTTATTTAAATATTATAATTAGTTTAAAAAAATTTTTTTTAATGTTCATTTCTTTTTGAGACAGAGAAAGACAGAGCATGAATGAGGGAGGGTCAGAGAGAGGGAGACAGGATCTGAAGCAGGCTCCGGGCTCTGAGCTGTCAGCACAGAGCCCAACATGGGGCTCGAACTAATGGAGTGTGAGACATTGACCTGAGCCAAAGTCGGCTGCTTAACTGACTGAGCCGCCCAGGGGCTCCAAATATTATAATTAGCTTAAAGTTTGGGGGGAATCATATCCTCTGTTCTTTGAAAACTTCATGTTTTCTAATGAGCTGCTTCTCCCACCTAGAGTTTTGGGTCAGTGGGATAATTATTAATTATGTTCTTTCCATAGTAAAGACCCTAGTGTGTACATGCAGAGGGGTACTGGGCCTTCTGTCTTGGATACTCAGGATGCCTGCTAGGTGCTTTCTGATAATCACTGTGCTAGAGAAGAAATCTCCCGTGACATCTTACTAAATGCTCTGGCTGCAGCCAGACAGCTTCAGCCCTTTTGCTCCTTGCTGTGAAGACCAGTAAAGACAGATGTGCCAATGACCTAGGCATCAGGCAGTTTGGGGATTCACAGGATGAACAACGGCATCCCCCAAAAACCTAGTAGAATTTTATATGAATGATAATATCATACACTCTCATCCACCCAGATAAAATGCCACTTGACTCAACTTCAAAGCCCTAATAGAGGATAACGTCTAAGGATCATATGAGAGAATAAGAGTACGTATACATGCATACAATATCTCCAGCTTCGGAGACCTCATTGTTACACAGATTTATACTTATTGTGGGTCAAATCAAAAGATCATCAAAAACTCTCCAGCATGGGGAGATAGGGTTAGCCTCCATGAAGAGAGTGAGTGAGTCAGCCAGAAGGAGGTGCCTCTGTTTAAAAATTTCCCCCCACTGGGTTCATATTCTTAATCTTGTGCTTATCCACAGGGTTGAATTTTTCCGCGTTAAATCAGAAGGGGGGACATGCCTGTGATTGGTCTCATTGCAGTCCGAACAAACCTAAGTGTCAGTGTTAAATTGTGGATTGCTTCTTCACAGACCTTTGGCGGATGTTCCCTCACGTTAACCTCTGTGCTCTGTGGGTCCCCAGTGACCGCTGGCTTCCAAAATCCTCTGCGTTCATGTGGCTCGTTGGGAAATCCCACTGTTTTCCTGCCAAAGGGTTTGTTACCTAGGTTTAATTTCTCTTTGGAATGAAAAGTATAGTTAACTTGTTTCTGTGGGCTTTTTTAGAGCGATATGCAAAACCAAAGTTAGAGGAACGGAAAACAAACATTTAAGAAAGCACATAATTAGGGGCATGCAAACTCAAACGGGGAGGCTGATTTCATAAAGGGATGAGGACTGTGTGTGGTCACAGAAGAGGAAAAGAGTGTGTGCATGATTCCTCTGCTTTTGGGGAACTGCCTCCCTTCAAAGTGGAGGAGGCCAGGGAGCTGGAAAGCTATACAAAAACCTACAAACGGATAAAAGTCATCAACCTACATGGATCTGATTAATAATCGGAGGCGTAATTATTTCTCAGTTGCGAAGTCTCTAGTTATCCACGGGCCTCATAACCGTGGCCAAATGTGGATGCTAAGTCATTTCTTAGGAACTTCTCACTGAAGGGTTTACACGGAGATGTTTTCTTCAAAGAGTCCGAAGAACACTGTTACAGAACCACAGGAGCAAGTGAGGAAAACGAACCGTGTAGCACGGTCCTTCTCGGAGAAGGCGAGAAAATTTAATAAAATAAAACATACCCACTCCCCAAAACATGGGGCCATACTGTTGCTCGGAAGAAAGATGAAAAGAACCACAATTCTTATAAAAACCAATATGGTGCTGAATTTGAGGTGTACAATGAGGAAAGTTACTGCTGTGATATGGGTGGGTTTCTTTTCTCTCTTTCTAGGTGGCAAAGGCAGCCGTCATTTGAATGCCATCGAACAGCTTTTCAGCTAACACAAAAGAGCAGACGGTTCCACTTATTTCTGAAATTAGATGCAATCATATCTGTGAATCACGCAGCAGCAAAGCACCGTAATCTGCATCACAATACATTATCCTGCCCCGCTCCCTAACTGCAGTCTACCGACGCAACAGAGACACTTTGCGGTGACCTGTGCTGTGTCTGCCGAAAGCGCTAAGCCACGCTAAGGCAGTAAAGCGACAAAGAAGAACCGCTTTCTGCTGCAAAAAAAGAGCAAATTATAACAAGAGTCAAGTCTCAGCTAATGCAAGACTAGCATCTTCTTGTTCACAGTTTGCATAATTAGATATCATGAATAGGTTTTTTTATGGTTCTAAAAATACTCCTGCTTTGTTTAAATCAGCTATTTCGTTAACAGCATGACTTTGCTACCAGAATTAGTGAGGTAGTTAGGGCAGCGGCGGAGATAAGGTACTTTTACTTAACATTTAGAAAAAAAATAAAAAATCTCTTTATGGACTATTTCCTCCCCTTGCTCCTAACAATTTTCGAAAGAGGCCTAGGTGTCCAACACTGTCTTGCCAGAGAGGTGGAATGGCGATGTGAATTGGGTCAGGCGTTTGAGGGTCACAGGGACCCCAGGGTCCTAGTACCTGCTGAAACTAACTTTGATAACTTTCCTAAAATAAGACATTCAGAACCACTGCCAACACCTTCATAAATTAAAATCCTTAATGCAGTGGGGCCCTGGGTAGCATGCTTGCACTCCAGAGGCTTATACCACCAAGTTCAGATCTAAGGGGAGAAATAAAATACTTCTTTGGCTTTACTGGGCTGAACGATACTTCCATATCCCCCCAAAGGATGATGGGGGAAATGGGGGACACATTGCTTGACTTCCTAATCTTCCAGCACTTTTCTGTTCTCCTCATTTACTCATAGTGAGCATGTTATAAAGAGCATCTTTCTTTCAGGGGAAGAAGCAGGCATCAGGCTCTTAGGAACTAGACAAGTCGTTAAAACATTTTGTTTTTCCCCTTTTACCCCCTCAGCTTCAACTTCTGCAGCTGAGGACCTATACGTGACAACGGCCAATCCTGGGGTCTGTCTTGGTGTCATACACCAGTGGGACCTCAAGAAGGGGAAGCCATGATGGAACTACACATTCAATTTTTCCAGGCCCCCAGAAGCCCAGGAACTGGTCAGAGAGCCCCGAGGACTCAGTGAACCCCCTAGCAGCACCACCACCATTGTCCCACAACGGTGGTGGCAGTTGGTCAAGACATTCCCTAGAGGAGAGACATTCACAATTACTGTCTCTGGGTCCTCTTAGGACCTAAGGCTCCGAACGCCCAGTTTGAAAAACCTGCTAAATGGCATCCAAAGGCCAAGGCTTATGCTATTCTCTATCATGCCTTTCAACGCACTTTTAACCTTTATTGTTTTTAATTTGCATTAATGATCCATAGGCTTCCAGTGACTAAAGCAAAAAAAAAATGGCACCAAAGCTTTTATTTTATTTTAGCTTTTATTTTATGCATTAAATAAAATGCACTTCCCTACAATTCTTACATTTATATAGAAGCTATTATTAGTGAGATTTTTCAGACCTGGGCGTTGTTCTTTTTGTAAGGGAAATAATTATAGCCATTGTAACAATACTGTGATAAGAGACGTATCATGACGATTTCGATTTCTGCTAGAAAAAAATTAGCCCCCAAAGCCTCTCGGCTGTGGTTTCCATACTACTGTAGCCTGAAAGTTCAATGAAAATGTACACCTATTCCTCCCACCTCCTCAGGTCATGGGAACAAAGGGAATACCACCCTGGGTCAGACCTTCCATTCATCTCCGGTACACAGGGGTGTCAGAGGCGATCGCCATCCTCATGAGCTCACAGAAGAAAATTAAAAAGACGTTCCCAGGTAGCCCCACCCGCCCTTCAAAACCAACTAGAAATTGACACCTATAATCCCACCTAAACTCTAATCTGATTTTCCGAATATGTGAGGTAACAACGTTTTTAAGAATATAATGAAACCTGAACTCCTTTTTACTTGATCTAAAACTATTTTTCTCTGTAGATCTGGTAATCCGAGTTTAGATAGATTGGTATTGACACCTTTTATGACTTAACTTTGATCAGCTTTGATCTTTCCAGAGAGAAATGTGTTACTTTTACAGTCTAATCTCAGCAGAGAAACCCCTTAAAACCCAGGATCATTTTCCCATATTCCTCTATGGATAGATGTACAGGCTGTGCTGTATTTCTTGAGATGCAGTGACCAGAACGGCATGTTGCACTCCAGGTGGGAATAAACTCTATTGTTGTACAAGGGTAACCTAAAACCTGCTGACAGCTTCAAGCTTCTCCCTGAACCTGGTCTCTCATAATTTGAGTAAGGTTATCTTTCATGTTTCTAATGAAAGTCACTTTAAAAAAAAAACACACCAAAAAACCAACAGCGTTCAGACCTCTGAAGATAAAAATTTGAGTGCCTTTGTCTCATATTCATATACTCAATTGAAATAAGCAGTAATTATTCAGTAATACGAGTTTTGATCAGCAATGTGAGATATAAAGTAAATCTAGCATTTGTGAATTCTTTCCAGGGAAATTTTAAAATTTTACTTATTAAAACCAAAAGGTAGAGTTTTCCAAAGTGTTAGACTTTGTTGAAGCGTGAATCCCGACATAGTTTAATTTAATTGTATGTAAGCTCTAGGATTAGTTTGGGGCATATTACAAAGTACCCGATGATCTCTGTTTTCTTACTCAAGGCCTGGTACATCTGTTACTGATTTCTGGTGCCAGGAAAGGTGACAGCAATCGGAGTTGGGGGTGGGGGTGTGTGTGCCTAGATTGGGATAATTCTGTATTGATGTGTTGAAGGGGGAAAAATAAAGTTCCATCAGACAGGCACTGATGTGGCACAAACTCCTGCTTCCACCCACTCCTTTCTCCAAGGCCACTGCCAGCTCACCCTGCATTTCTCATGTTGATTATAAGTGAAGCTTTGACAAGGGGGCATTCTGGGTATCAGACAACCGCATTATAATTCTACTGAAAAGTGTTCTTATTGTTTCTAAATTACTGGTTACAGTGAGCAGCCCTGGTGACTTGAGGGGAGGAGGCATTTTGAACAAACACATTTAGCCTTGAAGCTGGTCTTTGTAAAAGGGGAAGAGTGGCAGAGATCACCTGTGTACCTCAATATGCAAAGTGGCTCTGCCAGGGAAGAAGTGGGCCCCGTGAAGTTACTTAATTGCAGATATTATCCATGTCAGGAATAGCTGTGTTACCCAAACTGAATTTTCATCTCATAGAGACACATAGCACACTTTTACTACAGCCCAAAAAGCCAACGGAAGCCATCTCTTATTTTTTTGTTAGATTTTCCTCGCCTAAAGATCAAGGTATGGGCTTATGTTTCCAATTGCTGTGGGCTCCATTGTGGTAAATTTCCTTGGAGTAAAGGCAAGAAAAGAATTTTGTCCCTTCAAATATTCACCCTATCGATGTTATTTTCCCAGAGAGAGTTTGGTGAATGCAGTTCGACTCAGGGACTCAAGGATGTGAAGGTTGCACTGAGAGTCCTCTACAGAGTGGATATTTCGTATGTTACATGCGTGCTGCCCGAGAGCCCTGTATTCCAGAGGAGTCTATGTAATCAACACCTCGCTTATTTTCTTCAATTTGCTTGCCTGATTCCAAGACCTTCTTTAATTCCTCAGAATCTTTGAATTCTGTTTACTGAAGTGTAGACATAAATCACAAAGGCAAGTGATACCTCTTAGAAACAAGGGGTGTTATCTGGATTACAGCAGGTTCTGAATAATAATGGATTTAAGAAGCAAAACCAGAATGTTGTCCACTGTGGGTACCGTTCCCAGCAGGTCTGGCCTTGCCCCCCGGAAAAGACCAAAATGTCAGTTTCACTACACTATTGTGGTCGCTGTGTAATAAGAGAGGATAATAGCTAGGTTTTTTTGGTTTCAAACAACTGATTTATGATGCAAAACTGCTGAACATTTCTGGTAAGGGAATGCATTGTTCTTTTTTATTTCTCTCTAAAGCCGAGACCTTGAATATTTGACCAGAAATATCGAGGCCCATCTTGCATTCTAGATGGTATTGCTGCTTCATTCCTTCAAAAAAGCGGTAGATAACTCTTTAGTCTCCATTCCCCTCACCCTATTCCCCTTCTCCATTCCCCACTTTGTCCTACTGCAATCTGAGCAAGTCATGTAACAGCTTTTTTTGTCAGTTTGGGTACCATAGATGAAAACAGAGAGCTTTTTTTTATTTGCTCTGAACATGAAGAACCCTAAATCAGCTGTTTTGAATTAAAGGTTGAATTTCTTTCATGGTTTAGAGATCAGAGCGTCGAGGATTATATGTATAAAAGCTTAAAGAACTAAGTAAGATTTGCAAATGTTGGCATGTGGTCATTATGTCACATACGTATATATGTTGGGAGTGGGATGGAAGGAAACAGGGAAGAGGGTAGACACTGGGGCAGAAGGCGAATGACACTAAGGAAAACAGACAGCTGCTTGGAGGGATGAATGTATGTAATGTGTGCAGAACTAAGCAGCAGAGGTGGCTTGACAAACTGCAGCCACACCTGCCTGTCTCAGGTGCCCTAGCCAGGCTTTCCGTGAGTAGTTTAATCCACTCATTTAAATAGGCTTCCGTGGCTTCTCTCTGCAGAAGTCCAATTGGACTGCGGAGTGAAGATGGTAAGCCTGCCTGGAGCCATAGGAATGACGCTGGGGTCTGACACTAAAGACCAATTTCTGGTCCTGGCTCTTCCGCCAGCCGGTTAGAGGAATTCTCAGGTCTTTGGGGCTTTTGTTTCTTTTTCTGGAAAAATGAGAATCTGGGCCCAAATAATGTCAAAAAATCTCACTCAGCTGTAAGAATCTAAGAGCTTCTGTATTTCTTGGCTGCTTTGAAGAGGCTATACAAGCCAGAGAGAGGAAGACTCCTGGCAGCTGGAATTAAACAGGCCTGTAGCTGAACTCAGTCCCAACATCTGAACGTTGACTGGGGCTGAGGCACAGAGGTGGAGCCCAGGGATACTTTGCTGCCTCTTATGAGAATACTAGAGCCACAGGACAAGAATCTAAAAAGCACCTGTTCACATGTGAACATGCACACACATAGAGACATGTCCTCTTTGCCCGTAGATCTTTAAATTTAAGTTGTATTAATTTGTTGTGTCAACTTTTTTAAAGCTTTCTCGGAGGAATTAGAACTAGAGAGCAATGTACCAAAACAGGACAAAATTCAGCTTCAGAGATCCCCAGCATTTACTGTTTTGGCCAAGTAATTGAACCTGGTTGATCTCCGTGTTCTCAACTAAACGATGGAGTCAATACCTAGGTTGTAGATGCTTTGTTAGAGTTAAACAAGATTGTGTACTCAAAAGTGCTTCATGAAATATACCATTCACACAGGCCCTGCTGTTGTTCAAGCATTACAGCCAGAGGGATAGCTGAAACCCAAAGGATTCCCTGTAAAGCATGGTCTTACGAAACAGAAGCCCTCCCCAAACCATTCTGGAAGCCACAGGTTCTATTAATTCAGCCAGAGGCTTTGCACAGTTCTGAGAAAACCCTGAACCTCCACAACCACCCCCAACCCCCGTCCACCTAAAATGACAAAACCGTGCGGATAGGAGCAGCAAACTAAAACGTCAACACTTACATTTTATAGTTTAAGAACCAAAGTCTCCACAGACATTAAATGACATGGTCAAGGTCACATAACCACTTGGCAGCAGGACTCAGCTGGGCTCCTACTGACCAATCTTCTCTCTTTCTCTCTCTCTCTCTCTTTTATTTTTTTAAACTTTTCTGCACTAACATTATTTTAACTGAATCTAGTAAGCTTATGGGAGTTACCCTTAAGCTGAGCGACAATTAGTTACATAGGTGCTTGCTATGAATTAGTAAAAATGTATGGGAAAAAAGTAAAATACACAATGGAAAGCAAAGCAAATCAGGTTAGAGCAAGGCAAAAAATCTTAGCATCTTTATCTCCATAGTCTCTCTATATTAATCCATAATATACAGTCTGTATTTCTTTACATCACTAAATACTACCTAGAGTGCCCTGGGTAATGAGGGACACTAGAGACATGTTTATTCAGCAGTTACCAATGGATAAGTGAATTTTTTCCAAAATTTTACTTTTGGGGCCAAGATTTATCTAAATATGTGACTGTTTAGACCACTAAAAAATATGGTATAAAACTTCTGATTCTCATTTCACAATATGTTAATCTTTCTTTATTTATTCCTCCCAAATGTTTTTAAAACAATCTCTCTCTGGGACAATTGGATCTTGCATATCCTGTCAAATTTTAGTAGAAAGCAAATTTTTATAACCAAATTATAAAGCTTTCAACACGGAGGCTTATTTATGATGGAAACATTGACAGCATGTTAACTGTAGTGGCTTCAGTGATACATGTGCCAGTGAGGTAGAATTTCCAAAACGGGCAAATGCTGAAATTATTTAGTGGTTATTTTAACGCCCCCACCCCCACTCCATTTCAAAGGTTTCCGATCCATCTTTGGAATGGAGTTTTAGATTTGACATCAACTCTACATATCCCTCGCCTCCCCCTTGAAAAAGAGACCTGAATGTTTACAGATTTTTTAAACTGTAAAACCTGTTTTTGTTTCCCCAGTAATTGATTTAAAAAGCAAGACAAAGCAAGGCAGTATTCTATGGCCATTTGGTGCTTGATCTTAAGTATAGCTCTCATTGACTGGGATTAAATCTTCCAGAAGAAAGTAACATTTTGCTTTTACCTCTGAACTGCAATTAGGAGGGGAAGAAGAAACTTCTATCCAATCCTCCCTTTAAAAATCACTATCTGAGTTTAAATCTGGCTGGCTATGAACAAAATTTCTTCAAGAAGCCAGACAATTTTCACCTATTTGAATAACAACAGAAATTCCTAATGCTTGTCTTTAGGCTTCACAGAGCTAGATTAAGCTTTATAATATTTTTTCCCCCAAAATAAAAAGGTGCCTGAGAAATTGAGGCTCTGATGAAAATAACAAACCCTTGGATAAAGCTCTTTGTAGCCTAGGGACCTGAGCACAGGAATCCCAGATCACCAGGCAACCTCTCCTGATCTAAACAGATAATCAAATGAGGATTCCATTAAGGTCTGGAATTGTTCACGCGCTTTGTAGCAGCCACAAACCCCTGGTCTTGTGTGGAATGAAAAAGAATATGACACGAAGGAAGGAGCAACTCCAGAGAAACAGAAAGCCTGTCCAACTGCTAACTCCCAGGTCAGGGGGACCTCAGGAGACCCCAGATGAAGACCATTTCATAGGTAGACCTATGTTTTTGAGAGCTTTTTCTTCTTTGGCTTCTGAAAGAGATGTTGATACCAAATGTATGGAAAAGAAAAAGGAGAAAGAGACGTTAAACATTCGCCTGTCAGGAGAAAGGGCAGGAGCAGCTGCCTTGCCTGAGAAGAGAAGGAGCCGGGAAGAGGAGAAAGTGAAACTCACCAGTTGAGCACCCCTCTCCCAGCCTGACAATCACCAAAAAAGGACAGAGGGGGGAAAATGGATAGAATTAAATGTGAACTCATGAGTTCTAGGAGATTTAGTGATCTGAGAGGTATCACCATTTGTATATAGTAATAGTATCTTCTTTGCAAGTATAATCCTTTTGGCTAATGTGTGCTTTTTAAGGCATCAATCTCAGCTCCTTTTCTGCTATGTAAAGCTACCTCTCATTTATCAAATAATTTGCACTGAAACAGATGAAAGAATAATGGAGAAGGAAAACAAAACATCTTTGATGTGTTCCTTTATCAGAAATGTGTGTCAAAGGTCAAAAAAGCAGTGCTCCAGAGTCTCTTAAACATGACATTGTCATAATATAAAAACTGACTTACTAACTTAGATTATTTGGAGAGTTAAGTGCTTGTGTTATTGCAAATTAAACTAATTAGTATCATTTCCTGACAGCTGCAGCAAGTGTTAGCAATTCCATGATTTTTCTTCAGCCGCTCATGTGGGATGCACAGAGGAGACAGATTTGTGATTTAATGGGATGGAATCGGCTTATCATACTAAGGGCACATCATTCCACCCCCAGAAGAGAACAGCTTCCACCCCCATGCCTTCCCAGTACATCCGTTATTGTTATACTATTAACTTACTGCATAGGAAGAAGCATACAGATGGGAGGTGTCAGTGGTTTCTGAAATAGCCAAGAGATGGAAATGTGTCAGAATTTGCCTGTAATGTTTCCCTTTTGGAATTGTTGAGATTACGTGCTCCTTCCTTTGAACCAAAATTGTAGCTGCCCATAAAACATGCTGGAACTAATTTCCTACCACAGCTAGCTTCATTGTTATAAAGCAGACTTATAAAGACACCCTGACTGGGGCTTCCAGCATCTGTAAATGAACAGCTAACGTAAAGAGATAACGTATTTCATCAGCTTTCCTCCAGAGCTGATGAGACTCTAACCACGAATGGCTATCGAAGAGTAATGATAGGTGCTTTGCAGCATTAAGCACAGGAAAACTTACACACTGACTTCACCCTGTTAGACACAAAAATCAAGAAATTACTCGGACTGGATACTATCAGCCATAATTTGTTCCTCATAGCAGTGAGTTTCCACATGCGTTAAAGAAGTCACAAATGGAAGCATGAAAAAGGAAAGGAGGATGAGAGGGGAAGAGCAAAAAAGAGTAAAAGGAAAAAAATATATATGAAAAATGGAGAAAAACCAATGATCTCTAACCACTGTGTAGTAAGGAGTTCAGACCATGATGGACCCTCACACCTCACTCCCAGTTTGGCTCCTGATCTATACTAATACTGATTTTTCATCCCATATTTAATAAAGAAGCAGAGAACTCAGCAACATCTCTGGGGCTACTTAAGGTAACAAGTTCAGAAGTGAAAGAGGGGGCTGAGAGCAAAGACAAGAATGGAGGGACTTCTCCTCTGCCCCTGAAGGTACATAAATAATTTATATAGTTATCATATAAATAAGTGGCCCTCATACAAATGATTCAACACTTTTTAAAAATTTTTTAATGTTTTTACTTTTTTTGAGAGAGAGAGAGAGAGAGAGAGAGAGAGTGCAAGTGGGGGAGGGGCAGAGAGAGAGGGAGACACAGAATCCGAAGCAGGCTCCAGGCTCTGAGTTGTCAGCACAGAGCCCGACGTGGGGCTCGAACTCATGAACTGTGAGATCATGACCTGAGCCGAAGTGGGACCCTTGACACTTAACCTACTGAGCCACCTAGGCTCCCCAACACTTCTTCAATCAGATCCCAAGAGCAATTTTTGCTGTATTTTCTTTATGGTTTAGGATTATTTTCTGCCTAGGACAGATTGAAGGATGCCCAGAGAAGGAGTAATGGGACTGGGAAGTAGACTCGCCAGCCTCATGTTAGAATCACTGATTGAAATAGAATCTCTGAGACTGTTATTGGTATTTTTTAAAGCTCCATGGTTATTGTGATGGGCAACAGGATTGAGAATCACCAGCATAGGGTGCCTGGATGGCTCAGTCAGTTAAGTGTCTGACTTCAGCGTAGGTCATGATCTCACCGTTGTGGGTCTGAGCTCTGACAGCTCAGAGCCGGGAGCCTGCTTCAGATTCTGTGTATCCCTCTCTCTCTGTTCCTCCCCCACTCATGCTTTGTTTCTCTCTCGCTCAAAAATAAATAAACATTAAATTTTTTTTTAAAAATTGCTGGCACAAAGGAAGTAGGGTTAACATGTTTTGAAAATGGCTAGATGGCAGGGTGGTGAGCAGGATGGATCTTTTAAAATCCCCCAATTGTTATTGAAAGGCAAGGAGAGTACCAGAAATGTACATGTCCTTGAGCTCAGTGACTCTGCTTCCAGGAAGACATCCTACAGGGACACACATATCTGGGTACCAGTATACTGGTTGCATTATTATCTGCAACAGCGCAAGACTATAAAAAACCTTAAAAGGCAATTGGTTAAATAAATTATGTGTAACCACACAATGAAATACTACACAAAAGTTAAGGAGAATGAGGCAGATCTATAGATGCTAATGTGGACCAGCCTTAAGATAAAATTATTAACTTAAAAAAGCAAGATAGAGAATAACATATATGGTATACTATCATTTTTGTTTTAAAAAAAGAGGATATATGTGTTTGCATAATCATAGACTATCTATGGAAAGATATACAAAAATCTGGTAACCATAGTTGCTGTAGTTGTCTCTGGGGAGGGGATTTGAGAAACTGGGGTTCGGAAGAAGGAGAGAGACTTTTCACCATATGCTCTTTCATACTGCTTCAATTTCTTTTCAGTGTGCAGAGTACAGATACTGCCTCTAACGTTAGTTGGTTTTAAAGATGAAATCCCTTTAGTAAGATATGTTCTATTATCTTAATTCTTCTAGAATGCTAGAGTGCTATCACATATGCAGTTGCAGTTCTATAACGTATACTCCAAAAAAAACTTGTCTTTTTTTTTTTATATTAAACAAACTGATAATGCTATGAGTTCATGAAATCTTTGTTAAAATCACCAACTTTTCTTGTGATATGTGTCTAGTTCAATTGCATGCAATGGAACTATTGATTATGAAGCCCTAACCTATCACGAGCAGATTGCTTCCATAGTGCTGGGAGGACACATAAGATGGCTGTCGTGGCAGTTGTGCGTGGTGCCCAGGAGGGGCTCAGGAGGCTGTGTTGGATGATGGAATGATGCAGGCATGACTGAGAGAGAAGGATAAGGCACAGAAACTTAAGATTGAGCAGTGGACCCTGCAAGTCCATGCCAAAGTGTTTACCAGTTGACAGCAAAAAGAATAATAGGGATGTGAAGTGGGTTTTTTGAAAGCTAAGTTTATTCAATTTAAATGTCTGTCTTCAGAGATTAGGACCTCCTATGTTTGGTATGTTAGAAAGTCCCTTCTTTGGGGCGCCTGGGTGGCGCAGTCGGTTAGGCGTCCGACTTCAGCCAGGTCACGATCTCGCGGTCCGTGAGTTTGAGCCCCGCGTCAGGCTCTGGGCTGATGGCTCAGAGCCTGGAGGCTGTTTCCGATTCTGTGTCTCCCTCTCTCTCTGCCCCTCGCCCGTTCATGCTCTGTCTCTCTCTGTCCCCAAAATAAATAAACGTTGAAAAAAAAAAAAAAAAGTCCCTTCTTTTATGAAATAATGTGATAATAAATAGTAATTTCTGACTTTTGTTTTGTAAAGCCCTTATCTGGTAACATAAAAGTGACAAAACTATGTTGAGCTCCCCAATTTTTCTTTGTTTGGTGACAATGAGAGACCACCTTACAGAGCAGTCAGAGTAGAATAACAATGGGAAAAAAAGGCTTTATGTCCATTGACTGCTTTTTATTTCCTATCAGTTGTTCTATGCAAGACATTATTTCTAAAATTATATAAAACAAGTCATTAGTATTAGTACATTCTCAATCTGACATGTTTTTTAAAAGAATTATCTAAAACTTCCACCTTACTTTTAAAAATTTTTTTCACTTGGGTACAGTAACTCTTTTCTAAAATAATGATTTTAAGGGGTGCATGGGTGGCTCAGTCAGTTAAGCGCCTGACTCTTGGTTTTGGCTCAGGTCACGATCTCATGGTTCATGAAATCGGGCCCTGCGTCAGGCTCCTCATTGACGGCATGGAGCCTGCTTAGGATTCTCTCTCTCCTCTCTCTCTCTGTCTCTCAAAATGAATAAATAATTATTTTAAGAAGATGGAAAATTAATCCTAAAATAGTAAACTGAAGCACCATGAGAAAAGCCCTTACATTTGATTACAGCTCTAACGAGGAAATAGCAGCTCCCTTCATTCTCAGTGACCAGTGGCACCTCCACTACTGTGAAGGTCTGCTCAGTGTTAACCAAAAGGAAAACAATATTAGAGCTCTGACAGAAATTTCCATTTGTGCACCAACTATTGACTGTAGATTTTTTCCCCCAAGGATTAATTTTTTGAGGCTTACCAGTCCATTGTAAATTTCCCTTTGTAGGGAACACACAAAAAGATGACCCAACACACCAGGAATTAAATGGCTCATTGGAATCCAGTTTAATTTAGGAGACATCTGTTGAGTGTCTATGGCAAATCAGATACTATTCTGGGCATCCAAGATATAGAATGAATGATACCTGGCCCCTGTCTGACCTCGGACTGCTTACAGTCTACCCATGATTCAATTATATATATGAATATATATATAAAATTATACATGTGTGTGTATATACACATATATATAATTAACCATAATCCCTAATCCATAATACTAAATCCGTGTTCTGCTAGAAATAAGGTGAAGTACTATGGAAAGTAAGATGGTTTGAGAGTGGTAATTCCATGTGACAGGGAAGGTTTTGAAGGGTTCTAAGAGATGACTGCTTTTAAATTATGTCTTCAAGAATGAGTGGTGAAAAGACACGCTTTGCCATGGATGACAGTTATCACAAAGATAGAATTTACCTCTTTATGTGTGTTGTCCCCAGTAAAACGTGAGCACCTTAGGGCAAGGGCTTTGTCTTACTCTCCTTTGTAACACCAGGGCTACCACATACAAGGGCTCAGTATGTGAAAGAAGGAATTGGCCAAGCAAAAAATTCAGTTTTGAAAGGTGTAGTTTAAAAAGCGAGATTATAGTCCCCCATCTCTGACATATAATTATCCAGATGGACAACTCTAAGAAACTGTAATATATAACACATATGCATGACTCCTCAACTACCTAAAAATGTCCTGGGTAAACAGTTTAGAAACATGCTTTCTAAATTTGTATAGAAATTTATTTATCATCTTCTTGTCCTTGATGATGAGATGTCAAACTTTTGTGACATCTGAATTCTGGGGTCTAGCAGATGTGAGTTTTTGACCTTATCAAAGGCTAATGACAGCTTAAAAAAAGGCGTAAAATAGATGTTCAATAAATGTGGTTGACTGATGGTGGTGTTTCTGGCTTACAGAAGTTAAAGCACATCCCATTTAAAAGAAAATTCTTGGGGCGCCTGGGTGGCTTAGTCGGTTGAGTGTCTGACTTCAGCTCAGGCCATGATCTCATGGCTCGTGAGTTGGAGTCCCGCATAAGGTTCTGTGTTGTCAGTGCAGTACCTGCTTTGGATCCTCTGTCTCCCTCTCTCTCAGCCCCCTACCCCACCACACACGTGCTCTCTCTGTCTCACTAATAAATAAACATTTAAAAAATAATAAAAGTAGAAGCTTGTTTAAAAAAAAAAGAAAATAGAATTCTTTGTTATATCTTTCCACAGGGAAGGAGGAAAAAGATCTCCTTTTCTTTCTCCTCTTCCTCCCCCTCCCCCTTCCAATCTATCTTCCTATCTTTCTTCTTCTCTTCCCCCTCCTCCTTCTTTCCTCTTCTTCTTTTTCTTCTTCTTGTTTGTTTTCTTAGCTTAGGAAAGATTATTCTTGCAGCCCTGGTTCATTTATTTTTAATCTCCATCCCAATAGGTAGTTCTGGAATCTCCCCTGGTTACATGTTCATTTTCCACGGGATACTACCCACATATCTACCTTTCATCCACTAAGGAAATGGAGATTGAACTTATTTCTTTTTTCCCCATCATTTTCTGCCATGGGTAGCACCAATAAATCGCTTAAGGTTTCAGTGTTACTGTTGCATACACTTGTGTTAGTGACCAAAACAGAAAACACACCACCTTCCCAATGCCTTCACTCCCAGGCATTCTGAAGAAATATTGCACAGGCAAAGAAAGAGCTGCCTGAGCTCATGACAGTACTTTCCAATCTGAACGAGCATAGGGCTTCAAAAACGGATACCTTAAACAGACAGGTGTTTAGTTATTGGTAATGTGATAAGGACGACTATACTCTAATACTGGACCAAAATAAACTTCATGGTTTATAAATGAGGTCAGATCAGTTATAATTTTTGTGGCCGTTTAGAATCATCACCTGGGCTAATTTTCTATACAGGCTCCACAAAACCATTTAATGTGATGTTTGGCTGCCTGTTTGCAATGTTAGGGAGGTGCTGATATCTCTCTTTACACAGTGAAGCAGAGAAACTATTACTCTTTCCACCAGATGTCCATTTTTAAAAAAAACCTGGGTAGAAATTTAAATGACACTCTGTAACAATTTAAAACTTACTCTGTTCTATAAGGAACAGCATATATTTCTGGTGCAGTCTTCTGCAGATTCAAAAGCAGCAGTGGTGGCTCTAAAGGAGCCCTAATGGGCTATTGGATAATAGGCATGTATGTTTTATTAACTGCCTAAACAAGCATTAACATTGTAGATTTCACTGCAGGCTATATACAGCCCTTCCTTCAGCACTCCAGACATGGGGCCAATTATTAATTCTTTCACAAAGTAATTTACCCAGGAAGGAACATGTTAAAAAGTGATTCTTATGCCAACATTTCAGTCTTTCTGAAGATGTTTCCCATTTAGACTAATGGAAATTTGGCATGAGTTACAGGAAGGCCCTGGACAGCAGTGGTATATAATCAGAAAGTTTGTCATTTATTAATTTTACAATTGTTATTCACTTAAAGCAGAAACTAGGTAACACATTATACTTACAGAAACTTATTTTCTCATTCTTTGTGGCCATTCAGTAGGTTAGCTGATAACACCATCGCCATTTCACAATAGAGAGACGAACAGACAGGAATGAGATAGAAGTGAAACCTGAGTTCTTCTGATGATTTAATATTTGCTTTTATTAATTTATTTTTATATATTTTTAAAAGTTTATTTTGCAAGAATGAATGAGAGAGCGGGGGAGGGGCAGAGAAGTAGAGAATCCCAGGCAGGCTTCGCATTGTCAGCGTGGAGCCGGATGCCTGGCTCAAACCCACAAACCGTGAGATCGTGACTTGAGCCAAAACCAGGAGTTGGACACTTAAGCAGCTGAACCACCCAGGCACCCCTAATATTTGCTTTTAAGGGTCAATCTTCCGAACAAATAAACAAACAAAAACAATTAATGAAGACCTACTGTGTGGCATCTTGATTGGTGCCTTCATTTTGTATTCAAATATTCAATCTTTTTTCATTGAAAAATAGTGTTTCTGTCTTTTTATTATTACAAGGACAATACAGATTTCAAGCAAAAAAAAAAAGAAGCAGGAGAAAGAAAAGAAAAAATCAAATAGGAAAAAACATCTGTAATCTCTCTTTTCAGCCACAGCAAACCTCTTAGTATGTACCTCCTTCTGGTCTCTTTTTTCTTTTCATTGTATAATCATTCTATACTTTTACTTGAGTGGGATCACGATACACATACTGTTCTGTTAATTGCTTTTCTCACTTAAAAAGTCATGGATATGTTTCATGAGAGGACATAGATTTTTCTTTATTGTTAAATGATTCATGTGCATTATTGTTTTAATCAAGTAATCTGGAGAAGGTAAATTGGAGAAAAAATATTATGCTACATAGAAATGATGAGTGAACATATTAATATTAAGTGAACATAATTCTAGATATTTCTTCTTCCTATATAAATAGTTTTCATCATTCTCTTCAAAATTATTGTCCTATGTAGTTTAGGTAACCAGCTCTCTGTAAATTATTACTTTGTCACAGCTTTTGTTATTACCACGTGCAAATATATTTCATTGTGCATTTGTCTAATAATTTCTGTAGGTTAAATTTCTAGGAGTAAAATTACTGGATCAAATTTTAATATAGATTGCCAGATTGCCTTCAAAAAAGGCAATTTTTTTTTATTTTTTTAAAAGTTTCTATTTATTTTTGAGACAGAGGGAGACAGAGCATGAGCAGGGGAGGGGCAGAGAGAGAGGGAGACACAGAATCCGAAACAGGCTCCAGGCTCTGAGCTGTCAGCACAAAGCCTGACGTGGGGCTCGAACTCTCGGACTGTGAGATCATGACCTGAGTTGAAGTCAGATGCTTAACGGACTGAGCCACCCCGGAGCCCCAAAAGGCAATTTTTTTTAATCTTAGCATTACCAATTTATATTTCTCTAATTCTCAATGAATCTGGGCATCTTTTCGTGTGCTTATAGGTCATTTGTATTTCTTTTGTGACTTGCCTATTCATGTTTTTCTGTCATAGTGTTCATCTTTTTCTTAAATAGTTGATCCGTAAGAGATCTTTGTGTAGTTAGGAAGATCTTTGCCAAGTATGGTTCAGTTATTTTCTTAATTGCTGTTTGTCTTCCAACTTTGCTAATGTCACCTGCATCATAAAACAGTTTAGACATTGTATATTATCAAGTCTTTCCCATAGTTTCCTTTATGGCTTTTGACACTGGTCACACCATTCAAGTATTATTTTTAAATTGTGTCTTATATACTCTTATTTTTTGTTTTTTTAAATATAATTTATTGTCAAATTGACTTACATACAACACCCAGTGCTCATCCCAACAAGAGCCCTCCTCAATGCCTATCACCCATTTTCCCCTCTTCCCCACCCCCCACCCACCCTCAGTTTGTTCTCTGTATTTAAGAGTCTCTTGTGGTTTGCCTCCCTCCCTCTCTGTTTGTAACTTTTTTCCCCCTTCCGTACCCCCATGGACTTCTGTTAAGTTTCTCAAGATCCACATATGGGTAAAAACATATGATATCTGTCCTTCTTTGACCGACTTATTTTACTCAGCATAATACCTTCCAGTTCCATCCACGTTGCTGCAAATGGCATGATTTTATTCTCTCTCATTGCCAAGTTACTCTTATTTTTAAAAAATGTTTATTTAATTTTGAAAGAGAGAGCAAAAGTGGGTGAGAGGCAGAGAAAGAGGGGGACTGAGGATCTGAAGCAGGCCCCATGCTGACAGCAGAGAGCCCAATATAGGACTTGAACTCGCAAGCCACGAGATCATGACCTGAGCCAAAGTCAGATGCTTAACTAACTGAGCCAACCAGGTGCCTCATACACTCTTTTTTTTAAACACTTAAAATAATTAAAATAAGATACTTAAAATAATTATAACAATATTATGTAATTAATTTTTATATATGGTTTGAGAAATATATATGGTTTATATGTATTTTATATATGACCAAACATTTTTCCAATTCATTCTACCATTTGCCTCTAACTTACTGATCCCAAATACCACTTTTCCCATAGAGTAAATTCCTTCACATTCAGTAGCTTTTTTCTAGATTATTCTACTTCAGGGAGCTATCTCCTATTCCTGTATTGGTGCCTTACCATATCAATTACTGCAGCTTTAGAGTGTGTTTTACTGTGTGGAGGGAGAATTTTTACACCATTATTTTTCTTTTGAAGAAACTTCCTTGACTATTACCATCTATTTGTCTTCTATATGAATTTTGGAAACAATTATTTAAGGAGCTAGAAAAAAATTCTTTGACATTGCTGACTGATCTGAAGAAGCTAAAGGATTTATAAATTTAAGCATGATTCTTATGGGTCGAAATTTATATAAAATCTGGATACTCTGTTTCAATAAAAACTCGAGAATTCTGTAAGGTTCTTGATGTAAAATTAATTTAACGAGTATTTATATGCCTGGCGTAGTGTTCTCTTTAATTGTGAGTTTTCTACCATAAATTGGTGTCAATAAGATTTGTGACATCAGAATGCACAAGTTTGTGTTATGTTTTGTAATGTTGCATCTGAAATGAGAGCAAAATAATTCATAAAGTTTTCTGTCGTTCTCTTACCATGTAACCATATTGGTTCCCATGCTTTGGGGTATTGTCTGACTCAGAGAACACCCACTAAATGAATATAATGAGTAGCTGCAAGAAGAATTAGATACGATTCTGCCCTGAATGCCTTTATATCACAACCAGCAGGGAAAAAAAATGGAAGCTCAAAATGTTTGCTTCAACATAACAGCCCTGGTGGTGAGCCCTTGGTGCGCCTCAGCCTCTAAACAAGTTCAGGATTCAGTTTATCAACTGTCAATAGGCAAATGCATGTTTTTCTTTTCCCATGATCTGATTAAAGTTGTGGTCTCTTGTAATTCATGGCATTCCATTGTATTTATTTCTGCCGGAATTTTCAGGCTGAATTACTGTAACTAATATACCACTAAGCCTGTACTGCAAAGTCCCTGACCTTTTGAGTCTTCCTTTTTAGCAGAAAATTGGCATAAGAAATTTCAACACAATAAACGCTTTAATTTTTTTCTTAATCTTGATCCAGAATCCATATGGTTCAATTTAATTATGTCAGAGGCTCTTTGCCACCAGTATCAGTTTGGATTGAGAGGTTTGGAAGATTGTGGTGATAGGGGAAAGAGAGATGAGATAATTCTATTTGCAGCAGATTATTAAGGGGAAAACAAAAATATGAAATGTGCAGTCCTTGGGTCTTTCCTAACATAATTTGTGCCCGCAGTTCAATTTGAGTACATGAATTTGCTGACCTCCCGAACCATGTGATTTGAGAATTTTCTAAATCTTTCATATGTGATCGAAGAATCTTTGTGCCCATTCATCAATAACAAAATAATGGACTATTTGTATTCATGGTCCTTCAGTGTAGAATTGGGGGTCAGCAAACTTGCTGTAAAGGGCCAGATAGTAAATTACTTTAGGTTCTGTGCATAGCATATGGTCTCTGTCACTGCTGTTGCTTCTTGTTACTTTTGTTTTGTTTTGTTTTTACAAGCTCTTTAGAAATGTAAAAACCATTCTTAGCTTGCAGACTGTTCAAAAACAGGCCATGGGCTGGATCTGGCCCACTGGGCTTATTTTGCCAACCCTTTATGGAATCACTGGAAGATAAAGTCACATAAATCATGGGGCTGTGAGATGCTGCTGCTGATAATTACAATAATACCTTCCATTTTCACTCTGCTTTATAGTGTATCCAGCATATCCTTGAACATTGTCCCATTTGATCCTCAAAATAACACTTATGGCAGACATCATTATTCCTATATTAGAGAAGAGAAAACAAGCTCAGAGAAGTACTGACTTGCCCAAAACTACACAGATGATAAGGGGGAAAGCCAGGAATGAATGCATCTTGTGATTCAAGTTTGTTGCTCTTTCTATTAAATTCAAATTGAGTCAGAGAAAGCATTGGTAGAAAGAAAAGATTTCTCAGATTGAGAAAGCGCCTAGCTCATGATTTTAATATGTCTGTCCTCCAGGGCAGCTGGGACTCTCAGATGTAATGTGAACAAAACCCAAGCACGTACCCCCCCCACTTCTTCCACAGTGCAGTGGCTCTAAGGGTTAGATAAATTACCACATCAACTTGCGGCCAAACCAGGATTTTCAAAAATCTCTAGTTTGCTCATAATTCCCACCTCCACTGATAAAAATGACGTGATGTGTGCTTTATTAATACTTTAAAAGGCTGCACAAGGAAGTGACAGTTTAGCTCCCAGGAACATACTCCAAGATCCTATAGTTGGATTGAGGAAGTAGAGAGAACAGCTGTTCGTTTCATCAGCCAGCCAACAGGAGTCCAAGCAATGAGATATAACAGAATTGTTTGGAAAGACACGTTAACTCAACTTGTGTGGCCCAGAGGCTAATCAGAGTCTACATCATAAAGACTAGGCAAAGGTACATATGGGATTCATTCCTGCATTTTTATGGGTTAGAGACATGAACTGTGTATCCTGTTACCAGCAGAATAACACTAGTATGGGAACGATAAGGTCCAAGAAACACAATAACTTTATGGATTATTGTGATATCTTTTTCACTAAACATCATAGGCCAGAGTTGTTCAGTGATATTTCTTGATTTGTATTTTTATTTGCTGTTTCCTATATTTAAAAGTGCCCATCTGTAAGAAGCCTGTCACTCTGTTACACTTACTAAATGAGCACCACCAGAGTGCTGTGACCACTTGTGGGTTCTGCAACTTGAAAATGTGGAAACGTTGGAGAAGGTTCAGAAAAGTCTATGAAAAGTGAAAGTACTGGAAAAATAAAGCCTGAGAGGCAAGATTAAAGGGATTTATTTCTGCAAAGGTTTAAAGATACTTAAGAGTGACATACTGTGATTAGTGATCACATTGAACTTTTCACAGAGAGGATACAGAGTTATCATTTTCTCTTTCTATTCAGAACAAGAGTGGCAAGAACAGAATCTAGAACTTGATTTACAATTTGTGGATTCCAGTTCTGGGTGGGAAGGACAGAGAGGGAGGTTGGCACTGAATTATTTAAAGGGATCTTTATGGGGTGTCTGGGTGGCTCAGTTGGTTAAGTGTATGACTTTGGCTGAGGTCATGATCTCGTGGTTCATGAGTTCAAGCCCCGTGTCAGGTTCTGTGCTGAACAGCTCAGAACCTCGAGCCTGTTTTGGATTCTGTGTCTTCTTCTCTCTCTCCCTCTCTCTCTCCGCTCCTTCTATTCTCTCTCTCTCTCTCTCAAAAGCAAATAAACAAACATTAAAAACTAAATAAAGGATCTTCAAATATATTTTATCAAATACTAAATGTAAAAAGTATAACAATAGTTTCTTTCTGGTGTGATGTTTGCCATTAAAAGGGGGCCTTTTGTCTTTGAAAAGGCTGGAAACCACTGATTTTGATTATAGCATTGGGATGTGAGTGTAGTATAAAGATGAATTTCCTAGCAATAAGAATTATTAACTGACAAACATTGAAATGTACTTTGCTACACCAATGAAATAATTGAGACTAGTATCATTTCAAGGTAACACAGGAATTTGTTCGTGTATTTATTCCACAGTTATTCACTGAGCATCATCCACATATCAATGCCTCAAGCACTCTGCTAAGCCTGGAGCTACAAAAAGGCCCAAGACTATACATACAGTCTCTGGAATCGTGTCACTCACCGTCTTTCAGTGACTAGAAATGCAATATATTAACCCATGCCCAGCACGTGGGATCACTTCCATTCCTATAATTCTATTATCTTCCATATAAATGCAAGGGTAACAGATTTTGAAAAGGATAAGTAAATATTTACTCATGAGGCTCATTTCTGCACTCAACATGAACTTGTAACCAATCATGAATAAAGGAGCCTGCTTTAAAAATCCTAAATTTTTTCTCCCATTTGTGGAACAGCTAAGGAATATTCATTTTCTCTGCACAAGTGTCACATAAATGCTTCCTGTAGTTGAAAGTTACCTCCTCTCCCTCCTTCTGTTTGTTTCTTCTCCAGGGTAAAAGTGGAGATGGTTGTAGTTTTTTAGCAGTAAATTGGCCTCATTCCATAAGATGATGATTTAATCTCCAATTACTCATTGAGCTTTCAGTTCACTTAGAAGTCTTTATGATGATAAACTTTCTTTAAAGAACATCATAAATTTATATCCTAATGGACTTGCTACATGAAGTCTATGATTACAGTGTAAATAAGAGATATTCACCTCTTTCATTTAAGGGCTGGATGCTAGTAGTACAATCTTTTCTGAAAGCTTATCCTTCTTCCTGTTCCTTTTTTGGTCCACTTAGCATTACCTTTAATGTTGCAGATGGTACAAGGAAGAGATGAGATCTGTCATCTCTTCTCCAGAAGTATTAGGAACACTGCTTTTCTCATTAGCTCATTGACAATTCTTAAAATGCCTTCTTATATACACTTAAATCTACAGAAACATCTAGACTTTATTCTAAATCTCTGTCTCTTATAGTGGATCATGTTTACTGAGCACTTAAACATGAGCCAGACACTGTTCCAAACACTTTACATGTATTAGCTCATTTTATCATTGTAACAACTCTAAGATAGGTACTATTTTTGTTATCCTCACAATACAAATGAGGAAACTGAGGGTCAGAGAGGTAAGTAACCAATCAAAAGTCACACTGGTAAAGCTAAGGTGTGAGCCTTACTCACATACCCTGCACCATTTCTCAAGAAGGAAATGATTGGAGTTTTTTTCTAACTTGGACACAATATATAATGCCTAGTGTGTATATTCAACAATGAAGTACTCTACAGCAGTGAAAAAATGAATAAACTACAGTTAGCTGTATCAGCATAGGTGAATGTCACAAACTTAATGTGGAGTTAGAAAAACAAATACACAATGATTCAGCATATACAAAGTTCAAAACTATGCAAACAAAACAATATAATGTTTAGGGACATACCTATATGATAAAACTTAAGGGAATTCTATTCACAAAATTCAGGATTGGGTTGTCATGAGGTGAGGGAGGAATGTAATTTGGGAAAGTTACACAGGGATTTCAAAGCCTTGGTAGTGGGTATATGGGTATTTTTATTTATTATGATTTTAGCCATTTATATATTTGTATATGCATTATTTTCATAATTACACATTTTAAGGAAATGGTATTGTACAAAGGCAAGGAAATAATTTATTACAAAACAGATTTCTCCAAGATTTCAATCTAACATCCTATATATAAGTAACACTTCCTTAGAATTTTTATATACTCCAATGACTTTTAGTCATTGTTAAGAGCTGAAAAATCTTTTGACTTATAAAAGAACAAATTATGCCTAATGTGTCATAATTGAGGATATACTCTCTGGTGTTCATGTTCTTTAAAAGTTGCTTATCAGCATAAGAAAAATATGGTGACTATTAATAAACCTGTATGAGTCATCATCACTCATCATTTTTAGTGCCGTTAGATACCAGCATGTACTGGGTAACACTAGTATTCTGCCATCCTTAGGAAGGATAAGCATTATTGTGTCATTCTTTGTGGTACCTATCCTGAATCAGGGCAGAGATGTCTACTTTTAACTGATAGGTTAGGGATCATGGCAACTGATCCATGATATCAACTTCAGTCACTCATGCTGTCCCTTCTGGTTTTGGCTGATGTACTTCTGACCAAACTATCACCTTTGCCTCACTTGTTTTCCAGATATTCCTGTGATCTTGGCTGGTTGTTTTTCTTTTCTTGATTTTGAATTTTTATATTCCAGGCAATGAACTCAGGTTGGTTTACTTTTTTTTCATGGACGCTTACTTTGCTCTGTAAAAAGAATTTGGTAAATCCTAATACTATATTCCAAACTGCCATTTTACTTTATCTACAGATGTGACAAAATTTTGTCATTTACTGGGGATTTCTGGGAAGCAAACTGAGCAACATAAGATGGGAATAGATTGGCTCTAGCAGGTAAGCTAGTTCAAGGACTTGGCTATTGACATGGCTAGCATCGTAACCATTAGTATTATTTAATTGGATTTTTTAAAAGTCTTTTGTTACTGAAAAGCAACTATAAATATTACAGAAATATTTATTATAGAAAATTAAGGTCACAGAAAAACACAAATTACCTATAATTAATTCTATCAGCTGTGTTAAAATTTTGTATCATATACTTTAGTCTTTTTCTTGTCTTCCATGTTAATAAGGGGTTAGATATAAAAATTATATCCATCTACTGATAAAAACAAAAGAACACAAGTAGTAGTATAATCCTATACAAGTAGGTTTGCACTGTATGTAAGATACCCTAGCTCTTCTGGACGTCTAAAGTCCTTTTCAGTACCCAAGACAAGAACAGTTTTAAATGCCATTAATTGGTGACTGTTACTTCTCAAGCATGAGTATAAATTCAATAGACTTCAACTAACAATAGTGATCTAATCTTGCAATTTCTATTCTTATGTTCATAGCTGAGACCTGAATTCTCCACATGCTATCAATCTGCATGCATAGGTGACCTGACCCCAAGACATGAGAGCACCCAGAGGCCTTTCCCAGAGCCCACTATACTTGCCCCCACCTCTGAATTTCAGCCCCTCCCACTCTTTCTCTATTGACTATTTTCATGCTTGGAGACAAGACATGACTTGGAGGCAGAAAAGATAGAAAAGTGTAATTTTTAATACTTTTTCCATTACTCTTCAAAAGTACAATCCTGAAATCATCAGGGTTGAGGGACACTGAGAAGCAGAAATTAGTTTATTCAATCAGTCCATCTCAGTCAGTGAGTATTTTTATTAAACACCTCCTGGTAAGATTCTGGGCCTTGATAGCCATCTATTGTACTAGGTGCTGAGAGGAGCACAGAAGGTAGATTGAACGTGATTCCTGCTAAAAGATATATAATTTAATTGGAGAAGCAATAGTAAATAAGTTCTATAATTAAAAACAATATATACAGGGGCACCTGGGTGGCTCAGTTGGTTAAGTGTCCAACTCTTGATATCAGCTCAGGTCATGATCTCACAGTTTGTGAGATCTGACTCTGTGCTGATGGTGTCGAACCTGCTTGGGATTCTCTCTCCCCTCTCTTTCTCTGCTCCTCCATATCCCGCCCCTCGCACACATGCACACTCCTTGTCTCTCTCTCTCAAAATAAATAAACTTAAAAAAGCCCGATACATGCAGTATACAACTACTTAATGTGTGTAGTGCAGATAATAAATGTTATAGAAGTTCAACATCAGCCTTTATCTTAAATTTTTTTTTTTTCAACATTTATTTATTTTTGGGACAGAGAGAGACAGAGCATGAACCGGGGAGGGGCAGAGAGAGAGGGAGACACAGAATCGGAAACAGGCTCCAGGCTCCGAGCCATCAGCCCAGAGCCTGATGCGGGGCTCGAACTCACGGACCGCGAGATCGTGACCTGGCTGAAGTCGGACGCTTAACCGACTGCGCCACCCAGGCGCCCCCAGCCTTTATCTTAAAAGAATTTTTTTTCTTTAAAAATTCTATGGATCCTATAGGTTTTTTGTTCTGAACCATTCAAGAATTAACCAGGGTTCAAATTTTAAGATACTCACTGTATTTGAACAAAATAACATCACATTATTTAAAGTAACACTGTATTGGGGCACCTCGCTGGCTCAGTCAGTGGAGCATGGGACTCTTGATCTTGGAGTAATGAGTTCAAGCCCCACATTGGGCATAGAGTTTACTTAACAAAAATTAACTTTGTATTTTTTTTTTTGGATAAACAAAATGTGGTATATTTACTTAATGCATTCCAAGGTCAATGAAAATGAACTGTAGTTACATCTAACAGTGTGGATAAATCTGAAAATCATAGCTTTGAGTAAGAAGGAACACTTGTGAGATACTACCAGGTATTATATATACACAATATAGAAACATACAATAACTGAAACATTAGTTAGAGATATATAAAGATTGAAAAGCATAGGAATGGTAAACATAAAACCAGAAGAGTAGTTATCCTTGGGAGGAAGAGAGTGACACTCAGAGGAGTGCCCAGACTTATGTATGATAATGCTTTATTTCCTAATGTAGTGGTGGGTATAGGTGCTCATTTTTATATGTATTTATTATGTGTTATATTCTTTTGTATTCATGAAAGACCTTATGATAACTTTTGTTGTGGTAAAATACATACAAACCAAAATTTAGCATTTTAACCATTTTTAAAGTGTATAATTCAGTGGTTTTACGTACATTCACATTGTTGCACGACTATCTGCCACTATCCATGTCCAGAAGTTTTTTTTAGTAGTTTATTTTTTAGAACAGCTTTAGGTTCACAACAAAATTCAGTAGAAGATACAGAGCTATCTCCATACTTCTTTGCCCCACACATGTAAAACTCCCCCCATTATCAACAACCCCTACCAAAATAGTACATTTGTTGTCATTGATGAACCTACATTGACACAATATTATTACCCAGAGTCCATGGTTTACATTAGGGTTCACTCTTGGTGTTGTACAAATTATGTAATGACCTGTGTCCACCATGATAGTATTACAGAGAGAAGATGGACTGTCCTAAAAATCCTCTGCATTCTGCCTGTAACACAATGTTTTAAACAAACGTTTATCAAATCAAATCCAACAACGTATAAAATGGACAATGCCGTGACCATGCGGAGTTAATCTCAAGAGTGCCAGGTTGGTTTCACATTTGAAAAGCAAACAAACTGCAAAAGAATAACTATATGATCATCTCAATAAGTGCAGAAAGAGAATTGACAAAATCCAACACCTATTTCTGATCAAGACGCTCAGAAAACTAGAAATAGGAAGGAACTTCTTCAACCTGATAAAGGACATCTTTGAAAAACCTATAACTAGCATCATTCTTAATGGTGAAAGACTGAAAACCTCCGTAAAATCAGGAACAAGACAAGCACGCTCACTGTCACCACTTCTGTTCAACATGGTGCTGGAGATTCCAGCCAGTGCACTCAAACAAAAAGAAAAAGCAGACAGCCATGTTGGAAAGGAAGAATTAAAACTGTCTTTATTCCACAGACTACATACTCATATATGAAGAAAATTTAATGCAATCTACAAAGAGCTAGGATAAGTGAATTTATCAAGGTGGTGGCTACAAGATTGATATATAAAAATCAACTGTATTTGTATATATTAGCAACAAACAATCAGAAATTTAAATTAAAAGTAATACTATTTATAATAACCTCAAAAATATGAAATACTTAGAAACAAATTTGGCAACAGATTTGAAAGACCTGTGTACTGAAACTGTATAACATTACTGAGAGAAATTAAAGATAATCTAAGTAAATGAAGAGATAAACCTTGTTCATAAGTCAGAGGACTCAATACTGTATAACAATAAATAGATCAATAGAACAGAATAGAGTCCAGAAATAGACACATACATACATGAACAACTGATATTTTACCACAGTGCAAAGGCAATTCAGTAGAGAAAATAAAGGTGTTTTTTTTTTTCAACAAATCATACTGGAACAAATGAAAACTCATATGCAAAATAATGAACTTACATCCATACTTATATACAAAATTTAACTCAAAACTTAAAATTACAAAACTTCTAGAAAAAAATCATAGAAGAAAATCTTTGTGCCCTTGAATTAGACAAAGATTTCTTAGGTAGAACATGGTACTCTCAAAACTAAACAATAAGGAAAAAAAACTATTTTTAAAAAATGGGCAAAAGTATTAAACAGCCACCTTACCAAAAAAAATACATGGATGGCAAACAATCATGTAAAAAGATGCTCATCATTAGCCATTAGGGAAATGCAAATTAAAACCAGAATGAGAAAAGTCCTCAACAAAATATTAGCAAACTGAATCCAATAATACATTAAAAAAAATCATTCAACACAGTCAAGTGGGATTTATTTCTGGGATACAAGGGTGGTTCAGTATTCGCAAATCAATTAACTGATATATCACATCAACAAAAGAAAGGATAAACACCATATGATCATTTCAATAGATGTAGAAAAAGCATTTGACAAAGTATAACATCCATTCATGATAAAAACCCTCAACATAGTATGTTTAGAGGGAACATACCTCAACATAATAAAAGTCATATATGATAAACTCACAGTGAACATCATAGTCAGTGGTGTAAAACTGAAATATTTTCCCCTAAGATCAGGAACAAAACATGCATTTTCACTCTCACCAGTTTTATTCAACATAGTACTGGAAGTCCTAGCCATAACAATCAGACAACAAAAAGAAACAAAAGGCATCCAAATCAGCAAGGATGAAGTAAAACTTTCACTATTTTCAGATGATATGATGCTATATATAGAAAACCCTAAAGACTCCACCAAAAAACTATTAGAACTGATAAATGAATTCAGTAAAATTCAGTAAATAAACTGATAAGTGAATGCAGTAAAATGTACTCAGTAAAATACAAAATCAATATATACAAATCCATTGCATTTTAATACACTAATAATGAAGTAACAGGAAGAGAAATTAAGAAAACAATCCATTTACAATTGCACCAAAAATAATAAGGTACCTAGGAATAAACCTAACCGAAGAGGTGAAAGACCTGTACTCTGAAAACTATAAGGTGCTGAGGAAAGAAATCTGAGATGACACAATGTAATGGAAAGACATTCCATGCTCATGAATTGGCAGAACAAATATTGTTAAAATGTCTCTACTACCTGAAGTGATTTACACATTTAATGCAATCCTGACGAAAATACCAACAGCATTTTTCACAGGTCTAGAGCAAACGATTCTAAAATTTATATGGAACCACAAAAGACCCCAAATAGCCAGAGCAATCTTGAAAAAGAAGAACAAAACTGGAGGTATCACAATCCCAGATTTCAAGATCTACTACAAAGTTGCAGTAATCAGAACAGTATGATACTGGCACAAAAATTGACACAGATCAATGGAGCAGAAAAGAAAGCCAGAAATGAATCCTCAATTATATGGTCAATTAATCTTCAACAAAAGAGGTAAGAATATCCAATGGAGAAAGTCTCTTCAACAAATGGTGTTAGGAAAACTGGACAGCAACATGCAAAAGAATGAAACTGGACCACTTTCTTACACCATACACAAAAATAAACTCAAAATGGATTAAGGACCTACCTATACGTGAGACCTGAAACCATAAAAATACTTTAAAAAAAAAAAAAAGAAGAACATGGATAGTAATTTCTCTGACATTGGCCTTAGCAACATGTCTCTAGATATATCTCCTGAGGCAAGGGAAACAAAAGCAAAAACAAACTAGTGAGACTACATCAAAATAAAAAGCTTCTGCACAGCAAAGGAAACAATCAACAAAACTAAAAGACAGCCTATTGAATTGAAGAAGATATTTACAAATGACATATCTGATAAGGAGTTAGTATCCAAAATATATAAAGAACTACAACTCAACACACACACAAAACAAACAAACAAAAAAAAAAAACAAAAGAAAGAAAGAAAGAAAGAAAGAAAAGAAGGAAGAAAGAAAGACAATTTAAAAATGGGCCAAAGACACAAGCAGATATTTCTGCAAAGAAGACCTGTCAGACCTGTCAGAATGTCTAAAATCAACAACACAAGAGACGGCAAGTGCTCACAAGAGACGGCAAGTGCTGGTGAGGATGTGGAGAAAAAGGAACCCTCTTGCACTGTTGGGGGGAATTCAAACTATTGTAGCCACTCTGGAAAACAGTGTGAAGTTTCCTGAAAAAATTAAAAACAGAATTACCATATGATGCAGTAATTCCACTACTGTGTATTTACCCAAAGAATACCAAAATACGAATTCAAAAGATATATGTACCCTTATGTTAATTGAGGCATTGTTTACGATAGCTAAGATATGCAAGCAACCTAAGTGCCCCCCCTACACACACACAATGGAATATTACTTAGCCATGGAAAGGAATGAAATCTTGCCACTTGCAGCAACATGGGTGGATCTAGAAGGTATAATGCCAAGTGAAATAAGTCAGTGAGAGAAAGACAAATACCGTGTGATTTTACTCCTATGTGGAATTTAAGAAACAAAACAAATGAACAAAGAAAACAAGAGACAAACCAAAAAACACTTTTTTAACTATAGAAAACAAACTGATGGTAGAGGAGGTGGATGGGTGAGGATGGGCATAATACACGAAGAGGACTAAGAGTACACTTATTGTGATGAGCACTGAGTCATATATAGAATTATTGAATCACATACTGCACACCTGAAACTAATGTAACACTGATTGGTAAGTCCTGGAATTAAAAAAAAGCAAACCAGAATGGGAGGTCACTATATGCCTATAAAATGTCTAAAATTGAAGAGACTGACCATACCAAATACTGATGAGGATGAGAAGCAACTTGAACTCTCATAGATTGAAGTGGGAATAGAAGATGGTGCAACCACTTGGGAACATAGTTTGCCAGTTTCTTAATAAGGAAATATGAATCAGCTATGACATTCCTAAGTATTTACTCCAAAGAAAAGAATATTTATGTCTACACAATGACTTGCACATGAATGTCTAGAGCAGCTTTATTTGTAATAGCCAAAATCTGGACACAATCCAAATGTCCAACAACAGGAGAATGGATACACAAATTGTGATATATCCATACAATGGAATAGCAATAAAAAGGGATAAGCTGTCAATACATGCAATAACATGAATGTATCTCAAAATATGCTGAATGAATGAAACCAGAAAAAGAGTATATTACTATGTGATTCCATTTAAGTAAAGCTGTAGAAAATGCAAACTAAACTATAGTGATGGCTGGTAAATTTTTACCTAGGGCAGAGGGTAGGGAGGGATGCAAGGGAGGAATTACATAGGAAGGACCACAAGAAAATTTGGGGGGAGTTATGGCTATGCTCACTATCTTTATTGTAATTGTGGTGGTTTCGTTAGAGTGTGTTTATATATATATATATATAAATATATATATATATATATCATATGCATGTATCTATCACATATATATCAATAGTTATAAAAGTATGCAATTTAAATGCATGCAGTTTATTGCATGTCAGTTATACGCCAATAAAACTGCTACAATTGGTATAGTTTCTGTGACTTTGTGCCATTAATAATTCCACTTAACCAAAGTCTCCAATTATGTGTAAAATGCTCACATTTTCATCCCAATGACACTTACCGTAATTGGAAAATTGGAAATTCATTAACTGCATTGTGAATTATTTTTAAGTACGGAGTACATTATTTATTAAAATAATGCCCTTAAAAACAACTATGAAATTTTATATAGCCAGACTGTAAAAATATAATAGGAATAGCATTTATGCGAAATACAAACTGGAATATGAAATGAAAAGTATGTACCTGTCCAAACAAAAATGTACATTGAGGCTCTGTATAAAATCCTGAAGGGATATTTTTTCTTGGTGTGGTTCTAACCCTATGATGAAAAATATCTTTTCCTAAAATGTATAATTACCCTCTGTCACTCTTAAATCTCTTCTGGTGTCTAAGCTTGCTTAATAATGGTGAACAGATGAGCAGAAATTAAAAATAAAGGCCTTCTACCAATTTAGCACCCCGCACATAATGTACCTATAATGATAGTTTGATTGCCAGTGCCCATTATTTTGTTGCTGCCTCTTTTTTTTTTCTATTACTGCACCAGAGCCCTGAGTTTAAAAAGAATGCAGCATCCTGTTCTATAAAACCAGAGCAATTTACATGAACACCAGCTTTAGCCTGTATTAGAAAGATGCATAGAACAAAACAGAAAACATAATGTAATGCCACGTGGACCATTTAATGTCAATTGCACTCTTCACCTAAATATCACGTTACATTTTGGTCAATTTATTTTCCAAAAAGAAAAAGTAAAAAGCATAATTTTTTTGCAGTAGAACAGGGAAGAAAATTGAAGTGTTTATGGATATTAAAATGAATTAGAAAAATCTGTTGAAATGAGGCTCACAAGTATCCTTCTATGGTCCCCTCAATGTGTATGGAGCTGTGGGGGGAAAAAAAAGTTAAATGTAAAACCAAAAGAGATATAATTCAGCTTTGACATAGAGTAGAAGAGTCTTGAAATACAGTTAAAATTTTTATTCTGTTTTGAGTCTGAGAAATTCTTGCTTTAAAACTGTTACCTTTAATTACACATATCCAATCACTTATGGCATCTTATTCATATTTATGTTTTGCCCAGGATTCTATATGATCATAATACCTGCTAGTCAACATTCAGGAGAGAAGGCTTCATGGCATACAGTTAACTAATTAATAAAAATGATAAGTTGGATTTTTTAAATGGTTGCGATGACCTCCCTCACTTTTTAAAACTAAATCGGTCAGTTGAAAGGTTGACAGAACCTTCGATTTCAGTGCCTCAGTTCCCTGTCGGGAGAACATTCCTCTCCGGAACAACATGTTCCTAGCTGCAGTGTGGGAAGGACTTTAAGGCTTTGGGGTATATTGTGTACCGGCAGCAGATGTGGATGAGGGAGTGAGGAGGCCGGTGACTTGACTTAATTAAAATTCAGCATATTCAAAGTTCTGTGAGAAGATCTGTATGTAAATCCGCACTCACTAGTAGACACAGCGTCTTAGTGCAGAGCTGAGGACTCAGTGATCGCCGGGTCTGCTTCGCGGCCCTGAAGGATGTAAACAGCTTGGGGTAATATTAGGGCCCTATCTAGCGCCAGGAAAAGATCTCCCTCTCCACCTATGAAATTGCCCGGGAGAATTGTGGACGGTTTTCAGTTACCTTAAAAACATCCCGTATAGGCCCTTCTTGTATGTGGACAAGCAGACTGTATGGATCATTTGTCTTTCCTTGTGCGCTTATTCCTACCCTGCGCCACCTGTACAAGCAACCGTAGCACTCAGTGTGAATATCTGCAATCATTATAACCTTTTCCTCAGTCACTTCCTTGAGTTTATAGCAACTTTTGCTCCCTTTTCCCCTTACATGTTCTGGGGCTTGGATAGGAATTTGAAACAATTCTTCTGGGCTGTTTTTGGAGACCAGTACTGTGTGGGGCCCTTGAGCTACTTCTCAGCGTGTGCCGGCAATTCTGAGGAGACGAAGCCCCCTTGGCCCTGCACCCCTGGCCATACGGGGAGGGGTGGGGACGGCAGAGCACCATTTTACACAGGTTAAATGCCTCTGTGCACCGAGCCCTGTAGAGAACCAGCCCCGGACTTCCGCGTGAAACAAGGGCACATAGACGGGAGCTGGTGGGGGGTTGAGGAGAGCTGTTTATTTGGGAGGCCCAGCACGGGGTGGGGGGGTGGGCAGCGCTGTCTCTATGGCTCTGAAGAGACCATCTTTAGGCTGCTAAGTGCTTCCCTGGTCTCTTTAGGACAGGTTCAATGTTAGCAAGCTGGAAATCATGCAGAAGAAAAACAGCAGAAAGGAAGAAGGCTCGGGGGAGTGCCTTGACTTGGCAAGCTGAGAGAGAGGACCAGCTCTCTCCTCCTTGGCTCAGTGACAACCAGTGGAGCATGCAGGCCCCTCAGCACGGATCTGCTGAGCGCCAGGTCTGGGGAGCCAGGTCTTGCCCAAAGAAAAGCGATGAGCACAGGATGAAATCCACCCGGAAATAACTCCCAACCTTAAATGTGGCCTCCTGCATCTGTCATAAACAAACAGTAGGGGAGACATCAAGGATGGGCTGGACCTCAACCTTCTGAAACCAAATCGGGCCACGTCCCATGTTAATAGTTGGTCAGTGGCTGGGCGACGGGACTTCCTGTGGCTGGGTTGTATCTTGCTGTCTTCCTTTCTTCTCCTCCTTGGCATTCATAAACCCAGCAAAGATCAAGAAGGAACGAATAACCTGCTTTTCAGGTGCTGGGAGACAGGGACTGGCCAGGTTGTTGTCAGAGTTATGTCTTCCCGGCCCAGCGGGGAGCCGGCCTACATAGTGGGAAGGATGGTCGAGCTGACCTAATAAATATTTTCCATCCCTAACCTCAGTAATTATTTTCATGTGTCACAGCTCAGCAAGGAATGGTGAAAAATAAAGTTTCCCTGATTAGACAAGACCCGCAGATCACTGAGAGTAGAATCTGAAACTGTTCTCTGGGTTGCTCAAGACGTCACTGTCCCCGCGCTTCAGGGTGCCGATGTCTTCACCCCACCTCAGCTCAGTTACAGAAAGTAAGTGACTTTGTTTCTTTCCTGATTGCACTGCTACCCTTTGTCATTTCCCACCCTCCCCTGTGACCTACTCAAAAATTCGTCCTGGAGTGTTTCTCTGCTCCCTTCTCCCTCCAACATGTGAAAACATACCTATTTCACTCCGAGAATTTCAGATCTAATTCTGTTTGCAGCCACAGTACTTCTCTGTGGGGTGGGAAATGTGGTCAGATGAGTGGTAGGAAAATGCCTTTTGGAAAATTGTTTGATTTGCTACACTCTACTGAGTCCTAGTGGGAAGTCAGCATCCCCTTGCTATTTTGGAAATTTCTCGGAAATTATACGCAAAAAAAATTCAGCAAAGCATTTTCCATCCTAATAAGTTTTCTAGATTGTCCCAAGGTAAGAAAAGAGGGGCCCAGGGAGAGGGGTCTGATGAAATGAGCCTCTCCTCCTCCCCATGTGGGGCAAGGGAAAAGCCATCTGAAAGCAGAGATCCCAATTTAGAGAAGCTTTTGGCCCAGCTGAAAGAACATGGTTAGCATAATAAGGCCTCATTTAAACTATCTGCATTTAATTTCAGTTCAGACCTCCTCATTAGAATTTAGTTGGCAAGGGGCTGTTGATAATCCCAGTTTGTTAGGAAGTCAAATGCAATAGGTAATCAAAAATCCAATGCTGCATTTGGCAGCTTCAAGAACACACCCAAACCACCACCCCCGCCCCGGCTCCTACCCCAAAAGCTTCCTTAATGCCTTTAGGTTGGTTACCTCAAGTGTAATTATTGCTTTAACCCTTCTCACTTCTATTAGGATTAAAGATGAATTCTCTTTGGGGGATTATTGCTTAATGAGATCCAACATTGAAAGGATACAGGCTACCAGATAAAAAAAATCTTTTCTAGAAATCTATTCTAATGTAGTTTTCTATCAGACTGCCCAAGAATCTATCTGAGGAGGAAGCGGGATTCACCTCAGGGGGAACATTAGAGACTGCAATCTGCCTGTTATCCAGCTGACGCATGCAACAAGTTTGGTGGTTAAGTGTGCTCGTTCTGAGGCCACTATGCCCACGATAAAGCCATGAGAAATCTTAGGGACCTCTAGTGACATCCTTCGTCTTTTAGAAGAGAAAAATGAAGCCAAGAGAAAACGAGTGATTTGTTCAAATGCCTGAAGTGGAACTCAGGTGTGCTGATCTTGCCTCTAATGTCGCTTCTCAGAGCACTGGCTCAACTAGCAAAGCATCTCTCTGAAGTGTGGGCCACCTTTGTGTCTTTGCACAAGAGACTATCCTGTTTTGTTGTATAAATTTTATTGATATATGACATAGCTGCACACAAAAATACACAAATCATAAGTTTGCACGCAGCGCATTTTCACAAAGAGATTGCACCCGTATAACCAAGCATCCATGTCAAGAAACAAAACGTTTCCAAGCCCTCTTTCACCTTGGGCCCCTTCCAGTTATGATCCTACCAAGAGCAGCCACTGTTCTGACTTCCAACACTGTAAGTTCATTTTGCCTTGTTTTGAACTTTAGGTAAGATGGAACATACCGTGTGTACCCTTTGGTATCTAACTTCTTTCATTCAACATGTTCATGAAATTCATCTATTGTGTTGTGTGTAATGACATTTTATTTAATTTTTTGGCATGTAGTATTTCATTGTATAGCTATCAAAACTTACGTATGCATTCTACTGTTGGTGGACATCTGAGTTACTTTCAGTTTGTATCTATTATACCACAAGGGAACATTTTGTACATGGTTTTGGTGGGCATATGTATGCCTTACTGTTGGGAATGTCATTGCTGAATCAAGGAGCATGTGTAGTTCACCCTTAGTAGTAACTGCCCAGTGATTTGCCAAAGCGATTGTACCAATTTACACCTCTACCCCCAGTACATGAGAGTTCCACTTGGTTCCACATCCTGACAATACTTGCCACTAGTAATGCCTTTCTTAAGAAATGAATTTGGTAAATTTTCTTCCATTTGTAGAAGAGTTGGAGGGAGAGGAAAGAAGAGGGCTTTTGTCCCCAGTTTCTTTTATGTTTTTAGTTGTCCCTGAGACTTCTCAGGTCCCATCCCCTACAGATTTTCCGTTTGCCACAGTATTGCCAGGTAGATGACTACAGGAGTTTAATTTAGGGCCATTAGAGGGCAGTTCCTGGAAGGCTCCTTGGCCACACACTTGGCTAAAATGTTGCAAGTGAAGATGATATATTGCTTCCTGAAGTCTGTGGCTATTCAAGTGTTCTCTAGTGAGAAACTGTTGTTAGTCAACACCATAGCTGACAGTTCAGGGACAACTTGATTGTTAAGACCCTGACTTTGATTCCCAAGAGAGATTCAGGAAAGATATCAAGATTAGGGATGAGAAAGAAGAACACCATCATCTCACCCCTGGGCCAACAGCCAGTCTATAGCCTCAACATTTTATACTTTACTTTTTCCTAGAATGTTTACCTGGCCTGTAGAAGTATGGTAAAACCAGAAAGAAGGTAAACTGTCAGAGAACTTAACCTTGACATTGATATTTAAAACTCAGAGTAGATGTCCTTGAAAGTTAAACCTTTAGCTGTTACTAGGTCCAAAATTAAGATTGTACTCCAAGCAGAAACCCATGGATCTGGTGTCTATGTGCTACGTTAACGGCACAATCTGGTGAGCTACATCTCAGAGTTAACCAAAATCAGTAGCATTGAGGCTAGCCACTCTATAACAACAATTTAATTTATATCTCCAATATCTTGTATAGTGATAAACTCAATTAGCTTATATTTAATAATATAAAATTATTTATTGAGACCAGACACCGTGTCAATATCAGTTGCAAAATGATCTCCTTAAATCCTTAAATGATCTCCTTAAATTAAGACCTCGTGTGTTAATACTATCCCTCTGGTAAAATTGTGTTGTCCCCATTTTATGCATCAGGAAACTGAATTGCAGAGAATTAATCTCTATAACTGACAGAACAGGGATTCAAGATAAAGTCTGCTGCACTTCTGGTCCCTGATATTAGCCACCATCCTGTAGCAATCTAGAGCAGGGTGTCAAGTTGGAAAGACTTCCAAGTTGTCATATTAGCCCTCTGTTTATCCCCATCTTCTCTCTCTGTCTCTACCCCTGTCTCTGGCTCTCTCTCCCTATCTCTCTATGTCTATCTCTGTCTCTCTGAGGACCTGTCTACCCACCTAGTGACTTGCCATGGGAGGTGTGCCCAGTACATTTGCTTCTCCTGCTAAGTCTCCAACAGGGAAGGCCTTGCAAACACAGTTCAGTTTGAGCAGACTCTGCTGCAGCTCCATCTGCCAGCCGGATAAAGACAATCCTCCTTTAATTAGGATGTTGAAATGTTGGAAATCCAGGCCAGCTTCTAGCATTACAGAGAAAACTTAGGGTATAGAATCCTCAGAGGAGGAAACCGAGAGTTGGGCCCAGATTTTCAGGGAAAACACATGACTTGCCTGAGTTCAGGAGAAAGGGGGCCATGTGCCCTGTCTTTAGGAGGCTCCTGCACCCTCCAGAGTGGCCTCTGGGATCACGGTGCCAGGGGCCAGATGCACTGGGAAATTTTCTCAGTTGTGTTCCCATGCTTCTAGCTTGTTTTCATTCCTACATATAGTGGGATTTTTTCTTAATCAGGGCTTGATCAAAACTGTGATCCCTCTTTTTTTGGGTGCGCAGATATTGAGAAGATACCAACCATTTTATTACCTCTCCCACCAAACTTAAATAGTCCAGAAATGCACTTTATGCTGAAGAAGGTTTTACTTCAGACCTGTGATGTATTCTTGCTAAAAGGTAGAAATAAAAATTGGCTATACCTAAGATCAACTGCATACCCAGTACAGAGCGTATTTTAATTTGACATCCATTATTGACTTAAGGTAACGTCATTTTCAGTCATTAAAAGAGAATGTTTACTTGAATACAGCGTGTTTCCTATAGCCAAATTGAAAATTGTTTTCATTGTGTTGAATGGGCTTCAATATATTCAGGCCTTCTTGAAAAGAAAACAATTTAGGACGTTAAAATGATAGATATACTTTATTTCAGCTTTTAGTATTCCTCAATGGTTAAGTTTTTTTAATGTTGTTCCTAAATTTTGCCCATCTCTTATTAATTTAGGGAGTAATGTTATCTGTCATATAACCATCTTATAGATGAAGTGTCTCTTTTTTAAAAAAAAGATTTTTATAACATGATTTGATAGTAAATGCTACTCAATGCTAAAAAGATGTGTGTCTTGTAATTTAAAGATAAGGCTAATCGTAGTGTTAGAATAATCAGAAGGTAAATACCTGGCAAGTTTTACCTTGGGGATCTTATATAATATCTCAGCCCCTAGACAAAATTCTCTAAAAGGAAATCTGACAAGAAAGTTAATTTCAGCATTGCCACATACCATTATCGCTTAATGTAAGATACAGTCATTCATGTCTCTTTAACTAAAATCACTGAAGAGCTAGAAATAAGTTGAACAAACACAATTAATTTCATTTTGATGGTAATAATCAATGTCACAAACACACGCACAGATATTCTTTCCTGGACGTGCTCAAAAATAGAAGGGATGAGAATATAGTCCTCAACAGATATAATGCAGGTAGTATTAAGTTTAGTCAGAATGTTGAGATGGAATTTTATTGATTTTTTTAAATTTCCCACATACTGCAGCCACAGGTACAAATACCAGATCCTAATCCTAAAGGATTCAAATTCATGCTAGAAATAAACCACAGTGAAAGAAAACACCCGTAAATGGCATCTCTCCTTAAATTTGAGTCAAAGCTGACATTTTTGTTTTTATGAAAAGTGCTATATTATACATAATGACCAACTAAGACCTTTGACCCTAATTACTTCTTGCTAATAACAGTATTCTGTTGTACCTGGTAGAATCCATAATTCGCTGATTTGTCAGTGGCAGGCATTCATGGGAAACAGGTGAAGTCATAAGCCAATTAGTCACCAGCACTGTACCTCCATATACCAGTCTAATTTCCTCATTACCAAAATTAATCTGGCTTTTAAAAAAATTTCATAACTTCAAGTGATAGCAACATAAAAACTTTGGCACGCAAATAAATACTAAACCCTAATCTGTATGTTCTTCACAACAGAGATATTGGGGAAAAGATTGTAGTACAGTCCATGTAATAAATGGCAAGCTTTTTTATATGTGCCTCTGGGTTAGTAGCCCAAGTTATAAATTGTTTGTAAGAATGATGTCAAATTTTTGCATATCCTGTTAAAAATCAATCTTAGGGTGACTCCTACCTTCCCCTGATTCATCCTTTTTATCTCCGAAATCACAAACCCTGTCAATTCCACCACCCACATTTTTCTCTCTGAAGTTTCTCCTTTCCATACCCACAGCCTCCATTTGATGAAAACCTTTGCAACAGTATCCAAATGTATCACTTGTATCCCTTCCTCCTACCCCTCCTCTAAGCTACCAACAGCCATTCTAAACCACAAATGTTGGTCAAGTGATATTGTTCACACTCTTTCCTTTAATTTTCTAAAAATCAACCATTAGTATCTTATAGAAGAGTCAAGACTGACAGAAATTACAATTTCAGTACTGAAATGCTGCAGGCAAAACTTGCACTCCAGTTCACTCAATGAGAGCATGCTCCGGTGCAAGTGGGAGATAGGAGACCGGACTCTGGGTTACCTTCATTCAAGAGTTTCTTTGCGCCTTTCTGGGCGGTGGACATCTCACCACACTGAATGGGATGACAATGCCTAAATACATGTATTTCTTATACAATGTGAATTCGAAATGGAAGACATTTTTTTTAAATCTGGTACTCAACAGGAAAAACAGCTCTCTCTATGAAGATGGGAGGAAAGCTTGTCCAGGATGAATTTATTGACAGATGGCACATGGGCACTAATAGGGTTGCTTCATGAGAGATTTCAAGGATGATGACATTTTTTGAGATTCTTGTCTTGCTCTCTGCCTTTTGGCCTTAACCACTTGTCTTTTGGCTAAGTTGAGATTCTAGTACAATGCTTTTCAGTTCCCTCACAGCACTCATTTCCTTCTAGCACTCACTGTCTAGCTTTTGTGAACTATTTTTACTGCCCCACATGCATGCCCTTTTCATGTATCTGTTTGAGTCAATACAAAGCCTGGCATGAAGTAGATGTTTAATAAACATGTGAAAGTGTGGAGAAAACCAATTTTAGTTCTATTGCTATGTCAATAATTTTTACTTAGTATTATGATCATTATAGGCACATGCGATTGGAACTAAAAAAAAAAAAATCACTCATTTGGCACCAAAGCATTGCTAATATAATTTAGGGAGAAATGCCCCTGATTTCTCCACATACCATGTGGAGGCCTCATGAGCCCAGACTTCCTGACTGGTCCAAAGGACAACTGTAGTCCCAAAGAAAGGAGAATTTAGTATGTGGGCCTACCCACATTGTCCCTCTACCAGGTACAAATGAGATTTTCCTGACTCTGTTCTTTGTTATGAAGCTTTCTGCTCCCATATTAACAAAAGCAGAAGCATCTCCATTTCAGAAATACAAGTGCAAACAAACAATCTGTCTGTATAACATTCCTTTAAAGTCAGATGAGTTTATTTAAAGCATGGTAGCCTGGGAGGGGATGAAGACTGGCCAACCCTACCACAGAGCCTGCAAAAAACCAGTGGCCTGGCTGACTTTCCACCAAAGTCTATGTCAAGGTTTGTGGGGGCAGGGTAATGTTTCATACCAAATAACTCAGACAGAGGATTAAACACATTTCTATGCAACTGTGGCAGATTTGGGTTTTATTTTTACCCTACAGTCCTTAAATTACAATACCTCTTTTGATGTGGCATATGCACATTGTGTATTCTTAACTGCTTATTTAGATACATTTGGGACTTTCAGAAGCCTTTTTTTTTTTTTTTTTTCACTGTGGATGCCAATAAATATGTCTTTATGGGGAAGGGGACAAACTGTACTTTTATATTCCTGGTTTGAGGATCCTAATAAGGTTTTTAAAATTTATAACCTAATAATGAACCATGCCTATGACCACATCATACCAAAGGGTTTTTATTTTCCTTAAAAGGAAAGATGCAGATTTTTTAGTCTAAAAATGACCTGCTAGAGTTTCCCATCTGGAAATTCTAACTACCTTCATTGTCTGGTGTTTCCCTATTGTCTCTGAAAATTAAAATTATGGACAAGCTTCATTGAATGAGAGCAAGAAAGTCCTAGTTAAAGTATTTTCCTTTTTCACTAATAGCTAACTTCACCCTAGTCCACTATATCCTTGTTCCTTCTGTTCCATGACTTGTGGATACAGTATTATATTTTCTCTTTGACAATTGAGACATTTGTAATTTTTCTGCCATCACAATTATTCCTGAAAATGCTTTATAATGAGTGAATAGGAATCAAGAATAGCAGAAAGGACTAGGAAACCACCAAGGTGAAACATGGTGCACAGCACCTTAGAACAGTGCACCTGTCCTGGGTGGGAGACTAAGGAAACACAGAACTCAGGAGAGCCTGGAATCCAGTATACCCACACAATGGGGTCTGACCTTTTTGGCTGCAGACCAGGAGCCCTGTGCTCTGAAAGCCTACATCTTAATGATGTTTACAGCCACAGGGTCTATGAGAGAACATAAATAAATGGGTAGGGGATCGATGCCTATTGCTAGCCAGTGGCCAAGATCCCACCAGCTTGGAATTCAAAATTCTGACCTTTGAGATCATTGACTAGTGCTTTCAGTTCTTCATTCATTTGGAGTCCTACTGTCATTTAAGTGAATCGGTGACACTTCAATGACTTGGCATGTTTTTGCCCCTGGAGCCTTGTGTGTGAGGGCAGAGGAGGGAGATTGGAATTGTGGTTGGACTTCACTGCCAAGCATAGCATTGTGTGTTATCCTGACCTTTTTCTGGAGTTCCTGAGACCCTAATTGAGTAATCCTATTAGTGGTGTATTTTAGGAGAAAAGATTATAGAACAAAGAACAAATACTGTTCCATAATCTTGTAGAGAAAATATAATCATTTTCATATTATAGTAATCTATTGTTAATCATCATGCAAAAATGATATATCTTATTGACTTGGGAAACAAGTTATTTGAAAGCCTTATTCTTTTCATTTTTTGCTGTTTGGAATTTCCTATTTCATGCATTTTAGTCATCCTTTGGATCATGTCGAATTTGAAATTTCTTATTAAAGAAAAGTTGCTGTCTTTGGGGGTTCTTTTTAACTGATTTTCTGCTCTTTCAGATTTTATAGGGATGATAGTAGTAATGGGTAGGGAGATCTGCCTTCAGATCTTACTTGATTCAAGTAATGAGTCAGCTCCTGAATAAGAGAGTAAATTTCTGTTGATAACTTTAGGAACACAATTTGCCCTTTGTTCAAAACCATTTCACATTTTCAGACACATTATGTCTTAATCCTAGAATAAGTAGAAAATTTTAGAAAAATAAAAGAGGGGAGTGTATGGATTTATGGAAACAGGAGAAATGCGATTTCCTAATTAACATTCGAGTGTATTGAATTCCAGAGGAGGAAAGTCTACTTTGAATATTATTGTGTAGACAGAATGATTATATGCAAATTGCTTAGTGTATTTCTCTGTTTATATGCATGTATGTGTATGGAATCTGTGGGCTTTTTTGTGTGGGTGGATATGTGGTCAAATTATGTGGATGGGCTTGTTTGTTGGGAAGTATGGGGTGTATACAGGAAATTAGGAATTAGAAGCCCTTATGGTTTTACTTTAACAGAGGTAAGGATGGATTGGAGTGGCTTTCATTTTTCATATGAAATCATTTAGGCTGGCATTATTCTCATAATGTACATCAAACATAATTCAAACAGTTTTAAGAAATGAAATTCTCACAGAGAAGGTAAGCTTACAAAACTACAAAATTAGTAGGCATATTTTTAAAATTGGAACTACCTGACTCAGCAGGGAATAATTTTATTTCTATAAAACTCACTTCCAGGTCACTGAAGAAACAACTCTTCTACTATACCTTAAGTTCTTGAAAAACAACCTGAATAATTTAGCCCATTTAAGACAAATAGTTATATAGCCATCTGCCTAGCTATGCTTTAACCCTAAGCCAATGAGTGTGGTAACCGTGGAGAGCTCCAAAAAGAGTACCGTCTGCACGTAGTGTAGAACTGAAAAAGGACACCAGCACCCACAGATGGATTTGCCTACCACATTGAAATCAACATGGCAAAGATGAGAGGAACTGAAAAGTGTTTATTTCCTCAGGAAATCTCATATATTCATTCTGATGGGAACACATCCTTCAACAAACATTTAGTGAGAGCCTACTATGTGCCAGACCCTGCTCTGGATGCCAGAGAAGATTCATGAGAGAGCCCCTCCTGGTGCGTAAGGATCGCCATATACATGGTACGGGCTTCGACAGTCCAGGCGGAAGCAGATGATCCCTCCTTGGGGAAGGTGGACCTCACCAGGGAAGGTGACATTTGGGCTGGGTCCTGAAGGATGAGTAGGAGTTTCCAAGTGGAGTATGAGGAGGGCATTCCTGGCAGCAAGATCAATGCAGAAGAGGAGGACAAAATACGTGGCATATTTGGGGAATGGCAGGAAGTGTAGTGTGCATGGAACACAGGGCTAGGTAAATAGCGAACACTTTCTGGCTCTTACCAAAGAGGTCACAGTCTCAGCTGGCAGACTCTTTTTTTTTTTTTTTTTCTTTTTGGCCCATGCAGTGTTTTAAAAATATTTTGAATTAGTTGCCAAGATTTAAAAATTGGAAGATTTCTCATAAAATTCCAGATTTCTGGCTTCTCTTGAAAAAAAAAATCAGAAGATCTGGCAACACTGGGCCCACATTCCCACATGGCAACAAACGACTGGAGCTGGGTAGCAGCCCCTGTACCTCCTCCCTCTCGGAAAGAGGCATGTGCTTGCCAGTTCACCCCAGTCTCCACCCTGCCGTCTTCTCTCCATGTCCTGTGCTGGCTGCCTTTGAACCTGTGAGAAAATGGTGAACAAAACCGGCCATGATTCTGTTGGCATGGAGCACACAGAGCCGAAGATTTCCCAGGGAAAAGTGAGACGGCCTTGCATGTCTTCCTGAGGAATTAGGGTTTCATTCTTAGGCCTAGAAGGAGACAATAAATATATATTTTTTAAGTTTATTTCTTTATTTTGAGAGAGAGAGAGAGAGAGAGAGCGAGCATGCCTGGCAGAGAGAATCCCAAACAGGCTCTGCGCTGTCAGTGAGGAACCCGATGCAGGGCTCAAACTCACGAATGGCGAGATCATGACCTGAGCCAAAACCAAGAGCGGGAAGCTTAACTACTTAACGGACTGAGCCACCCAGGCGCCCCGAGGATAAATATTCTTAAGGCAGAGATGTGATTAAATTTGTCCTTCAGAACTCTGATGACACAATCAAAGTTGACATAGAGGGAGTCTAGGGCAAGAAATAAATAAAAGGCCACACGGTCACGGAGAGAAACCCAGACTAGGCAATGGTATCCTGCTTATGACCCTAAAAAAACCATATTCACACTTTGGACTCTTTTTAAGCATTTTTCTAAAGAGAGATCTCATAAGACTTCAAATATAGTAAAATATCAATTCATGTATTTCAAACATTAATATATAGAAAGCAAAAAGAAATTTTACCAGAGTAGCATGTAAAGAAATGGCAGCCTTGGAACATTTTGTACTGAGTAGCGACTGTTAAGCCTCAGGCCTTCAGACTAAACAGTCTCCAGGCTGTTCCATCAGTTCATAATTCACAATATACCATGATTCTAGCACTGCCTGGAGGAATTTATACATTAGATGAAGTTGACCCATTCATAAAGAAGAGTTTAGGGGGCTCCTGGGTGGCTCAGTCGGTTGAACGACCGACTTCAGCTAAAGTCATGATCTCACAGCTTGTGAGTTCGAGCCCCACATCAGGCTCTGTGCTGGCAGCTCAGAGCCTGGAGCCTGCTTCAGGTTCTGTGCCTCCCCCTCTCTCTGCCCCAACCCACTCACATTCTGTCTCTGTCTGTCTCAAAAATAAATAAACATTTAAAAAAATTTTTTAAAAAGAAGAGTTTAAAAACAATAAATGTATTTCCTGTCCTTGTTCTAGGTTTCCCCTCAACAAGAGAATATGTATTCCTTAAATTAGCTACTTATTTAGAGGCCAGAATTCTGCTCACCTCAGAAACTCTTTAGAATATGAATAGTTACATTTAAATGCCAGGAAAATGTACTGTGGTTGAAGGTTGTGGACAGGATTCCATCTATTCACCTTTACCTGCAGTTGTCCCTTTACCCTTCTCTTCATTGTGTCCTTTTCAAAGACTTGTCTAGAGCAGGGGAGGAGAAGAGCAAAGTTTAGAAAGGGCAAGGAATATCATGATGCCAGTGGACTTTTACACAAATGTGCAGTTGTGTAATTAAGAGGAAAACCAGATTGCTGAAGGTCTTCTTAGAATAACTAAAAATTCTTCAAATCCCTAATGTTTATACTCCAAGGGATTCATTGTCAAATAAAGCTGCTCATAAATGCCTAAATCCTCTATCCATACTGCCAAGGATTTCTCTCCTTTTCACAGTCAGAAACTTGGTTCTGTCATTCCTGTCAAGGGCAAATACTCAGATAACAGAGAAATGAGTTCTGTGCCTTCTGGACAGGTACATGGATCCACGTTGGGTGAACGAGGTCTCAGGATGCACAGCTGCCCTGAGTTGAGGAGGAAAAATACCTTCTAGGATGCCTCCTGACATTGTCAAAACTCTGGGTGTTCTTCTAACAAGATAATAAATGCTTAAAGCTTTTTATTACTAAATAAGTACGAGATCAACGGTTCTCGAATGACATGATGAACAACAGGGTATGTTGCAAATCAGTGATCACATTCTTTTTCTGAACTCTTGTATGAAAACAACTACATGAGCTTCTTCAAAGTAGAAACCTAGATCATAACAATAGCAAATGGCACTGTGTGCCAGACAGCTGATCTCAGTTATATGTATGTATCAATTACTTAAACCTCACCAACTCTATCAAGTGGGCGCTATTAATATCATTATCCCCATTCAGCAGATGAGAAAACTGAGGCACAAGGCATTTTAACTTATTTACCCAAAATCTCATAGCTGGAAGAGCTGGGTTTGAATTCTTACAGTTAAGTCTGGCCTCAACCACCATATTTCTCTTTCATGCACCTGCTTAAACACCCAAGGATATTGATGATACACAAATGTAAACCCCAAATCATCTCAGGCCCCCAATCTCACCATTTTCCTTAATCCAGAGTCTATTTCAAAGCCCCTAATATCTGTCATGTAAAGCTAAGATGCAAGACAGCCAAATTTCTCACAAAAATATAAAATAAAAAATGTTCTTCAAATATATCTTGACATTGCCACATCTGGTACAATGGGAAATAGCCATTACCAGTTAGTTTTACTTAATGTAAAAGATTAGGGTGATTAACTTCCTCTGCATTGTGCCATGGTCAAATTGAGTGCTCAATAGGTATTCGCTGGATGTGATTCATAGTCAAGAAATAAAGTTGGTTTTCCCAATCCCAGAGCTAAGCTGTGGATGGCTTCACAGAGAGATCTGTTATCATATGGAAAATCTTAGTGACAGAAAAGAAAGAAAGATAAAAAAAGAAAAGAAAAGGCAAGGGTTTTGAAATTCAATTTCCTAATTAATTACTCAGGTTTTTTTTTTATAGGACAAATAAGAATAACAATGCCTGTTTCATAGAAATGCTTTAAGACTGGAGACACTACCGTGCGCTAAGGAGTCACTGAGTAGAGATGATGATGATGATTTTTTTGAACTCTCTGAGAAGTGTTTCATTCTATTTCTAGTATGAAATCATTAACTGTGTTAAACCACCCACTAAAAATTAGTACTCTGTCTTTGGCTGCCATTGGAATCATCTAGCAAACTTTAAAACACATTAACACCAGGGTCTCACCTTCAGAAATTCTGAATTATTTGATGGGCATTTGGAATTTTTTAAATCTCCTCAACTTATTCTAATGTACAATCAAGATTGAGAATCAATGCTCTAGAATAATTCAATTTAAAATCAACATACAGAAATAAGTTGCATTTCTATATACTAACATCAAATATCTGAAAAATAAATAAAAACAACACCATTTATAATAGCATAAAAACATAAAATACTTAGGAATAAATTTAACTGTTGAGGTGCAAGATCTGTGCACTGAAAACTATAAAACATCAGTGAAAGAAATGGAGTAAGACACAGATAAATGGAAAGATACCCTGTGTTTATGGATTGGAAGAATCAATATTGTTAAAATGTTTGTACTATTCAAAGTCATGCATAGATTCAGTACAATCCCTATCAATTTCCAATGGCATTTTCACAGAAAGAGAAAAAACAATCCCAGAATTTGTATGGAACCATAAAAGACCCCAAATAGACAAAGCAATCCTGAGAAAGAAGAACAAAGCTGGAAGTATCACATTTCTGGCTTCAAAATGTATTACAAAGCTACAGTAATCAAAACAGCATGGTAATGGCATAAAAACAGAAACACAGACCAATGGAACAGACTTAGGAGTCCAGATATAAACTCTTGCACAAACAGCAACTAGTATTTGACAAGGGAGCCAAAAATAATCAATGGGGGAAAAGGATAATTTCTTTAAAAAATGGTTCTGGGAAAACCGGATAACCACAAGTAGAAAATGAAGCTGAACCCCTATCTTACACAATTCACAAAAAATAAAATCAAAATGGATTGGAGACTTAAACACAAGACCTGAAACTGTAAAACTCCTAGAAGAAAACATAGGGAAAAAAAACTTCATGACATTGGTCTTGGTAGCAATTTCCTGCCTAAGACACCAAAGGCTCGAGCAATAAAAGAAAAAATAAATAAGTGGGACTATATAACAGTAAAAAGCTTCTGCACAGCAAAAGAAATAATCAACACAATGAAAAGGCAACATACGGAATGGGAGAAAATATTTGTAAGCCATCTATCTGATAAAAGGTTAATATCCAAAATATACACGGAACTCCTACAACTCAATATCAAAGAAAGAAAGCAAGAAAGTAAGCAAGAAAGAGAAAGGAAGTAAGAAATAAAACCAATTAAAAATGGGCAGAAGTCCTGAATGGACATATTTTTCCAAAGAAGACCCACAAATGGCCAACCCGTACATGAAAAGATGCTCAACATCACTACTCATCAAGGAAATGTATATCAAACCCACAATGAGCTATCCCCTCATGCTTGTTAGAATGGCTATTATAAAAAAGATAAGAGGTAACAAGTGCTGACAAGGATGTGGAGAAAAGGGGAAACTGTGTACTGTTGGTGGGAATGTAAATTGGTGCAGCCACTATGGAAAACAGTATGGAAGTTCCTGCAAATATTAAAAATCACGTGATCCACCAAACCCACATTTGGTATATATCCAAAAGAAATGAAATCAAGATCTTGAAGAGATGTATGGTCCCCCTGTGTTCATTGCAACATTATTCACAATAGCCAAGATCTGGACACATGTACATGTCCATCTATAGGTGAATGGATAAAGTTGTGAGATATATATATATATATATATATATACACATATATATATTTTTATATATACACATATATATTTATATATATACATATATTAAAATAATATTGTTTGTTATATATATATAATGGCATATTATTCAGTCATGAGAAAGGAGGAAATCCTGCCATTTGTGACAACATGGATGAATCTTGAGGACATTATACTGAGTGAAATAAGTCAGACAGAAAGACAAATACTATGTGATCTCACATACATGTGGAATTGAAAAAAGCCAAACTCGTAGTAACAGAAAGTAGCGGGTGGTTGCCAGGGGTTAGGGGGTAGGGGAAATGAGTGATGTCAAATGATACAAATTTTCATTTATAAGATGAATAAATTCTGGAGTTCTGATGTATAGCACAATGACTATAGTTAACAATACATATTGTATAGTTGAAAGCTGTTAAGGGAGTAAATCTTAAATGTTTTCACCATATACACAAAAAGATAATTATGTGAGATGATGGAAGCGTTAACTAATCCTGTTGTGGTAATCATTTTGCAATATGTATGTGTCAAATCTTCACACTGTACACCTTAAAGTTACATAATATTGTGTGTCAATTATATCTTAACAAAATGCAATAAAGTATCTCAGTGATAGACATTCTTGTACACCATCAAATCTGTCATAAATATTCTAGTGACATTGGGACTTCTGGTTTAAGATAGTGTCAACCTAAGCAGCCTCTGATTCATAGTCAGCCAACAGTCTGTTTAAAATACCTATTAGGACATCTAAAATTATGAAAACTCACATTACAAAGGAAAATAAACACAAAAGTTTGTCACATGCCAGTATCTTCATGGAATTTCCACAAACAAGAGTGCTGTGAGGCAAAATTCACAAGCACAGTGGCATTCCGACTTGGTACAACTTGAATCAGGGGAAACCCTTTGGCTGATGAAAAGATAGAACAATGCTATTGTTAATCTCTCTTTGGTGATGCAGAACTAGATTAATCAGAAAAAGAAGCAGAAACTATGTCTCTACAACCAAAATGTTTCCCTGAAAGGACCAAAGCTAAGTTTTACCTTCCTTCCCTCATCAGGGAGTCAGTCTCCTTCTACATCTCTTCAGAGACTATCACAGGGTTTTGTAAAGAAGAGAAGTGATCAGGCTCATTACTTCCTGAGAAGATGTCCTTTTAGATAAAGTGTACCAGCAGGGTATAGTATGGTCAACAGTGGTACCTGCTCTAAGACTGTACTGTCCAGTATGATGACCTCTAGTCACATGTAACTATTTAGATTTAAATTAAATAAAATTACACAAAGTTAAAACTTCAGTTCCTCAGTCATTCTAGCCATAGTTCAAGTACCAAAGAGTAACACTGGCTAGTAGCTATTGTGCTTGACAATGCAGATCACAAACCATTTCTATCACCTCAGGTAGTTCTATCAGACAGTGCTGCTCTAAGATAAAATTCTTCAGTAAAATCTGAAACATTTCAGATATTTCAGGGAATAGTAATAATACTTATTTCATAAGATTTTTAAAGCCTACCATGCAAAGACCACCAGGAATATATCTGAAGCCAATGTTGGTTTAGTTTGGTGCATAAGGAAGAGGTATTCCAGAGGGACCCTGATGTATTTCAAGACACAGTGGTTTAGAAAGGGTGATTATAGCATATGGAGGGTTAGATTCATCTAACAATGGCCTTAACAAGGCATGTTGTTGGAACAATCTATGGTCTTTAAGCATGAGTTTGTGCAGTTACTGCTAGATCATTTTTTTCATGGTCTTATCTCAGTATATGGGTCTGAATGAGCTCGTGTTACAGAAGTTTGAGCCTGGATATTCTATGATGCACAAGATGGTTAGGCTTGATGCAGTTGATCTGTTTTGCATTTTTGAAAGTTGCACCTTCTGTTTCAATTATCAGTATCTCCTCCACTGCAGCCTAACTACCAGTATGGACATTTTTTACTTTCTTGGTGATAGATTATTTTCTTTGGGAATGTGATCATGTTGAAAGCATAGTACCTAAAAAATTCTTAGTTATAAGATGAATAAGTTCTGAGGATTTAATGTATGGTGTGGTGACTATAGTTAATAATACTGTATTGAAATTTGCTGGGAGTAAGAGAGTAGATCTTAAGCATTCTCACACACACAAAAAAGGTAATTATGTGAAGTGATGGATGTGTTAATTAACTTGATTGTGGTAATCATTTCACAATGTATATTTATATCAAATCATCACATTGCACACTTTAAATATATACAACTTTGTCAATTATATCTTGGTTTTTAAAAAAGAAAGTATAGTCTTTGAATCTATTTAAAAGGATTGAATATTTGTAATGATAGCTGTTTTGATAAGTATAGGCATTATACCTTCTGGCTATTTTCTTGGGGTGATTATTGATTGGATCATCTAGTATGATAGTGACTATACAGCAGTATTTAAGATCCTGGAGATGATGCATTTGGCAACTATAACAGAGACAAACATGGACACAAGGATTATTATTAATGGTTGAAACACATCCTAAATGCCCCACAAAGTATTTGAATCTTCCTTTTATACCTGTTTTCCCCTTTTTAATTTGGATATGGATTCTTTAACTTTGCCAGTGTCTGAAGAACAGATTAAGTATTTGGATGTTACCAAAGATGAGAGTAATGGCATGAATGAGGAATAGAGGTGTCTAGTAACCATTTAGAGATGTGAACTAGCAAGGAAGAATGAAAGGGCTTAGAAGGAAAGAATCCCAAATAGGCTCTATGCTCAGCACAGAGCCCAATGTGGGGCTCAATCCCAAGACCCTGGGATCATGACCTGAGCCGAAATCAAGAGCCAGATGCTCAACCAACTAAGCCACCTAGGCACCCCACTAACTTTTTTGTTAGTATGGTGGTAAAATCAGGGGCAGAACATAGAGCAGTTTTAAGCCTAAAATTATTAAATTAGCTATTTGTCCAAGGAATCATTTCAATAAGAACGTTACATGAAAGTTTTACAAACATAATTCACAAATGTGTGTTTTTCTAAACCAAAAATTTAAATACTATCAATCATATTTTAAAGCTCTTGGCACTTATTTTTCCTTCTTATCTTGTAACCCAGTAACTAAGACCATGCAGTTTTGGATTGTTTTTGTTTTTTTCAAAAGCTAACTAAGTCGATTTTGTTTTTAAAAGTCAATTGAGGCAAGAGCTTGTTACGTTAAACCTAATTTCTGAGATTTTTTTCCTGTGGTTAGATCTGGCTATCTGAATTAGATATTCCTAGAGTGACACATAATGACAACTTTTGTAATTAATTAATTTCTATAGTTTCCAAAGAGATGGGGTAGGGGGAAATTAAATGAGAGAAAGCCAGCTACAGTCCCGCTACAGACAAATATAGAAGTTACAGTTATAGACTGGGGGAGGGAGAGAGAGAGTCTGAGGTGGTGTTAAACCCCCCCTCACATAAGTAATCTAACTGCAGGGTACAAGTGTAGACACTGTGGTGGGACTTCTCATTGAAAGAACAGTGCCTAGACCCATTAAAGAGGCTTGTTCTTATCTGATCATCAGAGACAATTCTTGCTCATTTAAGCTGTTTATTGGAAATTGGGTGCCGCTGTCTGGCTTGAAGCCTCTGCGTTGTCCCAGAGGCTTCTAGTTCTTCTTTTTATTTTTATAGAGTTCAGGGAGGCCTGAAGTGAATGTGATCATAAGTCTGAACCTTTTTTTTTTTTTTTTGAAAGAGAGAGTGTGTAGCACATGGGAGAGGGGCAGAGAGGGAGGGAGGGAAAGAGAGAGAGAGAGACAGACTCTTAAGTAGACTCCACACTCATCACAGAGCCTGTCATGGGGCTATATCTCACGACCCTGAGATCATGACCTGAGCCCAAAATCAAGAATTGGACGCTGAACTGACTGAGCCACCCAGGGGCCCCAAGTCTGAAGCTATAAGTAAACTTTTTCTTTAAAATTATGGTTATTGGCAGGGGAGCCTGGGTGGCTCAGTTAGTTAAGTGTCTAACTTCAGCTCCGGTCATGATCTCACTGCGTGTGAGTTCGAGTCCTGTGTGGGGCTCTGTGTCGATAACTCAGAGCCTGGAGCCCGCTTCCGATTCTGTGTCTCCCTCTCTCTGTCCCTCCCCCACTTGTGCTCTCTCAAAATTAAATAAATGTTAAAATAAAAAATAAATAAAATTACGGTTATTGGCAAATCTTTTAGGGAGGCAATTTTAGAATCCAAATTGTGTTTGAAAATTTTCCTATGTCAATTAAACCATAAAGACCAAAGCATAGTTAAGATTTGTTTCCTTTTCTGTTCATGTTCAAAGTTCTCCAAAATGGCCACCATTAATTTCAAATTGCCCTTGATTAAATTATGCCATTTTGAACATTGCACATGAATTAAAAGTATAATTCAAAAAAAATATTTATAAATTAGATGTTTGACCCAGAGACACCATAGATTTAGATGAAGACCACCCCATGGGCACTGCAAGAGTAAGAATGGTGTTTCTACAGTCTCATGTTTCTGAAAGGAGAAAAAAGGCCAACCATCAATAAGGAGGGGCTGATAAACCCGAATAAAGTAGTCCTCAGGGAGCACAGAGACAAGACTCAATGCTTTAACAAGGTTTTAAAGGATGACTCCAGGCAAAGTTTGTTCAAAGGGTACCAACCTGGTGAGAACTTTTAAACTCCTCAGCCTTTGGAACCATCTCAAATAGGAATCCACAGGGCCTATGTTTGTGGTGACTGCTGGGCCTTATTTGACTGGCCCAATCCTAATAAATCAAAGACCTTTCTTTCTGGATAGTTAGAAAAGATCCATTCAGGAAAAAGCAGAGCCCAAAGATCAAATTTCTGCTCAGGAGTATTGACATTGGAGATTTGCCACAAAGGTTTATACTCTAAATGTCCAATATTTGAATTGCAATGTGACAACAGAGAAGAAATCTATTTGGTGAAAGAGTGAATTATATCCATAAATGGATATAAAAATCAGAGTCTCCACATTTTGCTTTTTAGGATACCTGAATAGCAGTCTCTGTGTCTTCTTGTTTTGAATTTGTCTTTTAGTCTTGGATGGGATAAGATTCACTGTGCTTGACATGAGGAGAAAAAAGAATTTGAGTGAATTTGAGTATTTCAACCTAAAGATGTGTGGAATAATTATTTTTAGAATCTAAGAGCTGTTGAAATTTACTCTTGGAAGAACTGTTTTTGTGTGTCTGCGATCTACTTGGACTCTGGGCTGGATGTGCTTGTCTCTGACTCACATGCTTGGGCTGGACACTACTGGCTTTCCAGGGTAGGGATGGGAAGGTTAACTGAAATACTCTCCTAACAGCACACATGTGCCAGCCACTACCTTTGCCACTCGTGTGTTATAAGTCTGAGTTGGCAGTCTTGGAGAGCAGAGTTCTTGGCATCTTTGACCAAGTTGGCTGACCAGTGCTACCTCTGCCCTGCTGCACTGAGGGGCGGACCCAGGGATTCCAGTCCTCCCTCATTTCTCCTTCACTCTCTGTGACCTTAAATTTATCAACAAGAAGACAAAATAACCATCTACCTTCATTAAGTCCCCACTGCGTAATTGTGGGTTTCCTAGTTTCCCAGCCTAGATAGGCAAATTCTTCCTGTGGCTTCTAGGGATGTTTAATTGGTAGGAATGAGGCCAGCTGCCTCCATGGCTATTATTTTTCTGCAAAGGAGGAAATAGTCAATTGATTAGGAGGAATTATTAACCTATTGTCATAGATGCTCTTAGGGGCAAAGAGAGAAATGGAAGTGTCAAAAACCAAAGAGCATATCTTGTTCTGAAACCAGTGGCTCCCACAGTAATCCCCACTGTGGCCCCTGTCTCATGTGTAGGTGTGGAGACCTACACTGGGAGGTTACCCCTGGCTGTTCTCCTCTGTGCCACGAAGGAAGGAGCACAGTTCTGTCATGGCAGATGAGTGAAAGGCCCTGGAGTCAGGAAGCTTGAACTTGGAGCCATCTCCACCTTTTAGGATTCTAGATTAAGTATTTGATCTAAAGACTCCATTTCCTCATCCTTAAAATGGGGATAAAAATAGTGCCAAACTCATAGATGTAGCCTACGACAATAATGAAGCAATCCATGTCTCCATCCCCTGCATATAGAAAGTGTTTATCAAAAGTGTTTAGGCTTTCCAGGCCAGATGGTCTCTGTTGCAACTCCCACCTCTGCCCTGGTAGTGTGAAAGCAGCCATCTGTAATACATAAAGGAATGGGTGTGGCTCTGTTCTAAGAAAACCTTATGTATAAAAACGCCGCTGGTCAGATTTGATCCTGGGCTGTAGTTTGCAGACCCCTAATCTAGGTCAGTCATTATCACATAAGTATTGTAGACCTGCCTGATGTACAAACATTGAGAGAGGAAAAGGGGTTCCCTAATTGAATGCAGAAACATAAGTAGGCCAGAATTTGGGAGTATGTGGTCATCAGCCTTTAATTCACTGTGTCAAAATGAGATGAGACTCAGGTTATATGAGTTTAAAGAATGACTAAGACAAATGTTCCAGAACCATTCTTTGACCCACTTCTGTGCTCTGCCTCTCCTGAAAATTCCATGGGAAGCACCTGGAAAGTCCCTGAGGCTCTGGCTAGGCTTGCATAAGAGAATGGAGTATTTCACAGCTGAAGTTTGTTGTTGTGACATAAAATGGTTTTGGATCTTCTCATTCTACGACAACGTATTTGAAGCTGTGTATATATAATGTGAAATAGGGTATAAGGTAGGTAATTTATTTGGTCACCATAATGAGCCACATCACATATTACAACTACTTCTGTTTGTCTATCTGATATCCTTTTCCCTCCCTCTTCCTTGCTGATGGGGAGCTGATTTTATTGGGGGAAGCAAAGTAGCCAAACAAAAAAAGAATTTGAATTCCCAGGCTGCCCTTTCAATTGGAGATGACCCATATGAGACAGTTCTGGACATTGAGATATAGGCAGAATTCTACTGGCAGATCTTCTAGGAATGCTGTGTTTTCCTTGTTAAAAAGGGACAGGCTCAGATGGCATGCACATTGGTGCTATGCACTTCCTCCTTCTTCCAGCTGAGAACACAGATATGATGCTTAAGAGATGGAGCAACTGTCTCATAATCATGAAAATCAGACACTGTGGAAGGTGGGACAGCTTACAGAAATAAACCTTAATCTTTGATGACTTCTTTACCTGTAATGCTTCCTTCTGGACTTCTAATTTATTTGAGAAACAAAAGACTTTATTGCTTAAGCCACTGTTGGTGGGTTTCTGTTAAATGTAGCCAAATTGGATTAACTGATTCCAAAATTTTCAAAGCCATGAAAATTAGTCCATTGTCAATATTGAAATGCTATCAAGGACTAAGTATAAAATCTTGACCTTGCTTTGTATAGTGTAAACAGTATACTTAAAAACAGGGCAGTGATAGATTGATCAATGCTGTGGTTCAGGTCCTGTCACTGTACATAATCTCATTTGTTGCAGTTTCAGAATTCCTGGTGGCTACCAAGGAAGGTATTTATGATGGTGGATGTGGGTCTATGAAGGAAACTGGTTGGCTAAACACAATCCAGGCGCTACATGCTTATTATAAGCAGTTTCACAAAAACTTGGCCGAAAATTAGAAAATCTTAGTGTTTGTGACTAGTACATAACCCCCAAGAGTGTTCCCACATTTTTGCTGTTATCTATGAAGTTCCTTAAGTTAACCATTTTATATAAAAGGAAAACATTGTTTCAAAGTTTTAATTATCCATTCCTGGTTCTCTACCCAGCTTTATAAATAAATTCTATTGAAACCATGTTTATGATGAGTAATTCTTTAAAAATTTTCTCTTAAAAGCCTTTTGCCATTAATATTTCAGTTAATTAAAAATGCATTATGCCTTAATCCTTTGTTAAATGCACAAAAGAAGAAAACAGCATATAATATTGAAGTTGGAAGTTTCTTTGGAATTGGGTGTTTGGGCTCACAATTGATGGTTTATTAATGTAAACCTAGTGGGGGGTAAGCCAAAGAACATTTCATGTTCTGATGTTTGCAAAAGAGATCAAATTTACAAGGGCATTGTTTTTTTCCTACTGAATTCCTAAACGTTACTATTAAAAGACATAGAATCTGTGTAATACAAACATGTGTGTCCCAAGGGACAGTTCAAAAAGATTGCTAAACATGGAAAGTTTATGGAAGAATCCAAAGTCAAATTAATATGCCAGAGCATGGATACTAACTTGGATTTTGGAAATGTTTTCCCAGATTAAAAAGGAGTTTTGGTGTGGGGCCCCATATGGAAAACATGCATAATTTATTTAAAAGACCAAAGCAAAAGTGAATTCACAGTTTGAAATCTGGATAATTATGCTATAATTAAAGGACTAGTTTGTTTTTGTTTTAAAATTATTGTCTTCAGAGTTTCCACCCACCCCCGCCCCCCCAGAGCTATTCAGGGATTCAAAAGTTTAGAGAGTATTTTCTTCATAGTCCTGAAAGTTTTTATCTTCTCTTTTTGTGCCACATAATACAATGAAATATTTTGAATTATCTTTTTATCACAATACAACAATAGGAACCTTTATATCCCTTCCCTCATTATGACTTTCTACTTAATAGAGTGTATCTAAATAAGGCCATAATATCAATGCGATTGAGTAAACTGGTTTGACTGACTACTTAAGTAAATGAGTCAGTTCTATAGGTATTATATAGACTCAATCATTCAAGAAATATTTCCTGAACTGCTTCAAATGTTGGGTCCAGTGGCAATGAATTGGGGATCCAATACCTGACCTCAGGAACTTAATAGCTACAGTTCTATGAAGATTCCAAAACATTTTATCAATCATGCAAGATGTGTTTAGAAGCACAGTGAATCTTCAGCAGAGACTAAACCCTTAACTCATCCCCTCCCCACTTTATTAAATGATAAGCAAACAAAAATTACAGTTCTATGAAGGAAGAGTAAAAATTTTTTTGCAATATCTAAAAATTCTGTGTAATAGATTCCAATGAATAAATATATATTTTTAACTTATTCTACAACCCATAAAGAAATGAAAGTAATTACATATTCAAATTTTAAAACTAGTTTTGAGGATAAAATACCCAAGATGCAAAAAAGTTTAGGACATATACAGTTGTGGTAGCAACTGAATTTTAGTTTCCACACTCCCACACTCCTTTCTCTCTTCCATATATATATATATATATATATATATATATATATATACACACACACACACATTGTATAATTATATATGCTCAAATCATACAGTGATTCTTTATCTTTATCTATGAGACTAGGCATTCTATTAAATGCCCACACAAGTAAATTATACTTAGAAGGAATAGTTTATATATTCATTCTTTTGACATAAATCCTGGTAGAGTTAATTTTCAGATGATCAAGCCAAGAATAAAAAATATATTATTCTGTGTTTACTGTTCCTGAAATCTATTAGATCTAATGCACTATAGACTAATGTCACCTTTAGTTGTTCAAACTTGAGTATACAAGCACACTACATAAGCAAAAACTCTAATAACTGGGCATAAGAAAATACAGTGGAGAGATGAAATCAAATATAACTTACAAACAGTGCTAGTCTGACATACATGTAAAGGTATCCATAATCATCCTGTTAGATACTAACATACTAGTTAGATTTAAATGCATAAGCAGTTCATGTAAAGGATGGTAATTGTAATACTTTAAAAAGTCAAACCTAGCATCTCTCCCTGAGACCAGGGAGGAAGAGATGGAACTAACTGGTGCTGGAAGCTGTCCTGAGGTTCCTTTGAAGACTTCTAGATTCAGTCCTCATACAGAGTTCACATTGTCCCTTCTCTTGGCTGAGAGCATCCAGACAGATGTGTTTCCACCATTGCTAGTTTGAAGGCTCCATTCTCTCCACCAAGTGAATTACGTTGAACAGAGTGGGAATAGATCCATTCTCTGTCTAGATTCAACAGAGAGAGCCTGAGAACCACTTAACAGACTGCTCAGTTATCCTGTACAACCCCAATAGCTCTGCTCAGTTCACAGTGGCCCCTGGATAGATTTTTGCTAAAGGTGTGGGTGAGTGCAGAATTGCCCTCTTGTCATGGAGAAGCAGATCCCACTGGGAAGGCCAGTCTCAAGTTCCAGATGAGATAGATAGATAGATATGAGATAGATAGATAGATAAATAGATATATCGAGAGTGAGAGAGAGATATCACTCAGCCATAAAAAAAGAATATCTTGCCATTTGTGACAATATGGATGCACCCTATAGGGTATTATACTGAGTGAAATAAGTTGGACAGAAGACAAATACCATATGATTTCATTTATATAGAGAATCTAAAAAATAAAACAAATGAACAAACAAACAAAAAAACAGAGACAGAATCATAAATACAAAGAACAAACTGGTGGTTGCCAGAGGGAAGAGAGTTGGAGGGGTAGGCAAAATAAGGGAAGGGGGTTAAGAGATATAAAATTCCAGTTATAAAATAAATAAGTCATGGGGATGAAAAGTACAACATAAGGAATGTAGTGAATAATATTGTAATAATGTTGTATGGTGAAAGACAGTAACTGCACTTATGGTGAACATTGGGTAATGTGTAGAATTGTCTAATCACGGTGTTGTATATCTGAAACGAGTTAACATTGTATGTCAGCTATACTTCAATAAAAAAAAGAGTAAGAACGCTTACACGTTGAAATTAAGAGGGATCAAATTGTAAAAGATGAGATGTGTCACTGATAACACAGTCCCAAAACAAATCAGTCAATATGTGATTGAAAAGCATGCAAAATATAATCAAGGTGATGACAAAAAAGGCAGGGCTAATGTATAATTATAACTAAGAAAGATTAAGTCAAAATAATTGCATGGCATTCCATCTGAGAATAAGTTAATGTGGCATACTGAAGGGAATTCAGGGAGTCTGAATTAGACAGTACAGGACCTGGGCTCCAGGTACATGTCCAAAGATGGACCCTCCATGCATTCTGGACTTCATCTCTCCCTTTGTAAAGTGGGGGTGTGGAGCCAAAAACACAAAGACAACTTCCAGAGGTGTTGCCTCTGCCTCCTTTTTTTTTTTTTTTTTCTTTTTTGGACCCTTGGAGCCACCTTCCTTTCTTTACTGCCAACCTGTCTTTTATCCTAGTGTCTGTCTGTTATGGATGCATCTCATTGATTCCTAACAAAAGTGGCTGTTGAATGTTGGAGGAGTACTTGCAGTGTGCCAAGGAGCACTTTATCTGCTCTATTTCATTTACTCTTCCCAAGAGACAATGACATTGTTTCATAACAACAAATATTCATCTAAATCATTACCTACATTGTATCGCAGCAGTATATCATGTTTTTAAATGTCTTAATGTTGGCAAGTTAAACTGTTTTCAATATTATAAAATTATAAGGATAAGTAATAACATATATGTGTTTATTATGTGCTATAATAAACATTATATATATATATATATATATATATCATTCATTTATTCATTCAATAAACATTTGTTGAGTGCCAGTTATGTGCCAGGTATTAGAACTATGAAGACGAATGAGGAAATCCTATTCCTTGGCTTCAAGGAGCTTACAGTGCATTGGAAAATGTTAAGTAAGTAAACAAACAATTAAAATACAGAGTGAGTACATAATTGGAGTAAAAGGGAGGAGTGATCAGGAGAAGTTTCCTGGAGGGCAGTCCTGAAAGATGAAACACTACTGGTAGAGATACATGGCAGAGGGTCCCTGCTGGAGAGGAGAAATGGAGGGTTTTACGGAAACTGAAACATGTACAATAGGGCTAATATATTTTACCAAGTGCTAGCAGCAACCCATTTAGTCAGTGATGAAACCAGTTTTGTTAGTCATGCCAATATTTCATTTAAAACAGAAGGGAAAATGTCAGAGTGCATCACTGTAGAAAGGTTAAATCTTGTTTTAAAAAAACTTTTGTTTCATTATTATGCGTGAACCAAGTTAAAAATGTTTGAAAAACACTGAGCTAGAATGTCAAGGATGTGGGGAGAGGCAGTGTAGGGAGTGTTAAAAATGAGATCTGGAATGAATTTATACTATATCCTGAAGACAGTAGGAGTCATTGAAGAATAATTCAGGAAATAAGGTGATCAGTTTTGTGTTTTAGAAAGATCCCGCTAAAGAAAAGATTAAAGAAGTGCCAGGAGACAGCACAAGTGGCTATTGTGGAAAGGCAGAAGAGATGGAGATGGTCTGGACTAAGAGACTAGCACTAGGGATGGAGAGAGAGCCCACTGATGGTTGGCTCAATATATAAAGGTAACAATTTGTACTGTTGCATAATTCCCTCCAGCAGAAGCAGTAGGTGATGTGTAGGGAAGAGAAGGCAGAATGATTGATCTGTACTTGGGATGTTGACCAATAAATACAGTGGGATGACACGGGACTTGGGACTGTTGAGAGAGTGATGGACATGTTAGGCTGTGTGGCCCAATCTGGATTTTAAAAGAAATTAAACCCAGAAACTGATTTTAAACAAAATAATAATAATAATAATAATAAGTACAAGACATCTGCACCAGAATGGCCAAAATGAAAAAGGCTGGCAAGTCCCAAGGGTTGGAGAAGATGTGGAGCAACTGGGTCCTCATATACCATTGGTAGAAGTGAAAATTGGTCCCATTACTTTGGAAAATGAATTGGCAGTAGCTATGAAGGCTGATCATATACAAACGTTATGATCCAACTGTAACTCTTTTAAGGACTCTTCTTCTCCAAAAAGAAAAGCTTGCATGTGTCCCAAAAGACATGGGCAAGAATGTTCATTGCAACGCTATCCCTATAACAAATTGAGAACAAAACATTCATCAATAATAGAATGAATCGACTGTGATATATTTATACCTTAAAATAGTTTACTGTCCTTTGCAAAAATCATTGGATAATCTTCCAAACAGAACAGAGAATGAAGAAGCAGACACAAACAATACATATAGCATGATTCCATTTATAGAAAGATCAAAAACTGATAAATCTATGCTGTGAGAAATCAGAACGGCAGTTGCCTTTGATGAAGGCCAGTAATGGCTTGGTAGGACTCAAAGGACCTTCTGGGAGTTGAAAATATTGTTATCTCTTCATCTGGAAGGTGATTACATGAGTGTGTTCTCTGTGTGAAAAATCATCAGGCTTTCTGTTTATGATTTTTTTTATTGTGAAATATATTATCCTTCCGTTTTTTGAAAAGTAGAAATTCAGCAGAGATTTTTAAATTATTTTCTTAGAGTAAATTCTAAAGCACAACTGCTGATTCCATAGAGATGCACCTTATCTGCCCAAAGTTGAGCTTCTCATGGACTTCACTTCATGGCCCTGTAGTCGTGGCAAGACTTCTCTCATATTTTGTTTCATGTTATTTTTATTCTCATTCTTCATCTTTTTCCCTCCCACATGCCCATCGTAGTGTATTTACTATCTACTCTTTCAATTCATTGTCTATTTTTCTTTGTAGAAATACATATATCCTTGAGAAATTCATGGTGGTTGTATGTTTATGTGCTTTTAATATGTATAAATGACACTGTGCCAAAAAATCTCATTTTGTTTCTTACGTATTAGACTTAAATAATGTGATTTTCAGATATATCCATGTACAATGAAAATACAACTAATTTGTTATCATTGCTACAAGGCATTCCTCTGTATGCACGTGTTTACTTACTCATTGCCGGGGGGGAATGGATCTCTAGGTTGCCTCCCACCCTTTGTGGCCACAAACTATGCGGTGTCTTTATGGATCTGGGGAGAGCTGATAACACACATTTTATACACTTTTCATCCTCATCATCAATTTTTTTTTCAGGAAGATTCAGCCACTTTCCCATCAGGTTTTAGAACTCTTTTTCATTTTTTCCCGATCTGATAAGCAAAACACTCTCGATACAGTCTTCATTTGCATTTTTAAATATGAGTATGATTAAATAACTTTTTTTAATTTTTTGATGTTATTTTTGAGAGAGAGAGAGAGAGAGAGAGAGAGAGAGAGTGCAAGCGGGGGAGGGGCAGAGAGAGAGACACACACATAGAATCTGAAGCAGGCTCCAGACTCTGAGCTGCCAGCACAGAGTCCGATGTGGGGCTTGAACTCACAGACTGAAAGATCATGACCTGAGTCGAAGTCGGATGCTTAAGTGACTGGGCCACCTAGGTGCCCCTTAAATAATTTTTAATGCTTTTTTTTATTCATTTGTATTTCTTATTGGTCAACTGTTTGTTCATGCCCTTAACTCACTTTTCTTCCATGATTTTTTTTTTCACTCTTAAGAGGTATTCCTATATTAAAGAAAAATTGACCTGTGATCATTATATTACAGATATTTCCCTCATTTTATTGCTTGTGTTTTAATTTTGTCTATCATGGTATTGCTGGTGAGGATAGGAGAGTTGCTTTTGAGTTTCTGTTTGTTTGCTGTTTGGTTTGCTTTTGGCCTTATAGTTTCTTTTTATGGTTTTGCCTTTGGAGATAATGCTTAAGAAGAGCAAAAAATTCAGAAAAATTCAATTATATGTTAAGAGGTAGGAAAGTGTGGGAAAGGGGGAGTGGGGTTAAAAGGAATGTTAATCCTATCAAGGCAACTGGGGAAGACAGTAACCAATCAAACCAAAGGGAACCATATTTGCAAAATAAATTTTTGATGTTAGGGCATTTCCAAGAAAGACTCCAAAAATGTATGGTTTATTCAACTGACTGACCTCAAATTTACAATTTTCACACTTGAAAAGTAATGTACTAAACCCCCCTCTTTGGCCCTTAACTTATCTGTAACAATTACGATTGATATTTCAATAAATGTGGTCAAATGTTTTTAATTACCCAAGGCTTTAACATCTATAGTTTTCTTTTTAATTTTTTTAATGTTTATTTTTGAGAGAGAGAGAGACAGAGTGTGAGCAGGGGAAGGGCAGAGGGAGAGGGAGACACAGAATCTGAAGCAGGCTCCAGGCTCTGAGCTGTCAGCACAGAGCCCGATGCAAGTCTGAAACTCACAAGCTGTGAGATCATGACCTGAGCTGAAGTCAGATGATTAAGCAATTGAGCCACCGAGGTGCCCCTTTAACATCTATAGTTTTAAACATACTTGTATTTTACTGTTATTACATATTTTGCTGATGTTTTATCTTAGATTTGCTCTCTTGGTATTTGGGATTTTGCTTATTTGTTTGCTTTGCTATATTTTGGTGATATTTTATTTGGTAGAGACTGTGAAAGGTAACTTCAGTTTCCTAGGGAAATGGGTCCTCCTGTCACTTGTGTTTTCTCTTTGGTACAGTAGAAGTAAACAAAGAACAATTAAAATTCCCCACTTCATCCTTAACAAAATATTAACAATGTAAATCAAAGCAAAATACAAAAAGGATAATATATCGCAACCAACTGGGGTTTATCTCAGGAATGCAAGGCTGGCTTAGCATTCCAAAATCATTCAGTAGATTTTACCACATTAGCAGATAAACAAAAAAAAGCCACATTATGATTTCAATAGATTCAGAAAGCTCATTGAACAAAATTCAATGCTTCTTCATAAAAAAATCTCTCCTAAAACTACAGATTGAAGAAGATATCCTGGCTTACCGAATATCCTCCTTGTGATGAAGTACGTGATGAGAGACAGTGAACAAAACACAGATCTATGATCTCAGAAATTATTACAGGGATAGGCAGAGCACAGAGGAGCACATAGGAAACTATGCTTATTATACTACAATGGTTGATGCATGTCATTATAAATTTGTCCAAACTCACACAATGGACATCACTACAGGGAACCCTGATGTTTTTTTTTTTTTTTTTTTTTTTAATGTTTATTTATTTTTGAGAGAGACAGAGAATGATCAGGGGAGGGGCAGAGAAAGAGGGAGATACAGAATCTGAAGCAGTCTCCAAGCTCTGAGCCATCAGCACAGAGCCCAGCGTGGGGCTCCAACTCATGAACTGTGCAATCATGACCCAAGCCGGAGTCAGGAACTTAACAGACTGAGCCAACCTGGTGCTCCTGGAGAGCCCTGATGTTAACTATGGACTTGAAGCGATAACAATGTGTCAATGTAGGTTCATCAACCGTAACAAATTTTCCATCTGGTGGGGATAACAGAGTATACTATGCATATGTGGGGGTAGAGGGTCTATAGGAAATATTTGTCCTTTCTCCTCAACTATGGTGTGAATCTAAAACTACTCTAAAAAGTAAAATCTGTTTAAAAATAACATCATAATATAAATAATACACAATCATAAATTACACAATGGACTATGATGTAACATATAGCATATAATGAGAAAGACAAAACAGAAGTCAAAACTTCATTTAGTTGTGCCTCTTTGAGAATATTTCATTTTATTTTATTAAAAAAAATTTTTTTAGTTTATTTATTTTGAGAGAGAGAGTGAGACAGAGAGAATAAGTTGGGGAGGAGCAGAGAATCCCAAGCAGGTACCACCGTGTCAGCCCAGGGATCTATGTGGGGTTCAATCCCATGAACCATGAGATCATGACCTGAGCTGAGATTAAGAGGTGGACTGAGGGGCGCCTGGGTGGCGCAGTCGGTTAAGCATCCGACTTCAGCCAGGTCACGATCTCGTGGTCCGTGAGTTCGAGCCCCGCGTCAGGCTCTGGGCTGATGGCTCAGAGCCTGGAGCCTGTTTTCGATTCTGTGTCTCCCTCTCTCTCCGCCCCTCCCCCGTTCATGCTCTGTCTCTCTCTGTCCCAAAAATAAATAAACGTCGAAAAAAAAATGCCACTTTTAAGAGGTGGACTGAGCTTAGCCAACTAAGCCACCCAGGCATCCCTAGGATGCATCATTATATTTTAAAATGACCACGAATAAATGGTAAAATTTTCAAAAAGTATTAGGACACACACATTTGTATCTATAAGAATAGACTGGTTGTCCCAACACCACTGATAAACAAACCATTTTCCTCCTCACTTATAGTAAATGCCAACTTTATCAGTCACTAAATCTTCATGTAATCTAAGGAATATTGGACCTTCTCTTTTACCTTACAGTTAATTTCATCACATTATCATCCACACCGAACAAAAACCCAATAAATATTCTTTTCCAAAAGCATTGAAAAGCATGGTGGATTTGGTGGGATGCTGACAAAGGCATTATACATCTCTACATGCAGTAAAACTTGATGAAAATTCTTTTTCACTAACCCTCTTGCCCTCTACCATAGTTTTATCCGAGTCTCTCCCACTCACCACCCCACAGCTTTTTCCTCTGCCTCATGTTAGTCCCCACAGCACGACCACCTCTTCTAGAAGCAGCGACTCCTGCCCAATGATATTTCCCACTAACAGACTCCTTAAAGAAGGGGCCCATCTCTTATTTCAAGGGTGCAACTCCCCAGGAATTCAGGCCTATGGACTTGGTATTCTTTCCTGTCCTTTGCATGACTATACAGCACTTCTTTTATTACCTTAGTCATGGGTTTTAATATCTGATAGGGTAAATAATAAATAAACAGTCTTTCTCATTATTCTTCTTTTTAAAATATTTTCTTGGTCGATCTCGTTCCAGATAAACTTCAGAATCATTTTTGCTCTGACCTTTCTCTTGCTTGTAGTTTTTAAAAATTTGTTTTGAGGAGCACCTATGGTTAATTAATCAATTTTCCAGCTTTATTGAGGTATAATTGACAAAATTATAGTCAAAGTGTACAACATGATATATACATACATATGATTTGATGTATACACTATGAAATGATTCCCCCAATCAAGCTAATGAACATACCCATTACCTTATATGGTTATTTATTTATTTATTTATGAGAATGTTTAAGATCTACACTCTTAGAGGGGCTCCTGGGTGACTCAGTCGGTTAAGCATCTGACTTTGGCTCAGGTCATGATCTCAGGGCTCATGGATTCGAGCCGCGTGCATCTGGCTCTGTGATGACAGCTCAGAGTCTACTTAGGATTTTATGTCTCTGTCTCTCTCTGCCCCTCCCCCACTCACGTTTTCTCTCTCTCAAAAATAAATATTTTTAAAAATTAAAAAAAATTTTTTTTAAATATGTTTTTTTTTAAATATGTTTTTAAAAAAAATTTTAAAAAGATCTACTCTCTTAGCAAATTCCAAGTATACAATACAGTATTATTACCTATATTCACCATGCTATACATTAGATCCTTGGATTTATTCATCTTATAACTAAAAGTTTGTACCCTTTGACCAACCTCTCCCTATTTCCCTGCCCACCCCCTAGCCCATGGCAACCACCATTCTACTCTGTTTCTGATTTTAACTTTTTATTTATTTTTAATAATTCCACATACAAGTGATTCCTTACAGTGTTTATCTTTCTCTAACTTATTTCACTTTGCATAATGCCCTCCAGTTTCATCCATGTTGTTATAAGTGGCAAGATTTCCATCTTTTTTATGGTTGAATAATACTTCAGTGTGTATGTGTATCATATTTTCTGTTTCCTTTCGTCCATTGATAGACACTTAGGTTGTTTCCGTATCTTGGCTATAATGAATAATGCTGCAACGAACATGGGAGTACAGATACATCTTAGAGACACTGATTTTATTTCCTTTGGATTTATACCCAGAAGTGCAATTTCTGGATCATGTGGTAATTCTTTTTGTAATTTCTTGAGGAGTCTCCATACTGCTTTCCACAGTGGCTGGACCAACTTACATTCCCAACAGTACACAAGCATTCCCTTTCTCCACCTCCTTGCCAGCATTTTTTTTTTTATCTCTTGGCTTTTTTAGGAAAGACATTTTAACAAGCGTGAGGTAAGATTCCGTTGTGGTTTTGATTTGCATTTCCCTGATGACTAGTGATATTGTGTACTTTTTCATGTACCTATTGGCCCTTTTCTTCTTTGGGAACATGTCTTTTCAGATCTTTGCCCATTTTTTAATCAGGTTATTTGTTTTTTTGCTATTGAGTTGTGAGAGTTTCTTATATATTTTGGATATTAATCCATTATCAGATTTGTGCTTTACAAATATCTTCTCTCTGGGGCGCCTGGGTGGCGCAGTCGGTTGGGCGTCCGACTTCAGCCAGGTCACGATCTCGTGGTCCGTGAGTTCGAGCCCCGCGTCGGGCTCTGGGCTGACGGCTCAGAGCCTGGAGCCTGCTTCCGATTCTGTGTCTCCCTCTCTCTCTGCCCCTCCCCCGTTCATGCTCTGTCTCTCTCTGTCCCAAAAATAAATAAACGTTGAAAAAAAAAAATTAAAAAAAAAAAAACAAATATCTTCTCTCATTCCATAGGTTACCTTCCTTGCTTATTGTTTTTAACTGAGATTTTATTTAGTATTGCATTAAATTTATTGATTATTTGGAAGAACAACTTTTTTCCCACAAAATTATCTTCCTATCTAGAAACTTAGTTTATATTCCTATTTAAAGTCTTCTTTCACATACATTGCACAATGTTGTCTTTTTCTTCTTATACGTCTTTGTGAATTGTGGTAAGTTTATCAGCAAACTGGAAGAAGATACTTTCTAAACATTGCAGATTACCCAGCATCACACTTAATGTAAAACACTAAAAACTCCTTTAAAGGAAAAAACATAACAAAAATATCCATAGTATCTTCTACTGTTCAGTGTTATTATAGAAATTCTAACCAATAAAATAAGGACATAAAAATAGGAAGATTAAGTTATCATTCTTTACAGATAGTAAGTTTGTGCACCTGAAAATCAAAAAGATTCAACTGGGAAACTATTAGAACATATAAAACCTTTAATCAGTGTATTGTTTACAACATTACTGTGCTAAAAATTTGTAGCTTTCTAATAGACAGCAATATCCAGTTTGGAATAGGAACCATTAAAATCTGGACAAATGACACCACAGATCATATTGACTTTTCAGGCCCCACCAAAGGAATTTTCCTATGGATACCTTCTCAAAGTAGCCTAAGTGCCCCTAGGTTTATTATTATTATTATTATTATTATTATTAATTATTAATGTTTATTTTTCAAAGAGAGAGAGAAAGAGAGTATGTGCACAAGTGGGGGAGGAGCCGAGAGGGGGGACAGAGGATTGGAAGTGTGCTCCACCCTTGACAGCAGAGAGCCCAAGGCAGGGCTCAAACTTACAAGCCTTGAGATCAAGACTTGAGCCGAAATCAGACACTCAACTGAGTGAACCACCCAGGAGCCCCATAAGTGCCCCTAGTTTTAACTCGCATACTCACTATGACAATTTCAGCTCTGCACTTGCATGAATTTCCAGGTACTATATTGTCTGACCATTTGTCTCAGTGAGATTCAAGTGCTTTGTGGACACGAATCTCATCTGTGTTGTCCTCGTTCCTGCCAAACAAAAGACCTTCTTGGATCTCTGACATGGTATGTCACTTGCTATTCAGTGTGAAGTGTGTGGCCCTCAGCACAGGGGTAAGAGCAGGGACAATTGAGACGTAGGTGGGTTCAAATTCCAGGTCCACTAATCTAGTACATGATCATGAGGAAAGTTCTTAAACTCTTCCTTGTCTCACAATTCCTTCAACATTGAAAAGGCAAAATAGTAGTGTCTACTTCATAGGATTTTCTGAAGGTTAAATGGAAGTGATGTGCACTTAGCAATGTACTTGGGCATCTCCTAAATATTAACAAGCTGGTTGACTGCCAGCTGATGATGGTACAAATAAATTACCAAGCTGGTAATAGTAGGAGTAAAAGTCAGCATTTTAGTGTGTTGAGGTAATTTATCATCATTACCTGAACTTACTTGGAATGTTTAAGATGAACTAAAATAGATCCAGGATGTTGGGTTGACTGTCTCTACCCTCCATCCACCTGTACTACATGATAAAGTCTTTGTTAGACTCTGAACCCAGGATGAGTTCCAACCACCGTGGCTTAGGTCATGGGGCCTCTGTCATGCAGTGTCAAGAAAGTGGCTGTGGCAGCCTGTCAGCCATGTTGACCACCTAGCAGTGGTGAGAATTTCAGACCACCAGGCTGATATCTTCTGAAATGTGTGACACCACGAAGAAAGCCATAGCTCTTCTCTGCTTGGCATAACTGCTGCAGAAATACAATTACTTCTTTTTCTAGACACTTTTAGAAATTCAAACCGTGCCTTTTTCCAAAAAGGGATGTGAAATTGCTTACATGCAAAAGCATAGTGCAGGATGAAAAAAGTAAGTGAAGAAATTGTGGGAAGAGGGAAATTAGAGTAGGACAAGGAGCTAAAGCTGGGGATAACATTATCACACAAAATACATACCTAAAAGTTTAGTGTAAATTGTGAAATAGGGGCAGGACTTTGACTCAGCTTCTTAGCATCAGAAGCAAAAAGAGTGAAATCTTTTCATGAAAGTTGTTCAGGAAAATGACAATCATTCCTGACGCTCAGTTCTGAGAGAAATTTCTCTACCGAGTAACCATACATTAGAGAGTAATGCCCCATAACCTAGTTGACAAGGCCCTCAGCAACATATAAACAGTGAACAACATAAGCCCTCTGTGTCGGCAGCTAAGGGAAGTGCTTGATGTTTTTACACCCATTCATCCTCATACAAAAAAGATTGAAAATGTCTCCTTTTTTGATTGGCAAACTCTGTTAGATAAAGGAAGACAGATGTTATGAATGACCATAACATGTGGTTCAAAATTCATGAGGCGAATTTTGGTTCCTTTGAATTCCTGTCGTTAAATGTTTGATGTAGCTGGAAGGGCCTGGGTAAGAATTTTGTAGCAAAAAAGGACTTTCACACTGAACTCTGTGAATTCTTTGCTGGCTTTTTATTCCTACCCAATACAAACCATCCTTTTTGTAACTCTGCAGGGTACTTAATGAACAATATTTTATTGTAATAATAATGTGAACTGCACAGTTGATTTACTACCCACATGACTACTGTTCTCTTCCTTCTATTAAGACTGGTTTTGTGTGTGTTTTCAAATATGTAGACTGAGCACTAAGAATGATGAGGGTCGCTTAGAGGAAAAGACGCAGAAACAAAAGGAAGGAGGTGGCACACGTTTTTATGGTCTCTGATCTTTGTGCTGGTGCTCTTATAGATACAGAAATGGAGCAAATGTACACTTTATGGAACACAATCAGCCTGGGCAAAGACTGACTGTCCTGTATTTGGAATTAGTTTTGGAAGCAGAACAGAGGTGTGTTTTTCATTATGCCACATTGGATTTTCGCATTCGAGAGTATAATTACCAAACCCAGCCCTCAAACCACTGCAAAAACATCACATGCTTCTTACACACATTTTTTCCCTTCAAACTAGCACTCAAGCGCCCACCAAGGGCCCTGCCCACAGTAGGGTTAGTTTAAAATTCTTTTCAAACACTGTTGTAACATGGCTCTCATCCACAAAACAAGTATTATCAGCAGTTAAATCACAGGATTATTCTTACATTATAGATAACTAGGTGCATTTAATGTATAGTAGTTATTTTTGGAAGACCCTGGGTCAGACTCCCTCTGTATAAAATGACTCTCCAGGAGTCGGGCTGTCAGCAGCATGCCAGTATCTCTTTCAAGCCTATAATGAGCCCGTGCTACAAACTTGAAGTCTAGAAGGCCAATTCAGTTTGGAGGTTAACTTCCATTAAAATTTAGAAATGGTGCTAAGGAGAAACAAAGACCAAAAGTGGTGCACATTTTATGCTCATTCTCTGCCTGAGAGCCCATTTGGGGTCAGTGAGAAATCCTAAGTGCTACATCTTCTTACACTCCCCCTTTCTCGCTGCAAACCCACGATTCTCCCGCTCATCCCCGTGGGCTGGGGCATGGCAGTAACTGAGGCCTCCTGGGCAGAAGCGGTTTCTCACTGAATTGTATTCTAGCAGCTTCAGTGATTGAATGCACTTCTCAAAGGACCACAGTCAAGAGGAGCAGCGGTGGGGGAAAGGGAATGATTGATCACCTGGATTAGTTAGTGTAGAATATACAATCACTCATAAAATGCAAGATGATTTTTGGTGATGCATCAACACACATTTACCAATTTAACAGTTAAGTGTTTACAATAATAACTTACATTCACATAACGTTTTACTTATCATCCCTTGTTACAGATGAGGAAACTAAGGCACAGAGAGAGAGCAAGTGCTTGGTTGTTTAGGAAGGAGGGTAACAATTTCTGAGCCAGCAATTGCACCGTTCTGGTAGGCATTTATCCCAGAAAAAAGAAACATGTTCGCACAAAAACCCATATGCAAATATTCCAAATACCGGAAATAACTCAGATGTTCTTCAACAGGTGAGTGGTTAAACAAATAGTGGTAAATCCATACCAGGGAATACTACTCAGCAATAAAAGGAACAAACTATACACGAAACAGCTTGGATAGATCTCAAGGGAATTATGCTAAGTGAAAAAAGTCAGTCCCAAAAGTTATGTGATTTCCTTTCTGTAACATTCTCAAAATGACAAAGTTATAGGGAAATAGATAGCTGGGTGCCACGATTTAGGGAGGGTTGGGGAGAAAGGTGGCTGTGGCTATAAAAGGGTAGCATGAGAAATCTGCGTGATGGAACTGTCTTGTTTCTTGATGTGATGTAGTCCCCTGAATCTACCCAGGTGAGTAAAATTACATAGGACTAAAGATACAGGAAAATGAGTGCCTGCAACCTGGTGGATGACACCAATGTCAGTTTCCTGTTGGTGATATTATTCTCTAGTTATGCAAGATGTTATCGTTGGGGGAGACTGGGTGAAGTAAATATAGCATTTCTCTGTATTCTTTCTTACAGCTGCATCCTTTAAATTAAAAATACAATAGGCAACCTTATTTTTAAAAGTCAGTAGAAGGCAGAGAGTAAGTACACTCTGAGAAAATCTACAGAAAATAGCAGAGATGCAAAATAAGAATGGGTGGAGAATGGGGAGAGGCTATTAATTATTATGTGGTTTCTTTTTAGTGTGGTGAAAATGTTCTAAACTTAGTTTATGGTGATGGTTGCACAATTCTGTGAATGTAATAAATACCATTGAGTTGTACACTTTAAATAGGTGACCTTTATGGTGTATGATGCTTAAGAAAAACAAAAAGAAAAAAAAATCAACCCAGGAATGGTATTACCTGAAGTACAAAGAGAGAACATGAAAAACATTGGGGCAGATATTTTCAAAGAAGTATTTCAAGAAAATTTCCTAGAATTGAAATATATCTATTTATTTATAGATTTAAAAGATCCTTGTAGGGCTTAGAACAATGAAAATAATATTCATACCAGTGCACAACAATGTAACATTCTAGAATGTTCGGGACCAAGAGAAAATTCTAAAAGTTTCCAAAAAAGAAAAAAAAGTTACATACATACAATAGATAGGGAATAAGAATGTTACCAGATTTGTTTGACTTTATTTTTAAATTCACACCCTGCGCAGGGTTTTTTGTTTTTGTTTTTGTTTTTGTTTTTGTTTTTGTTTTTGGTGCATAGTTCAGTGGGTGTTGACAATTGCAGAGTCACGTAGCCACTGCCACAAATGAGATACCAGTTCTGTCACCTCAGAGATTTCCCTGTGCTGCTTCATTGAAGTCATACTCTCCCTCACCAGTATCCTCTGACAATCACTGATATGCTCTCCATCCCTACGGTTTTGCCTTTCCCAGAGTGTCTTGTAGATGAAGTAATGCAATGTTTAGCCTCTTGAGTTTCAGCCACATTGTTGTATGTATCCACCGTTCATACCTTTGGGTGCCTGAGTAGTATTCCATTACATTGATGTACCACAGCACAGGTGGCTTATCCATTCACCAGTTGAAGGACGTGTGGGTTCTTTTACCCTTTGGCAAGTATGAATACAGCTGCTAAACTCATTTACATATGCGCTTTTGTGAGAATGTATGTTTTCATTTCTCTTGAGTAAATACCTACAGGTGGGATGCCTGGGTCCTGTGGTGAGGGATTGCTTACAAGGGACTGACAGCCAGTTTTCCCGGAGTGGTATCGTGGTATAAGAGAGTTCCAGTCGTTCCACGTTAACTCCATCGATTGTTGTTCTCTCTGTGTTTTCATTTAGTAATTCCAGAAGGTACTGCTTTCTCAGTGTGGTTTCCGTTTGCAGTTCCCTAATGACTAATGATGATGAGCATCTTTTCATGTGTTTATTTGCCATCTTTATGTCTTGTTTGAGGAAATGTCTCTGAAAATATTGCCCATTTTTTTACTGGGTGTTTTTGTTTTTTAAATGATTGAGCATTAAGAGTTCTTTATATATTCTGGGCACAAATTATTTGTCAGATATATGATTTGCAAATACTTTATTTCAGTCGGGGAGTTATCTTTTCATTCTGTTGTATATAGTATGTAGTAAGGATGTCAGTGTGGGTTTGTTTTGCTTGTGGAGATTCAATTGTCTCTGTACAATGTATTGAAAAAGCTGTCCAATGCTACTGTTTTGGCACCTTTGTTGAAAATCAACTGATCGTGGGGCACCTGGGTGACTGTCGGTTGAGCATCTGACTTTAGCTCAAGTCATGATCTCGTGGTTCGTGAGTTCAAGCCCCGCATCAGGCTCACTGCCATTAGTGCAGAGTCCGCTTCAGATCTTCTGCCCTCTCTCACTGTCCCTCTGCCACTCACGCTGTCTCAAAAATAAAAAAATAAAATTTTTTTAAAGAAAATAAACTGATCAGAAATGTAAGCATTTATTTCTAGACTTTTTATTTCATCCCATTGATCTATACTTTTATCCTTATGCACTATCTTGAATATTGTGGCTTTATAGTAAGTTTTAAAATTAGGTAGTGTACATCACCCAACTTTATTCTTTTTCCAAATTGTTTTGGTTATTTCAAGTTTTACATTTCAAGTAAATTATGGGATCGGCTTATCAATTCCTAAAAGAGAAAAAAAACCTTCTTGGGATTGTTGTAGGGATTGTATTAAATCTACACATCGATTTGGGAAGAACTGACATCTTAACAGGGAACATCCCTCTGGTTATTCAAATATTCTTTCGTTTCCCTCTGCAAAGTTTTCTAGTTTTTAGAATACAGGTCCTACACTTTGTAAAACGTATTCCTAAATATTTTATTTTTTTTGATGCCATTGTGAATGACACTGTTTTCTTATTTTCACTTTCATATTGTTTGCTGCTAGCATGTAGAAATGCAATTGGTTTTTATACTAATTTATACGTCATGACCTTGCTAGTCTTGTTTATTAGCTGTAATAGTTTTTGTAGATTCTGTGGGATTTTCTACACAAAGGATCTTATTGTCTGTGAATGAGAATGACTGCTGTTCTTTCTTTTCATTTGCATGCCTTTCACTTCTTTTTTTTCTATCTTACACTGGCTAGAACCTATAGTAGAATATTGAATTGAGGCAGTGAGATTGGGAATCCCTGCCTTGTGCTTGGTATCAGGAGAAAGCTTTTGGTCTTTCATCAGTAAATGTAATGTTAAGGTTTTTCATAGATGTCTTTTATCTGATTGAGGGAGTTTTCTTCTAGTCTCTATTTGCTTATAATTAAGAGAACTCTGTGTATGGGAACTCTTCTCTCTCTCTCTGTCCTGTTTTCAGCACCTTTTTACTGCCTGCTGTCATTTACTCTCAGTGACTCATGTGAATTCAACCGGAAATATAAAATCCAAGGAAACAGTCAAGACGTTTTCACTCCTTACACTGTGGACAGCATGGGCTTCCAAAGCAAGTACAATCTGTTGTTATGCAGCCTTTATTTTTTTGAGTAAGAATTGGCTCATATGCTATTAGTAATTAGGTTAAGGATGTATAATGCGGAAGTTGTGTTCACTCAAATGTAATTTTTCCTAGCATTTCACACCAGCAAATAAGAGCAACAGAAAGTAAAACACCTAATATGCCTGAAGACCACAAAGCCACAAAGCTGTGTGAGTACAGCCCCCACAATAGTCTTCTCCTTGTTTCCATTTATGTGATTGGCTGTTTCTGCCAATCACTGTGTTTTGCATCATTTGCCATAGTTCAGCAACCTTAACTCTTCCTTTCGGGTCTGTTCATTTATCTGTTGCTGTATAACAAGCCATCCCCACAACTTAGTGGTTTAAAACAACATAAATATTTAATTTACTCATGTACTGGCAATTTTGGCAAGGCTTGGGAGGAACAGCTCTCTGTTTCACAGCATCTGAGGCCTCACTTTGAATGACTACAGTGCACAGTGTACTAGCTTGGGACTGGCTGAGTCTGTCTCTCTCTCTCTCTCTCTCTCTCTCTCTCCCCCTTTCCATGTGAATAGCTCAGGCTTCCCACAGCATGCTGATCTCAGGTGGTTGGACTTCTCACACAGCAGCTGACTTCTCCCGACACCAGCATTCTCAGAGTCTGTGATGGAAGTTTCGAGTGTTCTTACAACCTGACTCAGAAGTCCTAGCATGTTACTTCTGCTGCATTCTGTTGGCCAAGCAAGTCACTAGGGCTCAGATTCAAGCAGAGGGAACTAGACTCTACTTCTCAATGCAAGGAATAGCCAAAAATAATTGTAACCATCTTTTATCTATCAAAAAACCCTTTCATCAACATAATTTTATTTTTTAATGCTTAAATTCCATATTTATTATAGTACTTTTACTTGGACTTTTATTTTATTTTATTTTATTTTACTTTACTTTAAATGTTGATTTATTTATTTCTGAGAGAGAGAGAGAGAGAGAGAGAGAGAGCATGGGAGGGGCAAAGAGAGAGGGGGAGAGAGAGAATCCCAAGCAGGCTCCACACTATCAGTGCAGAGCCTGATATGGGCTCCAGCTCATGAACTGTGAGATCATGACCTAGGCCAAAATCAGAGCCGATGTTAAGCCAGATGCTAAATCAAGTGAGTCACCCAGGTATCCCAGGAATTTATATCATTTTAAATCATGCTGGTATATTCATTTTAAATTGTGCTACTTATTGATTTAAGTGAGGCTCTAATTATTAAGATCAATAGATTTTGAGTGGTTTGGGCCGACTGTATTTTCTCCACAAACTTTGTGGTTTTGAGTGCAAGATTTCACAGAACTCCGTATTTTCAGGACTATTTCATTGCACATACACCATTACAGCAGAAACATCTGTAAATTCATGTGCTTATGATCTTAGGGTCTTCACTCAGTGTTCAGGCCTCCGCTTAAACCTAGCATTTCTTAAGGAGGCCCCGTGTCTTATTTTACTCCTTGGTGCCAGTGCAGAACACATCGTTACATCAAACAACACTCCTTCTTTCCAGTAGAAGCTGCGACAAAGAGGCAGTGATAAAATTGATCATCTGCGATGAAGATGGAGATTGATTTCTAGGTGAAATTAGAAAAGTGGGGTTTTTTTTCAGATTATTGTTGTTTCTCTTGTAGTAATTCAGCACACTGTCACACGTGGCATGACAGAGAACTGCATGTAAGGTTAGCTGAGGACATGAAAGGCATTTCAGCCAGAGGAAGTTGGTGGGGGGGGTGTGCGTGTGAGACAGAGAGGTGGTGTAGGGGGAAGAAAGGCTGATCTGTCATTCAGAGGCTCTGCTGAATTCTTCCCATGCCTGCTTTGGACACTCATCACCCCATTGTTAAGTACTTTTCAAAACAGAGGAACACCATAAAGAAACCAAATACCTTTCTTTTCAAACTAAAGCTAAGGTACTAACTTTTCTTCTGGCCACATTCTCCGTGAGAATAAACACACATGTGCACACACACACGTGTGTGGGCACACACAGGGTTTAACACTCAGAACGTGAGTGCCACTGGTGAAGGGTGGGTCCTAAGCACCAGATTTCTGACTTAAGATCATTCATAAAAATCCTAAGACTGACTACATTAGTAGCACTGTGGAGATGAAAGTCATGACACCTTGTAGTCAAAGAGCAAATTTCAACAAATATATCTTGAAAACCTGCTGTGTGGTCAATACCCTATGAGGAGGATGTATGGAAAGAAATAAGATAATTCACTTCCTATCATTTAGTTGCTTGAGTCAAAAACCTAAACGCTGAACCCTTTGGCTTCTTCCTCCTTGCTCCCTTTCTAGTCTGGCCACCTCTCTCTTCCATGGATGATAGCAGCAGCTCCCAAATTGTCCTTCCTTTTCTACCTACTCCCATCCCATCCCCTCTGTTCTCCACACAGCAGCCAGGATGGCCTTTCTGAAACTTAAATCAGGGTCGCCTGGGTGGCTCATTCAGTTAAGCGTCCGACTCTTGGTTTCGGCTCAGGTCATGATCTCACAGTTTGTGAGTTCGAGCCCTGCATCAGGTTCCGTGATGTCGACGCAGAGCTTGCTTGGGATTCTCTCTCTCTCCCTCTCTCTCTGCCCTCTCCCCCGCTCACTCTGTCTCTGTCTCTCTCAAAATAAAGAAGTAAACTTAAAAAAATAAAATAAAATAATTTAAAAATTAAATCAGATCACCCTATCAACATTCAGAATAAAATCCAAACTCCTTACTGGGACCTTCAAGGCCCTTGCCCCTCCCTCCTTCCTTACCTTCTGTGCTCTCCCCTTGCTCACTCTGCTCCAGCCATGCCAGCTTGCTCTCTATACTCTGAATACACCTTGTTCATGCCCAGCCTGGGCCTTTGCACTAGCTGTTTCTTCTGTATGGACTCATCCTCCCCTTGCCCTGCCTCCTGGCTCCAGACAGTCACTTGATTTGGGCCTCTGCTCAAATGTCACTGCCTCACAGTGGTCCTCTCGGACCCAAAATATCTTGTAAAAGTAGCAGAGGCTCCCAATGTTTCACCCTTCCCGTACCCTAATTTTTGTTATCTTCATACCCTTTTCAGTATTCATCTTTGTTTTTGTTTTTCTTCCTCACTAAAATGAAGCTCTAAGAGCTTTGTTCACCTTGTTAACTGCTACAATCCCTGTGCCTAAAACAGTGCCTGTCACATAGTAAATAAGAAATATTTGTTGCATGAATGAAGCCTATCCTGGAAGAGTTCTGATCTACACCGGAAAGCAATCTTGGAAAGAGCCACGGCCATGCAGTGTGACCGTGCTGTGACAGAGGCATGCACAAGGTATGTAGGGGAGCACAGAGGATGGAGTCACTGATTCCGCACAGGGAAGGAAGGGGTGGAGTTTTTTCACCTGGGTTCTTGAAGGATGAGTAAGAGTTTGCCAAATGGAGAGGTCTGCAGAGGACATTTCAAGCAGAAGAAAGTGTGTGTGAAGGCTTGGCTGTAAAAACATCCGGTACTGGGGAAGCTAGTCATTTTTCTGTGCCCGGAGAACAGGAGGCACAAACATGGCACAGCGGGAGAGGAAAGGAAAGACTGGACGAATGAGCGGCTCGGCTCAGAGACAGAAGTGACTTTCTTAGGAACTTGGAAGAGCCACTGGATTTGAAGAAGGGGAAATCATTTCAGGGTTTCAGAAACATTTTACTGGCAGCCGTGTGGCAGATAGTTTGAGGCAGGAAGATTTTGCTGTTCTCCTGGCCAGCACAAAGTCATCACAGAAGGAATGGAGAGAAGGTGATGGTCAGGAGGTGCATGTTGAGAGAGGATTGAGAGGGTTTGGCGACCTAGGTGTGGGGACAATAGAACGGGAGGAACAGGCTGCATGTTTTTAAACTTGGATGTGGCTTCATGACATTTATCCTGGTAAGGAGTGCAGAAGGAAACACAAGTTCGGGAAGTAAGGAAGAGGGGAAACTCTCCTCCATCTGTCTGGCGTCCTTCCTCTCCAAGCCCCTGAATGGCCGTTTCCTGCTTTCCAGCCATCAGTTAATGGGGGAGCCCACCTGCCCATATTCTGTGGTAAATTGTACATGGCTGGGCTCACACCTGCTCCACTGAGCCCCAGTTATTAGGCCACACATGTGAGCCTGCCTCTCTCTTCCCTTGGGACAAAATGTCTCTCAGGTGGCTCTTTGTCTATCTCGAAAATAGATTCCAAGCAATTCTGCCCCAATGGACATGCTCAGGCATGCCAAATCCCGAAAGGGGACGAGACTTAAGCTCTAGCCTGGGCCTACCTTAACTATGTGCATAATATTATCAGATTTTTGTTATTATTTACATGTCATTTTTAAATTACACAACTCTTACATGAATACTTTTCCATTATATATATATATATATGGAATTATATATATATAATTATATATATATATATATATATATAATTACAGAAATACACAAAGACTTGAGAAGCTCCTTTCATACCCCTTCCTTGAAAAGCAAAAAAAGTCCACTCCCCCTTCTCCAAGTAAGATGTATCTCTCTTCAGTCCTTTAGTGCATGCATGTACACACACACACATCCACACACAGAGAAACAATACATGGTTTTATGTGTTATCTTTGGGCTCAGATTATTCTGAAGCCCTTTTTCCCTTACAAATCTGTCTTTAGGGGATCCTGGGTGGCTCATTTGGTTGAGCTTCCAGCTCTTGATTTCGGCTCAGGTCATGATCCCAGGGTCTTGGGACTGAGCTCCACATTGGGTTCCATGGAGAGCATGGAGCCTGCTTAAGATTCATTCTCTCTCTCTCTCTCTCTCTCTCTCTCTCCCTCCCTCCCCCCCCCCCACACTCGGTCTCTCTCTCTCTCCCTAAAAAAAAATAAAAATCTGTCTTCAAAAATTTTCACATCATTAAATATAAATCTACTTCTTTCTTCTTGAACTGCTGAATCGTCTTCCACGGCCAATATGTATGTCTGTCATTTAATCATTCCCCTTCTGAAGGATGCTTGGGTTGCTTCCAAATTTCCAAGATTATAAACAGTGAATACCTCTGTACACTCTTTTCTGTATATGTTTACGAATGTTTCTCTACAGTGGGTCTCTGGAAGTTGAATTGGTGGGCTGTCCTAAACGTACTCCATTTTTTTTGGAATGGAAAAATGCCATTCCAGTTTGTCTGTTCCATTGTACTACGTGCTTCCAGAGGTTGGTACTGAAACAAAAAACTTTACCTGAAACTGTACAGTCATTTGAGTCTCGATAAGATCCATTCTAAAGCTAACATCAGTCCAAGGACAAGCTCAACACTCAGCCCAGAAGGCTAGGGACAGTTGGCAAACAGGCATAATTCTGAGGGCTCTAGCTTTTCTGGGGCCTACTGAAAGGTGTGAGATCTGACAAAAATGCTTGTTTCAGTAGATGAAAAGAAAACTAGAACATTGAAGTTAACACAGATTTATTACATAATTATAAAATGTAGCATGTGTTGATTTCATTGATATTAAATGTAGTGTTCTTCATAAATGTTCTGTTATTGAACAACCTGGAATGCTCCTGAATCCCTGACTTCCTCTACTCCTAGGTTGAGGGACCAACACCAGCCCTCTTGGTTTGTCCTCCTCATGTTCAAGGAAGAGATTCACTCAGAAAATAATTTTAGGGCTTCCTTTTTCCCTTCCCTGGTTTGGGCTTCTTTCCAAGGGGATTCCTATCTGCTCCTGTTCAGGAATGGTTCAAGTTTAACTAGGACAGCCTTTCGGGGACAGAGCTCCTTTCTCCAGGAGGGGGCAGTATTGGGGAAGGAACTGCACTTGTCAGGTGGCAAATGCTGGGGAAAAATTCTTTGGTCATCTGGAGAAGGTCAGAAAAGGCAGTGGGGGCCTGGAAGGAACAGCCCCAAGCCCACAGTGGGGCAGTGGGGCAGTGAGGCAGTGGGGCAGGGGCTCTGGCTCACAGACTCTGTTGTGAAGGTGAGGGACAGGTGATAGATGAGGTTTCCTTCTGACCTCACATTTTAGTCTGAATATCAAGTTCTTTTTCAATGTATTTATTTTCCTCTAGTGCTTAATTCCTAATGTGACAATGACATAACACCCCACTGTTTTTCACTGTAAAGGTATCACATTTCAGCAGCACTGTGGGTTAAACAGTCCTTTCGGGATAGGCTGAGGCCCTAGTCAACAACAGTGTGTCTATGGGCAAATGCATTCGGGTTGCTAACAGTGGACTTACAGATGAACCTTTGTGCACATTCCTTTCCTGATTGAGCTCTGTTCACATGGACCACAGATGACAAGATGTTTCTGTTTTCCAAAAAAAGTTCCGATTGCAATTCCCTGGGAGGTGTCCTGGGCCAGGGAGTTTTTTGTTCCAGGTTCCTGTGTAACAAGATGCAACGTACCATGTAGGATGCTTTACGGATTGGCCTGGCCATTTCATACTTTAAGCTGATGATTTTGTAGTTTACAAAATAATCCATAAAGTTTGGCAGCTTTCAGGGATTTCTAAGAGTACATTTCTAAGAGTACAAATATCTTCCTGGCCACTCGGGTCATAAAACGCAGCAGATTCCCCTGCATAGGGATTGTTGGGTCTTCCTTTTCTCCTTTTCTCCAACTCCCACTTCCCCACAGCCCAGCCTGGAGTTCTGTCTGGGCTCTTTAAAGATGAAGTGGACTAAATTCTGTTACAATTGTAACAATAGCCCAACTACTACCCGCCCTTCTTCTCCCGTGAAAAGTACCGGCATGAAAAGTACCCAATTGTAAAAATCTCTTTATAGATTTATTCAAGGTCTGGTGGCCTTGGTTCCCTCCTTTGTCAGACAATGGAGACTGAATTGTGGTCTTCACCCTGGAGTTCCCTCCCGCACACACCCAGGAGAGCTCTAGGTAGACATGAAACTCCACCAGTGGAGTTTAGTGTTTAAGAAAGCCTCCCAAATGTTTACTCGTCTGAAATAAAGCTGCACAGGAAAATGAAAACATCAAATGTCTTTTGCTTTTGGCTGAAATTGTATAAACTCACCAGTTGAGACACTGGCCATACGGAGATGAGGAAGAGATGGTCCTATTTTCAGAGTGTTTCACTGTCTAGCAGGGTCCTTGGTAAGTACTCAACACATGCTTGTTGAATTAAATCAAGAGCCAACAAACACTGGAGGTGATTACATTCACGAGCTCTGCTGTCATTAAATCACCAGAACCCTCGGGTAGTCCTTGTCCTGGCCACTGCACTGGATAGGCCTGCCCCTACTCAAAAGCTAGGTAGCCACCCACACCTTTTGTTCTGCGGAACCCCACAAGGGCTTCCCATACCCCCCCAACCTCCCCACCCCACCCCCCTGCCCGGCACATCTGCCACTCTCTCTCCACAACTGACCTGAAATCCTCACCTCAGCAACATTTAGGTTAAGCAACCGTTCTCATTCAAAAGCCTAAGTTATTAGGAGGAGAGGGAGGAGCCTGAGTGGTTCAAGTGTGTATATAGGGGTGTGTGTGTGTGTGTGTGTGTGTGTGTGGTGTGGTGGTGGTTATTAAAAGAAGAGCAGAGATGCCGGATGCTTCTAATTTCCTCTTATAACCAATGAGCCACAGCCTCCATTGGGCTATTTATTGGCACTTTGGAAGCCTTGGAAACTTGACTTTGAGGACATAGGAAATGAAATGGCACTGGGTGATATACTTTAGTGCTATACTGTCTAATCTGATAACACCAGCCACATGTGGCTCTTGAGCCCTTGGAATTTGGCTAGCCTGAATTGAAGAAGGACTGTAAATACAAAATACACACTGGTATTCAAAGACTTATCGTGGGGGAAAAAAAAGGACATAAGATCTTACTAGTAAATTTTTATATTGATCACATGTAGAAATGAAAATATTTTGGATATATTGGGATAACTAAAATCTATTAAAATTATACCTGTTTCCTTATGTTTTTTAAAAAGATGGCTACTAGAAAAAATTCAATTATGTATATGTCATTATATTCCTATTAAACAGCTCAGCTCCCGTAGCTAGGAGGACACACCTCACCCTAGAGGGCGCTGTAGTCCAGTGCGTGGGAAAAGGGGCCAAAGGAATGAGACCGCAAAGGCAGCAATGTCACCAGAAGAGTATAGCCTCAGTGCAGGGAGGAGTAACAAAGACTGCCCTGTGTATCTGGTTGGCAGCCTGGCTAAGTGCACAGGGACTCCCACTCTCCTCCCATCCCTGGCATTCTGAGTCAGTTGGTGAAGTCCCCTCCTGTTGACTCCCATGGCAGAGGAATGGAGTAGGGACCAGGTGCAGATCTCTTTGGCTCTAACTAGATTTGGCTTGGGATTTGCTTCTGGGGCGATCCTTGCACCTTCCGATCCCAGGTTCTACATGCAGACTGTACATGGTACATATGAGTGTACATGTTTCCATATGAGCTCGATGTCCCACTAAGGCTTGGGAAGGCTAATAAGTCTATTGATTTGGTTGATTTTAAAATTTCAGATAATACATTTTATTTGTGGGAATTTGTTTTGTTGTTTTTCTAAATGGACTTTGCAGATCAGTGCACAGACATTGATATCAAAGCAGGAATAACTGGATTTTGCATAGTAGTTTACAGTTTTCAATGTCCTTTTCAGCAAATTATCACTTTTTATTGTCACAACATCTTGTGAGGCAGGCGAAGCATGTATAGATTTTTATCCATATGTTATAGCTAAGAAACCAAAAAAAAAAAAATTGCCTTGACCAGCATTTTAAAGCTGTTAAATGACAGAATTAGGGATGGATCATGAACGATATAATGGAAACTTTGGCTTCAGGTCTTTGGTGGCTTCTACTAGTATACAGAGAGGTCACCAAGGTGGCCCACAGCTTCCTGAATTCAAACGGTTATGCCCCCTTAAAGATCAGGAAAGTAATATATGAGCCCAGATGTCGAGATTTGGAAAGCTGCCAGTTGAAGATCCAGGGAAGGAGCAAAATTGGAGCACTGCCTTCACTTATCAGGAATGCACTTGTCCACGCATCTCTGCTTAATTCCCTCTGGAGACCTCCCTGGTCCAAGTCTCAAACAAAGGTCCAGCTGGTTCCACCACAGAGAGAGGTTCTGAGCTGCAGGCAGAACCCAGCAGAGGGTGCTGAAAGCCCACTACTTCAGGGTGGAACAAGGCAAGAAGCCTCCCCCTTGCAGAGGTGAACCAGTGGAAGAGGAAGAAGCCTCACAAAACAAGAGCTTTCCTATTGGTAGAGTGATGATGATACGATGATGAGGATATGAATAAAAGCCAAGATAAGTGTGGTGGGTATGGTGTCATTTGGAAATATTAGAAGGCCTGGAACAAGTCTTCAGTGTGTACCAGTGTTTGTGTTCAGGCTGTTAGTTGTGAGATGGTGGCCAACGACAAGCAGGAGGTATGAGGCAGAGAAGAGTTAGGGAATGAGAGGGCTGGGGGACTAATAAGAATGACCTCTGGGTCAGGGCCGCAGATTATTTTGTTGGACTTGACCACACTTTTGTGATGTATTAACAGATCACTGTGATCACTGACATGGTGCATGTTGGAAAAATAGTTTCAGCTACTTATCCGGATCCCCTAGATCCCAGCAAATCATTGCACAGCCAAACTTAGAACCACAATCTTTCAACACAGTGAAGGAATTAAAGTAGGCGCAACTGATGATCAATGCCTTCATTTTATAATTAAGGAAAATAAGAGCCAGAAATGGAAAATTCCTTGCCAAATGTCACCTAGCTAGTAGTGACCTAGCATAAAAACTAAAGACAGTGACGTATCAGTATCACGGTTGAAAGTACAGGGAATGGCATCAGATTTGGCTACAAATCTTGACTCTAATAATTTGTTCTGTGACTTTAGGCAAGTCATTTAACTTTTCTGATCTTAGTTTCCTCGCCTGTACAATAAAGATAAAAGTATCTACCTCAAGGGTATCAAGTCAGATAATAAATGTGAGCATCACATAGTACCTGCTCATTGTAAATATTCAATAAATCATAACTGATGTTATTAGAATTCAACTTTTCTGACCTTCAGGCCAGAGTTCATTCTTTATACTATGCAGCCTCCCCCAATCCTTCTCAAGCCTTTTGCATGCCTATGCCATTCCCTATTTATTCCTCCTGTTGTGATATCTTCATGGAGATTGTATGATTGATATTAAGGGAATTTTTTGACTTCACAGTTTCCTTACTGATAAAGTAGGATAACACTAGTTGGGCTCCAGACTGGCTAAAACAACAAAATAACTCTTAAGTAGAGGGCTTAAGCAAGGTAGAAGCTTGATTCTCTTTTGTGCAACAGTCCAGAGGTAGGCAATACAGGGCTAGCAGGACAGTCTGCTATCCTCAACATTCAAATCTCATATCTGGGTTCAAAGTGACTTCTCCAGTTCTCGTATCTTCTCAGGTAGACAAATGGGAACAGAAGGTATGTGCCTGATCCTTTCAAAATTAAGACAAAGAGTAGCACCCATAACTTCTCTCCTTTAGTTGGTCAAAAATTAGTTGCATCGTCACACCTAGCGGCAAGGGGAGCTGGGAAACCTAGGCTTCAGCTGGGCCGTCGTGTGACAGAATAAAACGAACAATATTAGATGAAAACCTGAGGTTTGTCACAAGTTCTTTACTGTTAAATCCAAGGGAGCTGCTATTAACATGAGGGCTAGTATTTCTGAAGATTTATCCACTCACTTTTCACAGAGGATTATCTCCACTCTCAAAACAGTTTGGTTCTTGGTTTGTGATTAAAAAGCAATTTAAAGGTGGTTGCTGGTGGTGATAGAGTGATAAGGGATTACTAACGTAAAACAGAGCTGGAAAATGAGTGGAGAACCACGAAGCAACTGAGAAAGTGATTTGCTGGTGGAGAGAGAGAAAACAAACAAGGAAGTAGTGTGCTGCATTATGAAATATAGATGTTGCTTTGACCATCTGGGGGACGTTTCCTTCTCCAAAGGAGATGCCCATCCAGCACATGACTGACCTGGAGCCCCTCTCCACCTGCGCAATCTGGAGGCCTCAGGAAGTCAGTCCAAGAGTCTAAATCTATAAAAAAGGTTTTTGAAAAGCTGGAGGACAGCTTCTAGTATCTTCTCAAGAAAATAGTCATTTCTAGAACTTTGGCACTCTCTTGGCCTGTGGGGCCACCTAACTTGGCTCAGACCACTTTGGGAGATGCTAGGCAATCCAGGGTCTGGAAGAAAATGATTGGGATGGGAGAAATCCAGGCAAGGATTCCAGTGAGTCCGTCGGGGGTGTGGCATGAGCCCTAATAGGCTAGGGAGATTCTGCGCACCATTTCGGTCATCAGAAGAATGCCTGATGGTGGCCTTCCCTAGAAAGTTTCTCAGATTCAGCCTTCTTTCTCCATTCCCACTACCACTGCTCTGGACTTGGCCCTCATGTTTCCGTGACCAGCTTCCTAGCCTGCTGCCCTTCTAATTTTTCTCCTGGCCACTCGTCTTTTGTTCCTCAAAGCTGTCCTGCATATTGTCGTTGTGATAATTCTCCAAAATCCTTTTCACTATGAGCCTTCTTTTACCTCAGAATTTGCCAGGTGGAGTTATTAGGGTGGTTTTCTACTTCTTTTATTCTTTCCTGTCGTTGTTGAGCTGCAATTTTCCTCGCAGGTCCTTTTAAATGCCTTTGCAATAGACATGTATGATTTTTATACTAAGAGATGAAGGCAGTTTTAAATGGCTCAGAAGTTGGAGGGGGTGAAGTTGGGAGCTACTATGGCTTTCATGTCTTCCTCATCAAGTCTCTTTCCTTTTGGGTAATATTTGAGGCCTCCATAAACTGACTTATGTTGGCTACCAAACAATTTCCTTTGATCCTTCTGTCTAGGCTGTTATAGTTTCCTCATGGCACCCAGCTTCTGCTCCCATCACACCCTGTCCCCCCAGCCCACTTAAGTCTTACCATCTTTCCAGGTCCAGTTAACATGTCACTTGCCTGGACTATTTTTATTCTTAAACTTATCTATCACCTCTATGATGTCTTATTTTGTTGGTACCACACTCCCTGGAAAATTGATGCCTTTTGGTTGTTGCCAACTGAGTGAATTTTGTCTCCTAAATGAATTCCAATTTCTTGGAGGACAAGGGTAATCTTATAAATTCTTTGCTTTCCTCAAACCATCTGGCATAGTTCTAAACACACAATTGGAAACCCATTGGTATATTTTTGAGAACTTTATTCACATCTTAGCTGAATGATTTAACATGTGTCAGACCACCATGCCACCCTTCCAACAAAATATTTGAAGAAGGATTTCATAGGGATGGTCATCATGAATACAAAGGAATAGGAAGCTAATGCGGCAGATATGGGGTATCAGTAACAAGCTGACTGTGCGGACTTGGAAAATACTGCCTTTGTCCTGACTTGCTAGCCAGTCACTGTGTGACTCTTGCTGGCTGTTCTGGCCACTGCTCTGGTGAGACCATCTCCTATCCTCAGCACATTGTGACCTTCTTTGTCTACTTTGAGTTGCTCCCCCCGTCACTGTGGACAGCTCTGTTCATTTGTGTCCAGATTATTTGTGTCCAGTCATTTGTGTTCAATTACATCAGCATCACAGGTACCCCTTTCTCCAAGAAGCAGGCCCTAAATACTGTCAGAGAGTGATCACTTCTCCTCTAAGCCTTGATTTCCAAATAGGCTACGCCTCTGCAGTTGTCACTCCAAAATATGAACTTGTGGCGGTGTGTATTTGGCTATAAAATGGGTTTGCTTAGCCTTGTCCATCATCTGTGTGGTCAGATAGTGTATGGTCCTCTTAATAGTTGATCTTAGGTTATAAGTTCTTAGGTGTACATGATGTATTTTTGATGTGCCAGGGGCTGTTCTTGGCCTGAAAACACACTTCAAAATATTTGCTAAGTGGTATCTTTAAATAAGGCCACATGCATAAAAACTTATCTCTGACTTCTGTCTGTTAAGCTGATGAGAGAACCAAATAGGAAGTCTGAGTAGCTCAGGTCTGCTAGTTAAAGCCCACTCTTAATTAGCAATGTGACCTTGTGCCAATTATTTAACCTCTGGACTCACTTTTGAAAGTGAAATGTGGATGATAATAGTACTTATCTCACAGAATGGTTGTATTAAATCAGAGAATGCATGTACAGTGCCTAGTAGCATTCTTTGCTATTATTTTTGTGATTGTTTTCATTATTTCTTGAAATAAAAGCTAGTTGAGCAATACAATGTATGAACCAGTAGCTTCTCAGTGTATTTGTTGAGTTGGAATGGTTCAGAGACCTGTGTTTCGAGATTCCTGATGTCAAAAGAAGTCTGAGCCTTTCAGCCAATCCAGTCCGGTGGCTACTATCCATATCCCTCCCTCTTTTTTTCCTTCTCCCTTCCCCAGGACTGAAGATATCTACAGAAAACGTAAAAACAAATGGCTGGTTTGCAGAAGGGGAAGGAAAGAGAGAGTTAATACCTCAGGCTCCATAGGTCAGCGTTAGTTTATAATAACCCAACCCACTCCAAGAAGCCTAAGGGTTTTCATGTTGGGACAAGGGTTACCAGAGTGTTGGTAGCATCTTCCCTTAAGTTGCAATAGAGAACTGATTGGTAAAAAAGCAATCAATTTATGTTTGGTTTGTGGGAGTGAACACGATCTGGAAGGTCATTGAAATTTTATTGTCTGTTTCAAACTGAGCTATCTAGGCTGAGCTCACAAAGAACAAAACATGGAACCAAAGAGAGAACCAGACAGGACAGTATCTTGGGTGTTTTCCTTCTGACGTTGTCTTCCTGGGCCTCGAGACTCTGCGTTTTAATACCTACATCTTAAGTCAAAGGCAGTGGTAGGCCAGGTGTATAATGAGCCTGCCTAAATGAAGCTATTTGGCTTAGTGTGTGGACTTTGAGAGACCCTCGAAAAAAGACACACAAAGCCACAAGAAGGAGCAAGTGGGTCTTTGGTGATAACTCCTACCATCTGTTCTGCTTTTGCTAAAGCTGGAGAGGCATTTCCTCTGAGGCTTCGAGCATAATTCCCCTGTTTTGCACTTGGTCTTCCAGGTAAGTGAAGGGAATGGCTTGGCATTGCTGTTTCTGAATGCTCTGCTTTTTCACTGCCCCCTTCTGGGGCTGCTCTTGCTCTCAGTGCAGCTAAAAGAACACAGCCCAGAGAAAAATCTGACCACAATGAGCACAGCATAGGAATGTATACACTGGGCTGCCCAACCTGGCAAAGTGTAACCATTTTCTTTCACGATTGTAACAGAGAGGGAAATGACAATATTTTGTCATCACCAAATAAAACAATATTGATCCCTGGGCAAATGTAATGCAGAAGGGTGGGAGAGATGGTTCTCAGAGTAAGCCTAAGGTGTTCTCACCCTGTGGTATGACACCATGTGTCCCCATAGCAGCCAACAAACACCTGGGGACACAGTCTCTGAGCCAACTGTATCGGCAACTCCCACATCATAATATAGTGAACATGTTTAGTTGTTGCTGTTGCAGGAACTGTTTTAAGCCACTTACACGTAGTATTTCATTTAATCCTCACAGTTTTATGAGATAGCTGTTGGTATGATGCCCATTTGACAGATATGGAAAATGAAGCTCAGAAAGGTAAGTTAACCTCCCCCAGGTTTCATTGTTAGGTGGCGAAGACAGAACTGACTTACCTTGTAGGCGTAAAGTCCTAAAGCATTTGGCTACACTTCCCGTAATACTTTAAGAATTTTTAATAGTTATCAATTAAACTTACCATTGCAGGAAGATGGATGCTATTGTTTAAATAAATTTAATTTTTTAAAAAAGAGTTCTCTGCGCCAGCTCACACTGGCGTAACCTCCTTAAAAGTGAGCATAGTTCTACTTTTCTCTCCATCATACTCTCTCCCCCAGCATCTTCACACCAGGAGAAGGATGCAGGCAGTGTTCCAGATCCTTCTTCAGGGCCATCCCCATCCAGTTTTTCTTGGAGAATACCTGGAATCCAGCCTCAGGAGGAAAGGGCATGACTTGGGTAAAATGAACCACAAGTTCTGGAAGCATACCCCTCTCCTGAAGTGGTGAGGAAGAGAGACTCTCTTCACCATATCCTACCATCCTCTCCTGTAGACACAAGGCAGAGAAAAGTCAACTCACCTTAGCCAGCAGGGATTTCCTTGATCGTGATGCTAAACCCAGAGGATGGAGCTTTATGAATAGAAAGCTCTGGAAGGCAAAGATGTTCATTTTTCTTGGAGTAGGGGGAGGGAACAGGAAAAACAAAGTAGTTAATATGCAGTTGTGTTTAGAATGCATCATAGTAAATCTCCCTGTTATTCAATGCTGCTCACCCATAGGGAGTGCCAGGGGAGAGGAAGTCTGAGGTTTGTTTTTATTCATTTATTTTCAGCTCTGCTGTAGATACTGTTGTGTGTGGTAATTCCTAGGCAGCTGTTACAATGTAGAGTTTCTCCAGGCGATTAAGCTGGCATTTTTAACAGGACTCAGATTAAAAATCTTTCTCCTCAAGGGATGCCTGGGTGGCTCAGTGGTTTAAGCATCCAACTTTACCTCAGATCATGATCTTGTGGGTCCAATAGCTCGAGTCCCATGTCAGGTTCCATGCAGACAGCTCAGAGGCTGGAGCCTGTTCCAGATTCTGTGTCTTCCTCCCTCTCTGTCCCTCCCCTGTTTGCATTTTGTCTCATTTTGTCTCTCTCTCTCTCACAAAATAAACATTAAAAAAAAAGTCTTTCTCCTCAAAAACCAATCAAGTGATTGAGGCTAAAAAGAGCCTGGCTTTGAAATCCTCTCCTACAAAATCAAAGACCATCAGAGCAGCTTTGTTCTCTTTATTGCCATTAGTCTGCTATAAACCGTCATAGGTTTAGGACATAGGAAAGTCTCAGTACTGGCCTCTCCCAGATGGGAGGTCACTCCAGCCCCACGTAGATCCCTTATGAGATCCACAGCGAGTGCCAGTCTTCAGGGATACTGCCACGCTGTCAGGGCCCTGGAGCAAGATTTATGGGGTTGTGTTTGAAAGCAGATGTGCTTCTTCTATCTCCTGCCCCTCGAACCTCCTTTTCTTTCCACCTGCTCTCATTGTTGTATATAGGCTAACTGAAAACTTGGTCTTTTTGGACTTCTAAAAGGTTGAAATTGGAAGGGCAAATAAAAACATAGGATGGGGGAGGGGCAGGTGGATCAGTTGAGTGGCCTTAATGTAATTCCATTATGAATTTCTGTAAGCAATGCTTCTGAATTGTCGATTTTATCAGCCAAATAAATTTTTGCGTGTGTGTGATAGAATAAGTATTGCACATCTCAGCCAGCCTGTGTTTTGCCTTCTTCTCCCCAATTCTCAATGGACTTTGAAGAAGGGAAATCAATAAATCAATTGGTACCTTGTCCAATACCCATTTCAGTGACATCACAGCACCATTTGCTAAAGATCAGACATTAGTTACGGAAAGAGACTGAGACATTTCCACTTGATAATGTATCTCTTTGCCTTTTTGAACTAGATATAAAAAAGGAATAGTGGAGTGTCCTTGTAAATAACAATTTTTGTATTGACCTTATCAAAAAATAAGAAAGTAATTGTGGAGAGAATGATAAATATCATTTATATCCCAGAGTTTATCACAAACCCAGTGGGGAGTGTTTTCTAGGCTTATCCTATAATATTTTATTTAAAAATTTTCTCCTCTCGCGGTCCGTGAGTTCGAGCCCCGCGTCAGGCTCTGGGCTGATGGCTCGGAGCCTGGAGCCTGCTTCTGATTCTGTGTCTACCTCTCTCTCTGCCCCTCCCCCGTTCATGCTCTGTATCTCTCTGTCCCAAAAATAAATAAACGTTGAAAAAAAATTTAAAAAAAAATTTCTCATACTGTGGCTAACTTGACTTTTAAAGAAATTAGATTTTTTATTTTTTCAAATCTGATTTTAGAAAAGTGCGTGTTATTTTCCTTTGGTCCTTAAAAACAACATCAGAATTCAACAGTTAAAAAACCCATACACAAAAAGCTGCACAAAATTAGTTCTGATTTTTGGAGAAAAATTGCACAATTTAGAAGAATGCCTTTTTTAAAAAAGAATGCCTTGAATTATCAATGATCCTTGTTTTTGTACCATTTTGTCCATTCATTCATATATTTGCATATATCCCATGTTCTTAAATTGGGACAGAACAATGCAACTATTTTTGTTTAGTCTCTCCCCGAAATGTTTCAATGCTATATGTAACTTCACTTCTAAAATTCAGCCTCCCTTTGAACCAACTGTAACATTCTTTTCACACAGACCTTGCAGATTTTGCTATTATTATAATATTATTAAAGGAATATGTCTTACTAAGAACCCTAAAATATGTGGAAACATATTAATACTTACAAGGCTAATGACAACAGTGAAATGCATTTCTGGTGTCTTATAGTCAAAACTGTATTGGACTGAGGGTCGGAAGAGGAGAATCACAATCTCAATGCAGTGGGAATATCTGCCTCTACTCAGTTCAAGTTGCTCAACAGTAAACTACAATCCTTAGATTAGGTGGTCTTTAAGTTTCCTTCCAAGTGTGAAATTCTTTGCTTATGCGATTCTCTTTGAAGTGCTTTTGATGACTTGGCCTTAGGAGAGCTCTTCTGAGTTGTGGATTTCTGTGAGAAGAATGGCTTTTTGGATAAGGAGAGCTTGCAGGCTTTATCTGTTGGGAGCATTATTCAGGAAGTTTCTGGCCCCTCAAGCTCAGGTGTTCAGCCACAGTCAGCACAGTAGAGTGGTCTGTGGGTTCATAGTCTAGCTAACTTCTTTCCCCTTGACCCTAGATTCGGGTTGTTCTCTAAACACTGGTCGTATCTTAAAATGAAAGCTTCTGAACTCTTAAGTATATGGAATCAGAAGGGGAGAGAATCCCTTGGTGACATTACTACAGCAAAACCAGCAGGTCTCATCTGAGCTGCTGTTTTGTGCTAGGACCATTTTATGCTCCTGGAAATAAACGCCTTGGCAACACAATGAGAAGGAATTAGATCACCTAAACTTTTAAAAATAAAGCTCAAAATGTGTGGAACCAAGAGCAGTTCTTAACCACTGAAAAATAGATTTTTTTTTTCTTCCCATTGGATATGGGCAAAGGAGATGATCTCACCTACAAATTTCCATAACTATATTTGGATCTAAAGAATACACTTCAGTCATGTCTATCTTCTTCACTGTGCAACAGCCGGGCATGAGGAACAGGCTCAGCCCTTAAGTTCCCCTGTCTGCTGGCAGTGCGCCCCTGAAGGGCAGGTGAAGAGGCCGCCGCGCTTCGCGTTTCGGGTTGCCGCAGGCTGCAAGGCCAACCTAAGAGGCCTGGCTCCCGAGGAGGCTCCCCCTACCGGGAGTCCGGAGCAGTGCTGGTGGCCGGGCCCAGGGTGGCACAGCCGCCTCCCTGCCGCCGTTTCCTTCGTGGCTTCGCTGGTGGGATCAGCGAGCTGCCGCCGGCGGGGTCGACCCGCGCGGGGCGGAAGCGCTCGGCCCGGGTAACGAGCATTTTCCTGCATAAGCAATTAGCTGTGAATAAACATCTGAAACGGCGGCTCTGTAAACCGAGTGCCCGCCGCGAGCTTCTAACGGGCGGGGCTGCGTGGGGGGGTGGGGCAGGATGGTTAGATTCTAGGCCCGGGAAGGAAGGGGGTGGGGGATTGTGCAGGGAGGTGCCCCATCACGCGCTCCCCGAGTTCAGAGGCGCTTCTTAAGTTACCAACAAAGTCAGGGCCGATCCCCGGAGAGGTAACCGACCGTCCGGTTACACTGCGCTCTTTTTCCCCGCCTGGGATCTGCGCGCGCTGCAGGTGGTCAGTACAGTCTACCCCGACACCAGATGCTCTTCGAGACCCGGATTCCGGGAGCGAGTGCCTCTGCGGGGCGCAGCCACTTTGCACCCGTCGGCCCCGATACAACCGATAGTTAATTGGGGCCTTCGAGTGTCTCAAGTCAAGGTGAGCAGAGGAGTCCTCCAGCCTCCTGCCCTCGTCTTCGGGGCTTCTCGCCCGGGGCTTAGGTCCCGGTAGCACCCCGAAGGCAAAGTCGTTCGGGGTGACGGACGCGGGCTGAATTTGTTTCAAAGTGGGAGGATGCTTGCACGTGCTCGGGGATGCCAGCTTGTTCAGGGTGCGCGCTGCAGGAGCTCCGGCGAGGTTGCAGTTCTGGCGCGCAGGTTTGGGCGATGAGCACTTGGCCGGGTCCAAAGAGTCATCAGTTCTGCCAAAGTGGGCGCTGCCCTGGGTACTTACAGGAGCGGCGAGTGGATAGGGAACAGAATACTGAAGAGCGGTCCCCTGGGAAGCCAAATCTGCAAAGTCTCGCCCAATCCTCGGGGCATTTTATGTAGAGTAAGCTATTGGACTATAGCAGCCCTACACTTATCTAACAAAGATAAAGACATGAAAAAAAAAAAAAAGAAAGAAAGAAAGAAAGAAAAAATATAAAAGGGTGAACGTTTGGCCCGTCGCGGAGCATCTCGCCCTTCTTGCCTTCTCCGCAGGCCTAGGCTGTCTTGGAAGGCAGCATAAGGTGCAGTGGGTGTCACCCCACCGCCTCTCCCCTCTGAGATCGTGACCCACCCCCCTGACCCAGGCGGAAACCCACCAGCTTGGTGGAGCCTGAGGCTCCTGTGCCCAATCTTGGCATCCATGGCTGAGGCGGGGCCTAATCTAAGGGCCCCAGTGGGTGTCCGCAGCCGGCCTCACCGCAGACCAAGTTCCTAGGAATCCGGGGAAAGAAAGGTGGACGCTTCCGGCGTCTCAGCCTGCTTCCTGGGAGGCCTTGGGCGCAAGGGTTGCGACCCGTGAGTGGAGAAGGTGAACTCAGCTGCAAGCGCAGCTGCCTTTCCTGTATGGGTCTCTCGTGGGTCAAGAGCACCCCGGGAGGCTAAAGACCTTCCCGAGCCTCTTGCGCTTCCTTGCCCATCTGGACTGAGCAGGAGCCGAGAGAGCTGATGTCTTTTCAGGGCACTCTGGGTTCCCGGGCTGGGGACGCTGGGAGGGAGGGAGTTGGGAGGTGGAGGGATTCGTTTACGACCTGCTTCTGTCTTCTCTCTCCCTTTTCAGAATAAACCAATGCTTTGGCGGTTGGGCTCTTACAAAGACGGACTTTTTAACCCCCACCCCCGATTTTTCTTGAAGGTTTTGCAATATCCCCCACCCACCCACCTTTCTCTAACCTGCTTTCTCTAACCTCCTTTCCCGGAAAATGTGAGTAGTATATGTGAAAGGCAACTTAGCCCAGTGTCTGTAGCAGAGCTTCAAGCTGAGTGCGAGAGGAGGAGGCTTCACTGAACGTTTTGGTGTTTCCAAAGTTGCTGATATTATACCCTTAGCAAAGTAGGTGGGCTTGTTGGCCATTAAGACGCCGGGCCGGGAGCACCCGGGCAGTGTGCACCTCGCAGGAGCTAGGTCTGGCCTCCTACTCTCTGAGCTCGAGGGCCCTCAGATCAGCGAGGGGCCAGGATCAAGCTCCTAAGGGAGCAGCAAAAGTCAGACACGTAATCTCACTTCTTTACCCTCCCTCTCCCTTACCATCACTTTTCTCTTTTTCTTTCTTTCTTTCTTCTTCTTCTTCTTCTTCTTCTTCTTCTTCTTTCTTCTTTCCTTTCGCAGACTGTGTAATAGGCAGGTAGCCTGGAAGCTGCGATGTAGGAGTTGTGAGAGGTCCTGGGGCTGGCACTGCCCTTCTGGATTTAGGAACCATCTGGGGGAGGAGGAGGGTCAAAGGGGCATCCGCTTCTTTTGAACAAGGGCGCGGTTTACTTCCCGCAGGCGGCGGGCGGGGAGAGCTCAGAGCGGAGGGCTCCGTGGGATGTCTCTTTGAGCAGGTAATTCTGCGGCGGGTCGAAAGCTGGTGACTGACACTCTCGGTGACGGCAACCAGGCCGGGCAGCGCCCTTTCCGATTATCAAGATGATTAACCTCCGGGCCTTGCCTCTGGTGGGATCTCCGCTCCCCACTCAGCTTTTCTCTCACGGGGATTAGGGGGCGCTCCTTTTAAAAGAGGGCCCGAGGGTCGCGGCCTTGGCCTTTCCATAGCTCCACGCGGCCTTGCATCTAAGCGGAGCTGGGGAAGGTGGGGGCGGCACGCAGATCCATCCCTGCTCGTCGCCCACCTAGCCGAGTCGGGTTCACCGGGCCGGTCCCCCGCGGTCCCCCGGGTCACCTCCCCCCGCAACCACTTGTCTGAAACTTACCAGATTCCAACCTTAAGGCAGAAAAAAAAGTGTTTCATATACAAACCGATCAGGGTATTTGCAGATAATTGCGAATGTCAAATACTCGGGCGTGATGACAAAGTGCAGAGATTGCCAGGACCCGAGCTCCGCCTGAGGGGCGGGGGCTGCTGGCGAGGCTCCCGGGCCACCTCACGCCTGCTCAGAGGAGGGGAGGGGGCAGTCAGCCGCAGCCGCCTAGCCCATTTAACGGAATTGGCTGTTCCTTCGACCCCTCTGCGGTGGTGCTGATTCACGGATTCATCCACTGCGTCCACACTTGAGCCCGGCGCGGGAAGGCGCTGCGACGGTGGATACAGTCCTGGCCCAGCTCCCCCCCCCCCCCGCCCCCCCCACACGCACAGGCACCCTAGGCAAAATGCACGCACGATGGGGGTTACTGGGCCTCAGTTGGACGCCAAGGCCCAAAGCCCTGCCAAACAGCGTTACCAGAGCTACTGCCAGCTGTCACCCGCTGCTGCCTGACACGGGGGGGGGGGGGGGGGGGGGAGGGGCGAATCACATTCCACTTTGGGGCCAACTGCTGCACCCGTCTAGTGCCGGGACTAGTCGTTTACAGATATAAAAACAACATTTTTAAAAGTCCCCTAAAACTCGACCCTCTAACCTAAGTCTCCTGCCCTGCTTGGAGGAGGCCGAGGAGGGTGTTTGCCCTGGGAACCCCAGCGCATACAGCCCACCAAAGTCGACACCATTAAGGCCTTGGCTACAGCAAAGGTGGCTGCTCCTGGCAGCTTTCAGGACAACTCCTCTGAGACTCCCCCCCCCCCCCGCAGGCATAGAATGTTTTAGCACCCCCCCAATCCTATCTAAATATATGGATCTAATATATGTTGGATTTCAAATCTATTGAAAACCGAGGGGATCGACTATAGATGGTGTGATGAAGTTAATGGCAGGTCCGCAGCTTTCCGGGGGGGTGGGGTGGGGGAGAGGGTCAGAACTGCAGGGGCAGCGGGAACATGGGTGCTATCTCTGGGGGCTGGATGTGGGGAACCGAGAGAAGAGGCGCACACACCCCATACGGAGTCTTGACGGGTACCACAGGCAACATAAGGCTCTGGCTCACGAGTCCCAAAGTAAGGGGAGGTGAGGAGGCTGAGCGACCTTTGACACGCTGGCCCCTTTCCTTGCCGAGGACTGATGAAGTGGCGAGCTATTCTGGAAAGTGGGGGCGAGGAGGGGAGATAGAGGGGGTAGAAGGCAGGAGAGAGGAGGGAATGGTGGGCCACTGCTTATGCTAGGGCAGCCAGGCTGCTAGGGGGGGAAGTTCAAGAGAGCAAGTTGGGGCATCTGTCCCGCGTCCCTGTCCCCGACCCTTAGCCTTCCCGCCCCTTTGCCATCGGGCGCCTGAAGTCAGCGTCTCCCTGAAGCCCTTAAAGTTTTACAGTCCAATTGTCTGAGGTTTCCGATGATGACAAATTAGGAAAACGCTTCTGCTGCAGCCCCAGCACCTAAGTCAGAGAGTTGGGGGGAGGGGAGGGTACTGGATGCAGGGCTAGGGTAAAAGAAGAGATTTGCCTCCCGGGGCTTTCTCTGCGGGGTTGGGGCCCGGGAGAGCAGAGGACTAGGTCCTGGGGCTAGGGAATGCTTTGGTAGCCTGGAAGCCGGGTCCACAGAAATCCAGCGCCTGGCTCCTCAGCTAAGGGGCACCAGGAGAGCTCTGAGAGTTCAGCCTTTCTTGCCCTTACCGGGAAGGCCTCGTCTTGCAAGAAGACCTTACTGGGAGCCATGGGGACAAGCAGGGTGGCAAACTCTGGGGGAGTCTCATCCAGGTCCTGTGAGGCTGGTGTGGACGGACAACAGCATCCATCTCCAGCCTGGGCGGGCAACAGGGGACCCACAAGTGTAAGATGTGATTCTATTTGACTTTCTAAATCAAAGTGCATTGATTGGGGCCCAAGGAGTTCACGGCACATAACTGTCTTAATTAAACCTGCTGTAAACAGACAAATCACTTCTCCTCTTCCACATAGAGCTCTGGGAGATTGCACAAGGTCTGGCAGAAGCTAGGCTTGGGGGATGCTCTTTAAAGAAAGGAGTATAAATGAGGCAAAGGAAAAAGAAAAAGTGGAGCTTCTTCGACCTCAGAAAACAGCTTAACTGAAAACAAAACTCCAAACAGCCAGAAGGTATGGGATGGGATGAGAGATCCTTAAAAGCCAGGAGACAGCCTGGTTGATGGAGCAGCTCGGTGGGGACCCGCCAGACCAGGGTGGGACCTGCAATGGAAGTGCAGGGAGGGAAGGGGAGGCCTCAGGTTGTTTGGGGAGGCTGAGGTGCTCCTTGCTGAGGCTCTTATCTATCCCACTCAGCCGTGCGCCTTCCTTCCCAATCCTTCCATCTGCCTCTGCCGTTGTTCTCGACTTCTGGCACTCGGAAGACAGCGCCAAGAGGACACGTCCTCCCTTAACTTGGTCAGCGTGGGGGACACGGGGTCGCCGCGGTGAGTGCCCTTAGCTCGTAGCCACTACGGTGGGGCACTAGGAGCCTGGTGATGGCAAGACTGGAGAGTACGGATGGGAACTAGAACTCAGCCTGAGCAAATGGGAAGGGAAGTTGTTTGTAACCCTCTGGGAAAAGCGGGAAACGGGGCGTAAACACCCATAGCTCAAGGTTCACTCCCTCTTCAGCCAAGTGCCGACACCGTGGCGCGAGCTCAGGAAGCTAGACGAGGGTCAGGCGCTCCGGTCCCGTCAGCCCGCGGGTGCTGAGGAGAGCTTGGGGCAGTGGCGGCGTTGGCGCTGGGAAGGGCCGGCGGGACGCCATTCTCTGCCTGGAATGTGCAAAGGGCTGGGTCTATCTCTGAATAACTGGGCCTCCGGAAGTTACCTGGTAGAAAGCAACCCTCGAGCTGACTTTGAGTCTCGCAGCCTAAAACAAGACGAACTAAGGGGAGCTCATCGATTTTCTAAATAAAAGTGAAAAGGAGAAGTTCTCCATAATATGTAAACACTGAGGATGTGAGCGCACAGGTTTGGGTGTGTTCCTGGGAACTTGGGGAGCCGCCCCCTCTGCCCTCCACGGTTTGCAAACTTGAATTCTCATCGCTTTTCATTGACTAGCCTCTGACCCCCACAGTAATCTGATTCAGAAATACTCTTCATTTCGTTAGATTGACGTTGGCAGGCACTAGCTATGTTGTATCTGGTAGGGAATTTAAGTTCAGTTAGATCTGAGCTTAATGCTTTTCGAAAAAAGTCTTTTAAGCGATTTTTTTAAACTTCCATACAGCTAATGAAAACACACATATCTCTATACGATTGGAGAGAAACATGCTTAGATTGCTTTTAGATTTCTGAGATTTTGTATAGGCGCCAACAACTCCGTGGACACAGACAAATGGGCTATTTGCAGTTATTATTCATGAAAGTTCTTTTATATGTTTAAGTTGAGGCATGGTTCCCAGGTGGAAAAATTCTTTACGACTAAAAACATGCTTTCAAAAAGGTTAGAAAATTGAACCAAAAATTTGGAATGCATGATAGTATAGAAGTCTTTACAGAGAACAGATATCACTACAATCCACCAGAATTCCAGGAGTGGAAGTCAAAATATAGTAAAAGTTGATTAAAATGCAAACTATTAGGGAAGCATTGCAAATGTCTTTGTCACATCCAAAGGGAAAAAATCTTTAGAACCCTCCCTCCTTGTGCTGTACTTGTGTTGAGACGAATTGTTGTTAACATTTTTCTCTTCTGAAATAACAACAGTTCACCTTTCAAAACTCTTCACCACAGAGCGACAATGACGATTGTTCTCCAGGAGAAGGACTTTTGAAACAAACAACTTCTTTCACATACTCACACTTGCACACCCCACACAAACGCACACACACACAGTTGCCGGGTTTTCTTAAACGTTGCTTTTGAATGAGAGAGAGAGAGAGAGAGAGAGAGAAGAGAAGAGGAGAGGAGAGGAGAGAGAGACAGACTGGGAAACTCGAGCTTAGGTAACCAACGAACCCAATTACTAGGCTTTATTGATACTAAAAGGAAAAGTTCCCCTCGTAAAATTTCACTGAGCTTATTAGTTATTTAAATCAGCCCCAGGGCTGGACGAGCGACGCCGCAGGCACCCACTGTCGGCTCCTGGAGGTGAGCAGACGGCGTCCGAGTCCTGACCCGCCGCCTCTCGCTCGGCACTTGGCACCGGGGGCAAAGGCAGGCGCAGCCCGCTGAGGTGAGCCACTTGGCACGAGTGCCGGGCCTGGCACGCTTGGAGATAGCTCCGCATGGCCTACGGGTATTAGGGTTTGGAAGCGAACAGGTAGCCAGTGATGAGGGTGCGGGTGAGCAGGCCAGGCGGACACGGAGCTCCGGAACTCAGCGAGCTGGCGGCGCGGCTCCGCGGCGGGTGCGGCTGGGCACCGGCCCCTGCGGCCCCCGCGACAGCGCGGTGTTTTCGCCGCGAGGCTGGAGTCCTGCAAGAGTGCGGCTGATGGCCGCCAGGCGTGACTGCTCGGGCCTCCAGGGCTCACCCCTATTTTGTGCGGGGCTCGGAGTTTTGTAATTGGACAGGCACCAGGTGAATTTGCACCTTTCCGGGTCGTTGTCCCTTTCAGTAGCTGGCAGTCCCCAAATTGTGTGTGCGTGTGTGCGTGCGCGCGTGTGAACAGTTGAATTTATTAAAAATAAGCCCCAGCCTACCCACTCAAGTCCTCTGAGCCCGACGTGGGGACTCTCAAATCCTGACGTAGCGCCGGGGCAGCTCGAGGTGATGCCTGGCTCTGCTGGGCTTGGCCGCGGGGCCCCCAGGCAAGGCACCGCGGGGCGGGGAAGAACCGAGCTCCAGAACACCAATGTCACGGACACCCGGGCGTTAACTCGGGGGTCAAGGCTTGACGGACTAAGAGGGTTTCCGTTGGGGCTTCGTGAGATGGAGAGAACAGGCGAGTCACCAGCCCAGGAAACCCTCTAGGGTCCCCGCCACTCCAGACAGCTTTGGGCCGCCAAATAGACCGACTATCCGCTTCGTCCTCTGTCCCAGTAAGTGCTTGGCACCTCGGGTCCCGCAGCAGGCTTTCTCGCTCTCTCCCGCGCTGTTCGAGAGCAACGCGGACCTAAGGTCGCTAAACGTCGCCGGAGCTGCTAGAGCTAGCTTGGGCCGCCTCGGACCCGGCTTCCTGGGCTGGCTGGCCCCGGCTAGGGGTGGGCGAGAATTTCAGCACACAGGCTGCCCAGCCTGCAGGCTGGGGTACGGGTGGGGCGCCGTGGCCTGGACTTTCCAGGTATGCTTTTTCATTACAAGGGGTTGGGGTGCCGAGGTTCTGCCTGGCGGGCGGGTGCTTGTGTAGGGTGGTCCGGGTTTGCCTGGGCCGGGGACCTGCCCATCCCCCCCTCCCCCCGCCGCATCCTTAACCTGTGGACTTGAGGCTACGCGGAAAGGCCGGCTCGGGAAAGCAGCGGGATGAACGGGCGCCGCAGGTTTCGGCCGCAGCCCACGCGGTGGCGCTGTCGGGAGAGGATGCCTTATCTCCGGTCTGGGACCCTGGCGTTGACCCGGGGTCCGGGGCGACGGGGCCGTAAGGACGAGTCGAGGTCGCGGGGTTCTTCGCCGCTACCTTGGGCCCCGGGATTAGAGATGGGGCAGACCCCTTTCTCCTCGCTCGGTGTTTCCAGAGAGAAAACGCAGCGAGTCTGGAGCGGGATTCCGGGCTCAAACCCAGGCCGGCCGGGGGTGGGGGCGGGGCGGCAGCCGCAGCTCCTTTAGCGTTTCGTGTTGTCCCCCCTTGCCTTGTTCCCGGTCGTTTAAAGTCGATTTCTATTTTTAAAAAACTAGATTAGCGGGGCAGTCATTCTCTCCTTGAGATGCTGCAGGAGATCCAGCTATTAAGCTCTTGACTCTGAAAAAGAGTGAAAGGATTCAAGAGCTCGGGGGCGTTGTCTTGTGTCGCTGGAGTTGTGCTCGGAGCCCGCAGGCCCTCCGCCTTCCCGGGCCTCTCAACCCGCGGCCGCGGAGGAAGCACTTCCACACCTCCAAACCAAAGTCTCCCTTACCTTCCAGACAAGTCCCTTCGCTTTCCTCACCCGGGGCAGGCGGTGCCCACCCCCGACGCGTTCTCCCACCCCCGACATTTGGGGCCTCAGTGCACAGAGCTCCCAGTCCTCGCCTGAGGCAGCTCCAGGGCAGACCTTCGCGTGTCCCCTCCCGCCCTCTGGGCCTCTGCATTGTCTGTTCCCGATTCCGGATCCTCCGACCTCCTGGGTGCTCAGCTCACCATCTAACACAAACTAGTTGCCCAACACCCATCCCCAACCAGTCTTCTCCCTGGGACGCTTCTCTCCGCCGGGCCGCAGGGACTCGTTCCTTTGAGGATGGGAGCAGGACCTTCACCACCCCTACCTTAGGCGGCCCGACGGCTTCCGCACCGCTCCGCCCCCGCCCAGGCCCCAGAGCTGCTGCGGGAGCCAGGAGTAATTTATCTTTGCCTGGCGCGGGTTGGGATTGCCCGGCTCTGATGCCAAAGAGGAAGGCGTGCGGATAACGAAGTAAGTGTCCCCCGCCCCTTGCGCTCTGGTCAGTCCCCAGACGCCCCGGAGCAGTCTGGGAAAGGGCTCGAGCCCACCCTAGTTGATCTGCTCTTCTAGGCGCATTCCCCTGGGGCGTTCTGGCCTCGGGCCCTAGTCCCCTTGGCACATCCAGTTTCCAATCCAAGCCTGGGGCAGTTATGCGGTTCGTGAAAATGTTGGTCGCCCAACTCTCCCCGGACAGTCCGCGGCGGAAATTGGCTTCAGAACTGGTGTGGGCTTCATTTGAGAGAAACGATTCCCTCCCGCCCTCCTCTCGCCCCCAGCAGAGCAAGCCCGGGTTGGGGGGGGGGGCCCGCAGGGGGGCGGGAGAGGCAGGCCTGCGTGGGTTCCTAGGAGCCATAGAAGGCTTTCGACGCTGGCAATTCCCGTAGAGCTTTGCCTGTGTGTGTGAGAATGGAGGAGAAACGCGGCACAACTTCCCCGTGTTCTCTAAGAAGCAGCGCAACGCCGGGAGGGCCTCTTTGCCAGGGTGACCAGACCTGAAATCCAGGAAGCCTGGTGATGGATGCTGGGCCCTCAGAGGTCTGGGTAGTCCGGCCGAGAGCCGGTGTCCCATGCCGGGCAGCCGGCACCCTCTGCCCGGGCAGTCGGGCCTAGGCCGTCCTGAACGGTCATTGGGGAAGGAAGGTTGGCCAGAGTCAAGAGCTAGCGCAGTAGAAACCTCGGTGTGGAGAGAGAGAGAAATCAAGAAATGTCAGTAAAAGTTCAGGCCATAAAAGGAGAAGAAAGGCCTGACAAGAGATAGAGAGAAAAGGGGAGAACATGGAAATTAGAAAAAACATGCATATTTAAGCCCAGCGCATAAAGATCCGTTGATTTTTAAAATAACAAATCTCCGTGTGATTATGAAAGACAGGCGACCTTTGACTAAATGACATATGAAAAAATTGGGGGTGGGGGAGGAGAGGGGAAGACGTCTTAGTAGATTCCTGACAAAAAACGTCAGTGAGAAGCAAGTTGAGGGATAAAAATGTCCCCCAACGTGAACTTTATGGTTTGAGCACTGGAGCAAACTATCTGTGCACAAATGCGTTTTGGATAACATTATTTTAAAAAAAAGTAATGAAAACCAATTCTTTTGAGTGTGATTTTGTTTAAAAAATGTTTGGAAGTAAACTACTTGAGGAATATAAAACGAAACCAAACAAAACTTTTGAATCATAATTTATTTAGTTTTAAAAAGTGGAAAATTTTAGCAAAAGATAAAAACGTTATTTAAAATTTCTTATTGTAAAAATTAAACATGCTGAAAATAATTGCTTACTTCAGTCGAAATTAGGTCAATACAAAAATCGTGCAGTAAAAAGCTTATGTAATTTGAAACAGAAAAGGCCTTTATTAGGGACAAAACTCAAGGGGAAAAAACCCCCCCGCACACGGGGCATGTATCACAAAACTTCCTAGAATTCTCTTTTTTTAATTGAAAGAAATTTGTAAAATGTGTTACTAAATATAAATCTACAAATATTCAAAATACATTTCTAGTAATAACCCATAGTTTTTGGTATTTTCCTTTATGTTAAATGCACCTTTATATGTGTTGAGTTCTTTTGCCCAAAATGATAGCTTTGTTCATTATCAAAAAACGGACAAGAAGAAACTCCACTAATGAGAAAATCAATTAATTTAAAAAGGGTGCAGAATCTGAAAACAAACTAGCCACAATGTACATTTAATTGTACTTAATTGTATACTTTATTTAAATCACCCTTCTCAGGGGTTTAATAATTTAGAATCAATAGTTCCTTTCAAAACATAATAAAATATTTACGCTTTATAAAATATTAACCCATTAACAATACCGCTGTGTTGTTTATGAGTGTGACTGAAGTCTCCTACTCATGCTGTTGACATAAGCATGTGAGGTTAGCGAAGTGATCCTTCGCAAAATGTAAATGAAGATCTTCAGACAGTGGTGTTTATAAAATAGCTCATTAATGACTTAAGATTGAATCGCTCCAACCATTCGCATCATCAGATATAATAATAGTGACGAATCAGACAGGAAAGATCCTGGCTAAACCATTTGCATTTTTTTTTTTTTTCCAGAAGTACTGAAGTCCTAATATCACCATTTCTTCTAAGTTCCTGGACACTGATCCGGAGGAGGATTCTGCAGTTCAACACCAAGGTAAGGAAAGAAACAGCATTATTATCGTTGTTAAGATATTTGTAAGAATTGCGTCTTTCCCCATTTTGAAAATGGGATCAAACTCTGACAGTGGTAGTTGTTTTTTGCAAAACCCCCTTCCCATTCCGACGTGAAACTACAGATTAAAAAAAAAAAAAAGTTTGTTGATCAAACTTACAGTTTGTTTCTTTGCAGCCAAAAACCTTTTAGCTACCACGAGTTGGTTTACTCGAGCCACTTTGTTCTCACAGACTTCGAATTGTGCATTTTCTCTAACCCGTTCGCTCAGGGAAGTGGGGGAGATGGGATTTGGGGAATAAAAAGCAGGGAAAAGAAAATGCTGCCTAAAACTCCCAGGGTGGCTCCCCGAAGATTTACTATCAAGCCTCACTTCCTTTCTCGGCTGGGCTCCGACAGCCTCCCGGGTCGCCTAGGACTCCTTTGGAACTTGGTGGGCGGCGCCTGGGTGCGGGATTCTCCGGGATCTGGGCGTTGAGACAGAGGCCGGGGCAGGTTTAGTTTCTGGGACCCTTTCTCTTCCAGAGGCTCCCCCGCCTCCCAGGCCTCTGCTTTTGAGGGAATGGCTGCGTGCACGCCGCCCACCGGGTAGGTGCGGCGAGTGGACGGCGGCCTACCTCCGGGCACACTAGGCTGACGCGGCTTCCCCCTGTCTGTGCACCAGCCCAAGATTTCCAGAATTACCACCCGAGCGCGTTTCCCAAAAACGAATTTAGTTTGGCCCTCTGGCGCCGCCGTACAGCCAACACTTCTTAAGGGGGACTGGCGGCTCAGGCAGCGAGATGGTTGGGAGTCCTCCGGGTCCGGGGGTTTAGGTAGGAGACACAAGGTGTGCGGTAGGGATTGGCGGTGTCGCCAGCAGAGGGGCTTTACTGGCCTCAAGGCGGGCGGGGACGCGTCCTCATTTTCCCGCCACAGGTCCGGACTGCGAGTGTAAGCCGGCGCCCGAGGCGGCTTGCGGGGGCCGCGGCCCCTGCCCACGTGCTTTTCTTTAAGGAGGTCCCGCGCCCAAGCGGGACCTCAGGGACAAAAGCGCGGACGGAGCTCGGCCTGCTCGGCTAGTGCTCGCGCCACCTTAAATGAACACCGCGGCTGGAGTCGGGCTGCGGGCGGCTGCGGCCGCGGGAGTCGGCAAAAGTTTGTGGCTCAGTTACACCTTCGCGGGACCTGCTGTGGACGCCCCCGCGCGGCCTCCCCCGGGACGAGGAGACCGGGTCCTCACCGCACACTCTGCCCGCGCTCGAAGCCTAGTGCCTGAGCCGCCTGGGGTCCCAGGAGTCCCAGACCCGCAGCCGGAGGACAGGCAGCCCCACCGCCCTCACTGCCTCCGCGTCACGGCCTCCAGGCGGCCCGGGCTGAGCTGCTCGAGATGTCGCCGGCGCTGCGAGCGCTCCAGGGACGTCATCCAGGGATGCCCCCCGCCCTGCGCCCCCCACGCAGCCCCCTCTCCTGTCCCACCCGCAGCCCGGCGGGCAGTGCTGGTACTCCTGCCACTCAGGACACCCGGGCTATTGTTCTGGACCCACAGCCGCGTCGGCTCTGAGAGAGAAGCGGCCTTCCCCGCGCGTGCGGCGGCGCGGCGGGCCCGGACGGCCGGCTCTGCGCGAAGGGGGAGCTCACAGGCATCGGGAAAAGTTGCTCGGAGGGGCGGAGGCGGTGGGTGGTGGGCGGAGGCGGTGGGTGGGGGAGGCGATAGCCCTCCTATCTCCAAAGTCGAAAGTACTCCGCGCAGTTAGCCGAACCGGGAGCCGAGGCAGCCGTGGTTGCCTACTGCGCGTCGGTCTGCGCCTCCGCCGGGAAACGAGGCAACCAGCGCCTGCCGTGTCGCCGCCGCCTCCGCGCCGGGACGAGTGCGCCTCGGGGCTGGGCGAGGCGGCCGCGCCCTGGACCCGCCACAAGGAGGAGGACCAGACCCGAGCCCCAGCGTCCGCCTGCACCCGGGCGCACCCACCGGCCTCGGCCACCGCCTCGCGCGGCACTCGGTTCTCTGCCATCGGTCCTCTGCCGCCCGACGCGCGCGGTCCTCGCCCCACCTCTCTGCCACCGCCGACTCTCCCCTTCCTTCTCTACCCTCCTCCCTGCCTCCCACCCGCCCCTCGCCAGTCCCTTCTGCCTCCTCCGCAGCCCCGCCGCTGTTTGGGTCGCCGGGCTCACAGCGATTGATTGATTGATGTTTAATTTCCTGCCAGGCGGGGCCCCCCTCCCCCCGCAACCTCCCCAGCCCTCCTCCCCGCCCCCCACTCTCCTCCTTCATTGCGGTGGACCAGTCTGGCTTGGGTTTAGATCTTTCCCCCCCAACCTCCATCCCGAAATAACCCAGAGACTTCCCCTACCCCCACCCCAAATTATTATTTTGAAGGCGCTAGATTTGGGGACGGAAAGGGGGAGGGGGAGAAATCGGAAACCGAGGACAACCCAAAAGGACTCACTTTGCCTGATGACTCAACGCAACTAATAATCATCTCCCTCTCAGTGTATCTCTCTCTGCGGCTTGTCAGTGAGTCCGGCTCCGGCTGCTGGCGGCGGCGGCCGAGAGGGGAGAGGCTGGAGGTGACAGCTTGGGCAGCCGCCGCGTTTCCTCCCGCGCGCGGTCCCGGGTCCCTGCGCCTTCTTGGCTCTGGGTGACACCGGCCCTAAGGCTCCGGCCGCGCCTCCTCGCGAACTAGCAGACCTGCGAAGCGGCAGCACCGGCCCACCTCCGCCTCCTCCCAGTCCTCAGCCCTTTCTCTCCAGAACGGGTCTCCTTCCCGAAGGTGTGAAAAGGCTTTTTCAGCCTCCTTCCCTCTTTTCCCCTCCTCCGCCGTCTCCTCCCCCGCTCGCTCGGGTGCCCCTTTGGAGGAACCCTCCTTTCCCTCTCCTCCTCCTCCCCCTACCCCCCTCCCCCCCCCCCAATCATCATCATCATAACAACCATCTCTGCACTAGAAGACACCCTGACCCAGGACCTTAAACGTTAGGACCTGGGAAAGAGGAAAAGGGGAAGGAGTAAAGAGGAAAGAAGACTAGGAGAACACTGCAAGGCGACGCACCAGAAACTTTCCACCCTGGATTCTCTACTTTTGCTCCATGGACAGAGCCTCAGCCAGCCAAGTTACAGACAGACCGTGAGCAGTAAGTACGCCGGGCGAGGACTCCCACTCCAAGCTCGGGAGTTCGGGGAAAGCCCCGGGTCCGGCTAAGTTCCCTCCCGGCAGCGCTCGCCCTCTCGGACAGCGTAGCAGAGGGAGTAGGGCAGCCCTTCCGCTCTGTCTCTGCATCTTTCGCGTCTCTCCTCTCACCTCCCCTCTGCCACCCCCACCATGTCTCCTTGACACGCGGCTTCTCCCACGGCGAGACCGCCCGCGAGGATTCCTAGCGCACTTTGTTGTGCAGGGTTCCTGCTTCTCGGGGATGTCAGTGACAATGTGAGTGCAGTTTCATCAGGTGTTTCCTCCTCTTCTGCCGCCCCCCCCCCCAATCCAGGGGTGCCGAGATCTGCGGGTTCCTTGAGGAGCGCGCTGCCAGCCAAGAGACCCAGAGGAAAACTTTTTGGAGAAAATTTTAAATTGGGGTTGATGAAGGTTGCTTCTTAACCTAATAATTTAGATGCTTTTTGCTTTTGTGTTTTATGCTGAAGAGCTTTTTAAAAAATCACTTAGGATCGGAAGAAGATAAGAACATTCCAAAATAATGATTGTAGCCTCCTTCATTGTGATGAAGGTTATTCTGGAGAGTATTCTGGTGAATACCTCCAAATGTTTTGGGATGCTTATTAATGTGGAATGAGGGTTGGTTTTGTGCAAAGTGTGTTTGTGTCTCAAGACTTGCTCGGTAAAGATAAAAAGCAGGGATTCAAGGAGTCCTTAAGGCAGGCCTTTGGCTCCTAACCCGCCATTCACGGCACATTCATCATGTGGTTAATTCGGTTTCTTACGGACTTGTGTACATCCCCTATCCCTTCCTCGAGTGGGTGAGATGCCTTTTTATGAAGTTCACTTCTTCTGCAACCCTGACCCCCGCACGGCGAGGCTGTCTCATCTGAGAACGGCGTATGCCAACCCTGTCCCAATGAATGGGCCACTTCTGGGCGCCCCTGGGCGCTGGCCTGGTAACCGTCACCGAGGGCTAACTTCTGGAGAGCAACTGGGCAGTGTCGCAGCACCTCGAGCTTCCTTTGGCCGCCCAGTGTAAGGTGGGGACCCGCTTCCCGGCTCGGGCCCCTCGGGCAGCGTGGGAGGAAGTTTGTGTGGCTTGGTGCAGCGCTCTGCCACTGGCCTGAACGTCTATCACGTGTGTGAGCGGTTTTCCCTCTTTTTTTTTCCCTCCCCCTTCCCTCCCCCCCGCCCCCTCCCTAGGTCCCTGCGCGTTTTATTGCGACCTGCCGGTGGGAACTTTGTCTCCGAGTCGGAGCAGCATGGAGCGGCGGAGCGAGAGCCCGTGTCTGCGGGACAGCCCCGACCGGCGGAGCGGCAGCCCCGACGTCAAGGGGCCTCCCCCGGTGAAGGTGGCCCGGCTGGAGCAGAACGGCAGCCCCATGGGAGCCCGCGGGAGGCCCAACGGCGCCGTGGCCAAGGCCGTGGGAGGTAACAGCCCGGAGCGGGGAGGCGCGCGCAGCCCCGCGGCCCGGCGATAATGGCCCGGGTGTCAGGGTTCAGGTTGATTAGGCGCTGTCGCGGTGTAGGATTACAGGAAGTGAATTCCAGGTTGCCAAATAATGCCCCCGTCGCCTCTCATCTGCAACTGGTAGCTTCATGTAGAGTTAAAACAAGAAAGTGGTTTACCCAGAGGGTGGCATTTTTTGGGCACTTTGCCACTGTGTGCTGAGGTGTTGGCAGGTTTATGTCACAGCCAGCTAACTGTTTCTAGATTTTCCTAGAGAGCTTTTTAGTGATTTAACTCTTTTGCTTTGCCTCAGAGTATCTGTTGTAGAGATGAAGTTGAGGTGCGATCGCTTTTGTGGACTAGTCTTTAATGCCCAGGAGCAGGAGTGCTGGTGTTACTTTGTAGTTAGGACAGTCCTTCGAGATAAATTAGTAACAACTGGGAATATTTCCTGCCACAGTTCAAGTGGGAAATAAAGAAGCATCATGAAATCTGCCAGGCCCTTAGAAGCTTTAAGGTCACCATTTTCTAAACAGTTTAAAGTCCTACGCGTTTGTAAGTTTGTTATGAATTACAGCAGAACAGGTAAAAAATAGCAAAGTAGTCCTAATGGCTACATGCTGTTTACCTTTCCAAGCATTTAAAAGTGTTTAAAGAAAACTTTTTGGAGATTTTACTACTTAAACAACCACTTTCCTTTAATGTGGTCAGGAAAAATAATTTTATAAAGCGATATGTAAGAAAGTTAAATATTATTAAAATATGTTGAGGCTTATGTGCTGTTTGCTTAGTTGTTTTGGCATACAAAATGCACAATTCAATATGGCATGCAGTTTTTTTGTGTTTGAGATAAATCACTAGTTTAAATCTTTTTTGCTTCTAGAGGTTTCTTTCCCCCCTAATATTTTCAGCAGTAGCTTACTTAACATAATTCTTTATGTGAGCACACCTGAAATGATACAAAACCATGGCAAAACTTAGTGATAAACTCCAACCCCATGTTCTAAATAGCCATAGTCTGTATTTCAAAGACTTAAGTCTAAACGTCCATACCCTTTTAAAGAGTTAAAAGACATTTTATAAAATAACACGTGTCTATTTTTACTTAGTTTGCTATTATTATTTCTTCACCGTAGACATTCAGAATGGTTTGCCTTAGTTCCTTATATTAATCATCTCCCTTGAGAAGCACCCATTCTCACAATTTTTAAAGCTTTAAAAAATGATTTGGCTATACATTGTGGCTTATGCACCTTTTATTTTTAGGGGCTTAAAGATACACTTCGATGAAGCAAAAGAAAACTTGATAGTTCTGTGACCCACTTTTTAAAATTTGTGTTTATTGTGTTATCTTGAGACTGGAACAATAACTTCAGACTTTTTGTGACATATTTTAGTATATGCATATGAGAAAGAAAAATATATAGCAAATATGGTAAAACCAAGTGTAAGATGATACAAGTGCTGATACTATTTGATTGAAAAACTTGGAAATCATTGGAGGAGGAGATGTGTTCTCAAAGTGGCCTTATGCATAAAGAAAAAACTTGGACATAGACTTTTGGTTTCTTTCTGAAGACCTGCTAAAATTCACTGAATTGAAAGAAGTCTCTAAACATTTTAGAACATAATTGTTAACAATTGTGATTCCTTAAAAAAAAGTGTTTTCTTTATTCCTACATCATATTGAACTGTGAAAGAAACTCCCTAATTTTGTTGACCAGAAATACCTAAATTTAGTGTGACATAGTGGTAGCGTTTCTTATTTTCTGAGACTATAATTCACATTTGACCACTTATTATAAATCCGGTATAAAGTGAAATTAGGTCTTCAAGAGGAATAATAGGTTTGTTTCAACAAGCTGCTTTCGTCACTTTTACTGAGCTTTAATGTAGTAATATCAAAGGCCTTATTAGTTGCTTTCCAAAGTGAAAATAGAGATGGTATTAGCTTGTCTCAGTAAGTACTGTGTTTAATACTTAATAGTGAAGTGGTTAAAAGAGTTTACATATGGTGGGTTTTAAAAAAAATTATAGAGAAAGATTGTATTCTGTATAGCATAGTAGATTATTTAGAAAGATTTTAATTTAGAAAACTTTAAGATATAAGGACATACAATTTTGACAGTGTAAAGTTTTTTATTGAATGTTAATATTTTTGGAGGGGTTTAAGTTTATGTGGTTTCCTAATGTATGTTGAGCTGGTAACAATTTCATTTCTTTGTAACTTTTAATCATGTATATAGATGGGAGAAAAGCAAAGCCTTTAAAAAAATTTAAAATTTTTAAAAATGTTTAAAATACATTTCTAGTTAGAAGTTCTTTGTCATTGAAAGACTTTTTTTTTTTTAGCAGGTTAAGTATAAAATAGATTATATTTCTATCACCCTACCTTCTTTTGTTTTAATTTTCTTTATGAAGCAATATAATAAACATAGACAACTACAAAATATTTATAGCTCTATATCATTTATTACCATTTTCAGATATATTGCAGTCTTGTCAATGTTATGGAGATGGTTTAAAAATAGGGCTCAAAATTTGATAGGACGCATTTGTTAATCTTTAGTGATTCTCTTTCTTAAAAGCTTTCCCCCTAAAAATGGGGAGATCATTAAGTTAATTGGTTGCCCAATAATATGGCAGTTTATCTTCCTGCTTTTGATAAACAGTGAGGTGAATAAATGTTTCTGAATGCCTTAGTTGTAATAGTAAATTCTGTTGCCCTTATTCTACGGTTTTAGACAGAGAGTTTGGTATGTTTTTTGGTGAGAATGTGTTTGTTAAAAAAAATTATTTTAGTGTCTGGATTTGACTAGTTGAGGTGGCAGATACACTATCACAGTCCTCAAGGTTGCGTTTTAATAGGGGACTTAAAAGTTAGTGTGCTGTTTACAATGTGGTTAGCTTTCGAAGACTATTAGAACATAGATCAGTTTTGCTTTGTCTTTCCAACACCCTCTAGGATGTGTTTGTTCTTATCTAAGTTATGTTTTAAAGCATGTATGTAATAAAATAAGTGCTCAGATGTGTATGACAGTCAGCTTTTATAGAAAGTCCCTAGGCAAAAAAAAAAAAAAAAAAAAAAAAAAAAAGGCTAATATCTCTTTAAAAAACATAGGAAGGCTGGGAGAGAGTTTAGAGCAAGCAAGAGCACCGTGGTGTTGACAGCTTTATATCCCTGCTGGGTAACATTCACTTACTAGAATTGGCGTCCCCTCTCAGCTAGTAATTCACTCCATAAGGATTTTGAAAAAGGATGATTAATGGTGGGGAAATTTATATTTGTGAAATTGTTGATTAAAACTTACAGATCTATTTGAAGATTTAGAAAAAGAAAAGATTATTAAGGGTGACGAAAATAAGAATCAGATGATCCTTTTTGCCACCATTAACATAAGTACCTAAAAGGTTCTGCTGTGTGTAATGCTTCAGCCACGAAACCTACAGCATAAAATGAAAGTGATGCCAATCAAGTTTGCAGAGGAAGCGAAGCTCTCTGCTTTCCTCCTGGACTGCTGAAAGGCGCTGGCCAGTTGTGCTTTAATAGCAATAAATTATTGTGCTTCATTCATTGTTAACACAAGCATTTTCATTTTTAAATGTTTGGCTTAAAGAAAAACTTTCAGACAGCTTTATTTAAACTGAATGAACAGCGCTTGAGTATACCAGATGGTGTATTTGCTGATAGGAGGCATTAAACATCAGAAATCTTTTTGATATTTTTCATTTTCCTATGAATTTTGATCTTTTTTTTTTTTGGTGTTAAATGTTCTAGGCTTTTGGGGGGAAAATGTTTGAACACCGTGAATATCTTTTAGAGATAGTTGCTGTTTTTTGAAAAAATTTCCTTTTTTTTTTCCTGAAAAATAATTTGTTTTTAAAATCATGGTTTAATCTTGTTGAGGAATTGCCTGTTAAAGTTGTCTTATAACTAGTTGACCCAAAGTAGGCCTATTCTTCTTGCTAATAGGCAGCCCTTTGAAGAACATAACTGTCTTGTTACAAGGGGAAAAAAATCATTATGCAATACACACTGATGTATTCAAATAGGGAAGCAAATGTGATCACGATTGTTGGGCAGGGCCTCATTTAGAGCTGAACATTGTCTACAACAACAGTTAGTTTAATTGTCTACATGTGGAACATTTCCTTTTAGATTAAAAGAAATGCAGTTCAGGTCAGGTGCAGTCACCATATTAGCAGTGTAGGCAGACATTTTACTCTTTGAAGGGAGTACAGCTATGAAAGAGTATAGATATTGATGTATTGAAATGTATAAAATACTTGGAAATTTAGACATATATTGTCAACCTGGGTAAAATGACGAAAACCCATTAAATTCATTTTAGCCAAGGATGAACACCATTTTGCTTGTAGGGAGGCCTCGTGTTATTACTTCCAAAGAGAAAAGATTGTATTTCCCTTTTACATTCTACTTTTTTTTTTTTTTTTTTTTTTAAGGGTTTGAGATCTTTTAAATAGAATGAACTTAGGCTTTGGGGTCATCCAACAATCTAGCATGTCCTCTGTAGTTTTGCTGAGGTAGAAAAATAGCCCTTTTCTAAAGTGTTTTTAGTCCTTGGCCTGTTATTAAAATAAAGATATACTTGGTTAAAAAAATATATGCAATGGAACATACACATTAAACAGAACATAGGGTATCCGCCCCTCAAAGTCCTGAGCATAATTTGATGTTTCAAGTAATTTTGGAAGCCTTGTGTTCCATCAGCAGAAACCCACTGACCATTATATATTCAAGATCATCTGCAATGAAATGTGTGTGTGTATGTGTGTGTGTGTTGGAACTACATAGATGTCCCTTAAGACATTTGTTTTTTAACCCCTGTAGAAAATAAGCAATATAATCTTTTCCCAGGGGGTTGTGACTAGTAGAATCAGTCTGTACGTCTTAGATATCTTGTATATATATTATATTTATGTATATATAAAAAGACTTATCATTTATTAGAGGTCTAGGAATATGAATTTGAATTATTTTAAGAATATGGAAATCAGTTTTAGTCCAGGAAAGGCAGGGTAATTATTTGGTATATCTGGCAAAATATATCTCATAAGCAGTCAAGTGTAGTGGTTCTACTTTGATAATTTAAAACCTTTAGTTTTCTTTTTTTGAAAAGAGACTTCAGTGTAGAGACTTTACATGCATTTGTAAAAAAGACATTAACAGGGCTAGATGAGTTCTAAACTCTATTATTTTTTAGGTCATTTTAGAGAGTTTAGGTTTCTGTTGCTAAAAAGGAACCTATTCTTCACCATTAACAAAGTTTCTTGTAACTAATAATCTCACATTAGGTAAATAAAATACGTTCATAATTTGTTTTTGTTTTTTTTTCAGGAATCTAAACTTTATCCCACATAGCATGTAAATTAATAAAAATCCTCTATCTTTTATTTAATAAGTAGGGTTTTTTTTTTTTTAAACCTATGTAACTAATGTGTGGTAACATAGTGGTTTTTGCTGTCTTCCTTATAAGAGTGCTGAGATACAATGGCATTTTGGAACATATTTAAAGATGGAGCATTTGACAAAAGTTGTATGTGTAACAGTTTGTCAGTGAAAAGTGACAAGTGGGGAATGACAAATGAAATGTTGGCATCATCACTCTTTATTTTGATAAAAATGTCTCAATTTGCAGTGATATAATACTGTTTCATATTATTTCATGAGTTGTGTGAGATGCATAAGGGGAATTTAGATTTTGTGAACGGAAAATTAGCAGCCCAAACTCTTTTCAGAAGCTTTGGCAGCACGTTCCCCACCCCACCCCCTACTCCCCAAGAGTAAGAACAGCAGTGAAATATTGGATCTAACCCATACATTTTAACTCATTATTTTTAAGAAAGAAAGAAAGAAAGAAAGAAAGAAAGAAAGAGAAAGGAAAAAGAGAAAGAAACAAGTGAAAATGGTTTCAAGTAGAAGACCTTTATGCATAGCTCAACAAATGAAGAGAGTTAGCCTTTTTTGCTTCCATTCTTTTCTTTATAGTGATTTTAAAATGAGTGATTTCCCTCTGCTGACTTTGATTATGTGGGGCCTTTCTCACTTCCAATCACCACTGCTCTCTAGCATTAATTTAGGGTGCCAGTAAAGAGAGTTGTGAATTCCTTTTATTTTAAAGTGCAATAGAGGTTTGAGAATGTCTATGTGTTAAAAATGGATTTTTATATACAAAGGATTCATCATCCTACTACTTACGGGTAACGCGATAGATATTTCAAAGTCCAAGTAGACGGCCCTGAGAGGAATTGAGGTATGAGTTAAAACAAAAGCCAGTTGAGTACTTACAGACTTCCAAAAAGGCACAGACGGAGCCCCTATAGCGTGTTATTTTCCATTTTCTGAAGTCACATTGGTTCCCGTATTGTCAGTGATCAGCCAAACATTTATTTTCTTCTTTTGCATGAAACAAGCCTCACAAGCACTTCATGCTACACAGTGTTTATGTAAAAATGTTCCATGGTGGAGTTTTCAAAAGCATGGAACTGTATCTCTGTAATTTTGTTGTTGTTGTTGTTTTCAATTAGCAGAATTGTTTTGCTGTTTAATAACAAGTGATTTTAAAAATTGTGGCAAAATCAGTATAATTAAGTGAAAGCCTGCATCAGAAATTGTCTTCCACCACTTCTGTCTTTCTCTTTTCACCTACAAAGTTTTACTTCTTCCAGATTTTTTTTTTTTTAAAAACTAGGTAAAAACAACCTAATATGGAGTAAATTGCCTTAGACATATAATTATGGCAGTGGGGTTTATGGGATGTATTTTTTCCATTTTCACTGATGTGTGTACCTTTAAAACTTAAAAAATAAACTAGTGAATATTTTAGTTACTAGTTTGGCAAATGCTTAAGATGAAGAAAAAAAGCATTAATAGAAATTTCAAGAATTTGAACCTTGCAATGAAGTTATCAGCAAATTAGGGCAGTCATATCGTACGAAGAATGTTCTTTATTTGTGGTTATGACACATTAGGATAGTAAAACTCTAAGGGAAGTAGATTTCAATTTTAGTTGCTCACGGTATAAGGCAAATTTGGATCTGCCCTTCACTAGTTGTCTTATCATTGGAATGGAGTTCTGTCTTAGCACAGTGGGTTATTAAACGATAGCATTTAACATAACAACAAAGATTAGAAAGTTCAGAGGAAACACTGAAGCTTATCAAAAAGTATGCATTTCACACCAGACTGTTTGGTGCCCACTTATGGTTACACAGTTACTGAAATGTGCCCAGCAGCTCAGAGACTTTATGTGTTGAAGACTTGCACAGATATGAAAAAAAAAAAAAAATTAATAAGACTCTGGTTAGAGCAAGTGTTTCCAAAGCACTAAGATTTAACAGAGGTGATTTGCATTTTTCATAGAAACAATTTTAATTTTATCATATTAAGCAGAGATATCTTTTTCTTTCTTTAAAAATTTGTTTTTTACTTGTTTTTCTATTTGGCTGGAAAACGAGTGTATCAGTTCTTTTATAACTGAATATGATTGATTTTCAAATTTCCTGATTGGTCCCTGTGTTAAAATTGCATATTTTTATTGCATTTGTTCCAATTCTTTATATGTATAAGGAAAGACAAAATTGATAGTTTATTAGGAAAACGCATTCATGTCAAAACTGTTTACATAGCAGTGTTTTCAAAACATTATATTTTTTGGTTAACAGAACAAGAACTTTCTTTTATCATAATCCAAAGATGTGAACAGAGCAGCATGATAAATGTCTCTTTAAGTGTCGTAGTAAAAGAAAATGACTTGCCTTCTGAGGCAGTGGAGAGTTTATGTTGTTTTGGACCCATTTCCCAAGTAGTGATCGAAAACAGATTACAATAACAATTATACAGTCAGAAGATGCAATATCCATTTCTGCTTTAATTGAGTGAAAGAATAATAAAAACATCATTAAGAAAAATGAGGTGGACCTGTCACACAATGTACAAATTTTTAGTCTTGGAGAGGATGCAGAATAACTGAAATGCTTTTCACTTACTTTGCTGTGTTTATTAGCTAAAATCTGTTTTGGGAGAGACCATTTTGTTCTTTCTCCTCCCTGGGAAGTTCCTAAAGGAGCCCCTGGGAGGTGGTTGCTCAGGAGACAATTAAAAGTGCTCATTGATTTTGTCTTTATATGCAGTTTGAGAAGGGCAATCACATTTTCTTATATTCTACCTGAGGTATAACTCCCTTCCCCCACCTTTCTTTTAAACCTCTGTAAATGAAAGACAAACATGATGACTGTTTCTCCGAAGACAGAGCTCTCCCTGGTAAAGATTAGGTGTGATCCTGGACCTGCTGTTCCTCCTCTGGAAGGCATAACCAGGCTGAAGGGGGAGAGAGAGTTGAAGGTGAATAATGAGCACCCTTATTTCTTCTCAGCACACATGGGGTTGGTGGGGGGACCCTGAGTTTCCATGTGTACACATCACTGACATTCACTCAGGCAGCATAGACTGTCACTTGAGATATATAGGCTCTGGCCTCCATTGGCCATCATCGGAACCATTATTAAGTCCATGATCCTTCACACTGCTCAGCCTCCCTGCCTCTTTCCCCAGAGTGGAGCTTCTGGCAACTCAGAGTGAGCTGGCCGGCAGCAGCCAAAATCAGTGGCTAGTTTTCTTTCACTCTGGGCTGTATTTCTTACTCTATTCATAGAAACTGTGAGCTCCTGGCAACTTTGGTGATGACAGTGGACTTAGCCAGACAGTGGAGTTAACCCCTGCTCATTGCGGGGATACTAAAACCACAAACAATGTTGGCCATCAGAGTATTTGGAGCCCAAAGTTTGGACAACCTTAACAGAGTTAGAGGAGAACATTTCTTTGATCTGTAGCTAAGAATTTTCTTGGGTTCAATATTTAAAAAATCTTTGTGAGAATGTTAAAATGAAAGGAATAAGATAGGCAGTAAACCCTTACTGGTGGAGGTCTCATAATCCCAGAACTGTCCCAAGCGTAATCCCCTTTAGAGTGGAATTTATATCAAACAGCTCAAAAGACTTTTTTGTTGTTGTTTTGTTTTGTTTAAATTCAGTTCAGAGAGTCTACTTAATAGCACGTTCATTAAAATACTTTTGTCAGCAAAGGGTTTTTCAATTTTAGCATCTACATAACCTAACAGCGGCGACGAATGCCACGAGCTTTAAGGGTCTATTAGTGGTTCTGTTTTTTTCTGGACTTTATAATTTAAACCTAAACATTAATTCTGGGTGGAACTTGGCATAATGTCTTTTTGCCTTGGAGGGAATTTTTGTTGTACAATTAAAAAAGTTTTTTTCTTTTTTTGTACAGTCTCCTTCTCCATGTCTCCCCTTCCCCGAGTAAATAGCAGTTAAATAGTCAAAGTCTTAAAAGGGCTTATTTAAATAATTAAAAAAAAAAGATTGATTATTTTAGGTGAATTTAACAATTTTCCATTAGTTCACACTGTAAACTAGTGCTTTTGATATTAACAAGAAAGACCTGTGGGGCTGATAATGCAATGAAAATATTTTTCCTCTTTCTCTTTCTCATGTATGAAAGTTATGTGGTAAAATTTTTAATAAAATCCTATTTGATGACTCTTGAAACTTATAAATCAGTTTCAGGTCTTTATCAGAAGGGGAGAGACAAAAAATTTCTTTATTTTATGTCACCTGAAATTGTAGCATTGACTAGAAGGAAAGAAGTTGGAATCTCACTGTTAAACAATAAAGTGCCTGAATTCCCCAGTAGTAGGTATTTTGGAAAATTAAAAATGAGTATTTTCTGAACATTAGTACCATATTAGAGTTGAACTATTATAGGAATCTGATTACAAGGTCATTGTGAAATTAAAAACAAGTGAGGAAACTCTGCAAGGACGAATCGTCCTCATCTGAACCCCAGAAGGCATGCTGCATGCTAGTGAAGGTGCATGCTGGAGAAGGGTGTTCACGGAGTGGGGCTAAGCCAGGGTACCCCTGAAGCTTTGTCTGGCGTTCAGCTTCCCAGGCTCCATTCAGACAAGGTTTTGTGCTATAGATGTGGCAGGTGTGGTATTAGAAGACTGAACACCCTTTATTTTCGAGGGGGTATAAGAGGAGCAAATTGTTCTCTGAAAGTAAGTTATACACACATTTAAGACCCAAGTAAAGGCACTTTACAAGAGTAAATAAGGTGATCCTGATTTTTTTTTTTTTTTTTTTCCCTTCTCAAATGAATCTCCAGGTAACATTCAGCAAAACTAACTCTTTTTACAGGCCCATTCATATAGTCAGTTTGGGCCTTAAGCACATTTTTACAGCTAACTTATAAACCCCCCCAAACTGGAGCTCACCACTGAAGGCCTGCCAGTGCTGTCACAAATGGCCATTAGTTCCCAAGAGACTTTGAGGAGAATCAGAACTGTACGAAAACTATAGCAAGAACCATTTTGCTTGCATGTGTATTTTTTTTTTTTTTTTTTTTTTTTTTACCATCATGACAACAATGTCGGGGTTGGGGGGCAACCTGCATGTTCAGGACTGATACTGTATGCTCTCCCATGGAAATGTATAGAATTCCAATTAGCACAGGGTCAGAGTATAAATGTACCTCTTTTCACACTATTCCAAGTGGTTAGTGGAAAACAAGCTGCAAAGTAATTCCCTTGGCCCCCCAATAAAAAGATTTATAGCAAAATAATTCTCAGCCCCATAATGGAACTGTTGTAGGTTTGTGTTTGATATTTATAAAACTGAAATACAGTCCATGTACCCAAACTAAGCGTTTATTGTAAACAAGTTAACTGCCAAGAGCTTATATTCTGTCAAACATAATTATATTGAAGATTGATGTATAGCTGGAAAACAAGTTTGAGGGAGACAGTTCTCTTTACCCAAGGAAAGCCTCTGGGGTCCAGCTCTCTTTTCCCTTTGATAGAACTCACGAAGTCGTCTTTGTTGTCGCCAGCCTCTCAGATATATAATAAACACAGGCTTGCTTGTTGAAAACATATCATTTGTCCATCTTACTTCTGTTAACAAAATAAAGAGATGCATGTATATTCACGGGAACTGTTAGGTACAGTTTCTTTCATCTTCATGTAGATGCGGGCAGTGGTGGTACCAAGATAAAGTGGCCGCTCTTACCATGACAGGCAGGGCACCATGGCCACACTGGAGTTCACCCCAGAAGGAGCCCCTTTCTCCTTTAATGTGGATTTTGAAAAAAAAATCTTAAGACTCGTCCTTCTGTTATTTCGTGTTGAGTTTGTGAGATTGGGTCTGCTTTGAAACTGTGGCCTTTTCGGGGTGGGGCAGAGGCTACATAAATATGCTTGATTTTGTGGCTCAAGTTATTTGAGAGTTAAAGAAATTACGAATCCAGGGGATCTAGAAGTGGAATCGTTGAGACTGAGATGTTTCATACCTGGGATTACCCCAGATTTAAAAAGGTGCACTACTCTACCAGGGTCTTTTGCTTTAATGAAGGTAGAAAGTTGTATTGTCCTTTGTGATTTATCATTTATCTTTTTTTTTTTTTTCTTCCCCTGGGAGGAAAATCACTTTGGGCTTGGATGACACTTCTCAAAGATTGTTAAAAGCAGAATAACATCCCTTCTATGGCTGGATGATACCATTTGGATAACATTAAGGATGAAAATAAGATCTTCATGGATTTATATGTTGTGGCTTAAGTGATCTCTTTAGGTTTTTAAATATTAAATTTAATATTTTCTCTTGGAAATTATATAAATTACAAAGGGGATGTCTTAGACTCATAAAGTGAAAAAATAATATATGAGTTTTCTCTGTTCTCTTTTTCTCGTTTAAGTGATTGCTGTAAATTGCGGAGGTACATATATACCTAAAATATCTTGTCTGGGAAGTATTCCATCAGTGGGGACCTGAGTTTCCCCAGTCTGTATGCTGGGTTTTATTAACTTCATCTCAGTCACAATAATAATATCCTATGTATTGCAATCCAGACATCTCAGTGTACCCTTAGGGAACTGCAGAATACACACTATGCTTTTGACTTTCTTGCTCTCTCCTTGTGTTCTTTTCTTTTTCTTTCCCCAGTGTTAGTCCTTTCCAGGGCTTGGTTGCTATTACCTCTCGGTGGATGCATTTATTGGGTACAAGAATGAGAGTGGCTTTTAGTCTAGGTGATGGCTGCTTGTCTGTTGAAGCTTGGCTTTGTGAAATCTGCATTCACTTCACAGTGATGATTTTTACACATTAGACATCCATACATGTTTTGCTGTTTGATCCCTAAACATAGTAGGATTTCCTTTTGTAAGGAGAAGGCCTTTTATTTTTTACTATAAAAACTTCACCTTTTCAGGTTTTTATTTGATAAAAATCTCTCCACTCTAGTATGATTTCCTTTGGGGTTTTGCACCAGTGTTTGATCTCAATTTTTAATAATTTTGGTGTGTTAAACTCCCCAAAGAAAACATGCTTGTGCTATGAAATATTCCCACTAGAAATCTGGGTAGTCTTGTCTTATTGAGAGCTGAGTGCTTGATTCCTTTATTAATTTCTTGCTAGTGAACCTCAGTACAGTTAACCTTTCCTTAACACTACACTGGAGAAATCAATCAAAGATTTTTTATTTTAATTGTTAAATTAGATAGAACAACATTTAGGCAAAGCTCAAAACCTGAGATGAGGAAGCAATGGTTGCTATGAAGGCAATTTTTATTGATTCTTTTTCTGACTTTTGGGACTCTGAGTTGCAAATAGCTTTTCCAGAAAGGATAATGAGAATGAGGGGAATAACAAATACATCTCCTCTTAAATACTATCTGAAATATTATCTTCTCAGAAACTTCTAGAATAAAATTTTATACAACGAAGGACAGAAATCTTAATGAGTTATAGTATAGTCGTTTTAACATGGCATCGAGTCTCGAGACTTAATACATGCATTTATAACCCACTGTGAAAAGAACTTTAAAAATTTAGCTTTGAACTACAGGATACTTAAACAATGTTTAACATTCAAACAGTGTTTGAACTCTTCCATGATAATCAAACTTACAGATTCTACTTTTTTCTTAAAAGAAAAAAAAAATTTTTTTTTCTTAATTCACGATCACCGAACATTTTGTGGCTCTAATTTAGAAAAGATATTGCAGTCCTTCCATGCAGGACATGTAGGATGGCAGTTAAGACCCCCAGGGCCCCAGGATATGTACAGTCACAGAGCACAGTGCTGCTAGCCACTTGAGTCTTACACCAATGGACTGTGATGCCTTCCTAGTGATAAACTAACAATGTCTGTCCACAGTGGTTGCACCCAGCCCTGAGGTCTGGTGCACTTCCCCCTTGAGAACATGGAGCAAGCTCCTAAGACCACTTGTGTGGATTGTTTCTTAGAAAGCTTTCCTTGCACACCGATGCTCACTGCAGTGCAGTGAGCTACAGTGATGTGATAGACTCAGCTGCGAAGTCACAGGAAAAAGCCAGAACTGACATTGCCTGTTAATGGTGGTTATTAACCTCTAGCTAGAATTAGCGTTTTTGTTGAACTGAACTAACATTTATTTTGGACTTGCTATAAGACAGGCTCAGGGGTGGAGTGGGGAGTGAGGGAATGAAGAAGACTTATCTAAATGCAGCCCATGTTGGAGAACGCAAAGGCAGGCCTCTCATTCACTCTAACTGGACATTCCCGACATCAGGGAATTTAGTTCCTTGGGTCAGGCTTGCTATGGCCCAGTTCCCAGGTGTAGCTCAGGCTTTTTTGTTTAGATAAGTAGCCACACTGTGCCTCTGTGTGCCTGTGAAATCCTGTTTTGCAAACTGCCTGGCCAACCTGATCCTGCTACCACATTTCTATAAATGAAGAGTATTGAGAGATGTGGGGTTTCTCCTGCAGACTTCAGGTCTGACTTCAGGTCGAGTTGTGATCTCTCAGTCTGGGGACAGGCCTGGGAGACCAGAACCCGGTTCTTTCCCCTACCGCTTGAAGCTTAGCTTGAGCATTTGGGGTGGTAAGGAACAGAGGACTAGAGTTCACGCGGCTTCCCCACCCCTGGCCTATTTTTGTTCTTATCTTCCAGAGTTAAGATCTGCCTCAGGGGCTGCAAGGTAGTGTCTGGTGTAACTAGATGGGATTCTGAGAATACAGTATTTCTTGATAGTCTTACCTCCTCACCCTACTTCCCCAAGGGGAGAGAGGCATCAAGGAGCTCTATGGTCAAAACTTTTATTTGGAGGCTTAACCTTGAGTTACAAACAACTGGGTCATGGATGAACATGAAATCAAATTTCTGCATATATGGCTTCATTTGCCCATAGAGTAATTATTAGGCAAATGTTGCCTTCTCCAGCATTGTAGGATTAACTGTGTTCCTCCACCTTTGAACCACACAGGTCACCCACCTCTGTCAGCTCTTGCTTCCTCTTTAGTGAGACTGAAGAAAGAAAACCAACAGCAATGGCAAATGAATTAATCCTTCCGAGAATCTTTGCTCACAAGCAAGGGTCAGAGAGGAACTTTGGAAAGTAAAGCAGTTTAGGGGAGCCCAGAGGATCTCCAGTCCATCTGTGGATGGCTCCCTTGCCCCCAAATATTTTTTCTTCCCCTCCCACCCCCACAATGCCAAGACTGGTGAAAACATGTTTTGTTTTGTTTTTTTAATTGCATCACCTGAAATTCTTTCCATTAGAAGTTAATGTGGGATACAATGTGTTTCATTTTACAATGAAAATATATCTAAGGAGATTAAAGGACTGCTAAACCATTCAAATAGCAAAGTGTAGCATCTTTTTATCTATTAATCTCTTTGGAATTTTCGAGCTCAGCCCCTGGGGGATTGGGAGGCTGGCGTGGAGTGGTGGAATGTGGAGCCTCTGGTTACCACGGCTCAGGAGGTCGGGTGCCTGGGAGGGGACAGCAGGGACAGAGAAGAGGACGGTAAGAAAGACGCACTTGATCCATCTTGAAATTTTGCCTAGGACCCCAAGAAGGAGGTGAGGGGCACCCTATTCTTCCTTTCTGTTTCCTGCCACAGTCTTGGTGCTCAGAGTTGTCTCTATTGTGTTAGAGTGGGAGGAAGTGTCTAGAAGTTAATACTGGGGGTTAACATTGAGGTTTCTTCTTGTGTGTGTGACTCGGTGTATGTGTGTGTGTGTACATGTGTGTGATAGAAATAGAGATAGAGAGAAAGGGAGAGACAAAAGGAGAGGGAAGGGAGAATGAGGTTGTAGAGAAAGTAAATTGTTTTGTTTTTCTAATACATTTGCACTAGGATAGTTGCCAGCCCTCACTCCTTTCTCTCCCAATCCTCCGGTAGAGCCTGTCCTTGCTTGGCTTACTTGGTAGAATTTGTTTCAGTGTTTCAGGGTTCTATGATTTATTGATTGCGGTGGTTGTTAAGTGTGGTACTTTACTCCGGGTTCAGTTTTATACAAAGAACAGATACGCGAGGCTCTGCCCTAAAGCCTTTGTAATCTTCAATTAGCCCTAGGACCTTCTCAGGTGATAGAACCAGATACACTGCCAGCTTCAGGGAAGGGAGTGGGCCCCATGGCCGCCTTCCTTCTGGAAACAGTTTCAGGAGCCCCTGGAAGGAGAGAAGAAAAGTTGGCCTCCTATCATCTCAGACTGGCTGCTGCTATTCAGGAGGCAGGTCCAAGAATGAGGGTGGACCCAAGAGACAAAGGGCTTGGGGTAGAGGCTGGAGCCCACTCTCACCTACACTAGAGTATGGCTCATTATTTGAGCCTTTCTTTGTCTGTGAGTGACTAAAGGGTAGGAACTGCGTTTGATTCCTCCTGTCTGCCTAGCACAGTACCTCACGTCAAAAAGTGAATTTACTTTTAAGCAATGCAGGTCACCCATGGGACATCACAAGTGGTGAAGGGGCCAGGCCAAGCGTTTAGATCTCTGAGGGTGTGGGTTTCCAATGTACTTTTCCACCCCCAAGAAAGCAGTGTGCTTGAGATGTAGAGTTGGCTAATCTGAACTGTTCTACTTGTGCCTTGCTGTTTCTTTGAGCATGTTACTTATTTTCCCATAGTTTGTGTCTTCATTTATTGGATGAGAATAATAATACCTCCTCCCCGGGTAAAGGCCCAGAGAAAGATAAAGGTACCTGCGTATGTTAGAGCGTGTATGTGATGAGTTAGGAGGTGCTGTGCAAGGGAGAGTTTTGTTTGGTGTGACTTTGGTGGAAAGCTATGGAATCCTATCCTCGAGACCCCAACCACTGGATCTTCTTTCATCTTTCCTTGTTGAGGTTAGACATCCAGGGCATCAAAGAATACTTGTGCTTCCGGTCACTTTCACACCAGTGTTGTGGCATTTCCTGAAAACTGCAATTGCTCTTTAAAATGAAGGGAAGGGTGGGGCACCTGGGTGGCTCAGTCGGTTGAGCGTCCGACTAAGGCTTAGGTTAAGATCTCATAGTACCTGAGTTCAAGCCCCAAGTCAGGCTCTGTGCTGACAGCTCAGAACCTGGAGCCTGCTTCCGATTCGGTGTCTCCCTCTGTCTCTGCCCCTCTGCTGCTCATGCTCTGTCTCCAAAATAAATAAATTAAAAAAAAATTTTTTTTAAATTAAAAAATAAATAAAATGAAGGGAAGGGGGGGGAAAGCCTTTCCCTTAATAAAACATTTGGATTAATGTGGTTAGGAATAAAACAATGGCTTACACTTTGCTCGATGATGCAGAGAAGATACCACATTAGATTTGGGAGTTTAACCAATAGTACATCTGTCCTCAAGTCTCCTAAGATCTGGAACACAGAGGGAAGATAACTGAGGGGCATCCAAGAAATGCTCAAGACAATTGCACAATTGTCTTAGTTATCAGTTAGTGATGTCTTTATCCTGTGTCAGAAAAACCATCGTATATGTTGGTGTCAACAGATTGCTTCGAGCAGCTCTCCTAGAGATATAGTATGAGCCACATGTATAATTTAAAATTTTCTAGGAGCTTCGTGTAAAAGAAGTTAGACATAGGCAAAATAAATTTTGATAATTTAACTTAGTGCATCCAAAAAATTTCTCTGTGCAATTGATTTTTAAAATGATTCATGATGTCTTTGTATTTTATTTGTTTTTTGGTATTAAATCATTGAAATTGAGTGTGTATCTTGTACTTACAAGCATATGTTAATTTCAGGTGTTTAGCTGCCACATATAACTAGTAGCTTCCATACTGGACAAGCAGTTTTAGAGTATAAAGTATGTGTTTTTAACACATTCACCCTTTTACCATGGGGCACGTTGAACATCTTTAGTAATTCAATGATTATGAGTATCATTTTTATTCTGAAGAAATGCTTTTTAGTAAGTATCATGAGCATTGATTATGGACCCTGAAAAAAATTACTGGTTTCTTGTTTTCCTCTGTATTAATATTAGTGAATGGTATTAATACTGATTTTGAAAAAAGAGAAACAAATAGGTTTCGTTGTTTGGGGGTAGCCAGACAACTTAACTATTTCACATTGTTTAATCCTTACAACAACTCTGTGATGTAGATATTATTTGCATCTTAACTGGGAGGAATTTGAGCTTCAGGAAGGTCAAATAAATTACCTGAGGTCACTACATAGGTAAAGAATAACGGTGCCAGGATTTGATCCAAGAGCTGCCTGCCTCCGGACACGGTGTTAGTCACCAGCACATGTGACCACCTCCCGTGCGTCTGTATTCCCATGGCTGTCGTGGTGAAGATTAGATTACCTTTATAATCACACACGCTTCTTCAGAAATAATGTCACGATGGAAGTGACAAATTGGGCATTGGAACTAATGACAATTGGGAAATGCGTTTTTCTAGTGGAAGGAGTCCCATGCTTATTTTGCCTCCGTGACAACAGAATTCACCATTCATCCCAATTGTCAGAACAACTCTTAATTTTTAGCAAAAGGCTGGGACCCTGTGCCTGTCCTTTAGATGAAACTACCTGCTTCACCTGCCACAATTGTAAAAGGCTTAGAGAGGCTTATAATCAAAAGGTTCAAAGTTCCCTACTTGATCATCTGGAAATGGGTCTGTGCTACAATAAAAGAAAAATAATGCCATAAGTTCCAGATACAGGGACAGAATAAGAGTTTCCTTTTTCTTCTTGATCATTTCTAAATTTTGTTGTGAATGCGTTTTCGTTTTCATGTTGTTAATTCTTTTATTGGAACTTACCTTTTAATTCTTCCCTCCTATTCTTAATTTATTTTTTGAATTGCTTATCAAATACTCTCCCTATCTTTTTATCCGTTGTTACTTTTCCCCTTTTTCTTTCTTTCTTTCTTTCTTTCTTTTCTTTCTTTCTTTCTTTCTTTCTTTCTTTCTTTCTTTCTTTCTTTCTTTCTTCTTTTTGCCTGGAGTAAGTGGCATTGGCAGGGGGAAAAATGGAGTGTGTATATATATATATATATATATATATATATATATATACACATATATATACACATATATATATTCCTACTCATCCTTTTATCGTTTTCTTTTCCAGGGATTTGCTGTTTTTAAGTTTTTAAAACCTATGCCTTAATTTTCTTCTTCTTCCCACTTGACCCCAAGTGTACTATTTTATTATTTTTTATTTCTCTTGTCATTGTCATTAGTAACCACACCTATGTTTCCTCTTCTTTTGTAAAAATTGCATTTCATTGTAAACATTTCATAATTGCTTAGATCTATGGAATTCAAGTAAAAATGTACATTTTTCTAGGGGTTAAATATAACCTCTTTATTTTTTAGTGTCTCATATGTATGTGCTTTCAGAGTAAATTCTGTTGTCATATGTTTCTGGTTAATATTGTTTTGTTTTATAAATGACCTCCAAGTCCTTTTTTCTTTCTTTCTTTCTTTCTTTCTTTCTTTCTTTCTTTCTTTCTTTCTTTCAAAGTAGGTGATGCCTGTGATGGATGGGTGCTTGCCTTTTGACTGTAAGGAGTTATTGCTATCATGTCAGATAACAATTGCTTTCTGTAATCACAGAACTAAAATGTGTAGGAAATATTTTGGTAACTGACACTTTCAATACGTAAGTTCCTAAATGGTAGAGAGCCCTGTGCTCTAATGTCATATTTTGTATCTCACTCGTTGAACTGTTAATATTATTTCTAAAAATTGATAGGGTCTTGAGTCTTTTGCAGTTGACCATAGACTTGAGGAAGGTTTATGGTTCCTAAGTAATGGATACATGATAGGTTATGGAGCGACTGGATTCACTTAAAGGCCTTATCTGTGACTCCCAGATGTGTGACACTCAGATGTTGACATTAGGAACTGCACATGGATTTTCAGCACTGAAACTTATGTACACATAGGTGTTAGTGGTGAAGTATAGCTTGTGGCACCACTGACTACATGGCCCTATGTGTGCATATGCTTAAATCATTAAAAATAGAAATCAACCTGCTTCCTTGGACAAAGATCATATACCAGTCTGTAAGAGTTACAAGGTCTAAATGGGGGCTATTCCCTGCTGGTGAGGACTCTGATGAATAGGTCCTATAAAATGCCATTATGCCTGCTTAGGAAGATTTTACAATACCTTCAACAGCATTTAGGGCAGGAGCCACGTCAGACTTGTTCTTACTTGTATCTCTAAAGCCACAGGGGATGTCTGGCACACAATAGGTGTCCAGGGAATAAAAATTGGATAAATGAATGAGCACAAAGATAATTTGAAGGAAATTTAATTTATATTATTCATTTCACGTGTTACATACATTTGGGAATAAATTGGGCATAAATAAACATTTGATATGCCATTACTGGTCACAGCTTTAAAAAATATTTTATAAGGCACCATGTGGCCAGGCTAAATTCCCTTGTTCGTCTAAAACAGTCAGTTCGCTCCATCCTTGTTTCCTATTTTCCATAAATCTATACCATGGATACTGTATTTGCTACAAACAGTAATGCTCCCTTACTGTTCTTAAGAGCAAACGCAGAGTCTGTAGTTGTCCAGGGGATAGTTTGGTGTGACTTGTTAGCCTGTTGTGCTGGCTTAATAATAATTACCATGATCCTTAGTGATAACAATTCTTAATGAGTGTTATTATTGTTAATAATGATTATATTTAATAATTACACCCTATACTTATTATCTTTAATAATAATAATTAGCACATGGGAACCAGTGACACCATTGTATTATCTTTAGAACAAAAATCTACATCTGTGAGCTGGTAGTTTGCAGTGTCTGCTCCCACCCTCTGCTTTCCAGATCAGAGTGAGTTGGGAGGCTTCTAGGGTCTAGGCAACGGGAGGGGCTTCTAGAAGAACTGTGCAGTCCTGGTGTCACAGGCGGGACTCCCATACCTCATTTACCCAGAAGTCTTATTTTTATTGTAAAGTGCCTTCAGCAATGACCAGCTCATTGTCCACCACCCCATCTCTCAGCCTGCCCACCTATTCTTCATAACTTTTGTGTTTTTTTGCACAAAGAGAGGAGACCCAGAACAGATCTTCTTCTATAAAGTACTAACTTGTGTGAATTACGTGGGGCAGAGTCCATGTTTATTACTTGTATGTTGGTAAAACTTTGATCTTCTTATGCCTTGGCTATGTTTAGATTTAAATGCCTGTATGACTTTTTTAAAAATAAAAAACAGTTTATAAAAAAATCTTTGGCGAATTAAACATTTTTTAGCTTTTCACACTTTGATACAAAGCAGAGAAATATTTCAGTGACAACAGATTTCAACAGATTTTCAACTAGACTAATTTGCTTTATTCTTTAGGGTAGTTTACTTCTTTTCCCTGAAAACACAAGAAGAGATAGTTCCCTTTGTAGTGGTAACTGGTGTTAATATATAAAATAATAACTTAAAGAAAGACAGAGTTTTACATGTGGATGCATATTTTGATACAAGTTAAATGTCAGTTAAGATTTTCAGGAGCAGGGTATTTTCAGGCTTATTGATGCCCTATTTACCAAGATGTAGAAAAATAAAAGCTATAAAAGGGACTTTTAAAAAGTTCCTATTGACGGGCACCTGGGTGGCTCAGTGGTTGAGCATCTGACTCCTGATTTCGGCTCAGGTTATGATCTCACAGTTCATGGGTTTGAGCCCCACGTGGGGTCTGTGCTGACAGTGCAGAGCCTGCTTGGGATTCTCTCTGCCTCTGCCCCTCCCTCACTTGCGTGCTCTATCTCTCAAAAATAAATAAATAAATAAACTTAAAAAAAAAAGTTCCCATTGACTTTCTTGTACATATTCACATGATAGCTTAGACCGTGAAATCAAATATGCCTCTCTACTAGGTCTTTTATATTTACAGACAGAAGCAAATCTGATCTGGAAATACTAGTCCTGATTGACAGTTAATGGTGAAACCATAGACATGAAGGATGTAAGGGTCTAGAAGGTCACCTTGACCTCAGCTATATGCCGGCTGTGGAGTTAGGGTCTCAGTCAGGACACCTCATTGGTGCACTCCACTTTTTAATGACTGGAATCTGAGGGCTTCTGCCATCGCCCGAGGCAATTCTGCTGCAGTCTGAGAGTAATAAGGAAGGGGAAAAACATCCCCAGCTTTCCCATTAGACCCATCCAACTAAGAGGCTTGTTTAATCTAAACCATTGTCGATCACAGATGAGTAACTTTTATAACTGCCTCTTCCCTTCTCATCATGGTGACTGAGATTTGCTTTGTAATATTTGTGTTTTGCTCTTGAATTTTGTCTCTCCAGGTTTGATGATTCCTGTCTTTTGTGTGGTGGAGCAGTTGGATGGCTCTCTTGAATATGACAACAGAGAAGAACATGCAGAGTTTGTCCTGGTTCGAAAAGATGTGCTTTTTAGCCAGTTGGTGGAGACCGCGCTCCTGGCCCTGGGGTACTCCCACAGCTCAGCAGCTCAGGCACAAGGTATTAACGCATATCCCCTTTCTCCTCCCCACGCCTCGTTGTGTCAAGATTTGAGGAAGAATGTGTTTCCTGAAATAATTCTCCAAACATGGGTTGGAGGAGAATGGTCAGATTTAACATCTTTTCCAAACAGTGAATAGTAGAACGTTTCTTGCTGAGTTTTGTTTTCTGGTTGCTTTGGGAAATATTTGACCGGCACCTTTAGAGCCACCAAAATAAACTTGCGTTTTAAAGTGATCATCATAGGGTTTTTTTGGCATTGAAAGCTCTGTTACTTTCTCTAAGTCCCGAAACTGGTGTTCTCAGAGCGTTGAGATGTTTGATCCTAACTTCTCCAAACTTTAATACGTGATTTATAAGCTTTCAGTTTTCTAAATTTATTTATTGCTTTGCGCCTATAGCTTCTGCACTTTACAATTAGCTTTTAATTAAGTAGAAAAAAAATGGGTACATTTTATCATACTTTTGTTATCTTTGAAAACTGCTCTGTAGTTTTAGTGTAGTCCATTCAGTAAAAAACAAAAAAACAAAACAAAACAAAAAAACTCCCCTCAGTTTCTTTGTGATCAATTCACTGTATCTATGTAATTAAGTATTAAAATTGCATCATCATTTCTGCACGTATCGTAGAGCACTGGGGAGCACATTGTGAGTTTCTGTTGCTTCACTCTGCAACATAGCCCATTGTTCTTTCATGGCAGAGAACTGACAAAAAATAAATAAATAAATAACAAAAACATCCCCCAAACCTGGGAAAATGGAAGAAAACTTTTTGACCCAGTGGAATGATTACTATTGTATTTCAGCTGAAATGACTGAATCCTATAGTTTATGATAATCCTTGTAACCGAAGGAAAGCAATAGGTTACCTCCAGGTCTCGCTTTGCATATTCATTTTCTATATTACTATTCTTACTTAACATTTGTGTATATGTGCCACAGATTTTTGCAACTTTTTTTTTTATGAGCCCCTTGTCAAAGCCTCCATTTATTCAGATGAGGAAACTATGAGAGATTAAACAATACATACAAAGTTTACAGGTAAGGCAACCAAGGACATGGGATTTAGTATCCAAGCTCTTGACTGATTCTGTAAGCAGATCATCACTGTTTGAAAAATGTTTCAGTCTTTAAATTAGATTGTAATTCTACCAAGAAAGCAGCCCATCTGAAACCAGGGGTCAAGAATGTTTTCCCAGGGCAGGTGGTACTCCATGGATTATTGGAAGTCTAAGTGTGGTCTGAATCTGTGTGATTGGCCTGTCGGGTGCAGTGATAACAGCTGAATTGTCCAGCGCGCTGCTTTCAGAGCAGTGTGATAAAGGATGATTCATTTCCTTTTTTTCTTGTGTAAGGGATTCAAGATTTAATCCCCAGCAAATTCCATACCGGGCACCCCTGCTTTTATTTTATGCTATTTGCCTGAATGAAATAAAGGAATCCCCCCATCGCCCCCACCCCCCTCCGAAACTTTTCATGCCATTTTAAGGATATTTTTTTTCTGAATGTAAAGGTCACTGTATCCCACTGCTTGCATCCTGGTGTGCCAGCTTCCTGTTTGACAGGGCTATCCATCTCCGTTAGCACGGCTGCTCAACGCGCCGTGAGCTCACATGTGGAGCACAGAGCACTAAGTGGCCAAGATTTGATTCTTGGCACATGCTCAGGGAAGGGACTCTAAGGAAATTTGCACTAGGGAGCCACACTGTTCCATTCAGTGATGTGGACTGAGAGTTCTGCCCACCAAGGTGAGATAGATACACCAGCAAGGGATATGGCCTACAGTGGAGGATTAAACAGGAGAAAAGTCAAAAGCAAATATTTGTTTCCCCAAAGTTTTTGAAAACCAGGACTAAAAAATACTGAATATTATACATTTAAAAAGTTGACTCAACATTCTGAAGGTGCTCTAGATCATAGATAATACTTTATTTTGTAGGTAAACAAAGGTTTTAGCACTAGGTCTTGTACTATAATTTCAGAGGGGGAAAAATGCTGTTTGTTTAGTTTTAAATTAGGCTGCTGATCTCTGTTTTGGGTAAATGGAAGAACTTGGCAATTGTTTATTTTGAAATGACTGTATTAGATCTCTGTTGTCATTTTTAGATCATCAAACGTATGCAGTTTGTTGCATGTTTATTATAGACCAAACAGAATGCAGAATGAGACTGGTCATTTGTGTGCTGGGCAAACAGCAGAGCGACAGAAAGCTAGAAAAGGAGGTAGAACAAAATATAACTGTATATTCGAAATCTGACTTTCTATGCATCTAGTTTTCTGTTTTCTTTTGTTTTGGTCTTGTTTGTGTGTTTGTTCATTGTTTAGATAATTTCTCCAAGATAGGGATGTCATTGGATGACCTAGCAAATCCATCTGCAGTGGAGAAACTGAACGTTTCTGAACCTCTTCTTCCTGTGTTAGAAAAGTTGGGCAGAACTAAACTGTAAGGAGAGTGGGTTGCTTGAGCCTATTTTAAAAATTGAGGTTCTTGAAACATGATTTTTTTATTGTGACGTGACCAGAAAAGAGTTTCAATAATTGAATTAGATAGTACTCAGATTGCCTTGAAAAGAGAAAATATATTAGCAATGTCATTATTTTGGAGTGATACCTTATCCTAATGACAAGGCAATGAACCCATGGTCTTGTGAGCATGGGATAGTTAATTTTTTTTTTTTTTTTTTTTGAGAAGGCATTCCCTCCAAGCGAGCTGAAGAGGCTTTATTAAGAAAGATATTTGCTTCTAAAGGATGACAGAAATTCCACTAAAATGCAATTCAAGGATTTCCAACACCACCACCACATCCCCCAGGCTTTATTTGAAGCCACATATTGAGACTTGAGAAATTAAGGGCAAAAAATACTGTTATAAATGACGGGCACAGTGTTTCTAACTGAGTCCAACCGTTTATTTCCCAGGACACATACCATTAGCTCTCTGTGATTCTCAAGGATGAGAGATGCAGGACACATCTGACCTGCTGTTTTGCATATGCAAAAGATGGCAGGTGTTTTGCTTTTCCTAGAGTAGGTAGCCTAAGATCTAATAAACAGCAGGCACAGTTTATGGTGGATCATGAGTCCATATCTCTGAATCTAAAGTCTTCTAGTTTTGGAAGAAGAGTGTTAACTTAGGAACTGTTCCCTCAAATTATACTCATTCCCTTTCTTCTTTCTTCTTTCCTTTTCATTCTTTCAGTTCTGCCCCATAACGCTTTTGGTAATAGCGAGGGATCTCTCCATGTCATTGAGTGTTCTTTATCATACCGATCAAGTAGCTCTTCATAGTTGATAATGTGGATGGCGGATTTGGGGAAGTGGCAGTGATGGTGACTTGATTCCTCTCTGTGCACATTTGACTAAATTTGTAAGTGATCATCTCTCTTTCCTGCGTCCTGTAAATTTTAAAGTAACTTTTAGAATTTTATTTATATATATTTTTATTGAGGCATAATTGACATAAAGATATTAGTTTCAGGTATATAACGTAATGATTTGATATTTGTGTATATTGTGAAATACTTACCCCAGGAAGTCTAGTTAGCATCCATTGCCACATGTAGTTACAGAATTTTTTTTCCTTATTATGAGAACTTTTAAGATTTATTCTTTTGGCAACTTTGAAATATGCAATACAGTATTATTAACTATAGTCACCGTACTGTACATTATATCCCTGTGACTTATTTGTTTTATAACTAGAAGCTTGTACCTTTTGACTTGCTTCACCCATTTTGCCCACCCCCACCTCTGGCAACCATCAGTCTGTTCTCTGTATCTATAAGCTTGGTTTTTGAAACTAAAAAAAATTTTTTTAAGATTGTACTTATAAATCAGATCATATGGTATTTTTCTTTCTCTGTTTGACTTCTTTCACTTAGCATCATGCCCTCAAGTTCCATCCGTGCTGTCACAAATGACAAGATTTCTTTCTTTTTTATGGCTCAGTGATTGTGTGTGTGTGTGTGTGTGTGTGTGTGTGTATACACCACATTTCCTTTAGCCATTCATCCATTGATGGACATATAGATTATTTCCAAGTCTTGGCTATTATAAATAATGCTGCAGTGAACATGGCCGTTCATGTATCTTTTCAAATTAGTGTTTTCTTTTCTTTGGATGAATACCCAGAAGTGAGCGCAATTGCTGGATCACATGGTAGTTCTATTTTTAATTTTTTGAGAAACCTCTGTATTTTCCATAGTGGCTGCACCAATTTACATTCTCACCAACAGTGCACGAGTATTACCTTTTCTCTATATCCTTGCCAACACTTGTTATTTCTTGTATTTTAGATAATATCCATCCTAACAGGTGTCAGGTGATATCTCATTGTGGTTTTGCATTTCCCTGATAAGTAGTGGTGTTGAGTGTCTTTTCATGTACCCCTTGCCAACTATATGGCTCCCTTGGAAAAATGTTCGGATCCACTGCCCATTTTTTAATCATATTGTTTGTTTTTTTGCTATTAAATCTTATGAGTTCTTTATATATTTTGGATATTAGCCCCTTATCAGATATATAACTTGAAAATATTTTTTCTCATTCACTGGGTTGCCTTTTCATTTTGTTAATGGTTTCCATTGCTGTGCAGAAACTCTTCAGTTTGATGTAGTCCCGCTTGTTTATTTTTGCTTTTGGTGTCAAATCCAAAAAATCATTTCTAAGACCTATGTCAGGGAGCTTACTACCTGTGTTTTCTTCTGAGAGTTTTATGGTTTTAAGTTTTACATTCAAGTCTTTAATCCATTTCGAGTTAATTTTCGTGTGTGGTGTAAATTAGTGGTCCAGTTTCATACTTTAGCATGTGGCTATCCAGTTTTCCCAACATATATATTGAAGAGACTGTGCTTTTTCCAATGTATATTCTTGGCTTTTCTATTGTGTATTAACCATATATGCGTGGGTTTATTTCTGGTCTCTCTATTCTGTTCCATTGATCTATATGTCTGTTTTTTAAAAATTTTTTTAAAGTTTGTTTATTTTGAGAGAGAGAGAGAAAGAGAGAGGGAGGGGCAGAGAAAGAGAATCCCAAGCAGACTCCTCGCGGTCAGTGCGCAGAGCCCGATGCGGGACTTGAAACCACAAACCCGTGAAATTGTAACCTGAGCTGAAATCAAGAGGTGGATGCTTAACCAACTGAGCCACCCAGGCACCCCTATATGTTTGTTTTAATGCTGATACCATATTGTTTACTATAGCTTTGTACTGTAGTTTGAGATAAGGAGTGTGTTATTTCCAGCTTTGTTTTTGTTTTTTTAAGATTGTAAAATTTGTTTTTGACCAGAAAATTTTATTCAAAAATAAACAGGCAATGGGGCTCCTGGGGGGCTCAGTTGGTTAAGTGTCTGACTTTGGCTCAGGTCATGATCTTATGGTTCATGAGTTTGATCCCCGCATTGGGCTCTTTGCTGATAGCTCAGAGCCTGGATCCTGCTTTCAGATTCTTTGTCACCCTCTCTTTCTCTCTGCTCCTCCCTGGCTCTCACTGTCTCTCTCTCAAAAGTAAATAAACATTAAAAAAAATTTTTTTTAATAACGAAAACAAACAGGCTGAGCAATAAATAAGCAAAAATTTTTTCTGACTGGCTATTTTTGGGGTCATTAGTATATAAAAATTATGGCTTCAAGAGAAGGTGTATTACCATTTTTTTCTTGCTTATGTTGGAATAATTAAATTTATGCAGTCATTTAAAATACTTTTAAAAAGCGACACAAAAATGGATTTAATACCATGTTATGTGAATCAAGCAGAGTGCCAAATACAGTCTCAATTATATAAAATTATTCATATATGCATAGAAAAAATACAAAGGAAATCTATTAAAATATCATAGTGTGAATAGTAGGATTAAAGTATGAAATTCTGGGGTGCCTGGGTGGCTCAGTCAGTTAAGTGTCCAACTTTGGCTCAGGTCATGATCTCATGGCTTGTGGGTTCAGCCCATGCATCAGGCTTTGTGTTGACAGCTCAGAGCTTGGAGCTTGCTTCGGATTCTGTGTCTCCCTCTCTCTGCACCCCACCCCCCTTGCTCTACTCTGTCTCTCTCAAGAATAAACATTAAAAAAATTTTTAAAAATAAAGTATGAAATTCTACTTTCTCCATGAATTCTGTCTCTCTCTTTTTAAAATGTTTATGCATTTATTTTGAAAGAGAGAGAGGGGCAAAGTGAGAGGGAGAGAGAGAATCCCAAGCAGGCTCTATGTTCAGCATGGAGCCTGATCCAGGGATCAATATCACTACCGTGAGATCAAGACCTGAGCAGAAATTATGAGTTGGAGGCTTAACTCACCAGGACACCTAGGCTCCCCTCCATGAATGCTTTTTTTTTTTTTTAAGTTTTAAAAAATATTTATTTATTTTTGGGAGACAGAGTGCAAGCAGGGGAAGGGCAGAGAGAGAGAGGGACACGCAGAATCTGAAGCAGGCTCCAGGCTCCAAGCTGTTAAGTACAGAGCCCAATGTGGGGCTTGAACCCACGAAGCACGGGATCATGACCTGGGCCAAAGTCGGACACCTAACTGACTAAGCCACCCAAGCGCCCCATGAAGCTCTTAATAAGTGCGAATGTGTTAGTTCTACCTTATTACCCACTTTTGATAAGCAGTTCACCTTGTCCCTAATGTGTCTGTAAGTGTGAAAACTTGTGCATGATACAGATATATTTCTGTTGTTTTTTCAGTTTAAAATGAAAAAAAAGAATAAGTCATGAATGAGTCCCTATGATGTATAAACAAACCAAGGAATTTCTTATAGTTTTAACAGTGCTAAGTAATATTAACTGAGCAATTATAATATGTCAGGCACTATTCTAAGAGATTTACATGTACTGACTTATTTAAATATCACAACAGCTTTTTGAAATAAATTATATGTTCCCCATTTCACAGATAAGGGAACAGGCAAACAAAGAAGAGAAGTAACTTTCCTGGGCACACAGGGCTATGGAAGGAAGAGCTGAGACCTGAAGCCCAGTGATCCAACTCCAGAGTCAGGGTTCTTAACCACAGAGCTGTCCTGTGATAGACCTGATCAGTGGAGTTTAGAGTTGGGGTAGGCATCAATTCTTATTTAATGCTTGCTCCTTACTCTTTGACATGAGCCCTGAAAGGCGGGACTTTTTAGATTGGGTGCTTACTGAACACATAAGGATTATATTTATTTCATAATGATTATACTTATTCCATAATGATAAATTATACATAGAGATACTTTTTTAGGCAAATGAGACAGCCTTCATTAAAAACAAACAAAAAACCAAATCTCACAGAATTGTTGTCTATTGAAGCCAATTCCTGAAACTAGATACAAGGCCTATAGTAGGTTAAGTAATTCAAATATACTGTCCCTCCTTATTAGGAAGCCTAAATGATTCCTGATAGGAAAACAAAGCATATTCCACAGCAATTCTGATTTTCAAATTGATCAGCACTATTAAATTCCCACCATGTTCCTGTCATTATTCGAGGCTCTGGGGATAAAGAACTGAAAAAAAAATCTTGCTTTCATGGAGCTTACATTTGGTAGTTTAATAACATAAGAGAAGTTTAGTATGTGGATGATTAGTTGATTTTTGATCCTCTGAGCTCAGAAATGTTGAATACTGAGGTTCAGAGAATCGAAATGCATATAAAATTTATTTATAGTTTAGTGCTAATTTATAAATAAATGTTAGTTTTATTCTTGAAAAATACTCAAGAATTACTCTTCTTGTCAGTCTTTGGAAGTACATGGCCAAATGGAAAATATGGGTTAAAATTTCCAAAAAATCCTTGCTTTATCTCCTTAAAGGAAAACTTTTTTTTTTTTTGCCACTTCTCTCCACCATTGTCTCCATTTTTTATTTTTATTTTTTTTACTTTTAAATGTTTATTTATTTTGAGAGAGAGTGTGCACAGGGGAGAGGCAGAGAGAGAGGGAGAGATAGAATCCCAAATAGGTACCACATTGCCCAACTCGGGCTCTATCTCACAAAACGTGAGATTATAACATGAGCCGGAATCAAGAGTTGGACGCCCAACCGACTGAGCCACTCAGACGCCCCTGTTGTCTCCGTTTTTTAAGATAGGGCCTGTTGTTCTGTGCTGACAGCCTGGAGTCTGCTTCAGATTCTGTCTCTCCCTCTCTCTCTGCCCCTCCCCTGCTTGCACACTCTCTCTCTCTCTCTCAAAAATAAATAAACATTAAAAACAAAATAAAAAAAATGATAGCCCTGTTGTTGGCTTTTTTATTGATGAAACTCTTATGTTCTTAGAGGCCCATTTTTTCAGAACACAACAGTGGCACCTGTGGTAAGCATTTGGTCAATGTTGGAAGAATGAACAAATGGATTGAAGGTATTATTTATTACCCTGGAGAAATACATGCAGTTCTAAAAAGTGCCAGTTTAATGTCATCAATAATTAGATTTGGGCTCTGAACTACAAACTGTTTTGTTCCCTTAAAACCGAGCGTTACATAGCACAGTGTGAAGTCTACATGAATTCAATAAATGTTTGTTGACAATGAAAACAGGTATTTTTAAGGTTCATTTTTACTAAACTATCCATGAAGATTTTTTTCCTTGTGTGTCATTGTGAAGTTGGCTCCCATTCATGAATTAGCTATTTTTATCAGAAGTAAAATATAATTTGATTCCTTAGTGATCAGCATCGTCATTTCTAGATTTTTCCATGTCATCATTCCAAAGGCAGTGATGTTTTATCTATACTCATGGTGCCAAAACACTTCTAGTAATAATGTTTAGACTCAAAGAGCTATTTATTCAAAAGACACTTATGGGATTGCTGGGATCCAAATTCTTCGATCAAAACTTAGAGGTATTTTGTCAGTATTTATCCAGACCTCATCTTTGAAGGCGTTCTGTATAGGGAGAACAATTTACATCTGTGAACTAGAAACAATGATAAGAATAAATAGAATAAGATTCAAAACCAAAATAATAATGATATGTTTTAAAGGAATGCCTTAATTTATTTTTACTTATTTATTATTGTTTTGTATATTATTCATTCATTTATTATTATATACTTTTCAGGGAATTAGCTTTATACAACATACTATTAGGAAGAACTTTACAAATAAGCTACTTTTTGGGTAAATTTTAACATTAGAAATAAATATACTTTCATTTTAGATTGTTCGGTGCTTGAAATGCTTTCTTCTTTAATTCTCTAAAATGTTTATTCTGGGAACATGCAACATATACAAAATAGATTAAAGTAGTAAATAAATACTCGTGAATTTATCATCTGGCCTCAACATTTAGGAATTCATGGTCAGTCTTGTTTCATCTCTGTCCCTACCCACATCTTCCCCCTCTCCCACTAGATTATTTTAAAACACATCCTAAACCTCATATTTTATCCATAAATATTTACTAAGTATCTCTTAATGATAAGGACTATCTTAAAAACATAACCACAAATAGTAGCATGACTCTTAAAAAACTCCTTAATGTTATGAAATATCCAATCAAGGTTCAAAAATTTCCCAATTATCTTATTATTTTCTTTTTAGTGTTTCTTTATTCAAATCAGAAGCCATAGAGATCTATATATTGTATTTGGCTGATGTGTTTTCTCTCATCCTCTTGAATTTTTAAAAATTCTTTTCTAAAACTAATGTTTGTCATGTTAATTCAGAATTATTTTTATTTTGCTGAACTTAATGAAAGCCTTAACCTTATAAATGACTGCAAATACTATGATTTTAAATAAACAATTAGTAAACTCAATTATAACCTTGTAATGGAATTCAGAAAAATCACACTTTTTTTCTTTTTCTTTTTTTTTTTTTTTTGTAAGGGAAGATGCTTAAAAGGCATATGTTGTCTGGAGCTGAAAGATTTTTTTATGCTCTGAAAGTTTGACATTCTCCCCATTGAAAATGTTTAAAATGATCTCTTGCCTTGTATTGCTTTCTTGGTTTCTTTCTTTGGCTCTTTCTCTTTTTTTCCCCACTTTTCCTTCTTTAATTAAACTCTCATGTTTGGGAGTCTCTTAGCAGTTTTTTTCTTTATAAGGGCAATGTTGAAAAAAGGTGCATATTTAGAAATTTTCGGCCTTGGAGCAATCTTTTAACAAACAAACTGCTTTTTAAAAAATTCTGTGGCTCTCAAAAGAGAGCTAAAAAAGCTACCCAAAATTGCTGTTAACCATGTCTCAACCCTCATTAGAGCTGACTGGGCCAAAATATAAAACACTGCCTGTGCCGATACAAATCTCTAACAACACCCCTACGCTCTTCCCTCCTCTACTACATAAAATTAAATATTCATATATGCTTATTTACCTGCAAAAAGAGCAAAACCTGAAACACTACTTTTAAATGCCAGAGGAAGAGTAATGCTCATTTTACTGCCTTGTCCAATATATATTTAAGAATGAATATCTAATATAGATGTTTATAGTTCTGTATTCCTCGTATTTATATTGGCACAAATATGTGTAATTTAAAATATATAGGTCAACTGATGGAATTACTGTCTATATGTAAATTTGTAGAGGATGAAGACCCTATCGGACTTGGACTTGATATGCAGGACTTCTAGCAGTTCAGTAGGAAGTACTTGATTAGAACTGTTAAGGGCAGTGAATTAAAAAAAAAAAAAAAAAAAATTATCTGATCTCACTTTACCTTTGACCTTACAATTTTTACTTGAACATCCATTAAAAAAAATCATTATCAGTGAAGATAATTCATTTAGAAAACTAGCTCATTATTTCTTCCATGATGAGAGAAGTTTTTAGCAGTATTTTTAGTCAGCTATTTGTTGGGCAGTTTGCCATGGTGGCCGTTAGCTTTGGTGTATTTTTAAAATTGCTTTAAATCCCTCTTTTTAGACTTTAGGTGTTAATGTCCATGAGCTGAAGGGGGCTAATCATCTGAGTTCCATGTTCTGGCATTCCTGTAAAATGATCTAGGTTAAACAGATTGACCTACAGTGATATACAGCTTTTATTTAATAATTAAAGTATATGTCATTAAAAATATATAGCTTTGAGGAGTTATGAGTAGGAAAGCTACAACCTAAAATTGGTGATAGTGTGATACAATTTATATTGTGATTAATTTTTTATTCTGTTCCTTCTAAAGTATAACTGTCTTTTACCAATATATAGATTTTAAATGTAAGGTAGTCATTTCCTGAAGACTCGGGTCCTTCTGTGCTTTAAGAAGCACAGATATAGTACAGATTCTATTCAAGAAACTCATTTAATAAAGAGCATACTCATTAAATGAATTCATTTACAAATGCTTCAATAGATAGTGCTATTGCTTTTTGAGTAGATCTTTTATATGATAGGTTCTCTATTGATATGAATCTCAGTCTTGGTGCTATAACATATTTCAACTCTAAGTAAAGCCTATTTTGACATTCATGATAGACAATAAAAAATTCTTGTCCATATAGCATTTTGTAATATTAAAATGCTTTTTTAAAATTCCCTACTTCCCTTTTTTCTTTTTTGAATGGATAAGAGCTCTGTCATCTACATCTTATAATTTTAGTTAATTCTTTGCAAAATTGTGAAATTTCAGAATGGTAGATCTTTTACTTATATTTGTGTACATTTTACATTTGTTCTTTGGATAGCCAAATTTTCTCAGATACACTATTACTGTATTTTAAGATTATGGTGAGAGTTCAACTCAATATTCATTCATCTGCGTAGCATCCGTTAGCAGGCATTCATTATTTATTGAGGTACTTGGCACACAAAGTGGTACCCTGAGATGTCAGGGACCTCTTTTATCTGCAGTGTGATAGAGGACAGGTTCAGCGGTGGTGGTGGGAGGCAGGAATGAAAAGCATCCTGCTGGTCTTTTGGTCACTCTGGCCACCCTGGTTTTGTTTCCAAGGTGCTAGATAGATTTCATATGATTGTGATAAGCATTTAAAACCCCATCAGTTTGCAACTCATTTTTTTTTTTTTTATGGTAGCTTTGTGAGCTCCAGAGCGAGTGCCATTTGGTTGCTCAAAAGCAGTAATTGGCAAATTTTTTTGTGTATCAATGAGAGAAGACACAGACACCTCTGCCTTTCTAGTTTTGGTTTGAGGAAATATCACCCAGGACAGAACAGCAAATCTGTGCTACTGTTTTACAAGCTCGTTACTGGGGTTTGAAAAGATTGCTGCAGGCTATATGCAAATCGTGCCCGAGGTTCCTCTCCGTTTCTCCCTCGCATTCGGCAGAGAGATAAATCCGACATATTCCTTCTGTCAGTTTTATAAATCAGAGAATGAGACTCTGGAAAGTTCATAGCCCAGGCAAACCTCTGTCCTCAATAATTTGGCTCTACAAAGTCTAATAACCTCCCAGATAAAAGCTGGGCCTACCATCGTGGGAGCAGATTAAGAGGGCAGTCTGTTCTTGATCAAAAGCTCTGAGCAGTTTTACCAACTTCAGATGGTGGTTCTTCTTGAGAATATGTTGCACAGCCACAGCAATAAATAACAATTTGAAATGTCTTGTTTTATTATTAAGAATACAGTGATTCCTTGTGGGGTGGAGAAAAGACTTCTTTGAAAGGGGGTCTGCTTTAGATACTCTGCAATAGAAAATATATCAGAATTATTTGGAAAAATAAAAAAAGCTCTTTATTAAGATCTTTAGTTTCTTGGGCACCATTGGAAGAAATGTGATTGAGTTAACTGTTCCATTTTATGGAGAGGAAAGCTGCAAAGAAAGTTTTAAAAATCACATCTTAATTCTCCGCTTTTTGTCATTCATTCATTTAACAAATGTTTTGTGTCAGGCATTGTTCTAAGTGTTGGGGACACAGCAAAGAGACAAACATAATGCCCCTGTCTTCAAGGTACATTCCAGTAGGGGACATAAAAAATAAACCATAAATATATAATAACATGTTAGGTAAGACCTGACATTATATTACGCTATGTTGACCTTATTCTCCCCATCTTGTCTGTAAGGGAGTTTGGCAAATTTAGGCTTCTCCTGAGCCAGAACAAACTTGAAGATCTTGAATGGGGTTTGAGGATTAAAAATAAAATGATGTGGGCACTTAAAAGGTGAAATCTTGGTTTTCTGAAAAATTTACCTGTGTGGACTGTTCCATTTTTGGTATAGGATAACTGTAATATCATCAGAATTAGCTTATTATTAAGCCATGGTGTAATTTTTTTTTTGAGAGCAACTGACATTTTCACATGATAGAATGTTACAAATGTATTTAATAAAATTGATATTATTAATAGATACTAAGCACCAGTATTATGTACTTTTTCTGTACTAGCCGCTGTTCTAGGTGCTCCACATGTATTCACTCATTCAATCCTTATAATAACCCCATGAAGTACATAATACATTGTCTGCATTTTACCAATGAGGAAACGGAGACACTCCGAGGTCCATTTACCTCAGAGAGGTAAAAAGCTTGGCTGACACCAAAAACTGGCTCCAGGGAATGTGTACTTAACCAGCATCCTGTTCAGCAGCATTATATTTCTAGTCTGTGAATTTAGTCTACAGTTCAAACTGATACTAACTATAGTTTACAGGCATGAACCAAAGATTGACATTTTGGAATTGGTAACTGAACATATATGTTTTTAAATTGAGTGGGGAGCTTGTTTTGAGTTTAAATAACAAAATTGAACTTGCTGTCTTGGGATGGCATTTTATGAGAACTTATTTTATGAGACCCCATTTGTGTATATCTAAGCGCCTTGTAAACTTACAAATTAAAATAAAAACTTTTTTCTAATAGTAAACCAATGCTTGTTAGTTATAGAAAACTAAAAAATGCAGAAAAGTAGAAAAAAGAAAAAAAATGCTGGCAGACCAACCTGGAGATAAATGTAGGTAACATTTGCAGGCATTCCCCTTTAGTTATGGTTTAAAGCATTCTTTTGCATAGTTGGGTTGTATATATGCAATATTTTCCCTGAATATTATAATGTATGATTTACATATTTCATATTGCTTTTAGTACTGCAAAATAGTAAAGCTTTTGGTTTTCAAATCAAATGTAAAACATTAGCTTTCTTTTGATTATCTAGAAGGATTTAGAAGCCATCAGTAAATTAGGAGGTGTTAGGTATAGACAATGCCTGGTTGAGTGGCTGGACAATCAGAATAATTTATTCCCACATTTATGTGAGAATGTCATTTTTGTCTTACTTGGTTCATTGCAGGTGAAAGGCCAGTTATTAAAAAAGAAATTGACATTGACCTGCTTTCTTTTTACCTTTGCCTTGTGGTAAAGTTTTTTAATGTGGTACAAGAGTAAAAAGACATTGTGTCATTCAGAAAACTTCAGTTAATTAATTTCATGTTTTGTTTTTATAATAGTCTTGTTCTTACCCACATTTTGGTCTTTTCTCCTCTTAAAAAAAAACACATACACAGCATTGTGTGGGCTGGTTACTGAGTGCTTACTAGTTTTACAATGACAGTCCTGTGTTAAAGATGTCCCTTGGTCCAGGAATTAATAACTGATGACAGTTTGTCTATTTTTTAGCTTCTGGATTTTGCTATGTGCAGTAGGATGGAGATTTTATGAAAGAGTCATTGGGGGAAACTCTTAGGGAAGATTTTTCCTGTGCTTGAATTGATTTAGTATAGCCCTCTATTGGAGGTAGGGGATTTGTCAAACAAATCATGAATGCTCCCATACCTGCAGGAGCAGTGGGTTGTGATCCCTCTTGGTTGTTTGTTTCTAGTGGGCCTCAGATCCCGCTGGGCGTGGAAAAGAGATGAGCAGCTGTCTCTCTCCCTTCTGTATTTTAAGGTTGTAAGATTGACCCAACTTCTTTCCATAGTCTTCCCTGTAGCTTAGCAGGTGTGAGATAGTCTAGTTAGAATTCACATGCATTTGGCCACCTACCCTGCACGCCTTTCCAATAGTATCATTGGCACCATGCGGATCGACATCTTCCTCTGTGCTTTTCTGGACTCATTCAGCCCACACTGATTCCTGTCCTCAGAGGTTGGGATCATTCCCTTCCCATGTGATTTTCGTTGGTGGCCCTTGGATAGTGAGAAGTTATTTGCTTTCAATAAACATTCAGGTGGGCTTTATAATAGACATAGCAAAGATTGGTGAGGATTTCTGTAACTCAGATAAGCTATTGAAATGTACTCGTGTGACCAAAATACCAAGTTATATGAAAGAGTTTTAATTATGAAACCAGTGTCTCATTATGATAAAAATAAATGCATAAATCTAAGATGGCTTATGTAACAGATTAAGTTATAATTTGCTGCTGTATTTCTTTTGTACTTGTAAACCCTGATGGATATTACAGTGTACCCATTTGCAGTTTAAACTAATGCAATGGAGATCAACAATTGCTTTTCTGTCTTAGTATTAAGAGGAGAGTCTCTTAATACTACATACATGTGACTCATGATAAGATTATGAATTTGTCTGGGTCTGTCAGCAGGTAAATTGAAAAGAATGGTGGGGAGGGCACCTAACTGGCTCAGTTGGTAGGGCATGCGACTCTTGATCTTGGGGTCATGAGTTTGAGCCCTATGTTGGGTGTAGAGATTACTTAAAAAAGAATGGGCCCAACTCTGTTGTAAATCAGTGGAATTAAGACACTTGTGGGGCTGGTGTGCTGTTCTGGGAGACTGAGGTGTCCGTGCTGAAGAGGGGATCTTGGCCACGTTGTCTTGAAGTTTACTAAAATAACTAATTTATCACCCATACGAGGACCTACCAGTAGGACTTATTTCTTTTGTCTCTCATGGAAATGCCTCAGTATTAGTCAATAAGACATAGTCTTGTGTTTTCATAGATGTTTAGTTCTTAAAAAAAAAAAATGAAGTGTCTATTTCGGCTAATTATAATGCTAGCAAACACAGAGTTTACTGTGTGCCAGGCATTGTTCTAAGTATGTTACACATGTAAACTCATTTAATGCTCACAAACCATGTATGACATAGGTACAGTTACCTACATTTCACAGCTGAGGAGACTGATGCACAGAGAGGTTAGCTGAGTTTCCCTGGGGCACACAGCAAGTTAAGTGAGGGAGCCAGCATTCAAATGTGCAAACCCAGGCACTCTGCTGCTTGAAGCAGTGGCTTAGCCACCACACCCCTGCCTTTCTGTGGCATGATCAGGCATCCTTGTGATAGTGAATAGAAGTAAAAGCTTCTGTAGGCCTGACTTATATGACTAGACTAACTCATTAAAATGCTACATATTTCTCCCCCTTTTTTCCTTTACTTATTTTGTTTTCTTCTCGTAGTAGGTTGGGAGATGAAGACTTTAAAGACATTACAAGTGCATTCTACTTAATCTGAAATATTTTGATGCTTCTGGAAAAGTGAGATGATTTAATTTCATATATAATTGCATGAAGAATTATAAATTATGTTTTCTAAAATACCTATGACACTAAACCACAAAATGAACAGATAAAACTGATTTGTTCTCTGACAAATCAAGATATATGGCAGTGTTTTCATTACAAGTGCCATTTGTGGGGACGGAGCAGCTGAGTGTGCCACAATATGACACAAACTGTTCCCAGGCAGCACTGCCTTCACGTGGGCATCCCGAGCTGATTTACAACACACACTAAAATTTTTTTTAAAACATGATGTCAAGCACAGCCCAGGTTGAACTTCTAAAGTCGTGGAATGCAGGTATATCTTTTTAATTGGCTTTCTTTGCCATGAACTTACTCTCCAGAAACAAGTTGTTTCATCCTGTAGAGAGAATGGGCCATTTTTAGGGCACTGGGGGTGGCATTTAGAAAATTCTTTCTTAAGTGCATGTAATAGTTTCCTGGAAGGTATGTGTTGACTTCTTCTGGAGGGTAATTTATTCATAGCAAGATTGAGTAAGAATTTTTTTTTTTCTTCCACTGGACTAAAAACAGAGTGTGTTGTCGGAGGTCTCTGTGGTGGTATTAAGGCTAATACCTTAATACCAAACTAATTTCACTGAGTTTTACCAAAACTCAAAATTTGGATGTTGTGAGTTCAAGCTTTTCTCAAAGAACCTGTGTCCCCAAGCTGCCAAAGTCACTTGTTTGTCCTAAATTTAAAAAAAGGCTTTGAAATATGTGGAACCAAAATAGTTCTGTTTGTAGTACCAGGGATTCTGGAAAAATAAGAGTGTCATCTTCTGTGCGGGAGAGATTGATACGTGTTGATTGCTGGTGGTACCGGATTTTGTTAGGCAGTGATGGATTTTTCACTGAGTCTGCCAGAATCACTCACCTGGTCCCCTTTGTGATCCATGAGAGCTAATTTGCGATGATGGGTGGGCAGGAGCAGTAGTGGGGAGCAGATCACTGGGTCAAAGATAAAAACAGAACCCCATAAGGCACATTTTAGTCAATTTTGAATCAGATTACAGCCCAATGAGTTCAGACCATAGGAGATGTTATTCTGTGTTGGTGGGGCTTGTGTTAGAATCTTTATGTCATGTTTCTTTTCCTAGATGTATTTTCTATCATGTGTAACGAAAAGTTGGCTGAAAACGGTTATTCGGGTTAAGTGTTAGAATTTATTAAACAAAGCATATAAAACAACCAATAGCATTGTACAACCTGGTGAGAATAGAGAAGTAAAAGCAGACTAAGATTTGAAAGTAAAAGTCACTGATAAAATTTCACAATTGTACGTTAGTTTAAAAAAAAATATATTTAATTTCCAACCTAATGAACATAAATGGTTAAAAGCATATTGACTTGCTAGTTTCTTTTCTTCAAGTCAGTTAGGAATTGGTCATGGTGGGCAGTCGATCCTGGTGGCTTAACTCCTCTGTCAGATCAGCTGAGAGCTGTGTAACATGTTGTAACAGTGGCAGTTGGATGTTATGGAATCTGACTGCTGGGCTTTTAATACCACTTGCATTTCTATGACTGTCTGCCTCAGTTTCCTCATCTGTAAAATAGGGGTAATGATACTTCCCATGGAGGGTTGTTAGGAAGATTAAATTAATCCATACAAAGTGCTTAACACAGGGTGAGGGCTGGTTGCACATTAATTGCTATTATAATTATTGTCAATATTTACAGTGCAGAAGCTAGATATGATATGTTAATTTCTTTTGTTTCCTGTAGCTTCCATTTGTAAAGCCTTTCATTCAAAGCTACTGGATGTGAATTACTGATTTTTTTTTCTTTATCCTTTTGATATTTGTAGAGTATAGAAAGAATAGATACTTTGATATTCATGTGTTTGGATCAACAAAATCCTATTGCATGGCTCTTCACTAACTTGGGAAAGAATTGATTTCTTTATTATGGACAGAGCTTTCTGTATTATGTTGCCTCTTTCCAGTGTTTTTCAAAGCATTTAATATATATTTTATATATGCTGACAATGAACAGAACTTCCCCCAGGTTATCTGGTTGAAATTGTGTATTTTAAAAAATGAAATAGCTATGATTAATGACAAATGGAAATTTAAATTTTCACTGTTGGCTTTGTAATCCAGTGAGCTATTTATTTATTTAATAATGTTTTCAATGCTTTTATTACTTTTATATTTTTTTGAGAGAGAATGTGAGCAGAGTAGGGGCAGAGAGAGAGGAAGACACAATCCAAAGCAGGCTCCAGGTGTGAGCTGTCAGCACAGAGCCCGAGGCAGGGCTTGAACTCAACGAACTGCGAGATCATGAGCTAAAATCAGATGCTTAACCGACTGAGCCATCCAGGTGTCCCCAATGAGCTAGTTTTTTTAGGTGACAAATATTTTGCATTTCTTCAATTTCTTCTCCTTCTATGGAGTTCTAAATATTGAGTAAACCCGAGTACAGATGTAACTTAACTACAGTGAGGCCATTTTGTTTAGCACCACTTTTTCCACAGTTGTGTTGAAAACCAGACTATTTTCCCTTCCATTCCTCCTCCGAAACAGTTGCTCATATCTGTGCTCTTCTGACGTGGTTCCACTAGTGGAGCTGCCTCGAAGCAAATCTGGGACTGTGTGGAGCGGAAGGAATGTAAATGTTTTCCCCTGAGGACTCGTTTTCAGTAGGTATTTGTTTTGTGGGAAATTTGAATGTAATGTCACCTTTGCATCAGGGCTCCTTCTTTTCATTCCCCTTCCCAGAGCCTCTCCCAGAGATAGCTTCGAGGCTGAATCCCGTTACCCTAGTGCTCTTTCACCTGGACTAAATGACCATGGCAAAAAAAAAAAAAAAAAGTCATATTTTTGTGACTGAAAAGCCCAACTAGATATCAAGCCATTAGGTCCTGTTGTGTCCATTCAGTTATGTGCCAGCATAATGCTACTAGCTAGTAAAGGGGGCAATGAGAACTGAAAGGGCGAGCTCCAGGCTTGTGGATTTCACTTATTCCCATGTGTTGACTTCCTTCCTCTAACCTCTGCAGTCCATTCTCACTGTTTCTCTCCTTTTTCTTAGTTTTTAAAATATTCCTGCCTCCCCCCACTTCCCTGCCTTTTTTTTTTTTTTTTGAGCAATATTCTATTCTTAAAAAGAAAAAAAAATAGTATGAATTACCTGCGGGAAAACAGCATTTAAAGACCTCTGTGCTGCCAGCCAGTAGATGTGTGGTCCCACTGTGTTTTGGTGTGTGTTTATTTTAATATTAGAATTACCAAGTGAAAGCTAATAATACTCTAAGAAAAGTATAATTACGAAGGTAAATCTGTATCAAAAATTGCATGGTGTACCTCAAAGTCAAATATAATTATTAGTGGATAGTCTCCTATTTGATAATTAGCCATTCATAGGTTTGTATATAAAGTAGTGTTTTTAAAATTGTGCATTTTTAAAATTCATTCTATTTCCCACACAGTATAATCCACTAGATCTTGGGCAAAAGAACCCACTTTGGTATAATAGAACCACACCTGTATGGAAATAACTGAAACACTCTAAAATAGAAATATAACGTTCCTTCTGCCAAATATTACAATGTAACTGTTGCCAAGTCCTGGTGCCCACTCCTTTCTGGATCCAGTTGTTCTATTTTTAACTTTCCCCAGTACTCAACCCTGCCGAGCCTGTGCATATGACAGTTACTTCTTCACCCTGTGGCCTTTTGCAGTGGTGGTGGGGGCGGTGGGAGTGCTCTAGGTTGGCAGAGGGGCTTGTTGGGGCTGGGGCAGCCCCGCAGACAGTTTGCAGAGAGCGGTGCTGGGCCAGGAGGCCGCCCTCAGAGGCCTTAGAGGCTAGGGTGGAGCATCATGTCAGGAAGGAGAAGGACCGGACCAGGAAGGGCACAGTGCAGGCACCACAGGGCTAGCTGCTAATTATGAAGGTTTATGTAACCACAGCCGACCCTTGTGGGAAGGTGTGAGAGAGGCAGTGGGCCTCTGGGCACCCAGCAAGCACAATCTCGGCGGGAGAGCGAGGGATTAACTCATTTAATCTAATTTCTCATGAATGAAGTATTCACCTTCGCTTCAAATTAAATAATTTATTTATAGCATTTTAATGCAACTTCGGTTTCCGTACGCATGCTCTTATTAATGCTCACTCAGTTATTTTCTAACCAGAGTGTGTCATCAGTATTAAATGCTTGTTAAAGCAGTATCATTTTAAATCATAGTACACATAGTACACGTAATAAGTTGTAGCACTTTCAGTGATTCATATGGGCAGTTATTAGCAACTTCTCTCGGAGACTTATAATATTAATGACTCAGCCTCCATTCCAATTAATTGTGTGTGTAGCCGTTACTTTGTTTTAGCTTCTTTTGAACAACTGTTTATTTGAGACCTCGGCCAGGGGGCAGACAACAAACTTAGAACTATTCTGTTCCTGAAGGTAACATTTTCTTTTGGGAGTTACAGGTCTGGAGCCCCTTCACTTATCACTCTGCTGTGAAGAACAGCTTGTTTCTCACATCAGGTCCTGTATTTGAATATGCAAATTTTATGGCTCTCATTCTTATTTGAGTTATTTTGTTTTTTAGATTGTATTCAAATTGCACAGCCTCTCACCCTTTAGATTTTACTCCTTTTCTTATTTCCAACTTTCTGCAATCCCAACTCAATGCTTCCTCAGTCTTGCTATGGGACAGCCTTTGCTTAGCAAGAAGATTGCTCTTCTGTCCTTGTGACCGGTTGCCTTGCCAGCGTCCGGCTCCTTTACCCCTCTCTCACGCACTTGGCAGGGATCATTTCTGGAGGGACAGGTGTGTGTTGACGGATGCCATTGGGGCCCTGCACCTGCTGGAATTATTCTATTTTATTTGTGACCCCTGGGGAGAGGAGTGACCAGCTAGAGGCTTTCCTTAAGCAGAAGCCACATGGTGTTTCGCAAGGAGAGGCTTTTGCAGACAGGGGCTTGTGACAGGCAGGAGAAACTGGCGCAGGAGTCTTGAGTGAACGCTTTGACACACCGAGTAACAGCCCATTATCACTTGCGCTGGTGTCAAAACAATACAGCAGTTTCCACTGCGGCTCAGCCTACTCCTGCTGTCACAAATGCTCCCTCCTAAGTCATTAGAGTGTTGGCGTGGACTCTTTCCGGGATCAGTCAGAGATGTATTAGGAGAGGGGGAAGTGTTTATTAATTCAGTTTAAGAAGGGATTATTAATCATCTGCTATGTGTCAGGCACTGTGCTGGGCGTGGGGCTGAGGCTTTCCATCCTAGAACGACAAGGTCCTGCCCACTAGGTTACCTCTTGCCTAGGAGAGAATGCAAGCACCGTGGCCATGTGGCCATCAGGGAGAGTGACACAGGAGAGGGGCAAACACAATTGCTTTGAGAGTTCAAAAGAGGGAGAAATTGTCACCAGGTTGGAGGGATCCATTTAGGCTGATGAGGGAAATGATGTGTGAGAGGGGCCTTGACAAGGCTGTAGGATTTTGATGGGCAGAGATGAGGTAAGACAGACAGTTGGCAAGGCGTTCTGTTTGGATGGTGTATGCAGGATATGTTTAGGAGGTATCAGTACTCAAGGGTCTATCGTAAAGAGCCTTGCATACCAGGCTAAAGAGTTCATGTTTTAGTTAGTGGTCTCCTGCTTCAGACTTCCCTTATGTCAGGTTAGAGATATGTCAGTGCACAGAAGATGTTCGTTTAGGTATTAATCTGTTAATATTGCAATATTGCATAGTTGCAAGTAACTATGTGTAGCAGAAACTCTACCGCAGTAGCTTAACCAAATAGGTGTTTTGTTGGTCTCACATGGGTGACCCAATCCAGGCTAATACAGCATTTCCCAGTGCTGCTAGGGACATGGACTCTGGCTCTTTTCCTGTAGTTGCAAAATGGTTGCTGAATCTCCAGGCATCCAGTTGAGATTCCAGGCAGGAAGAAGGTGGGGAAGAAGAGCAAAAGATGAAATGCCTCTCCTCAGGAAGCTCTGTCTTTATAATTCCAGAAGAAACATCTTCCCCCAGGCACTATGTCATTTAGCTCAGTTTCAGGTGTAGTGGAGCTTGGGAAATCAAGTTTTTTATTTGACACAGTGCAGCTCGGGGGGAAAAAAAAAGGATTCTTTAGGAACTCAGAAGGGGAGAGTGGGTATTGAGTGGGTATTGGGTAGATAAGTAGCAGTGTTGGCCACAGCTTATTTGTGAATCTATCATGGGAAATCAGGGAAGACTGCGTGCAGAGGGACAGAAAGCTAACCGTGCCAGCAAGGACTTTTGATTAGATTCAGAGAGAATAACTTCAGAGTTTGGTTTCAGTTTTGGGCTTGTTTAATGAAAGATTATGGCACAATGAGTTAGGGAAACTAGGCCTTAAATCTGGCATCATTGTTAAGCATGCATGTGTTTGAAGAAGTCATTTCTCTGAACCTGAGTTTTCTTATCTGTAAAATTGACTTCAAAACCTGTGAGGCCAGATCTATGAAGCTAAGAAATGATTGCATATGTGCTTTAGACTAGTGTTTTCACATTAAACACTGAGTAAGTTATAAAGATAAACATACAGATTATAGAAAGATAAACATTTTTAAAAAATGTTTTCTCTTAATTTGAGGAACCAACCAAAGAACTAGCAAAAGTATTCCATGTATCGAATTTTTAAAACATTTTTTACAACAACACTCCATGGCATTGGCATTTTCTGTTATCAACGATACTTGTATTTAGTTACTATAAGGAAAGTACGAGATAGCAGATTTTCTCTCAAGCCCCAGCTCTAACAGGATTATTTATAATGTGACAATTTATTACACAGTCTTTTCCTGATAAATAGCTCAATTACATTCTCCATGTATTTTACGTTCCATCTGGGGCAGCTCTTCCCATATAAAGCAAAGATATGGTTTCTATTTTTCATCTGTGACTTGTCCCCATTAGAAGTGTTGTCTCTTGCTCCGTCCCTGATTTCTTCCTCAACCCACCATGATAAGGCACATATGACTAGCTCAGATGTGTCCACATTGTTTTAAGTATGGAGGGAGATACAAAAAATATAAAATTTGGCCCCTACTCTGGAGGAACTTACTCTAGCTCTGGTAAGAGAATACAAAGACCCATAGAGCCAAATAGAGAAGGGCACCAAAGCTGAAATAATGAAGTCTGAAGCAGGTGCTCTCTTTGCATGCTGCACAGGTTAGTGGGAGAGTACAGCTCAATGAGGTGTCCTCTCTATACCTTGTGCTGTGTTCTCTCCTTGCTCACTCAACCATGGGCCCTCACCTCTTCAGGCCCTCACTTTATCATTTGTTTCCAGAGTTCTCGTGTCTTTGATTTCTGCCTTTCCATTGGCTCTTTCTGTTTGGTCTAAAGACTGCCCCAAACTGAAACAAATTCTCAGTATTTACTCCCTGACTCAGGCCACCACCTTATTTTATTTTTTCCTTGTTAAGTATTTTCAAAGTTTGCACCACACACCATCCTTACAGTCTAGCTCTCATCCATCTCAAATTGCTTTTTCAACCTCAGATCAACAGTGCTTTCTTATTCACCAAATTCAGACGCCACACAATCCGTCTTGTCTTCCTTTTCATCCTCTTCCAACCATGTTGCTGCTTGCACCTCCCACCTCATTCAGAGCTGAGCTTCCCATTGTTCTTCAGATGCAGTGTATTCTTTCACGAATCTCTGTCCTTGTGCACTTTCTGAAATGCTTGCTCCCTCTCCGGCCCACCTGAAACACGTAAGATCCGATTACAAGTACGCTAGGGGAAGCATGCTCCTGTCATCCCACATCTGTCACGGAATCACGGTAGTTGCTTTCTTCTCTGTGTTCCTATAGCATTTATCTTTGCAACAGGAATTAGCACGATTGATTATACTTGTCTTTTGTCCTCTCATCTGTGAGTTACTCTAGTCTAGGGACCGTGTTCTGTCCATAACTACTGCTTGCCATATTGTCCATGCTACACTTTAACCACTCTCAAGGCTAAAGTACTGGTTTTGGAGTCACACTGCAGGAGTTCATATATTGACTGGACCACTTGCTTGCTTTGTGCCGTTGGGTAAGTGTGTATGTTTCAGTTTATATGTCTATAAATAAAAATAGTACCTATCCTCATAGTGTTGTGAAGACAAAATGGTCTAAAACGTGGTAATATTCATGTTAAAAGAATATTTTTAAAATATATTAATAAGTAGAACAGTATTCATTAGGTGGTAACACCATCTCCCTCTTCTTTCACATATTGTTTGACGTAAATATAAGCAAGGAAAAATAAAGGGGGTCGTCATGCAATTATAGACTTGGGACCTTCTGGGTGACAAGTTCCACTCGGTAAGGATGCAGTTAAGTTTTAAGTAAGAGTGTAATGACATAGATGGGAAGAAAAAAAAATTGTTCTCTAGACATAAAGAGCTACTTGGAAGGAAGCCTTGTCAGACATGGCAAAGGAAGCTTTGTTAGAGAATGAAAAGGGAATGTATGTAGCAGTGTACAGTAGGTAATTCAATGTGATTTGAATTTGATACATAGTAATGTGGCCCAAATGAGATCTCTATCATGAGAAGAAAGAAACTACCCAAGATTAAGAAATGCCACTTATTAGAAATTACTATTTGGGCTTCTTTAATTAGAACAACAGTCTCCAGGCGTCTAAGATCACTAACGGAGCTTTAGAAGAGGCAAAAGGAGCTTTTATGGCTTTTTAAAAAACTTTTTATTTTTGTATTTACAAAGGTGAATGTAAATGTTTTACCAGGCCATAAGTGTATGTTTTGATCTACTTTTACACTAATTAACTGCTTAGTTATAGTAGGAAAATTCATCATAGGTTTTAACACTTGCTTTTATGATAGCCTTATGATGTCATTCCTGTGTAGCACATTGCATTAAAAAGTAGAGTGACCACCCTGAGCAGTTGGTTAAAATAATGGAGCATTCATTTTTCTTGAACTGCAGCCTAAAATATTCCACAGTTAAAGTTACAGCAACATGCGCGGGGAGGTCAATTTTTCAGTTGTAATCTCACTTCAAGATTGGAGATTGGTAAAGACGATAATTCCCAGCATTCTTTGTCCAATTCTTTGGAAAGAAGCAAAGTTTACAAGTGATACTGGTAAATACCGAAGTTCAGATAAATGAGACACTAATACAGTTTTATTCTGATTGTCCAGTTGTCTGCACTAAGAATGAGTAATAGCCAGTTAACTCAAATACTGATTGAGGTGAGCATACTCTGCCCAAGGAACAATGACTCAGTTTACAACAGGACCACAAAATTCAGCAGGGTCTATCCCAGCTGCCTCAAATATCATTAAACTAATCTCAGATCCTGCGATTAGGTTTGGCTGACCAAGTGTCCTCTCAGGGCAGAGTTCAAGGAGTGCTAGTTAAGTTTCAGGGAGCAAGCAAGTCAACCTACTCTGGATTTTTTTTTTTTTTTAACAAAGGTTTTTGTTCTTATAGTGCTTTTAAAATCCCTCAAATAGCCTTAAATGCTAAACCAACACACACACAAAGAAAGGGCAGTTCATAATCTCTGTAATAGTCTTATGAATGATTCTGGGTTACAGAGTGTGTACAAACCAAAAAAAAGTCAGTAAAGGGAGGGGGTTGGTGGGGATGGAGGGATGGAGGGATGGAGCCGTGCTGACAAACTTCGTTTCTGCCTCATCCTTAGCACACTTGTAATTGAATCCAGACTAACCAAGCAGTATCATTGCATTGTAAAGATGAGCTAGTGATTCTTTGAAGTTGAATTTCTTAACATTACCCCCTGCAGTAGAAAGGGCATCTGCACTGTGACGAATCTTTAAAAACAAAACAATGCTAAACAGCATGCATATTCCAGGCAAAGATTCCTCCTTCGTGAAAACTTGACATTTGTTGCAGGTGGTGTTATGACACCATGACACAGAAAACCCTCATCTTGATTTTTAAAGTAAGGTATTGAAAATATAAAAGTGGCACAGTTGTAGGGCACAGATTAAGTTAGCCATGATAAATGTGTTAATTCACCATTTTATCTGTGGAAAAAGCTTTTCTTTTGCAATGTATGTATCTCTTTGTAAAATGTTGGAGGTTTACACATTATCTAAATCTAACTTTCAAAAAAAATAAATTCAGCTTTCTATTATTTTTTTCATTGCCTTTTGTACATCAGTAAGTCTACTATAAATTCCCTACCCTCCAGTAGACTGTAGATCACCATTAAAATAACACAGCTGAGTAGTGTATAGGACGGGCTGTGAAAAGAGAAAAATGGGAATGGACTGTTGGGATGATAGTTGAGTCATACAACATCATCCCTTCCTGTCCCACCATGTTGAGGAATCTCCTCCATGACTTCTCCAGTAGAGTATTATTTAGCCTGTACTTGGTTGCTTCCAGGGACAGGGACTTCACTTCTTTGTGAGGCTATAGATGTGACTTAGTTTCATCATTCCTGAACATTGTGAAGGAAATAGTCTCCAAAGTGTACTAACACTACTCTCTTTGCTTATAGGACAACTCAGATATTTGGAAAATAACAATAAAATGCCCTCTTGAAGAGTTCCATTTTTGTAGGCTACACAACCACAGACATCTGTGTGTCCATTTGGTCCTGTTTCCATCCGTTCACTCTCTGTGTTCCCCTTGTATCTGATTGCTCTCTAGTTATCCATGACCCTCTGAAGCTAACTCATCTCATTATCTCACATCCGATCTTGATTCTATAAATGCATTATGTTTAGCAGATATTCACAACAGTGGCTCATATTAGTCACCTTAATATAAGTTTTTGTTTTTCACCTGAATTTAGGTAATATAAACAATTATATATGTATTCTATTATTCATTCCTGTTAAATTTCATTTTGTTTTATCTAGTCATGTGTTAGTAGCCCATTGAGATAATTTTGAGTCTAACTCTGTAGGCTTCATGCACTCTACATATTTTATGAGCATCTTCATCCAAATCATTGACACAATATTGAATGCGCGGGGCCAGACAGAACTGGGTCATAACCTTGAGGGGCACCATTGAGGATGACTGTTTACCTTGATACTAGTTATTCAACGAGACCCAAACTACATAACTGCACCATCTGTCATGTCTTTACGGTATCATGAAAGATTTTTCTCATTTATGCCATTCTTGTACATTTGGCCAAAAGACATGATTTTCTTTTCTTTCTGTATTTATTTTAAGACATGATTTTAGTTTTGGGGCATCTGGGTAGCTCAGTTGGTTGAACAACCGACTTCAGCTCAGGTCATGATCTCACAGCTTGTGAGTTCAAGCCCTGCGTTGGGCTCTGTGCTGACAGCTCGGAGCCTGGAGCCTGCTTCCGATTCTGTGTATCCCCCTCTCTCTGCCCCTCCCATGCCATGCTCTGTCTCTCTGTCTCTCAATAATAAATAAACATTAAAAAAAATTAAAAAAAAAAGATCCGATTTTAGTTTTGATGTTACACTTTCTTTGTGGACTGAACTAATTTTTAAAATTTTGAACTTAGGGTTAAAAATTGACTTGTTTTGGAATTCTTCTATTTATTCCTGATTTTACTTATTTACTTATTTATTTTTACCATCAGATATCACTTCTACAAATTCTAATACCCTGGGACACGAATTCTTTGGGCCAGTAGACTTACACTTATTTATAGCAGCCTGATGTTCTTTTATGGCTTTATTTCCTATATTAGCTTTCAGGGCTTTCTTAGCCATTGTTCTAGCATTTCTGGTTTGAAGTGTCTTTTGCTTTAGCAAATAAAACGGAGATAGGGTGGTAATTGGTTAGTTTTGCCTCCAGTCTTTTCATCTTTTTAACATGCTATTATGTCCCTTAAACAGTTATCCTGTCTTTTCTTAGATCATCATTTGGTCCCTGAATTAACTTAAAAGCCTTGTTAAAGTTAGGTTTCCTGTCCTCTAGGTCTTTTGAGCTATGACCTCTTTGATAAAATTTTTAGAGATTCCTGTTTATTTCTGTGCTCCACTTTCCACAGTTTTTTGGAGTCTTAAAAATTTAAGCTCATGGGGGCGCCTGGGTGGCTCAGTCGGTTAAGCGTCCGACTTCAGCTCAGGTCATGATCTCACGGTCCGTGAGTTCGAGCCCCTTGTCGGGCTCTGTGCTGACAGCTCAGAGCCTGGAGCCTGTTTCAGATTCTCTGTCTCCCTCTTTCTCTGACCCTCCCCCATTCATGCTCTGTCTCTGTCTCTGTCTCAAAAATAAATAAACATTAAAAAAAAAAATTAAGCTCACGGGAAACCTTCCTAAGCAGTCACGCAGAAGGATTTTTAGGATAATGTTGAGATTCTGGCCTCATTCCTTACCAGGGCATCTGACCTTGGGAGTTACTTAATTTCTCTATGCTTCATCTGTAAAATGGGCCCATTTTTGGTCATTAGACCAAAAAGTGATAGTGTGTTACTGTTATTTCTTTTATTTCTCATGAAGATGCTTACTCATATTTTTTCACATTTTTGTGACTATACAAGTATTTTCACAGCCTCACAAGTCTTTTCTAAATTGCATTTTAAGTAATCTCTACATCCAATGTAGGGCTTGAAGTCATGACCCCAATATCAAGTATCACATGCTCTACCGGCTGAGCCAGCCAGGCACCTCAACCTCACAACTCTTTTAAACCATCTCCTCTAAAACAACTCTATCCATAGAAACACACCCATTCTTTTCTTTTCATCTTTTTTTTAGTGTTTATTTATTTATTTTGAGAGGTTGTGGGGAGGGGCAGAGAGAAGGAGAGAGAGCAGGCTGTGTGCCATTGCCAGCACAGAGCCCGATGTGGGGCTTGAGTCCACAAACTGTGAGATCATGACCTGAGCCAAAACCAAGAGTCAGACGCTTAACCAACCCAGTTACCCCTTCTTTTCATCTTTTGGATGTCTGCTTTTCTAACATATAGAATACATATGTCTTTCTAAGAACACCATTTCTTAAACTATATTGTTGGGGTGCCTGCCTGGTTCAGTCAGTAGAGCATGTAACTCTTGATCTTGGGGTTGTGAGTTCAGGCCCCACGTTGGGAGTAGAGATTAGTTAAAAATAAAGTCTTTAAACTATATTGTCAACATCAGAAGTCGGCTTTTGTATCCCTGAGACTGCTATGACTGCTTCATATTTCTCAAGTCTACTGTGATTTAAGCCCAGCAGAATTCACCTTCATAGAGATGTTCTTGTGTTTGTCGTGGCACATACCATCATCCAGATGACTTGGGTGAGCAGCCTACAGCTCTCCAGATATTACAAGGTCTGTGGAAAGGTCTCTTCTTCAGGGGGGTAGATTGTCAGTTGAAGATTTTGCTATTTTCCTAGGTTTTTTCCACAAAGGACTGAATGTTGTGATAACCAAACATATCATTAGCATATAGGGCTTGGAATTTAGTGGGCTTAGGGAAAAAGTGAGAATTGTGGAGACATAATCATGAAAATACAGGGTTTCACTGTGTTTACATTTTAACCTCCTACCTTATTAGGTGTGTTCATTGTAAAGATTTTGTGTGTTTTTTACCTGCAGTATGCCATAAATAAATAATAGTAGTTGCCGTGGACTATGCAATAGTTATATAATTAAACATTCCTAAATTTTTGGAATTCCTAAGTGAGAATGGATTTGAGAGAGTTTGGTCCTGAGATTTTTTTTCTTTTTTTTTCCTTTTTAAGTATCTCTCTCTCTCTATATATATATCTATATATCTCTCTATATACATATATATGTGTGTGTGTGTATGTGTGTGTATTACATATACATATATATGTATATAAAACTAGAAATAAGCATGTGGAGTTTGATTTCTTTACCATGAAAAAGTGAACTAAAATATTTCTAGGACGTTTTCTAAGTTTGCAGCTACATGTGTGAAGGTTCAGAGAATACTTTTAAGGAAACTTCTTTCCTTTTTCCTGAAAAATTGATAGTGGTGGAGTACTCCCCCCTCCTCAAAAAAAATAATAAAGAGGCTCTCTCTCTGCACCCATCACTTGTATTATCCCCCTGGCCACTTTAGGGGGATGCACCCTATTCTAGTATTTCCCTGAGAGGCCTACTTGGCTGTGGGGTGCTTATGTAAGTGCAATTTGCCTGGGCCCATTCTGGCCTCGTGCATCTGGTCCCTTGGTGGCAGATCCCAGAATCTTCATTTTCCTAAGTTCTTTATGGGGGGAGGGTCTCATGTCCCCAAGTTAAGAGAACCACCTCTCTAGTCCAATTGTTAACTGGCTTCTATTAAGTCTATTCTTCTATTAAGATGAAACCAACGTTATGCAGTGTTCCTTCTGAAGTGCTTTGTTGTTTAAGAACAGGCTGCTGGTGGGCCAGAACAGATTGTCACCATGTAAATGGGGAGTCAAGGGACATAATTTTATAGGCTCACACCTATCTCTCAGCCAAAGACATTTCAGGTTAGTTGTGTGCTTGCACTGGTAAAGGAATACAGTCTCATTTGAACTGGGACAACCCTGGTTCTGGGTACATTCTGTGGTATTATATTTGCCAACTCACATTCAGCCCATGCATTTATAATTACTCAACTGTTTCCATGCATTGAGTCATTGCAGAAAAGCCGCTTCTTTGTAGAACCTCATTAAGATTTCAGCTGCTAACAGATTTTATTTTACAGTTCCAGCTTTCATGATATTAAGATATGGAGATTTGGGTTTCTGGGAGGGGCTATTTACAAGTGTAAAGCTCTTAGCTATGGTAGCATCACAGTTATTTTAAAGGCATAACCAAAAAGGAAAAAGAATGGGTAGTCCAGCTTTCTAATTGATGTAATAGAATACACTGGAAGCAAAAATAAAGAATGCCAAAATACTAAAAAAAAATTACTTGTTTGAGATTTGTGTTATTTTATTTAAAATGTCATTTAATTTAAAGCAGTGTTTTTATAAATGCTATTTATTTGGGGGGCCTGAAAAGACTCACATGACATTGAAGAAATACAGTGTTCTTATTTTTTAAATGAATATGCTTTCTTTATGCTCAGTATACATGGTAAATTAATAATCCCTGGCCTAAATGACATATATTTTTCTTTTGTGGTTGCACCCCAAATTATACTGAGCTATTTTATATCCTGAATTGCTTTTTATCATGGTATGTTAAAACTTTCTTCTAAATAATGTGCACTATTTTAATTAAGGTAAGGAACCATTAACTGAGAGTTATTGGTTATGTCAATTAGAGCTGCCAGTTATATTTTGTCTCCTATCTGTTAACATAATAATTATTCCTTAGACAGCCCACAAAGGGGAAGGTGAGCGAAATCAGAGCAAGCGGGTCCATATCCGGAGTCTGGAGTGCTAGACTCTCACATGGGTGCTTTAATCTTCCCTGTCTTGGTATTGACATTGCTTTCATTGCTTGTCCCTTTTGGCGATCCTCTTTAGTGTTTCGGAAGAGGAAGTGTTACTTATCCAGCACAACTCTCTGTGGCATTCAGAAGCCTTGCTTTGTGCCTTCCCTGGGAGCCTGCATGGGGATCATTTACTTGCTGATTTGTCACTAGTGTCTTGAATTGCCTGCTCTTTTTCCAGCCAGGTGATAAGAAACCCCTTGCTGGTAGGGATTGCCTTCTGGTTCTCCGTATACCCCTGTGGTGTGGTATCCTGCCTTCTAAGAAGGCACTGCATACACGTTAGCTGAATAAATGAGAAAGAGTAGGAGAGGACCTAATTTCTGCTCACTGACCAGGTTGATTTAATTTGTTGGTGTTCCTATCTAGCCACTTTGAAAATCAGGGCTTTCTTGTTTAGTGTCCTTTTAACAATATCAGAACTGTTCATATTTCTATCTAAAGGTTTCTAAATTGGAGGGTTTCTTATCTGAAAATAGTCAAGAATTTATAAAAGAACAGAGATTTCTGAATGCAAATAGCTTCTTTTTTGTGTGTAGGTTGCTTTGCTTAATAATTTGCAAGGAAAGCACAGTGATTTAACAGTAATAAATGCCCCCATTGTAGAAAATTTGAACAATACAAAACAGTATGAATGATAAAGTAAGATTCCTGTTTGATGTCACGTACGGTCCAAGATATTTCTTCTCTTAGCTAATAAAGTCTTTTTGCCATCCCTTGTAGTCTGTTTTTTCTTCCTCCTCATAGGCACAGAACTATATCTATATATAACATTTTTTAACTTAATATAACAAATATTTCCCATGGCATTAATTTTTAATGACTTCCTAATGTTTGATGGTGTGGGTATGCCATAATTTGTTTAACCATCCTATTTGTTTTAGGCATTTAAGTTTTTTAAGTTTTTTTTTTTTAATTTTTACTGATGACTTTTGTTTTTAAAGAAATTGACAATATCAGGGTGTTTTTTTTTTTTTGAAGGTTTTATTTTTAAATGATCTGTACATCCAATGTGGAACTTGAACCCACAACCCTGAGATCAAGAGTCACCTGGTCTACCAACTGAGCCAGTCAGGCACCCCACTGATAAGTCTTTCATAAATATCTTTGCATCTGGATGTCCTTCTAGGACTCATTGATAGTGGACAATATATTTTTTAAAATTCTAGATTATATTCCCAGTTGACAAATCCATGATTTTCACTGATATTTAAGGTGTTAAATTTTCCAAACTTTAGATTTTAAATTTAACTTATGGTTTTCTTGTTATTACAGTTAACCTGGGGTTAGAAAATACCTGTTTCATGAGAATTTGGGCTGGTAGAGAGCTTTATTGTCCGATTTATGGGTCAACCAAAGAAGTTATAAAGGATGCCTGTTATTATAAGACTGCTGCATCTGAGTATTCTAAGATACAGTAGTCATTTAAAACTCATAGCATTCATAATCTCTAATTATTTCATTATTAAATATGCCATGTTTACATGAGTAATGTATACGTTTAACATTGAAGAATAAACCATAAAATAAATACCCTTGTACTCACTACCTTGCTTAGGAAATAGAACACCCCCGGGACCTTTGAAACCTCATCATAGTTTTCTCAGTATAATTTTTTTTTTTTTAATGAGAGGAGCTCTGTGATTTTGGATTGGGGAAGATTTGGAAATGTCTAAGTTGTTCCATTTCCACTGCTTCCCCCGGGTCCAGTCTAGCATTGTTTCACACCTACCCCACCACAACAGCCTCTAAACTGGCTTCTCTGCCTTTTACTCCTGATCCAAGTCCTTTCAAATTCACCCATGTGGCCCCTCGGTAGCCTGAGTAATGGTTTCAGTACAAACCAAAAGATGCCAGTCACCTTTTTAAAACCCTTCCCCGGTTTTCTGTGTAATTCAGAGTAAAATCTAAACACTCTCGCTGTGACCTGCACAGGTCTTTCTAATCTGTCCTCCATCCTTCACCACGCCCCCGCCCAGCATTCTTGTGCGCAGCCATGCTGGCCTTCTTTAAGACTGGCCACACTTCCCCTTCCCACAAGCATCCTGAATCCTTTTTCCCACTTTGGCGCAACACCCTCTTTTCATCACTCATGGCAAAGCATGTTCCTTTTCATCCCTTGGGCCATTTTCCCTGACAACCTGATTATTCTTTCTCATAACGTCCTATTATTTTCATGTCTGGCACTTGTTAAATTTTTAATTGTATCTTTGCTTGTGGGTTAGACCTGGTAGACTCTAAGTTTCTTGAGCATAGGCACTGAGCCAATCTGGTTCACCACCTGTACTGGTAGTATCTGGGGAAACATCCCATAAATGTTAAAACAAATGAATGAGTGAAACGTAATGATACCTTTGAAGGATATTAGTATTACACAGCTCTTTATGTTCGAAAGCGTTATATGGTATTTGGGGTCCAACAAAATACAACTGATTAGTTCATTAAATCATGCCTACATCCCTGGACCTCTTTTGGCCGGGATATGTTATTTTTAATTCTGACCGACTCATGTAATAAATGTGACCAACTTAGATTTAAATAGTCCATTAGAGATTTAGTTTATCTCAAGTGCTTATCTCAGGTATTTAAAATAGATTTAGGCAACACAACATGGTAGAAAGGATCTTGATATAGTGGAAAGAATGTGGGCTTTGGAGTCATAAAAACCCGAGTTCAAATAGTAGTTATGCCGTTTGTTAGCTGTGTAATCTTGGGAAACTACTTAACCTTTTTGTCCCCTGGTATTCTCATCTGCAAAATGTGTTGATAGCATCTACCTCATTAGTTTGTTGTGAAGATCAAAGGAGATAATATATGTTAAATCCTAGTGCTGTGCTTGAAACAAAATTGGCACTTAATTCCTGGTATTATTATAAGCTGTGCATCTATAGCAAGTTGGTTAATCTTTTTTTGCTGCTATTTCTTAATCTTTGAAATGGGGATAATTCTTACTTTATAGAAATAATTTGAGGATTAAATAAGTGTTTTGATGTAAGACAGCTAGGGCAGCTCTACCTGACTCATAGTTGACCCTCAATAAATGAGTAGGGGTGATTAATAAAAATCATAGTGTGAAAGAGTTGGTATCAAGTTACTCAGTAGCAACTTGGACTCTTTAAATTCTGTTGATTCATTCATTGCATATTTATTGGATGCCTGTTTTATGCCAGGTGCTCAGTTTAGTGCTAGAGCTATAAGGATGACTTAAAGGAAGCCTTCAGTTTAAGGAGAAAGGAGATTTCACATGAAATATGCAGTTAGTTACTTTCCAAATAAATATATTTGCAGTGAGATTGGGTAGGAAAAGTTCTATTCCTGCTGGAGGTATTATTTGATGTGGATCTCAGAGGCTAAAAAGGAGTTCTCCAGAAGATAAGAGGTGCCATGATATGTGTGTGGGGAAATCTGGTCTTTGGAGTCAGGCAACCCTGCCTTCTGGTATCTGCCATTTAACATTTTTGTGACCTTAGGCAAGTTATCTAGCCTAATCTAAAACAGAAGCACTCATATTTATGTCATGGGATTTTTGTGAAAATTAATATAAAGTGTTCAGCTCATAGTAAGAACTTAACAATGTGAGTTCTTTACAGCCACTGGAATTTTGTCTTCTTTTTTTCTATATAGGGAATTACAAAATAACCTCCATTCTTTTTTTTTATTTAAAAAAAAAATTTTTTTTTTTTTCAACGTTTATTTATTTTTGGGACAGAGAGACAGAGCATGAACGGGGGAAGGGCAGAGAGAGAGGGAGACACAGAATCGGAAACAGGCTCCAGGCTCTGAGCCATCAGCCCAGAGCCTGACGCGGGGCTCGAACTCACGGACTGCGAGATCGTGACCTGGCTGAAGTCGGACGCTTAACCGACTGCGCCACCCAGGCGCCCCAATAACCTCCATTCTTAAGAGTCCATAATTGTATGTCTTTTCCTGGTCAAACATGAAATTTTTTTACTTGGTTAAATCTTATCTATATCTTTGTCTTTAAAGGTTCAAAGATTGGCTGTTCATCACCACTCAAGCTGTGTTAGAACATTTCCTTGGCTCTTTAGGAAATTTCATTCTTACTCACTGTCAGAGAGAAAATAAAGTCCTCCTGACTCTAAGATTCTAAACAAAAAAAATCAGTTTTTTGAAACTCTTTGTCATTGTATTTACTCTTTAATAATGTCAACAACAATGCAGCATACTTTTGGCCAGCAGTTTAGGATTTACAGAGAACCCAAATTCCTACTACCTCACTTAATGCCTTCAACAGTCCTTAGGATGGAGACCTTTGTGAGCTTATTTACAGGGTGGAGCCTGAGAGGGACTGAGAGGTATGTGACTCACTCTTCTGATTCTAATCCAGTCATTTTCACTTTAGGGCATACCTGCCTTTCTGTTTTGCCTGTCTTCAAATGGCATTGTTCCTTCCACCGTGGTCAGCGGACACCCTCTCTTCGCTCTAGTGCAACAGTGTTTGTTTAGTTCGTGTATGGTCCAGGTTATGCGGCAGTCTCCTCTGACCTAGATTCTGTAGCTCAAGAGAAGCTTGTGCCTTCCTTTGGTTGATACGGATAGATTGGTATTACTCAATCATTTCTTAATGTTCTACAATGGCTTCTTATTTCCCTATGAAGCAACTTCAAAATCCTCTTATCTTCTTCCTCAGAACCACCTGGCATTCCTATTTTTGACCTTACTGACCTTAATACTTAAGATGTGGCTTCTCCGAGGTAGAACCATTTTCTTGTAACATCCTTGTGCTCCCTAGCATCCTGCTAAACACTTTATACATGTCTTTCTAAAGCAATAGAAATCAAATTCTTCCATCATGGCTTTCTTTGGGGACTTCCATGTCTGCATTAACTTCATTTTTAAAAATTGTCTGATACACTTACCTTTGTGCATTTATTCTTCTTTTTCCAGATTTTGGTGGCTTGCGTTACCATTCATTATTGCTGAGTTGTTTTTCAGATTCACCCAGTCTTGAACGTAATGACTTTGATTATAAATTCCTAGGATGTAAAGAGCACTGTCACTTTAAATTATTCTATGAGCAGCAGAAACCAGTGTTGAGATGATAATGGTAATACTTAATATAATGTTTTTCTCCATTAGACAGATCATAGGTTTACAAATAATTATTAGTTTTATAATTTCTGTTAGCTGCAGCCTGTTCCAAAATTCAGAGCATAGTTCCATTTAGCATGTCTTTATACAATATAAGAACATTGAATTCAGCTTCGAACTGATTTAAATTATACTAGGGAGAATTGTGAAGATCTATTACAAGATATAAGACCTTTTTTTTTTTTTTTTTTTTTTTTTTTTTTAAGCATTTGTGATCTCTGCCTACTCCTTTTCCTAGCACCTTTTATTTTGTTATCTTGATTTCAGTAAATAGCCATTCAGGAAGATGGTTTGTACAAAAAGAATGAAAATCAAGGCATGAGGGAAAATGTATGCACTACCATCTCCTTGTCTCTCCCTCTGAGATTTTATGTATGCTCGGCTTCAAAAACCAGTTTAAAAATAAAAAAGATGAGGGCGGTTGCAATCTGCTTCATTTTATGCAGATTAGGTATGGCCCTCAGGCACCTGCCAAATTGCTAATATGGCCTTCCGTTGGGTCTGATTAGTGTGAACCCAGATCTTCTTTTCCATTAAAGCAGAAATGTATTTGCTGGGAGTAAGTTAACAATAGAGGTGATATTTTTACTAACAACTAAGGGTCAGGTTACACGTGGGCACTGTCTCAGTGTAGATGAGGAAGACTAGCCTGCGCATTTGATTTCTGCACTGTCACTTGGCTTCTTCTCCTGGAGTACTTTGGGCTTTCCTGAGATGGGTGGGACTGTGACTTTTCCTTTGTGCTGTGGTGACTTTGAAAGGTCATTTTCCTCTGCCTTCCAGATGCAAAATGTTATTGTTGCTTTTTGTAAAACACATCTGTAGGCCTTACATTTGCAAAAGCAAGTACCTTAAATTGTCCAGAATGAGTATTTGTTTAAGGATACCCACTCTGGGCAATTGAATTTTTGTATTATTGCAACAGTTATTTTGAATGCCCTGGGGTGAAACCGTAATTGTCTTCCAAAAAGATAATAGAGACAGCAAATATGGAAATCTCAAGCATCTCTTATGACTCTATTAGAGCAGATCTTGAAAAAATATTTTGATACTAATGACTGCATTTTGTGGGAAAAGAATAAAAGGTTTGTATGAACAAAGCAGGAACTGGAAATTCAAGGAGAAAGAATTAGGGCTTTATCTCCAGGTTTGGGTGCATAAAAAAACGTTATAGAAAACAGGGTCATGGTTGCCTAAATCAAGCCCATATTGAAAATTGCTGGGTATTTAACATGGCTGATATCTCACGTGATGTCATTTTGTAACTCAAATTATTGTTTGCCAATAGAGGGGCAAGAAACCTATTAAACAGTTTTCATAGCCTACATCATCATGAATAGGACAGAGAAAGTAGCTGTGCCCCAAATATAGTACCAGAATAAGTTGTTTACATGAGTCTACTTCACATGGAGTGCTTTATGGATGAGGAAAAGATTTGTTTTTAGGAGTCTTATTCTGGTTTATTATAAGCATTATTACATGCACCACCCCAGTCCAATATTTTGTGTCATCAAGTAATTCAGTAGTAGGGATGAGAATTACAAAGCTCTTCCTTCTAATTTCTTTATTTTACTTGACAAATACAGATCAAATGCTTAAACTATATGTCACATAGATGTGGCTGGGGAAGAAGTTTGCAATCATTATTGGATTCATAGTTCTTTGAACATAATCATGTTTCAATAATATTATGCAAGAATTTCTTTCTTTCTTTTTCTTTCTTTCTTTCTTTCTTTCTTTCTTTCTTTCTTTCTTTCTTTCTTTCTTTCTTTCCCTTTCCCCTTTCCCCTTTCCCCTTTCCCCTTTCCCCTTTCCCCTTTTCTTTTCTTTTCTTTTCTTTTCTTTTCTTTTCTTTCTTCCTCTACTAAGTGTCAGTCACAAGGCTAGGGCATTCAGATGAATGAGATAGTCCCTGATTGATTATGGCTGGTTTTGAGATGTTTCCAAGCGTATAAGAACCACAAATTGGTAAATAAATGTCTGTGAGCATTTAACTTAAGTTTAACTTACTGTGAACCATACTGAAAAGTGTTGTATCAGAACTTAAAAGCTAATAACTTATTATTTGATTCTGGTATAAATTAAATTTAATGTGATAACTGGGTTGATAATTTAATTGGATAACTTGGGTAATTATTTTCTTCTAGTGTAGTAACATAGCAATACCATGATAAGCATAAAATAAACAGCCAGTTTTTTTAATGGATCATTATAATGTCAATATAATAATACACTATTGAGCAACTAAAAATGACAGCAAGCTGCAGCTCCCAGTCAGTCCCGAGGTCCCAAGGGCAAGTAACTGACACATTTACAACTATTGTATACCTGTACAGCCATTCTGTTTTTCACTCTCGGTACACTAGTCAATAGATTACATGAGATATTTAACATTATTATAAAATAAGCTTTATGTTAGGGGATTTTGCCCAACTGTAGGCCAGTGTAAGCATTCTGAGCACATTTACTATAGGCTAGGCTAAGCTCTAATGTTTGGTAGTAAATGCATTTTCAACTTAGGATATTTCCAACTTATGATACGTTTGTTGGGACATAACTCCACTGCAAATCGAGAAAAATCTGTGCAAATATATCTTTAATGAGGAAATTACTTATTTGTGGAAGCATGTGCCCAATTTGTTTCTTCTCTTTGGCGCTATGGAAGGACAAAATTGATCCGAAAGTATCTTGTGCTAACAATTATGTTATTGTCTTTCATTAAAAAAGAATCTCTGGGAAAGTCACTCTTAGCTAATAATTTGAATGTAAAGAACTAATGAGCATAATTGTATTTATTCAAGTAGTAGTCCATTAGTAGTCTGTAGGCAGCAGCTTTTGTTATTTTAGTAAGAAGTACAGTTGGCAAAATGATATTCAGTTAGAAAAAAAATCCTGATTGAGCCATGTTCCCTTTTTTGGTTGATATGAAAGCCATTGTTGTTTTGTTCACCAACTGGCAGACCTTCAATTATCCTGAATTTAGAAGTTGTTTACTATACTTTGAAAGTTTAAAAACGAGCCCTCCCTGAGAAACAAAAAGCTGGGTGCTTGCCATTTTTTTTAATAGAAAAGTAGAATTTTAATGAAAGAAAAATCAACCCACCAATTCAATGTTGAGTTTATTTTCACAGTTTTGAAGGCTTAATGCGTGTTTAAAATGACAGTAATCAAAGCCACCATTACTGGGCCCCAAAGTATTCAAGCGGTGTTTTGATTTAGAATGTCAGAGCTACAAGGGGGACATCATCAGTAAGACTCTGGGGGTGGCATGGATTCCATGAGAAAGTTTGATTTGAGGATTTTTTAGCCCCTCAGACCTTTCTTTGTGTCTTCAGCCGCTGTCTAGAATATCTCTTGTGCTGGTTTTCCTGGATATCCAAGGTACTAGGAGTGTACGAGCTCAATTTTATGCTTGGTGAGGGTTAGCAGGATGGTGGGGACAGAGTCCTGGTAGGGAACATTGGGTGAACCTGCAAAGTAAGCTAGTGCTGCCCATGGATCATGGCAGAGTGGCCCAGCCTCCTTCCCTCCTTCCCTCCCAACCCCCTCTGTCTTCCTTCCTTGCCTCCTTGCTTCCTTCCTACCTACCTACCCACCCTTCCATCCATCCATCTCTGGGATGCTGTGCAGTAGAATGTGGGTAGTAACATGGAACTGCTGACACTTCCCAGACGGCAGCATCTCCTGAAGACAGTAAATGGAGGCTTCAGAGAGATTAAGGGACTTGCTCCAGATTCTTTTGATTGCATCAGATGACTTGCCACCTTAGCCAATGACATTTTAGAGGGTTCACGTTTTTGCTTAAGTAAAGGAAGTTTTCCCTTAAAAGCATTCTAAAAAAAAAATGCAGTTGTTTCTTCTTTTATGTCAACTTGCAATTCATGAATGCCAGCATATGTTTATACAATGCTTTATAATTTTCAGCATTTAGCTTATGTTTTATTATAATTACCATTTTGTGATTCAGGCAAGAGGAATTTTTTATTATTGGTGGTGGTGGGTTTTTGTTTGTTTGTTTGTTTGTTTTTGCTTTTAAATCCCCATTTTATGGAAGAGAAAATAGGGGCCCAGAGAAGTTAGATGGGCTGCCCACAGGTGCAGAGCTGCAGCACTGCACTGACAGGGGCAGATCTAAGACCAGCCCTACGTTTCCTGATCTCAGTCTGCTGCTCTTCCAACAAAGTGGCTTTCTTGATACTTGACTGCTGTACCGTATGGGGCTGTAGCTAGAGTTGTATAAAACAGTTAATGACATGGCCCTTGCTTTCTGGTGGTATATAGTTCAAATAAGATAAAGACGTTCTGGAGTTTATGCATAGATGGGGAACCATTTTCTTCTGCTTTTACCTTTCGGCCTATGCCAAATCCTGCAAATTTAAAAAGAAACAGTTACAATGTAGTCCTGACCCCATTTTTTTTCTTCTCATATGCCACAGCTTTCTTCTTTCTCTTCACTTACTGTACTTGACAAGTATGAGAATATTTGCTGATAAATTGGAAAAAAGGAACCTGGGAATCTTGTGATCTGTTTGCCCTTCTCTTGAAAATCAGTGGATTGATTTTTTTCATGCTTTTTACTGGACATCTTGGGCAGTGCTTCTCAAACTTGGTTCATCCTCAGCATCTCCCGGCATCTACCCCTGGAGCTTTATGTTCTAGAAGTCAGGGTGGGGCCCACAACTGCTCTAGGGATGAATTTAGAACCCATTCACTTAATCTGACCACTCTCAATAGCACAGTGCTCCCTAAACTGCAAAGTCCTGGGGGAAAAAATAATCAATTTCTGACCTTCACCTACCCTCCAGGTCATCATCTCCAGCTGTCGGCCTAGCTATCATGGGATAACTAGGCATCTTGTCAGGAATGATTGCTAGGTCTCTACCATGGTTCAGTTACCCATTGATTCATATGGCATTTTTCTAACATGGCTAAATATTTTAGGGGGCTCAGATAGACCATTGTCATTATTCATCACCATGTATGTTGTGACTGCTGATCTGCCTTGGATTCGATTCAAAAAACATTTGCCTAAGGGCACCTGGGTGGCTCGGTTGGTTAAGCATCTGACTCTTGATTTCAGCTCAGCTCATCTCACAGTTTGTGAGATCAAGCTCTGTGCCAACAATGGAGAGCCTGCTTGAGATTCTCTCCCTCCCCCCATTCTGTGCCCTTTCCCTGCTAACGCTCTCTCTCTCTCAAAATAAATAATAAATAAACATTACAAAAATTTGCCTAATGAGCAAGCACCTTTGTATTGGATCCTTGGCTTCTGTATCGGAACCATTAAAATGGTAGTGCCATGTTTAAAAGTGTGGTTTGCTGTCTTTAAATAGTTCATTTCCCACAAGTGTGGAAATCAGGGAATTTTCAGGACTTCTTTGAAGGTGAGCTCTCTGAAACCTGTAAACCATGTACATTATAAGATGTAATGGTAGCGGCACCCGGGTGGCTCAGTTGGTTAAGCATCTAACTTTGGCTCAGGTCATGATCTCGCCAGTTGTGGGTTTGAGCCCCGTGTCGGTCTCTGGGCTGACAGCTCAGAGCCTGGAGCCTGCTTTGGATTCTGTGTCTCCCTCTCTCTCTGCCCCTCCGCCACTTGCACTGTCTGTCTCTCTTAAAAATAAATAAAACATTAACAAATTAAAAAAAAAAATAAGATGTAATGGTAGAGTCTATATGAAGATGTATTGAAAGTAAAAATTATTAAAATGTTCTTAAAGGATCCAAAACAAAACAAAAAGCCTTCAAACCAAAAGCAGTTGCCATTTTGTAATAGTTACAGTCATATTTGCTTCCATGTCTTAAAGTTCCTTAACAAATTACTGTGAAATCAGGTTAGTTGGCACATGAATAAAAATGTACAACATAAATGAGTATATGTTTTTCTGCATATTATATGGCAGAATATTATATTATTTTCTTTGATAATCAACATGCCATCATAATATTGCCCTTAAGATCAGATATTATGTAACCTTAAATATAGGAAACAGAATATGCCTGAGGAGCAATTCTGGAATATATAATTGGGAGCATGCAGTTGATAGGGTTTCCAAAGGTCTTGAGTCCAGTGATGGGAAGCTAGGTCATCGGGAAATCTTACTGCAACATTGGAGCTCCCATCTGAAAAGAGTACATGTAATTAATTAGGATGGGAAAGATGTGCAGCAACTGTATTTTTAGATCTTCAGTGGATACTTCTTACCCCAGAGGATGCAGAAACACTGGCTAAACATGTTATGAATAGCATCTGCTAGAATGTAGCAAAGTATGTTTAACAGAGTATATGTTTTCCCTTGTGCCTTCGATTATTGAAGGTATTTTAGGGGGACAAGTGCTAGAGGGAAATTTCTTTATGCAAATGTATTCCTGAATAGAAGGGAGAAAAAAAAAAGAAGGTTGTGTTACCTGCCAAAATTAATCCTTTAATTTGAAACTCTTTTAGATAGTGATTAAACTGAGAACAATAATAAGAAAATGCTATGCCAGATGAAGTAATTTTTAACCAGTGTCAGAAGCTTAGAACTGATCCCAAATAATTTCTCCTAACACTTTTCTTTCTCATTTGTCCTCTTTCCCCATATAATAGTTTTGAATGGCACTCTTATGAAACAAATAACTAAATGCCAACCATATTTTTTTCATATCCTGACCAATATTTTGGCTGTTTTTCAGAAGAATTGGAATTTTGAAAATTAAATAAAGGTTTTTAAAATACCAACTTCAGAAAGTTTTATTTAATTTGTGGAATAATCTTGTTCTCTCTCTTTCTGTTTTTTTTTTTTTTAATAGGGTCTTTATTAATTTAGTCTAGTTACTTAGTGCTTATATTAAATAATCTAATAAAAGTCAGGGTTATAACATAACGTTTCCCAAATGTGAAGCAGCATCTATTACAGGAGACAAAATCTTTATGCTGCAAAATGTAAAAACCATGTATAGAATTACAAGGCACCAAATGGTACTGTATATATTTTTTAAGTAGAATGTTTCTGTAGCAGAAGGAGGTGATCAGCTCCGGAAAAGATTGGTAGACAGCTATATATCACTATAGTCTATTGAGAAAGTGCTCTGAATTCATATTTCAGGGTTTGTTTGTTTGTTTTTTTTAAGTAAATTTTACCCCCAACATGGTGCTTGAACTCATGACCCTGAGATCAAAAGTCTCATGCTCTACCCACTGAGCCAGCCAGGCACCCCATATTTCAGAGTTTAGTGCTAATAATGTTCCTGATAATAATGTCTCCTGAAAGATACAGGTATGATTTAAGAATAAAAGTTAGGGGCACCTGGGTGGCTCAGTTGGTTAAGGGTCTGACTCTTGATTATTGTCTCAGGTCATGATCTCACAGGTTCATGGGTTTGGGCCCCATAAAGGGTTCCATGCTGACAGTGCTGAGCCTGCTTAGGATTCTCTCTCTCTTCCCCTCTCTCAACCCCTCCCCTCATCACACGCTCTCTCTCTATCTCAGAATGGATAAATAAACTTAAAAAAAAAAGAATAAAAGAATAAAAATTAATGTTCTTAAAGAATTAAAAACTCCACCTTGTTTGTGTTTGTCAATAATGCCTGAATTGCTCCAGGTAGAGCTTTCAGCATGTGTGTGTGCATGTGCATGTGTGTATCTATTGATTTTTAGATAAATTTATGTAACAATATGGCTTCAACATTTATTCTGAATTGTTGAATTATTTATTTTTGTCTGTTGATTTCTTTTGTATTATTACAAACACGGGATTAAGTGTATTGTAGGTTCCCAGACAAGTATGTTTTGAGGTTTCATTAATTCGTGTAAGTTATAATGGTACCTGAAATAATGTAGAATGCCAGAGGAATGCTATTTCATTTTCCATTTACTTTTACCCCAACGCAAAACCTTGGAAATACAGATAGTCTTTAAAAGCTAAGCAGAAGGTGTAGAAAAGTTGCAGTAAATTTTATTGGGGTATAGCTAAGCCATGCATTACAAAAGAAGACATGGACACTTCAGAGACCATCTTTGTTTTGCCTTTTTTTTTCTTTCCTCATTGAGAAGTCATTCCCACCACAGGTTTAACAATAATAACTACAATTTATGCCTTTATGCTGTTACAATTTGATGATATACCACTGTCAGGCCCAGGTTAGAAACCCAGGCTGAGTTATTATATACTGCTGGGTAGTGATTTCGTGTGAACTGATTTATGGATAAATAATTCTATGTTCTTATTATATGGCACAGACAGTTTTTAATTTCTTTAACAAAGCATAGCTGAACAACAGAAAATTATATGCTGTACCACAGGGACACGGCCACCGAGGAGGATAAACTGATGCAATCAACGTCATGAGTTCTCCCGTTTTTACAAGGGGCTCCATCAGCAGTTAGTGTATTGTGGAAATAATACTGTGAATCAGAAGCCCCAAGGCTTAGCTCTGAGGTTGGGGTTTTTATTGATGCTCCTTTGCTGAGATCTCTTGCAGGGAGTTATGAGGTATATAAGCCCCAGCTTTTAGATATTAAAGCTAATGTCTCGTTTTTTCCCATGCTGAATTTTCACTTTGCTTTAATGTTAAAATGCACCTAGAATACAAGAAAATTATTTATTGGGCTGTTTTATAAGAATACGGCTGATATCGTGCTGGCTTCGTGTATCTGTCTCATAGATTGACTTGTGGGCTTTATTCTAGAGTACCCCCAATGTATAACTGTTTTATCAGCACCATCTATGTGCCATGGCAAACCACGAGAATTATCCTCATGTTCTTTCCGGGCAATCTGTCGCAGGCCCTCATGAAGTAAATATTTCTCATTTTTGAGGCACGGGGAGTAAAAGCTATCTCTTTGGTTTAATTTAAGAGTGGTTTCACTTAGCTATATATATAGTGGTAATAAGCTTTTCTACTCAATTGTGAGCTCCGTAATTACAGGGATAGTGTGTATAAGGGCTGTCTTTGCATCATAGTGAATTGTGCTGGGGAAACAAAAGAAAAATTTGTTGAATGAATGGATGATTTGTGCTTAGTACAAATTTTCTATTTGATTGATTATATTGTATTATCACCACATTTTATTTTATGCCCAGAAGTGACTGACTTTCTGAAAACTTGAATCAAATATTGATGAACTATACCGTGTATTAATCACCATTCTTCTTTTCATAGAGTTAGAGGTAAATAATACCAATGATACGGAGTATACTTCCACTGAGAAGAATACGTGGATTCTGTGAGATAGGTTACAAACTGATAAAAATAACAAATGTGAACACAAAGAGCATTCTTGAGATTTCTTTTTTGTGATAGGTCAACTCTTTGACTCTGGCAGAATACTCCATCGGGAGAGTAAAAAAAAACTGGTTTCCATTACTGCATCTTTTTAATTTTAGACAAAAATTGCCTCCATTTCCAACCTAATTTTATGTCAGTAATGGGAATTTACCTACAATTGAATTTTGTCATTTGGTCTAAAGGCATTGTACAAAGAGTGTGTAGATCCTTTGTATTTTAGCGAGCAGACTTGTCTGGATAGAAACAATTTTATTTATTATATTGTGCTCGATTCAGTCACATTAACATTTTTATGAATTTAAAACCCCAAATAAAGTCCCGTAATTTGTGACTCAAAGACCTTGAAACTGCATCCGTAATAGTCCTCAGCACCAGGTATTTTGCAAATGTTTGCAGATGATAAATTCCTTGGAAATAGGAAAGACAGACTTGGGAAATGGTGTCTCTGAAATGGCACTGTTGTGGGAGATCGTTTTCTTCTAGAGAAGTCTCAAGTGTAGCTGGCTTTTCAGTCTTCTGTGCTTGTCACCTGTTCGCTCGTTGGTCTTACATATTCTGTTGTTTAACATTAAATATCAAGTCCCTGTCTGATGTGTGACTGTGGATGAACCATTGACCAGGCTCTTCAGAGGCCCATCATATGTTTGAACATTGGCACATAAGCAGAGCTGAGAAGAAAGGTTTTTGGTCCAGTAGCTAGAAAACTTGTCAGATGAAGCCCAGACCTAGTCCTGGCTGTCACCCACTGATGTGCTTGAAAAGTCACTCTTCAGCTCACATCCAGGTATAACACTAACCCCTTGCTGTCCTCATGAAAATGAACTAATGCTTTGAAAAAAAAAATACTTCACAAACTGTAAAGTAACATAAAAGGGTATTGTGATAAAGTAAGTTCTTTATAAGATACACAGATTGACCAAGAATATTTCCTGTAATGCTATGTAGAGAAAAGGCTTGGTTGATCAGGGTTGGAATTATTTTCAAGGAGAATTTGAAGAATGTGTATGATTTCCTGAAGTGAATGTTGGGGATCCGTACTCTGACTGAGTGTGAAATGTATTCGGGGGAAAAAATGGGAACTGTCATTTATTGAGCATTTACTATATGCCTGGCTGGGCTTGAGGGGTGTGTGTGTGTGTGTGTGTGTGTGTGTGTGTGTGTGTGCACGCACGCAGGTGCCCTGCATGCATATACCACTATCTAATTGAGTCATTAGTTTTTCTCACTTTTCAGATAGGGATTGTAAAACCTAATCATAAAGCATGAGGTTTGACAATTCTATTCGTATACTTACAGTTATGCAGTTTTTCTCCAACACTGCAAGTCAGATCTCCCCAGCAGGTACATGGCTTGTTCTTTCTTCCTCATGCTCCTTTGCTGCACTGTAACAGTCAGTGGGGTCTGTATCCCAGTGGGGGGGAGCTAGGAAGAGGCTGCTAGTGGTTATATTTAGACACACTTGTCTGGACTTTTCAGCTCTTTTCCCTTCTTAGAATGGTGCCTTCTTTTAATCCACCTGCACTCACTATAGGTTAATCTTCCTATCACTTTGGTTTGGTCGTATTACATCTACACTAAAAAATCCCGAGGATCTATTTTCCCCGAATATTTACTAATCATTCACTGTGGGTCAATCCCCAGTGCTAAATTCTCATTCTCATTTAAAGCCTTGTGGCACCCCTCAAGGGCAGACAGTGTTTTATCCCCATTTTACAGATAATGCAAACAGAGACTTGGAGAGACTACACAACTTCCTCAAAGTCTCATAGCTACCAGGCAAAGGAGCCTGCACCAACTCTAGGACTTGCTCCTGACCTCTGACCTACACAATGTGTTACTGAGTCAGGCATTCAAGGCCTTCCAAAGTTGGAACCAGGCTGTTTTCCAGTCTTTTCTGTGCCTCATACCTGAACCATTGTGATTTACAGGATTCTAAGAAGAGTGAGAGCATGGTATTTGAAGTGAATCTGGTTTTAGTTATTGCCTGGTGATACCACCCATGGTAATGCAACCCTTCTGAACTTCATTTCCCTTGGAGTTTTGAAAATAGATATCTAGGGGTGAAGGTCCGATGGAGAATTGGAGATGCACTTCCGATGTATCTGGTGGTGCAAAAAATGAGAGACTGAAGGGAAAGAGATTGTTGTAATGTTTTTGTTACTTTTAAAGTAGGGGAGATCTGGGGCGCCTGGGTGGCGCAGTCGGTTAAGCGTCCGACTTCAGCCAGGTCACGATCTCGCGGTCCGTGAGTTCGAGCCCCGCGTCGGGCTCTGGGCTGATGGCTCAGAGCCTGGAGCCTGTTTCAGATTCTGTGTCTCCCTCTCTCTCTGACCCTCCCCCGTTCATGCTCTGTCTCTCTCTGTCCCAAAAATAAATAAACGTCGAAAAAAAAAAATTAAAAAATAAAAAAAAAAAAAATAAAGTAGGGGAGATCTGAACCTACTTATGGGTGGAAGGAAAGGAGGCACTGAAGAGCAAGGATGGAAGAAATGAGTAGGGAGGGGAGGAAGGGTGGAATAAGATAGGACAGGAGGGGAGAGACATAATTCATATGCAGTCTCCCTTTTTGATTTAAAATAATGAGGGCCTTTGGAGTGCCTGGGTGGCTCAGCTGATTAAGCATCTGGCTCTTGATTTTGGCTCAGGTCATGGTCTCATGGTTTGTGAGTTGGAGCCCCGAGTCAGGCTCAGTGCTGGCAGTGCAGAGCCTGCTTGGGATTCCCTCTCTCTCTCCCTTTCTCTGCCCCTCCCCTGCTCACACTCTCTCTAAAAATAAATAAATAACATTAAAAAATAATGAGCATCTTTTACAGGCCTATGACCCAATTAAAGATTAAAAGATAATAATGAAATCATTAAAAAAAAGAACTTTGAGTCAACATTTGTAAAAATAAGTTGACAATGTCTTTTTTTTAAAATTTTTTTTTTTCAACGTTTATTTTATTTTTTGGGGGGACAGAGAGAGACAGAGCATGAACGGGGGAGGGGCAGAGAGAGAGGGAGACACAGAATCAGAAACAGGCTCCAGGCTCTGAGCCATCAGCCCAGAGCCTGACGCGGGGCTCGAACTCACGGACCGCGAGATCGTGACCTGGCTGAAGTCGGACGCTTAACCGACTGCGCCACCCAGGCGCCCCGACAATGTCTTTTTTTAAAGAAGCGTTAAAAATGTCTAAATGATTACTGTAAACAGCCAATTGTTGAGATTAATTATATCCAGGCTCTGTACTAAGTCAGGGCTTTTCATTCAATCTTCACAGTATTCCAAAGTGGCCACTAATTCTGTTGTTCCATTTTATATAGAGAGGCTTGAGGTATGGAGAAATTTAAGTAACTTTCTGAGGTTACATCGCACGTGGAGGAGCCAGGGTGTGAACCGAGACAATTTCACTTGAAAGCCTGCATTCTTAGTCACTGTTATACTGCTTCCCAGTTTGATTTCCTCAATTAACATTTGACTTCTAGCCCAAGTAATATTTTTTATCTATTTTATATTGGGGAAGGAAGACTGTATCTAAGGAATGTATTTCCAAAGAGGGTTAATGCATCAGACAAAGCGCCTGTTTGGGGGAAGGCTAATTAAAAAGAGGTACTCCAAGGAGCAGCCTTCTGGACATGGCTGTCTCAGCAGACCTTGCATGCACCGACCCTGGTAGATAGTAGAGCAAAGAACATGACTTCTGGGACCATGCAGGTGAGTTAATATGGTTGAGAAAGGAGCACGTGCCACTTCCCATTGCCTGAATGTAGCATGCCTCAACAGCTCTCTTTCAAGATGCAGAAACCAACCTGTAGCAGCTGCTCTCTGTGGAGGTATTAAGTGTTGCAAAGACACCTGTGTGTGCCTCATTCCAGCCCAGACAAGTCTTCTTCCGGCTCATCAAGGTGGGGGGCAGGGGGGAGGTAGAATTTACCTAAATGGAGATTAGATTACCTAATTTCCATGAGAGTGATTTGTCTATCATATCCTGCAGAGAGCCCTCCCCCAATACCCTTTTTTGTATTGAAGTACAATTTACATACAGTAAAATGTATGCATATTAAGCGTTGCATTTGATGAATTTGACAATTTTTATACCCATGCAACCACCAGCCAAACCAAGAAAATCCCCTTATGTTTCTTTCCAGTCAGTTGCCCCTGCCGTCCAGAGGTAACCGCTTTCTGACTTCAATCCCATAGGTTAGTCCTGTAGTCTTGCCTGTTCTTGTATTTTTATATAAATTAAATCTTACAGAGATATTCTGTTGTGTCTGACTTGATTATGGCATATTTTCCCCGTGGAATACTACTTAACAAGAAAAAGGAGTGAGCAGTGACATACACACTGCAGAATGGGTGAACCTCCCCTAGAGTTGTGCACTGCACAATGACAACTTCCGGAGTCATTTGCTTCATGTTACCTTTGTCTTCTTAGTCACCAAAATACCCACGAAATTGGCTTCCTCCACTTGTCATGTCTGTCATAGGGCACAATTGCTGACTTCATTTTTCTCCCCTCCAGTTGCTTATGACAAAGTACTGTGCCTTTAGACCATGGTCAATTTATACTCAACTCATGGGCTATCTTGATAATGATTTTTTGAAAGGGATTTAAAATAATGTAGTGATTTTTTAAAAAGGAAATATGTTAGCCATGTTGCGTGTTATCTTTTTTAGTATTTTCAAATGTCAGAAAGAGTAAAGGAAGCCAGGAAGCAGACCCAGCCTCTGATGGGTGCTTGTCCAGTGAGCCCTGGATGTTCATTTCACGAGACTGCTTTATGCTGCGTTGCTGTGCACTTTTCATTGTCATGAGAGAGAATGTTAGGAAAACTATCCCCACAAGAAAACAGCTTTTCTTGGCAAGTGAAATGTGACTTAAGGAGCCAGAACTGGAGACATACGGTACTATGAATGAGAGCTGTGTTACTTTATTGGATCTGAGTCCAGGCACTATTTATACTGCAGCATATTCAGCACCAGATTGTTAAATCTTAATACTGAAACAGTGCATCATTTTAATATTTTTGTTCTGTTTATTCCCTGTTTTCAAGCATTATGTCAAGCATTGCGCATTCATTGATTTCATCTTGGACAGGACACGCCCTGACCAGAAAGTTCATTTCCTATTATTGGAATTTTACCCCGGAGCTATAAAACATTTTTTGCGAAGCTTTTAAAAGTTCACTTGGGTATACAGGTGTTCTCTGTCTTTGATGATAAAAAATATTTTGAAAGAACACTGTAGTTGGACCCACCTGTATTGTCAAAAATTTCTATTTCTTTTCTTTCACCAAAACAACTGTTTTAGTGGAATGTATGTATGACAATTTGTGACACCTTGGGGACCATTGGGCTTTTCACAGCATACAAATAAAATTTTTGTCCCTCTGTGTTTGTGAAATGGGTTTTTCTTGATCTTTTCTTTATTTTTCTTCATCAATGTTATATGTGCCCTATGGACACAGATATATGGACCAGATAAGATGCGTCCATCTTATGACTAAGTTAGCATTTTCACCACGTGTTGCTGAAGCTATCGGAAGAATCTTCTTGTCACAAGGGTATTCCTAAAATCACTGCTCTATATAGTGTAAGTTTGACCAGGATTTTTATTCTCTCTCCATTGTCATGCATGTTTACCATATGCAGCAGGAAACCCACAGGGAAATGGTAACCATTGTCACTCTAAAAAGAGCAGAGGAATAAAATTAAAAAAAAAAAAAAAAAAAAAAAAAGGAAGCTGAAGGCATCTCTGCTATTTCTGATCTGTGGTCAGTCATTGTGCTATTGGAAAATAACCCCTCTGCCTGGTGAAACACGAATCTGGAAGTGAACTCTAACTGGTTCATCAGCTCCAAATGCTGTTTGCACTGGGGATCACACCACAGTCAGGATGTGACTGTGTGTGTGCTGAGCCCACACACAGGAATTTTCTTGTACAATTCAAAACCAAATCTTATATTTACTTAAGGCTTGCTTTTTTTTTTTTTTTTTGTCTATGAAATCAGCAGTCCGGTATATTTAGCATCAGTCTTAAGTTAGAATGTGAAACAAGACTTTGGGGGAAGGAAGTATCCGTATGGTTTTCTAAGTAATTTAAGAAACAGGAAAACATAAAAGAACTGATTGTCCATGATTAAACCTCAATCCTTTCATTCTCATCTTCCTGTATAGTTAACTCAGTTGTCGGCCAGAAAGAAATAGGCTATTGCACTGGGTTGTAAAATATCTCTGAATGGGCCTTGAATGTTGACTATCGAATGACCTTCTTAACATTGAACAAACAATGAGAAGGTTTAATAAATAGCAGAAATGTGTTTATTATGTTTTTCTTCTCTTTGCAGGAATAATCAAGCTGGGGAGGTGGAACCCTCTCCCTCTCAGCTATGTGACAGATGCCCCCGACGCAACAGTGGCCGACATGCTGCAAGATGTCTATCATGTTGTGACGTTGAAAATCCAATTACAAAGGTGGGTGTCTCTGAACATCTGCCCTTCCGCACTCGTGGAGCTGCTCCGTCACTCAGAGAGTCACTGCAGAGATTAGCACGTCCTGTCTTTGTTGATTTCTAGACACTGGATGAAATGAGAAAAAAAGGAGAGAGAGGAGGGACCCTTCACCAGGCATCTTTATAGTCCACATTCCAACTGTTTTATGTTTTGTTTTCAGAAGCAGTGAAGTGGTAACCTAGGGGAAGCTTGATAAATCATTAAAAATCTGTGGCCCTTAAAGGGGAACTTTCCACAGCCCCTAATTTAATGGGTTCTCTGTTTAAACACTTAGCACATACAATTTGAAGAATAAACACTTCTGCTGTTTTTGGGCTTGTGTTTTGAGGGCTGACTTCTGTGCTAGTGTAGCAGGCTTCCCAGGAAGGTGCTGGCACTGGACATCTTTTTCTTCCCTTTCTGGTGGCTGCCTCGAAGAAGCACACTCTGCGGCCTGCAGAGGTTCTGGAAGTGATTTTATTTTTTCAGGTACAGCATCCAGAGCAAGTTATGCCTCTAAAAAATCTAGAGGTTCTCTGCAGAGTCTTGTATTGTAAAGTGCCTATAAGTCATATGGTTTAAGAGACGTTGTCCTTTAGTGAAAGGGTTTTGAATTTGCTCATTTTGGAGAATCTGTACTTTAATGGGGACCCAACATCCCCATCCTTGCCTAGGAATGCTTTAGTGTCCTATCTTAAAAGTTATTTTTTGGTTAGGAAAGCAACATCTCTGAATCGTTCAATGAGAGTGAAGAGTGGGCCTTCACGCTTTGAATTGAAAGGAACATTTGTTTACGTTTAGCGTTAGGGATGTCCAATAACTGAACTTGTATTGTGCAAGTTTGTAATCACATTGCCATGCCATTCCCATCAACAGATTGGAAAAGCCATATTTTAAATCGTTAACAGTTCTTCATATCTGAAGTGACTATTTTTCTTAGAGAGACCGAGTGGGGCTTTGTCCAAGTCCTAGAGAAGCAGTTTTGCTCTCCTTCCCTCATGTAGGGCCCACACGGGACCCTGATCTTTAGCACTTTTCCTACTGCTGGCACAGGACCCAGGAGCAACTGCCACACTCAGAACCCCCTGCAGCCAGGGCCCTTTGTTGAGGTCTGCGTGGTGTTCATTCTTGCTCTGTTTCCCAGTTGTTCGAAGTTGGAAGACTTGCCTGCGGAGCAGTGGAATCATGCCACAGTCCGCAATGCCTTAAAGGAACTGCTCAAAGAGATGAACCAGAGCACATTAGCCAAAGAATGCCCTCTCTCCCAGGTCAGTATATCCAGGTGGGGTTCTGGGAAATGAAGAAAGCCACTGGTGGACTTTCTTGCAAGAGGGGCATGCCTGCTCAGACAGCTGTCCTCTATCTTTTATTATAGTTACTCTGCACTCTAGGTGGAAAAAACATGGAGGTTGTGGTGTTTGTTTTTGTTTTTGTTTTTTTGTTATAGAGTAGAAGTTATCACTTCCCGAGAGCTTTGATGTAATGGGCATACATGAAAACATTTCACATTCACAGTCTTTAACTTCTCACGTGTATCACAGGAGGTAGGTATCAGTGTCTCCACTTTATCGATCAGGAAACCAAGACTCAGAGAAGCACTTTGCCTTCCGAGGCTTCCTCAGTAGGCTAAGTGGCAAGTTGAGATCCTAATCCAGACCTCCCCTCCCAAGGTTCAGGCTCCAGACCATTCATTTTTTTACTTATTCAATGGAGTGAGTCAACTATGTCAGACCCATCTTAATTTTTTTTGTTTAGTTTTTGAGCATTTCCCCTGGCTAGCAAAGAAAGATGATCTTTGCATCACATACATTTGTATAGTTTCTGCTGTGATTCTGCCACATGAAAATATATCATGAGAAAAAGAGGTACTCCATTTTTAGTGAAGCGATGAGAAGCTAAAGCCACAAAAATATGAGGTAGACAAGATCAAAGGAAGGAACAGAGTGGGAAAGGGCTGCCTTTTCCATTTGTGTTCATGGGCAAGGGACCCACTTTTTCTAATGATGCGGTAATATTTTGGTGGCTATGGTCAGCGGCTTAGGACTGCTGTGAAATGAACTCGGGTTGACATTGTTTAAAGCTATGAATGGAAATCCATTTCCTGTGTGAGTTGCTACACTTGATTTAAGACAATGGACTAATTACATGTCTGTCAAGTTCAAGGGAAGGTGACAAGAATGTAGAAACTTGATGTGCCCTGATCTGTGTTCTAGGATAATAGAGTCTTTGGGGGGAAGCAGGAAGCCTGCTGGTTAAGAGCATGCATTCTGGAATCAGTTAGATCTGGATTCATGTCCTGGTTTACAGGCCTCTATGACCTCACTTTTACAAGCCTGTTTCTTTGTAAGTAAAACCAGGATAGTAATAGTTCTAAGTCATATAATGAGGAGTAAATGAGATAAATCACATAAATTCTTGGCCTGGTGTCTGGCATACAATGATGTTGCATAAACAGTATCAGCTATTATTTAAAAAAATTTTTTAAGTTTATTGATTTTGAGTGAGAGAGAGTGAGTGGGGGAAGAGCAAGGAGAGAAGGAGAGAAAAGATCCCAAGCAGGCTCTGTGCTGTCAGTGGGGAGTCTGACATGGGGCTCGATCCCATGAACTGTGAGATCATGACCTGAGCTGAAATCAAGAGTTAGATGCTTAGCCGACTGAGCCACCCAGGCACCCCCAGTATCAGCCATTATTATTGAGACATGATATTGTTGGTGTGAACTGAATATTTTTCGTGTGTGTTGTGGAGCATGTTTTAGAATTTAAATCCTCTGAGATGCTATTAATCTTTTTTCCCCAAATATTCAAGAAGGTATGTGTCCGAGTAGTAGGTAGCTAGGTAGAAAGGAACACTGGTATTTCTTGACCATCAGTTATGTACTTAATCTTGTGCTTACAGCTTTCACACAGGCCACTTCAGTACCTACCTGTAGGTATGTATCCAGGTGCTAACACTTATTGCTAGGATTTTCATTTATTCCAGTGTGATTGCTTATGTAGTTATAAAAATAAAAATTTGAAGTTATTCTGATCATATACAGGTATTGGATAAAGAAGAGTTAGGAAAAATAATTCATTTGTCCTGAATTTTACAGTCACAGTTAGTTAATTGTTTCTTGGATTTATATGGAAGTCAAAATGGGCTTTACTTGGAAGTAGACAAGCTCCTAACTTAATATCACCAATTCAGAATTTTATCCAGGGCTGTTAGAGCCAATGGAAATTTGGCCATCACTGATCTATCATGATTATCAAGTTTAGTTATCACTGTAATATGTGGCTAGAGAGACAGCATGAGTGGAAAGAACCTAGACTGGGAGCTGAGAGCCCTAGCTGCCATCTCCCCCATTCATTTATTTTTGCTGGGTATGTGACCCCAGGCAAGCCCACCTGCCTTGAGGACCTCACTGAATTCATTTGTAAACTGGGCATGATTGTTATCTATGCGTATTTCACATAATTTGCAGGGTTGTCTTGAGGTTTGATTGAGACCACCTTTATCCCCACCATGAAAACCTCTTTTTACCCCCATTTTCTATTCTCATTACTTGCCGCCACACCCCCTCCTCCACCCCCGCTGGTTGCCCAGCCTGAAAAGTTTCTTCTCTATCACGCTAATGTTTGATCCTGTGGATTCTACTGCCTTCATATCTGAAATCTTCCTCCTTTGTGCCATTTCCTCATTTAGACTTAACCACCTTTTAACCTTTGTCCCATCATCTGCTTTTCCAACACTGAGAACTTGCCATTTCCTCCTCTGCAAGCCTCCAGTGACTGCCTCTGCCCTGCCCAAAAGAGGTACAGACTGCATTAACATAGCCTAGAAGAATTGTTCACTTGACACCATCCAGCCTGACTTCTCACCGGAGCCACCACCTTCCCCTTTTTACCTGCATCCTCTTTGTGCTCCAGACACATGGAATTAATTACTTTAGAACATTTGCCATTGCTCTAATGTCACCAAAATATTCCTGAGGGTGGGAGCAACCCTTAGCATTACAAGTCTAACAAAGCAACTTCTGGTGATATTTAAAAAAAATCATGCAAAATTTATATTCTGCTCCATATACCTGTGTTTTTGATATTTGTTTTTGATGCCATAAAAATCACTTTACCTGTACTTCTCCTTCTGTTCATGTGAGACTGGCCTTCCAGGGAGATACACCATGCTAATGTCTGGCTTTGGTAGCCCTGTACACAATGCTGGTGTTGTTAGGGTCCTTCAGTTTGATCCTTGCTTGCTTTTACATATATGATTTCTTCTGGCTAGTATGCAGTCTCTTGTACTTGGTGAAGTCACCTCTCAAATTCAAGCTGGAAAGTCACTGCTGGTGAAGTACCCTGACCTCCTGGTTGAAGCAGTTGCTTCTGCTCTTGGTGGACTTTTGTATACACCCCTGTCACAGCGCTTATCACAGACTGTTATCAGTGCTACCTGCTGGTTCTCATCACTTGCTGGACTGCCCCGCAAGCAGAAGCCATCTCTCATCCACCAGCACTTCCTCAGCATTCAGCACAACATATGCCTTGCAAGTAGTTGTTATTCTGATGCACAAGTTCTCAACTTGGCCCTGTTTATCTTTGAGTGAATAATTCTTTGTTGTGGGGGGGCTGTCCTGTGTGTTGTAGGATGGCTAGCATCATCCCTGGCCTCCACCCACTAGGTGCCAGTAGCATGCCACCATCCCTCCCCCACCAGTTGTGACAACCAGAATGTCCCCAGACATCACCAAATGTCCTATGAGGGGAGTAAATCACTCTTGGTTGAGAACCACTGCTGTAATGTGTTTAATGAATTAAATATAAAAATGTTTTAGAAAGTGCTATAAACTGCAAAGTTTTATTATTTTTATGGTGTTCTTGGCAGCTCTAAAATGTTTTGAACTAGAAACACTGAATACAGTAATTTGGTGGTTGATGGCCAGTACATTTTTAGTCAAACAGGTCTCAATTCTATTACTTAAATTTGGGGGGAGATTTGATTTAGGGTTCTGGTATGCTGTGTGATTATGGAACATCTTATTGGAGTAGTCTTCAGTGAGCATGGATATATAATATGGGCCCCAGCATCAGCCCTACAGCTATTACCCTTAAACAGTCCAGATTATTCACTTAAATTGCATAGCTCAGTTGCCTTTCAGGGTGGAAATAAGCTCACCTAGTTTGTTTGAAGTTGTCATAGAACAGGTGCATACATTTTTAAGGTTCAATCTATGTAACGTGAAAAAGAATGCATTTTTGTTCTGAGAAGGTGAAACATAATTCAACAATGTATTCCATCAACATTACTGGGGTCCTAGTTAGGAGTCGGGCACTTTGCAATGGGTTGGGGATGCAGTGGGAAAGATGAGAGAGGAATACAGCTTTCAACCTAGGAAGACGAGAGTGGAGTATCCAACACTACCTACTTCAAAGCAGAAAGTAGGTTAGTGGACTGTGTGAAACGGACTTAGCTCATGAGTAAAAAAAAAATGACTTTTTTTGAAATAATTTTTCATTATCCCCAGGCCAAACTGTATTAGGTATTTCCTCTCTCAGATGTGGTGATTGTATAAAGGAATGATGGTTCAATGGCCGGTATCCATTTTCTTGAACATCCAGTGTCCTGCAGTTCAAAAGAGCAGCCTTTGAAGGCAGGAGAAAAGAAAACTGGAAAAGTCCATAAAAGGGCAACAATTACAGGCTGAGGCATATATATTTAAAGGGAGGGAAGTCATGATTTAGCTGTTCTGTGTCTGGCCAGATAGGTTGTGTTTGTGTATCTGTGTATTTTTTTTTTTTAATTATTTTTTTTTTTCAACGTTTATTTATTTTTGGGACAGAGAGAGACAGAGCATGAACAGGGGAGGGGCAGAGAGAGAGGGAGACACAGAATCGGAAACAGGCTCCAGGCTCTGAGCCATCAGCCCAGAGCCTGACGCGGGGCTCGAACTCACGGACCGCGAGATCGTGACCTGGCTGAAGTCGGACGCTTAACCGACTGCGCCACCCAGGCGCCCCAATGTGTATCTGTGTATTTATTTTTGCTTTCAGCTTTCCAAATGTGCTTAGGTGCTTACACCCTCATCCTTTTCCTCTGATGTTCCCCTGAGTTACCACTTGCAGCCTCTCCCTGAAGGGGACATATAGTCTGTCCCAAGCATCCTAACTTACCATACCTTAGGCATAGGTCTCTTATTAGATAGTCTTCTTTAACCGTTCCAATTTGGAAACATGAACACATCTTTCTGTGGCTTACTTGTTTTTACTCAAGGAAGAGTTAAAAGAAAAAATCCCAGGTCCTTTGGGTGTTGAGCCATTAAAATAAGTAGAGCTAACAGGACCTTCCTTGTCCACCTCATAGGTTATTATGATGATCAAATGGAAAGACTGAGGAGACAGTCTTGTTAACTTAAAATTGCCACGAAAGAGCAAGTAATTTGCAAATGCATATACCTTCCAGTGCTTTCCTGCAACCCCTTTAACATCCACATGTTCTCTGTGACTCTAGATATATTTTTTTAAACTTATTTTTGTGGTAAAAATACATAACATGAAGTTTATCATTCTAACCATGTTTAAGTTTATAAATCAGTGGCATTAATTACATTCACAGTGTTGTGCAACCCTCACGTCTATATTTTTCCAAAACTTTACATCATGCCAAACACAAAGTCTGTAACCATTATGTAATAACTCCCCATTCCCCTCTCCACACCCAGATCCCCAGGTAACTTCTATTCTGTTTTCTGGCTGTATGAATTTACTTAATCTAGATGCCTCATAAAAGTAGAATCCTAGAATATTTGTCTTTTTATCTGGCTTATTTTGTTTAACATATAGATATCTTTTTAAAGTAGCTCTTGGGGGCACCTGGGTGGCTCAGTCAATTGTCTGACTTTGACTCAGGTCCTGATCTCACGGTCCGTGAGTTTGAGCCCCACCTTGGGCTCTATACTGACAGCTCAGAGCCTAGAGCCTGCTTAGGATTCTGTGTCTCCCTGTCTCTCTGTCCCTCCCATGCTCATGCTGTGTCTTTCTGTCTCTCTCTCTCCCCTGGCTCAAAAATAAACAAACATTAAAATAAATAATGAAATGCTTCCCTTTAAAAAATAAAAATAAATAAAGCTCTGTTCCATGCCCTTAACTGAGGTTTTATGGCTAAATATTTGAGGAACAAAATGACTGGCACAAGTTATTGAACTGTGAAAATGTTACTAGATTTCCACTATGATGGTGATACAGTGTTTATAGTCTTTTTAAGACATAGACTGTAGGATAATTATTTCTGTCATCCTGAGCAAGCCTTGCTCTTTTGGGGATCATTAAAGGACTAACACAAATCTACAATATGATAAAATAATCGGGCAATGAACTCAAGCAGCTGGTTGGGTTGGTAGAAAACACAAACTGACTATGTGCTCATCTACAGTCAAGTGGCTGATCACCTGTGTGAACCTGTATTGTCTTAACTAGTTGCCAACTGTCCCTTTCATTTAATCTTCAGTTCACATATGCAGTGGGGATGCATCCTGCCTTGTGTCAACCAGTTGCCAACTGTCCCTTTAAGTTGTTTTCATGTGAGTTTGTTTTAGTTCTAGGCCCAACCTCATGACTCTTGTTGATGGAGGCTTACAAGTGACAGCTTGAAAAGAATCCCTCACTGGGTGATTGCCTTCAACGTATGAAATGATTGCATGGAGAGGAGAGAGCAGACACTCATTGAGTCTGTCTCTTGTGCTAGGCCTTTTACTCGAATCATCTCTCTGAATCCTTCCAGCCCTCTGAGGCAGGTAGCAACATCCCTCTTTCACCGCTGAGGGGGCCACTAGCAGATAAGCAAGCCACTCAGCCGCGCCTCAGGGGAGGAGCTCTCAGAGGTAGTCCTGTCCTACTCCAAAGCCCAGGGGAAGTGTTTCCTTCAACTAGAATGGCAAAGTTTTCAGTTCTGATAGTATAGCTCAGAAGCGGCGATAGAAAGGGAGAGAAAAAGGCTGCCAGATAACATTAACTGAATTTTTCATGACAAAGTAATTCCTCCAAATCAGTTTTTTCGCTTTAGTGTACTTGATTGAAGTATCATTATAATCTCATGTTTAATATGTAATTTAGCATACTGCAAAGCAGAATAAAAAAGCTGAAAATGAGCAAAGAATGCATATATTATTCATTGCCTGCATCATGCTCTCTGCTGTGTAGACATGGAAAGGGAAGCTATGAGATGCAGCCTCGCTCCCCCCACTCGGGCGCTCCTCTTGCTAAGACAGGGCACTCCTACTGACAGACGTGTAACCATTCACTTTGGTTTTAAGATGTTCTTTTTTATAGCAAGTGTATTATGTGTCTGCAGCTTAGCTGCTCTTAGTATAACACTGCTATTCAAACAAATAAATCTCACTAAGCCAAGGAGAATGTGGTAAAGGATATCCAATTATTTTACCTTTCTTTTCTTGGGGAGGAAAAGGGGGTGGTCAGGTCTCTTTCTTTCCAAGTGTATTGTACAAATCATTTTAACCTGTGTTTAATGTTTTGCTTTTCCTATTACGTTTTTTTTCTAAGTTTTTTTATTTCATCTTAGAGAGAGAGAGAGAGAGAGAGAGAGAGCGCACATGTGCATGGGAGGGGCAGAGAGAGAGGGAAAGAGAGAGAGCATCCCAAGCAGCCTCCATGCTATCAGCACAGAGACTGATGCGGGGCACGGACTCACGAACTGTAAGATCATGACCAAGAATCAGATACTTAACCAACTGAGCCACCCAGGCACCCCTCTTATTAAGATTTATTTTATTTTTTATTAAAAAAAATTCTTTTTAATATTTACTTATTTTTGAGAGAGAGAGGGAGAGAGAGAGAGAGCAAGAGACAGAATCTGAAACAGGCTCCAGCCTCTGAGCTGTCAGCACAGAGCCTGATACGGGGCTCAAACTCATGAACCATGAGATCATGACCCGAGCTGGAGTCAGACCTTTAACTAACTGAGCCACCCAGGTGCCCCTAAATTTGTTTTAGGTTCTTTAGTTTTTTCTGATTCTAACCTCCGTAACTAGCCCCTCTAAGGAACCTGTGGTCACAGCTTTATGTTTTGTTTTTGTCACCTTGTTTCTTTGTTTGTAGTATCTGCTACTGAGTTTGTACTAGCTGATGGAGGTGGTGGTGAATATTTCCTTTCTTTCATTAATTAACTTCTCTTTTCGGAGACTCCTAGAATAATGTGGCCTGGTGGTAGTGTCTTTTTATGGTGTTTTCCATTGCCGTTTTACTTTGAGCAAGATGCTTCTTCATTCTGAGCTTCTTGGCCCTCAGTTTAGAAAATGGAACTATATCAGAGGTGACATCTATTCTCTGAGCTAGTCAAAAACAAAGAAGTGAGTTTAAAATTTGTCTCAGGAGGCTAAAAGAAAATTTCTTTTTAGACAAGGCAATCTATTTAACTATAATAAGTATTAAAGCGATGTATTTTATTGTTTAAACAATATCTGTTTAAAACAGTATAACATTCTCTTGCAGTTTGGCATGTTGGAAATTCAAATTGGCTAGTAAACTTTAAAGTGACTGATTCTGGTATATTTTAATTCCTCAAATACCTTATTTTATTTTTTTTAAATAACTTTCAAATATAACTGGCAAACTATGTGTAGGAGTGACTGCAAATGAGGAAACTTACATTTTATTCTTCACTTAAAATCTTCATATTTAAGATTTCATGATTAATTACAAAGGAGCCTGAAATTTTCCAAAAGTTTCTGTAGTTGGGAAGGCATTTTAAACCTTCTATTTATTTTAACACATAATATTTTTCATAGCATGTCTTGGTCTACAATTACCATTCATGGAGTGTTTATGGCTGTGACCGAGGACCTGAAGGGGCTGCCTGATTGCCCAGTGTATGTGTGCTCTCCTGTCTCCTTCCCACAGCCCACCACCTTGCCAAGTGAAGCTTGCTCAGTAAATGCAAGGTCATTTTAATATAAGCCTCAGTAAAACATAATCACTTTAAGTATTAAAAAGAATAATACACATCTCTTTCTGGTCATTTGTATCAGCATCGCTTTATACAACCTGTGTGCTCAGGAGGTGGTTACATTCCTGGTTGAAAAAGCCCACTCAAATCTTTGTTCGTATGTTAAAAAAAAAAAAAAAAGTGGGGATCCTAAAAGTCCAATTGTGTGGTTGCTCTAGAATTATTGGAAAACATAAAAGAGCAATATAAAATACAAACCTATATACATATTTTTAAAAAGCAGTAAATGGAAATTAGATTTTTTTGGCAGAGTGGAAAGTAGGGGAGATTTTAATCATTACTCATCCCATTTTTGCAGCAACTGTATCTCATCAGGTCTAAGATGCTGTTGATTGTAAGATGCATCCCCATTTCAGAGACACTGAAGTATTTTAAAAATGTGACTGTAGAATGGATGAAATGTGGTAAATGCAGACTCTCTGCCCCAGGACCTCTGGAAAACGTATTCCGAGTAGAGTAAAAGTATGTGCTGGGTCTGTGTTAGCTCCTTTCAGTTTGTGTATAATGAAGTAAATTTTGATCTTTTACAAACAAATTGACACTAAGATGACCTTAATATGTATCCAGAATATTCTAGTGAGGCCCAATGGTTCAAACTGACTGTGAGAATGTAGTAGTCTAATTTAGGGTTAGAGAATATTCATGTTTGAAAATGGAATAATAAGAAGTAACATGACCTTTTGTCTAAAATATCCCCCAGATGTACCTCTTCTGTTTTGAAGTCTCACTGAAGATGAATTACAAAAATTCTTATCAGTGGAACTAGCTTGAGTGTCAACTAAATGTAAAGACCTGCAGGGAATTAATATGAATAAAATGTGCCACAAACTCAGAGAGACCTTTGAGTGACTAAAGATTCTCATTATCTAGGAAACTTTCTTTATTTGCTACCTGATTCCTTTGCTCAACTCATATTTTAAATCTATTTTTCCCCCGTGTGGTCTGTAGAGATAGAAACTCATTTATGGTAATCTGGGGAAAAGAATAAATCTGATTGAGGCTCTGGGTAGCCAACTTCTCCTTTTTAAATTCATTTAAAAAAATGAATTGTGTGAACCTGGCTCTAGCATAGAATCTGGTGATGGAGACCATGAAAGCCCAGATATTAACTTCCTTGCGACGTAGATTGACTCTGGCCTTGTGCAGTGTCAATGAAATGCATCTGGAGCAAGGACAAAATAGGCTAAAGACTGAGGGAAATGTGAATTCTCTGGGGCCACACTGATGTGGGTTTGTGGCCTAGTCTTATGGGCTAGGAAGTTGAGGTACAGCTCCAGGTAGTAACTGAGACACTTTGCATTTTAGTCTGCTTTCCAGATCACTTTGCAATAGAAGATTTAGCTCAGTTTCCTATCACGGCCATATATCCTATGCCTTTCTAGAAGATAACATTCATATAAACAACATACAAAGATGACAAGTACATTTGCAATTATTCCTATACACCAGTGTGGCTAGTACATCTATTATTAGGCTGCTTTCATGTTAAAATTTTCATTATTATGACATTTCAGTTTGGCATTTTAAATTTTCATCTCTGTCCCTTTTCATCTGTTCTATTTCAGGGACTCAGATGTCCCACATCAGAACTGTGTTAGACATGGGGTGGGGGGGGAGGCGGGGAATGAAACAGACACAGTCACTGTCCTCAAGGGTTTCACAGACAAAGAGAAAAACTCAGCCCAGAGAGGAAACTAGCCCAGCTAGCCAAGAGACTTCTTTACTTCTTTGTTAATAACACACAGAGCAGAACCCTGCCTCAGGAAGATTAGGATTCCACTGATCCTCTAAGGCGGTAGGTAAGGCTCTGGTAGTTCTGTGATACACTCAGGTGATACTGGCTCTTTGTGTTTCCAGGGCTGTGTTCAGATCCTCAGATAAAAATGGTTTTCCTAACTATCTCCACTTAGAGAACAGAATTGTTATTTAGAGATCAGCAACTGGGAGAGGTTAGCCATCTGCTATGTAGAAAAGGCCAAAGAGGTTTCTGTAAATTGAATTAGGACTCCCCTCCCCCACCAGTACTGGACAGTGATTGAAAAAGAAGGACTCTGTGGGCTCACCGACACAACTTTTAAATGGGAGTCTATGCAGTACTGTCTGCTGATGTTTGAACCTCTTGGTAAATAACTTACTATTGCCTCAATTTATCGTTATCTTTTTTATCTCAACTACTTTGTAAAAATATCATTAGAAGTTTTGAGATTTTGCTCAGCTGCGCCACCCATATCTTTTGAAAAAAGATGGGATTTCAAGGCGAGATATAAAACTTTACAGAGGTCATTTGGATCTCTTGAGTTTATGTCCATTTGCTTTTAGACAGAATTTGCTGAAGTAAAAATCTATGTATAAATCTGTGTCTGTATTATCACAGTCAATTCAGGTGTAAGTTAACATCTGTCATAAATGTTGGTCCAAACATGCCATATTGACTGAAAACATATCTGTAGGAAATTTCACTCAAGGTGTGCAATTATAATTTAATTTTTTAGCAGTAGGTCAGGTTCTGTGCTCTTCCTTTTCCTTTTCATCCCGATTACAAATCAGCTAAAGGGTAGACCTGAGGAGGGACAGGGGATGAAGAGCAAGAAGGAATCATGTACTTAAACACTCAGAAAGTTTTAGCTTTGATTCATTTTTGGTTGAAATACAGTGCAAGTGTTATGTTTAGTTTCTCCTGCTCTAAAATAAGCACTGTTAATTTTTTCATTTGGTGAATTTTCACACAAGTGCTAATCACACGTTTCTATAAATTATATTAATTTAACTTATTTCCCTAAATGTTGTTCTGCAGTGTGTAGCACGGATGTTCTCAGATTCTTGGCTGTGTGAGCTTGTTGCCGTTGGAAGCAGAACAGAAACATCTGAAAGACATTATCTGAATTACCGATGCTGGAGCATCTGATCTCACCTTTCACTCTGGTTCCTAAAACACAACTGTTTTTTCCCCTTGTGTTTTATCTGTATGTCCTGCCTCCTCCATCTTTGACATTGCCCCCAGTTTGGTTTTTTTGGAGAAGGCACTGTCATCATACAAGTTAAAGAAAGAGTAAATTTGGGTCGTCGTATTTCATGTTTAATAGTTTAGTTTGCATGAGGGTGACTACTTCAGATTTAAAAGACAACAGAGTTTGGTGTGGGCTATAATCTGCCCTTTCTTATCCCCCAAAAGGAGTACTAATTTATGAAAAAAATTAACTATTAAATATATTTTTCCTTTTCAGAGTATGATTTCATCCATTGTAAATAGCACATATTATGCCAACGTGTCAGCAACCAAGTGCCAGGAGTTTGGGAGATGGTATAAGAAGTACAAGAAGATTAAAGGTAAACTGACTTTTTTGTTTCGAGAGCCCGTTTTTAATTTCTTTGGTCAATGAGTTGTTGGTTCTTTGGCATTTATGCTAATTTTAGCTATAAATGTTTATAAAATTATATATGATTTTTATAAAGGTAAGATTCTTAATATTCCCATCTGGAGATCCTAATTAGCTTCCTTAAAACTAAGATGATATTATGGGACACCTGGGTGGCTCAGTTGGTTGGGTCATGATCTCACGGTTTGTGGGTTTGAGCTTCACGTCCGGCTCTATGCTGACCGCTCAGAGCCTGGAGCCTGCTTCAGATTCTATGTCTCCCTCTCTCTCTCTGCCCCTCCCCTGCTTGCACTCTGTCTCTCTGTCTCCAAAACAAAACAAAACAAAACAAAACAAAAGACGGTATTAGAACTAAAGTAAAATTCTTAGCATAATATATAGTTTATTGTTTTTACAAGACACATCTGTGAAGACCAAGATTTTTAGAAATATTTTGAAGTGGTTTATTTCAGATAGGCATGTCTATTTAAAAAACTCAATCAATAAATCATTTCCATTAATATATTAATGGAAATTTAAAAGCAGTCATTGTAGGTTAAATCAGCACTTACAGTTGCAGTTAAAAAATTGAAATGATGCTGTGGTAGCAGGAAATCTTTGCTTAGAAATGGAGTTTTGACGTGCTTATTTGGTGACAATTCCAGAGCATGGTTAAATCAAAGGGACTCTGCAGTAAAGCAGACTTGTGTTCAAATCTCTAGCCTCCATTTGCTAGCGTGTTTTTGTGTGTTTACACAAATTACGTATTTAACTTCACCAAGGTTCAATCTCCTCATCTGAAAATTGGAAACAATAAAAGCCTTTAAACCACTCACTAGCTGTGAGGACTAAATAAGTTAATACTGGCATAAGGAAGCCTCTTAAATAATAGCTATAATACTATAATGCTACTGATAATTACTAGTAGTAGTACTAGCAGTAATATATTAAATGTGGAATTGTGTCTGGTCCTGAAAATACAGCCTCTTATATAATAAATGGCATGCTCTTTAGACCATCCAGCCCTTGAAATGTATCAGTGATATTTTGCCTTTGCAAATATGTCAATGTTGGAAACATTCTGGTGTTCTCACCCAATTCAAATGCTATTCAAATTGAAATGCTATGAGCCCCTGAGGGGGTTTGGGGAATTTTTGGGTAACATAATTGCTTGATGTTCAAGGGTCCTTCCAGTCTATATTTTGCATGATTATGACATCATCCATCATACTTTATTATAGGTATTTATTATAGGTATTTATTATACCTATTATAGGTATAATATTATACCTATTATTATTATTATAATACCTTTATTATAGGTATTTATTATAGGAACTGCCTTGCTGACAGTTCTCTGCCCCCATATGAGGTTCAAATGACAATTTATGGTGGGTAGGTAAAAGTAAAAGATGAGTTTATTTGTTTTACTACCTGCAGGTTTCCTCTAGGGAGACAGTATCGAAGTAATGCTTATTGGTGTTTGAGTGTTTGGGAGCTTGTTTGCAAGGTTACCTTTTGACGAAATGAACTTTACATGCATTGACAGAACATTTATGATTACAAAAGACTGAGCGCATTTTATGCTAAATATCCATTTTATCAGGAAAGTCAAGATGTTGAACTACCCAGGAGGAATTAAGTACACTGAAAATTGAATTAAGATCCATTTCTCTTCCACAAATTCTAAAATTCTTAGCAGCATTTAGATTCCAGTTTGGGCACTTGCTTTAGAATATTATTAATATTAACTCTTATGCAGGATAAGATGAATAACTCCTTCTCATTGTAAGACATGGTTGTGTAGTTCAGAAGGGTTTCTTTTCTCTAAGCGTTGTCTCTAAGTTTTTCTTTTAAAAAAAGATTGTTGAAGTGTTTGAACATATCCTCTTTGGCTAAACATCAAAAGAATCATGCAGCTTCAAGGTCATTTGTTAGATCCCATTTACTTGCTGTTAGAAGAGAAAAGGAAGAGAGCGTCCTCTTTTAATAGGCTTGAGTATAATTCCAGATTCAGAAAGACTGGAAACTCTTCACTCTAGTGTTTTCAGAATTGCCACTACAGAATCCGTGTGTGTGTGTGTGTGTGTGTGTGTGTGTGTGTGCTCGCGTGCGCGCATGTGTTTCTCTTCACACACATACACATTAACACTTATATCTTCTACTTTTTTTTCTTCCTTTCTTAGAGATTCAATTCTTTAAGCTCTGTTTTTTTTTCAAGATAGTAAATGCACAGTTAAATCTTAAGTGCCGTAAAAGCAGACTGAGACCTTGATTTCAATCAGGAGGTCAAGGATCCACACCTGAAGAGGCTGCCAGACACTGTGCACACATGCTATTCGGAGATGGAGCCAGTCATTGCTGTTGAAAAGTGTGTGTGTGCATGTGTGTGTGTGTGTCAGTAGGAGGAGAAAAGGGAAGGTTAAGGTATGTGTGAAGTAAACACAAGCTGCCGTAAAACAGTTCAAGTGGTGTTGATTCATCAACCAAGGGAGTGGGAGGAAAAACAAAGAATTCATGGCAGGTATAATGGTGTACAGAAAATAAACACCCAGAGAAGTACATTTTATTAACTTTCGACCCTCAGTGAAAAGGAAGTGTTGGACCTATATAGGCACATTTCATCTGATAGAAGCTTTGTGCTATGAATAGATGTTGCTGTGGGAGTTCCTATCTAGTAGAATCCACTTCTCATGGGAAAGGAGTGATTTTGTTTGTAAAATTTCTGTTTGTGTCCATCCATTTTCAAAATGAGAAAAAGAAGTAATGAGTTTCAAATCTGGAAATTAGTGGAAGCAACATCAGAACTCTACCTTAGGGTTCTGCCTGAGAACCCAGGAAGTCAAGAGTTCCATGGCCTTCCTTGCCCCCCTACCCATCCCATTTCCACCCCCACATTACCAATTTACATGTATCCCGGCTGATATAATGTGTAGAAGAGAATCTCACGCTAACTTACTAATGTCCCAAACTAAATGCAGCTACATTGTTAAATATGTTTCCTATTATCTGCTAATGTCTGTTTTAATAAAACAGTGGGAACTAAATGGTTGCTTCTTAATCAAAACCATGATTTCCTGACATAAGCTATGTGATTCTGTTACAAATTGCCACATATAGATCTCCTAAGTCAAATTTTTTCCCCCTCCTCATAGAAATAAATAAACAGTAAAATAATTATATACTCTGGAAGATCAAAGTAAATATGACTAAAACCTGGCAAAAATAAAAGTCCACTGGAAGGATTAAAAAAAAAGGATCAGATTGCAAATTCTATAGTTAATGCTTAAATAAATATGAGAAAAATGAACAATCAATAATTTGATATCATTAAAAACAGATGTAAAAACTATATACAAATGGAATTGTCTGAATTTTGAAGTAAACATTTTAATGTCCATTTTTTGAATTTGTTGTTATTATAGCTAAACTATTTACACTTCTTCTTTAAAAAGTCCTAAGTTAGTTTGGCTTAGCATGTTAACTTTATTTTCCCCAGTGATCACAACAAAGTACATTCTGTTTACTTTTTTTCTTTAATTTCAAAGACAATCATGGTTGACACAGACATATTTGAGTTAACATTAGTGTTAATTCAGGATGGATGGGGAGAGAGAGTTTGTATACTCTGGTTTTAAGGTCCAGAACTATGAACCTGCTTCCCAGGGAATTTTGATAATTGAATAAAATTAAGTGGGTAGATAGAGTAGTAGGTTGGTTTAGATGGCATTTTTTATTGCTGTTCATCTCATACTGTAATTGCTTCTGGCCTAGATTTTACAGTGAAGAGCTCATAAGCAAGTATAAGAAAAGAAAATGTACATATTGTATAAAAGCAGGGGGAAAGAAAAGACCAATATTAGCAGTTGTTTAGTGTGTAGGAGTTTTAATGTTGGACACAAGGATAATCCACAGGCACCTGGAAATGTCATGCTTACGAAGTTATTTTCAAGAATTCTTTGGATTGTGTGGAATTTAACCCTTCAATTTTTCTTTCACAAGTTTACACATTTTAATGAAACACTTATTTTTTTAGCCTAATTCTTTTATGTTAACTATTTAGATGTAAACTTCTTGCCTCATCATTTCTGTGAAACTAAGTGGCAGTTATACATGCAGTATCATCAGAAATCACACTCCTATAGCAATCCACTCTTCAGAGGATCTTATAAGAATAAGCAAGTGCCTTAACAAAGAAGGACTCATGTATTTTAAATGTGTTCTAGTTAAAAATTAATGAATTAAAAGAAAATAATGTTATGTCTACAGTGTTTTTCGTCTGACACCAAAAGCAAAATGAAGTGTCATCTTTGCTGAGGTCAATCTCAACTATTTAATGTGTCATAAGAATTAAGGGGTCATTGAAAGTTCACATAAATACTAGTGGATATTGTAAAATTATTTGTGTCATAAAATAATACCACTAGAATGAATGGATCTAACCAAACCCCATATTTTGGCCAGAAAGCAAAATTATCCTCATCACTTTTCTTTTCTTAATCATTGCTCAAGAACCCCCTGATTGTTAGTTGTCTTAATTTTATTTATTTGAACTTATTTTGCAAAATATTAAAACGCTGGGAGAAATGAGGATTTTAAAAACCAGTGTTACTTTTCCAAGCCTGGTTTATTCTAGTAATCAGTATTTTATCTGACCCTGTCTGATCTAGTCTTGCAAGATCAAACGTCCAGGCCAGCAAGCAGACAGTAAACAAAGCCCGTGAAGGGTTTCAGTAAACACAAAGATTAGATGTTGAATGAAAATTAAACTCCTTGAACTAGTCCTCTGTACTAAAGTGGTTAAGTGGGTTGTGATTAAAAGAAATAAGTAATTATGATCATTATAGCTGAAATGATATAATGTTACCACATTTAAAGCACCTCTTGTACCCAGAAATGATTGTGTCATTTACAAAGTGGTGCCTCAGAGTTGAATAGAGAAATCAATGTCCCCTGACCTGGTTCCGTAAGGCAGCCCTAGCTTAGCCATGGTGGTATCGGTGGTCAGGACAATGCCTTTAATCAACTGCCGGTACTTCTGCCTCTGCTGTTGTTTAGCTCTGATGAGGTAAAAGCAGCTTACTTGTGTCTACCTAATTTTTCTGAGTCATGAAAGAAATTTTCTTTCAGCTTTGGATCTAAATGAAGGTGTTCGGCAAGGAAGTTTGTTCCTCTGCCTGTACTGCATCTTGCTTAAAGTAATGCCAACATCATATCCTTGACTTTTATATAAATCCTGGAACTTATATAAATTTTATAAGAATATTCATGGAAATAGAAACATCACTTCCACAACCAACCACTTACTGGTTTCCCAACATTTGGAAGAACCTTGTGCTTTTTTACTCTGATAATCATTGATGTGCGTTCATCAATCACTTTTAGCCTGTTTGGCTCCCCCATTAGAAGTTTATTGGCTGTGGGGCTCCTGCGTGGCTCAGTCAGGTTAAGCGTCTGACTTCAGCTCAGGTCATGGTCTCACAGTTCGTGAGTTCGAGCCCCACGTCAAGTTGTCAGCATAGAGCCTGGAGCCTTGTTTCAGATTCTGTGTCTCCCTCTCGCTGCCCCTCCTCCATTTGTTCTCTCTCTCTCTCTCAAAAATAAATGAACATTTAAAAAAAAAAGCTTATTGGTCGTGTCAACAAGTGAAAAAATGGCGGGTGGGAAATGCCATGGACCCTACCCAAGCTCAGGTGTGGGCCAATTCCTTACTTTGATCTTAAGAAGCTCATTCTAGCTGTATTGGTAGCTGCTTCTTTGGCTTTAGCTTTGTTCTTAAATGTTCATAAATGTTAAAATGTAAAACAGTCATTTGTCAACAATGTGGTTTGTAGATTAAGAGAAACAAATTTGCTATCTGCTTATATTATTTATTTAAAAATTTTTTAAATGTTTATTTACTTTTGAGAGAGAGAGAGAAAGACAGCGCGCGCACGCGTGTGAGTGGGGGAGGGGCAGAGAGAGAGGGAGACACAGGATCTGAAGCAGGCTCCAGGCTCTGAGCTGTCAGCACAGAGCCTGACTCGGGGCTGGGCTCCAACTCACGAACCATGAGATCATGGTCTGAGCTGAAGTCAGACGCTTAACTGACTGAGCTACCCAGGCGTTTCTCTGCTTATATTATTTATAATGCCATTTTAAACATATGCTTAAAAAGGATGGAAAGGTGAAATGATATTTTTTCTAACTCCCTCCTTTCCTTCCTCATCTATCCATCCATCCATCTATCATGTATAATTATTGTTTGAAAGAAGTAGAAGATACAGTTCTTGGTTTCCAAAGGCCTACATCTATAAAATTAGTTTGAGCATCCATTTTATGTACCTGGCAGGATTCTAAGTGGGGAACATTACATAGCCCCTTCCCTTCCTGTAAGAAAATTACAGTCACAGTTAAATGACTAATTTTAATTAAACAAATGTTTAGTGAGTGCTTCTGTGACAGGCCATTTTCAGTTCCAGAAACAGCAAGAGACATCTAGAAACACATGAGATATGGTTTCTACCTCTGGTTGTATTGCTGTCAACCTAGCAGGGGAGGTAGCCCTCTATCTAGTGAATATAGTGGTAGTGCAGAGAATGGTCCATAAGTTCTACCTGATAAGTATTAGGTTGCAGGGAAGGGTAATTTGAAAAGCAGTCCATGAGTTATACCTTAAGGACAGTGGGATTTTGCAAGGAGAAAAACAGAAGGAAGAATATTTTAGGCAACTGCAAGTTTTTGGGCATAGATGCAGAGGTGCAAAAGAGCAGGAATGTTTAGAAAATTATGGGTGGTTGTCCAGTGTCTCTAGAATGACAGTACATTTATCATGATACTGTCATGTAAGAGATGTCCAGAATGGCTAACATTTGGTGAAAAAGAAATGGTAGGGCATGGCTAGGTGTGGGGTTAATGATAGCATCAAACATTAGGAAATGAGCAAAGCTTTTTTTGGGATCTGGTTGTAGGGAACATTTGTGTTATAATGATGAAAAATAAGGTTGCGACCTTACCTTGGGGAACTCTGAAAGTTCAGTTGAGGTATATTGAGAATTGGTGAAAACACTCCATCCTTGAGAGTGATATGATGGAAATGGTGGTTTAAAAAAGAAATTTCTTTAGGGGAGCCTGGATGGCTCAGTTGGTTAAGTGTCTGACTCTTGATATCAGCTTAGGTCATGATCCCAGGGTTGTGGAATTGAGCCCTGCATTGGGCTCCATGCTGAGCATGGATCCTGCTTGGGATTCTCTCTCCCTCTCTCTCTCTGCCCCTCCCCAGCTCATACTTTCTCTCTCTCTCTCAAAATAAATAAATAAACTAAAAAAAAATAAATTCCTTTAGAATTCATCTAAAACTATGTGTATTCATCTAAAACTATGTGTGAGTGTGTATACCAGGAGAGGAGGTATGTGGGAAGGTTAAGGGCAGTATGTGCAACTGGGAGGAAGTTGGCAAAATAAAGTCTATTGCATTCATATATGGAAGTGAAGATAGAGAAGTGTGGCCTTGGCTTTTGGTGGCAGCAGTGAGAAAGAGAGAAGTGACCAATGCAATATGTGTGTGGGAAAGAGAAAAAGAAATCAAAGTAGAATCCAAGGTTTTGAGCGTAAGTGACTTTTGATGGTTTTGACAGAAATAGGCCAATATAAATTGAGGTTGCGGGTACTTCAGTGAGAGTTGATGAACTAGGTAGAAATATCCATTGGGCCATTCAAGATGTGGAACCAGCTGACCAAAGGACAGGACTAGAGGATAAATTTTGGAGCCAATGTTTTCGACATGATAGTTAAAATACCACCAAAAAAAAAAAAACAAAACACCAAAACATTCTCTAAAAAAAGAGAATGAGAACATGAGGGGATTAGAAGCTTTGAAAGGAAAATGGCCTTGGGTTAAGAAGATGGGAAGAAAGTGAGGTTTCATGGAAGCCAAGGCAAGATGGGTTACTAGTGGAGAAATGTTATCAAGGGTACCAGGAGGAGGAGGAGGAGGAGGAGAAGAGATATTTGGAGGTTCTTAGCTTTGGCAGAAAGGGGACCATAATGACATTGGAGAGAGCTATTTCTTTGTAGTGTGATAACAAGGGGAACATATATGCATCTCAGAAGGGAATATGGCATGGAAATGAGAGCAGATATTGACTTAGTCAGGAAAGGATATAAAAGCAGCTAACTACAGCATTAGGAATAAGTGTAAACTACACTCCCCACCTCTCTCCAGTATTCAGGAGAAAGAGATGGAGCCAATGGAGGCCAAAGACTCTGGAGAGGAAGAAGAGTGCTAAGCAAGAGTTCACAAACTAGGAAGGGATGGGATCTGAGGCACAGATGATGCTTTGCCTTTGAAAGAAAGAGAAATAGCCATATCTTCTTTAGAATCTGCAGGAAAGGAAAGGAGATGAACAAGAAGACAGGTTTTGGAGATGGAGTGACGGGTAAAGAATGAAGCAGATCATACCATAGGTGGCTGTTGTGATTAACCATCAGTAAAAGAGAGAATGGCTGGGATGGGGATTGGTGAGGAGAATGCCTGAAATAGTTCTGGACCAACCATATTTGGGCAACAATGGGAGCGTTGGGACCCGAACAAGGTGACATAGTTAAGGGTTTACAGTGGTTCAGGTCTCTTCAGTTAATTCTTACCTTTTCCTTACGGTATGCTTTAGATTTCTCAAAGCTTCCGATTTCCATTTGTCCTGTCCAGAAACAAAATGAGAAACTCAAAAACAAAGATAGATCTGGTGGTGCTGAATGAAGAATCTACAGTTTTGAAATGAGTTTTTGTATGTAGACCGGGAAGTGTCTAGCTGATTAAAAATCTGGTATGACTGTGGTGACATCATCTTATTTGGGGGAAATCAATGGGTTAGAATCAGAATTCTCTTGGTTTCTAGATCAATTTAATAAAAACTATTTGTTTTTCCTTGGAGGATTTACAAAGTTAAAAGCTGAAAAGCGCTTATCAAGTTCACAAGGTGCTCAAAGCTAAGTACAAGTACTATGTAAGATGTTAGGTCTAACGTGATAATTGCCTGTGCTAGACATTGTTTTACAAGCTATTCACCTGACTGATGATAGGCATTCATTTCACCTTTTTCAAGAATTTGAGATTATCTAACATAGGAATCCTGAACTCCCAAGGGAACAGACAAATCTGGACTCAGAGAATATAAGTCAGGCTATGAGTTCTAACATTGGACTTTCCAAGCTGTCATCTTTCTAAGTTTCATGTTTTATAGTAATTTTGACTAACTTTTGAATAATGCCCCTATTAGACCAAAAGTTTTTTGAAAAAACATCTCAGGAACACATCCATTTTGTGCCCTCCTCAAAAGCCCTGTGAACATAGGACTTTGAACATTGTAGGTACTTATTTTGTTAAATAGTAATAGAATTGAATTTAATATATGAACTTATTTGAACGTATGCATTTAAAAGTTTTGTTTTTACACATGTGATATTGTGACTAATTTTATTTGCTATCTGATGTCTTAATTGAGGAAAAATACAATCTTTGCCTTTAATTCGTATTACAAGTGTCCTTAGCAAATTAGTAATGGGTTAAAATCATTCTTTTTTTTTTCTATTAATTAGTTATTGAAGTAAAGATTTAGCAATAGTCAATTCTACTGAAAGAGACAGTAACACCTTTGTTAAGTAAAAATTAGAGACCTACAAAAAGCATCCCTTTAAGGTTTTTCCAGCTAGTTTATTGAATATTTTCCTTAAAATAATGGTCTAAGACATTTAAGTCCTGTAAAAGCAAACACAATGGCCAATGGAAAAGAATGAATTATGGGTTTATTGTTTCTTTGATTAACTTTTCTTTAATAGTCTGAATTTAAGAATTAATACACATAGAATGCCAATTGGCAAAGGGAGAATGCTCCTAAACAATAAAGTTATTGAAATGCAATTTTTTTCTATCGTGGTATATTCACCTCTGAAATTATAGTTTCAGATTAAAATAAAGAACAAAAATAAATAGATAAAACTTACTTTAACCTGTACAGAGAGTTACAGGAATACTCAAAATGACCAATGTTATCAAACTATGATAAAGCATTGTTTGAAACCAAAAGGGACACTAGTGTTCAGATGGGGAGGGGGCAGCTAAGATTACAGTAGGCATAGAGGTGGGATAATACTCACTTTTTCCATGGAACATAATAGGTCCTATGAGCTTTTTTTTGCCAAAACACCAAGGTGTCCGGCTTCAAGTGCTTTATGGTAGATATATATGTTTTTGTGGATCTTAATATGATGGAAAAAGGAAGTTGATAATAAGGGGAAAATACACCTAAGAAAACCAGTCATATGGTATTATCACAATGCCGGCTGGTATACTTCGCTTATGGGGCTGGAAGCATTTTCCTTCCAAGCCTTGTTTTATTAGGAGTTAACAAGTTGGCTCTGAATATCTTGCTCTAGGCAGAGACTTTGCAAGCAAGTTCTCAACCCAGAGACAGATTCTCTTTAACAAATTTAGAGAAAAACAAATCTTTAACTTTCATAGTCCTAAAAGACTTAGCTTATTTTTTCCCCCTTTTACCCTTCAGTCTTTTCAAGCTCCTACTATTTTTCTTTAATTATATTCAGTAAACTCTTCTGGTAATAGATTTGTTTGTTTGTTTGTTTTTTTAATGGTGTGGGATTTACATTTGATATATATGGAATATTAGCTTTAGCTCTGGAAATCATGTCTGTATGTGTTAACAGAAAATGGATTTTATATAACAAATGGACTTTGTACCTCAGTTATTGCCTAGAACAGAATAAATGAGAAATATTTTCAGTGATTGGGCATATATTCAGTATTGGCATAGGAGTGCTGTTATGGTTTGTCAGGGAAATTAATGTCATGACACTTTTTAAAAACAGTTTAAGTCCGTGAAAGACTTGGGTGGATAGTATGGTTAATTAGTGATAATATGTAACCCACCTCAGAGAGAAGAGTCAAAGTAAATAGCAGGTTGAACCATATGAAATTGCTATTTTTATAGATTAAAATTAGATATTGCCAATTTCATATAGTTCAATCATATAGGAATTTATTGTGATTGCTCAGGGTTATCAGGTTCTTACCTGTATTATGTGACTATGTATACTCCCTTTTACTTCTTGTTGTTTACATGTTTCAAAGAAATACTTCATATTTACAGTTTATAAAGAGTACTTGCCAAAGCTCTCAATTGTGTGATTCATGTCTTTCATCAGTCAAGTGGGAGTCCATACTGATGACACTCATTTTGGGACAAAACCTTTTTGGCTTCAAGAAAAATAAAAGAATTGCAGATTCGTGAAAATAAGTATAATGAGTGTGAATTTGTATTATGATACAAGTATGTATTTTGTGTGTGTGTGTGTGTGTGTGTGTGTGTGTATACATATATATATATATATATATATATATATTATATATATATGACTAGAATAAATTGCTAATAATAAAATTGGGATTGAATGGAACTATGTTTTATCATCACATAGAAATGCATTTTAAATTATAGGCAGGTGTTACAGGCCCATCTGTGTACCAAACAGTTAAATTTTCTGAAGCAAATCTATAGGTTGACTATGTAACACCAATATTACTCAGTACTGTATCTGTAGGCGCTGGCATCATTTCTGGCACATAACAGTTGATTAATAGGTACTTATGAATTAAAACAATAAACAAGTGTGAATAATCCTGTTTTAGTGATTAGCTACTTCAATTGTTGAGGAATCAGTGATTTCATCATTTTTAGAACTGACCCACTTTTTCAGTCTGTCACATCAGAAGGGTATACAAGGCATATACTAGAGGCATCAGGTTGCACCCTTACCATTCAGATAGCCCATCCATCTTCATGTTGCCAATGGGTGTACATGCCTCGTGCAAGCGTGTGTGCACATACAAATAGAGCAGCAGGACTTCTCTGTAGGAAAGTAGATCTGTCCTGACTCAAATCCTAAAATTAATAATAACCACATGCCCCCAGTTGGGCATTTTAGCAGAAGCCGTGGAACAAAGGCTTTAAGGTCCCAAAGACATAGGTTTGAATGTGATTCTTTCTTTAATACGTATGTGATATGATTTTTTCTGAGCTTCAGCTTCTTCAATAAAGTGGCCATAATAATATCTATGTCATACTATTGTGAGAGTTCAATGACAATGATATGTCCAGGGCTTAGGTCAGTGCCTCAGCTACTGTATAAAAGGTAGGGCTTCATGTTACCTGAAATGCCAGTATGTTGTAAAAGAGGTACATGAGCAAGATAGATATGAGAATTTCTGCACTCATCATAAACATTTTCCTATAAAGGAAATTTATTAAAAAGTATTTGTGACATATTTAGGCCCTGAGAAGTTGACTTTGAGTTATGCAGAGAAAGAGAAAAAACTAGGTTTTATTGGTCATGTGGTTTGTTTGTTATGTTTATGAGGCTCAGAGCCAGCAGCTGTAATCATTTTGAATATTTCTAAATACTTATCTACATTTGGACAGCTATTCAACCTTGAACAGATCACCTGACCTCTCTGATATTAGTTGGGATCATTGTCTCAAAATTGGGCTCCAAGTTTTGGGGGCTAAGGGGTTGGGGAGCAAGGAACTTGGGGTGGAGGTTTGGAAATCCAAAGCAGTGATATATTCAGGAATATCTTTTGTCTACACTCCAAGGTTTGGGTACCAATTCGAAATTATCAACTTGATTGGCAACTTTTCTACCAGGAGTGTCAGGGGCAAACCTGTGTCATACCTTTATAGAATCAACTCCAGAGTACTTTCTGAGTTGAAGGAGTCACAGAAATTTTGCCATTCCCTCCACCCCGCTTTCTTTGGCTTATATTCTTCTACCCAGGGCTTTTAAGAGAGGTTCTAGGGAATACTGGAGTGTTATCTTATTAGGGAATTTATTAGCACTCATTCATGCTAATCCGTTTACATTTGCATAAGCATCTTAATAGTTTAAGGAAAAAAATCCATAGGCCAGAAATTCCAGAAATTTCTCAGTGCAAAACCTTTTACCCAATTCATTGTATGCTTTCTAAGTATGGACAGACCCCAAGGGTTATTTCACAAAAGCAACTGTGTTAAGGTTTGCATTAAAATACGAGGTTCATAGTTCTGGAAATTGTATCAGTCTTTTAAGCAGTATTGGTAGATAAACCTGCAAGAGCAATACTACATCTACCGTGAGTGTCACTACATAAACTGCTATTATTCTTGTTGCAATAGGGAGTTTGGCAAAGAGAGATGTCTTAAGAAAGTCTTAGATTCTTGCCATAAAGAGTCAAGAAGCAGAAGCGGGTATTCTGAGAAAGGGAATTGTTTTGAAAATCCTAGCAACAATTCTCTTTAAGACACTATTAGGTAAGTAACCCGGAAGGTTTCTTTAAAACCAATTTGCAGATAATCCTCCCTATTTTATAGGTAATCTCAATATCACTCAGAAAGTTAGAACCCAGGCCTTAAAAACCCCAGTTTACTCTGACACCTATCCTATGCCATCTTGCTGTGATTGACAGGTGTCTGATGTATGCTGATCAGACACTTCTCCTTTGGCTTTTAAATTCTGAGTATATTTTGGGGGCATTTAGTCATGGAGTATATTTTGAATATTAAAATTTTACTAGGTTTACTTTACATAACATCTATAGCAAATAGACATAATAAAAACAATGAAATACAACTGAAAGAAGCAGTAAACTAAAGAGGAAAACAACTGTGTGTGTGTGTGTGTGTGTGTGTGTGTGTGTGTGTGTGTTTAAGTTTGGACATTTTCGATGCCTTTTTATTCCCCAGGAAATACAAATAAGACATTAAACATTTGCTTTTTAAAAATACTGTAGGACATATATTTTCCTTCTTTTGGTTGATGTAAGTGTAACATGTACACATTTAGAGCATATTTTATTCCTTAAGTTTTTTTTTTCATTTTTATTATATTAACTTTTGAAACTAAAAGCTGTATTTGCATAGCATTTCTATAAGTTTAATTTCAAGAATTGTGAGATTATATCATTTTATTTCCCGTCTATTCTTCTGCATCCCAATTTGAAGGCCAGAATATGAACTATTAAGCCTCATTTGGAGAAACTGAACAGCAACATATCCCTGTGTATACTGTGTGAGGCCATGGGATTCTGTATTGATAATGAATTCTTTTGAAGTATAGGAATTATTTTTAAAAGTGATATGATGTAACATGGCATAGTGACTTGAAAACAAGAGAAGATTGCAGTTCTTTAGGTGACCTTTGAGAAACAGCAGATGTTTGTCAGCGTGTCTTAATCAGGAAGTTTTGAAATGGGAAGCCTAATCTGTTAATCATAATTATACAGAGATTTTCTGAAACTTACAGTAGTGCTTTGACAAAGATCTTTCACATAGATACTGATCATCTAAACTTTACTGATACAATTCTGAGATAGTAATATTTTTCCTGTGGTAAGACTGATGTCCAGAGAATCTCCACCTTGCCCCACAAGGAGGCCCCACAGCTAATAAGAGGTATGGATTTGAGTACAGCTTTTTAATACCAGGTCCAATCAGTATAACATTTATCATCAACCAAAACTAAAGATTTTTCACAGATAATAAAATTTTTTAAATGGTTATTTATTTTTGAGAGAGAGAGAGAGAGAGCATGAGCGAGCATGAGTGGGGGAGAGGCAGAGAGAGAGAGGGAGACAGAATCTGAAGCAGGCTCCAGGCTCTGAGCTGTCAGCACAGAGCCCAACGTGGGGTTCGAACCCACGAACTGTGAGATCATGACCTGAGCCAAAGTCAGATGCTTAAGCGACTGAGCCACCCAGGCACCCCAGATAAATTTTTTTAAATGCTTATACATTTATAATATAGTGAATGTTAAGTAAGATTAGAGGAAAAAAAACAGGACAACAGACTGACAGTTAATAAGTGTCTGGTGTAGCTTCAAAGACAACAGTATAAAAGCAAAGACAACATAGAACAGTGAGTCTCAAACTTTAGCATACATAAAAATTACCCATCTCAAAAGACAATCAGGGGCACCTGGGTGGCTCAGTTGGTTGAGCGTCCGACGTCGGCTCAGGTCACGATCTCAGTTTGTGAGTTCGAGCCCTGTGTTGGGCTATGCTGACAGCTCAGAGCTTGGAGCCTGCTTTGGATTCTGTGTCTCCCTCTCTCTCTGCCCCTCCCCTGCTCACACTCTGTCTTGCTGTCTCTGAAAAATAAATAAACCTAAAAAAAAAGACAATCAGTAAAAACAAAGATGATATAGATGTTGGTGCTTAAACTTTTGTGTATGTAAGAATCATTGGAGAGATTCTGATTTGGAGCCCATGAATTTGTATTTCTAAGTCTTCCAGGTGATAAGGATTTTGATGGTTCAAGGACTATACAGCAGAGACCTGAAATACACAATGTATATAAAACATAAGTATATATCAGGGATTTGTTATAATTAAATACTTGACTTCCTGGATATAATGTAAAATCGCTTGAAATAAAATGAGATTTTTGCGGGATGCCTGGGTGGCTCAGTCGGTTAAGCGTCAGACTTCGGCTCAGGTCATGGTCTCGCGGTTCGTGAGTTCAACCCCCTTGTTGGGCTCTGTGCTGACAGCTCAGAGCCTGCAGCCTGCTTTAGATTCTGTGTCTCCCTCTCTCTCTTCCCCTTACTCTCTCTCTCTCTCTCAAAAATAAATAAACATTGAAAAAATGAGATTTTTGCACCAAATATCTTTTAATTGTAATGCAGATTACTCCATGGGAGGAGTCTGACTTTCTAGTCTGTGAACAACCAGTCACAGCCAGCAATCATGGCCACTAAATAGCTACTGTTCATATGGTGCTCTTGGTTAGAACATCAACTCTGTGAACTTGGGGAGGCTTTAGGAACCCCTCCAGTCCTAAAGCAGGGCTACAAAGGGCTTTCCTACTTCAGAGTTAAATGGAATCCCAGAAGCTCAGGGAGTGGTTAGATAATGGTTTCGCATTCCCTAAATTCAGTCCCAGAAAGCTCAGAGGAATCTGTAAGATATCCTGGAACTCTGAGTTCCTCAGAAACCTGAGCTGACTCCAGATGTGAACTGTTCACCTGCAAGGCCCCTAGACGGAGACCCTTTCCCACAGGTTAGAAGAGCTACAGAAAGCCTCTAAAGCTACCAGGTATAGAAATATTTCAGCTCCACTTGCCTTGACAGTTCTTCAAGCCACATCCTACTTAGAAACTTGAACTTGAAGCTGGAGGTATCATTCCTTCCCAGGCACACAGATCACCTTCAGGACTTTGGCAACAGTAGAATCAAATTCATTGTGAATTAAATTACAACTCTGATTCAAAGCCCTAGAAGTGGTGTGTTTTATGTCTCTTTAATAAGTAAGCAGTTTGGCTCTATTGAGAAGATTTTTGGTTGTGAATGTGAACATTGCTTTCATCATCAGAGGCAAGACTACCGTTTATCCTTCACTTTTTTTCAGGTTTTTTTTTTCCCCATAGCTAAATATTGCAGACATTGAGATGGACCCTCAGAGCCAAGGTGTTGTCTCTGAATTTGGTTTAGTTTAAGACAGACTTAATATTATGTTTCCTTAGAGTAAAGAAAAAAACATAAAATCACATACTGCTGTTAGGTCTACACCTCAGCCATTGTGATTACTTTCAAATAAATTTAAAAAGAAAGGAAGAGAGGGGAACCTGGGTGGCTCAGTCAGTTGAGCGTCCAACTTCAGCTCAGGTCATGATCTCACGGTTCATGGGTTTGAGCCCCACGTCAGGATCTGTAATGACCACTTAGAGCCTGGAGCCTGCTTCAGATTCTGTGTCTCCCTCTCTCTCTGTCCCTCCCTGGCTTGGGCTTTGTCTCCCTCTGTCTCTCCAAAATAAATAAATGTTAAAAAAAGAAAGGAAGGAAGAGAAAGGTAGAAGGGGAAGGAGGGAGGGAAGAAAAGGAAGGAAGGTAAGAGGGAAGGAGGAGAGAAGGAAGGAAGGAAGGAAGGGAAATAGAAAAGAAATAATGAATGTCCAAACTCAATTTTTAGATGGAGTCTTGTGCATTGTGATGCTCCTCTGACCTTTTTTTTTTTTTTAAAGCATTTGTCTTTCACCTGCTGTGGCTTTAGAGGCTAAAATATTATGATATTTTTATGAGAGTGGTAGAAAAAAATGAAAGAGCTTTTCAAATTTAGCAAGATCTGTACAAATTTTTACTGAAACCATTTACTGCTCTGGTCAGTGGAGATGTAGCTTGTTGATGAGTATTTGATTTTTAGGCATTCTTAAAAGTGAGGCCTTCTTAAAAGTGAGGATGATGATTTTTTTTCTTTGTTTCTTTGTTTCTTTTTTTAATGTTTATTTATTTATTTTTGAGAGACAGAGAGAGACAGAGACAGAGAGAGAGACCAGAGGAGGATCAGAGAGAGGGAGGGAGAAACAGAATCCGAAGCAGGCTCTAGGCTCTGAGCTGTCCGCACAGAACCCAACACGTGGCTTGAACTCAGAAACTGTGAGATCATGACCTGAGCTTAAGTCAGAGGCTTAACCAACTTAAGCCACCCAGGCTCCCCTTTGTTCTTTCTCTCCTGGCTTTTATTTGTAGAGCTATCAGGGACTGAAAAACATTGACAAAGGTTCTTCATTTGACCAAATTTTACTCAGTCTTCTAAATCTTCTCCATGGCCCATCTGTGCATTTCCTTGTAAAATCCAGTTTGAGCAAGAACCCTGTTAGGTCAGTTTAACCTGAACCCCCACCCTTGATATCTGATCACCCCTCGATATCTAATTGGGTTCCTCATCTCCTGTCATCCCCCTCAGGTGATGTTTGAACACCCTGGCGTGTTTTTGGCAAAGAAGCAGGTTAGGTCAGTTTAGCCAGAACTCCCCTTACTCCTGATGTTGCCTCTTAGTAATTTTCCATCCACCCATCCCTACCTTGCTCTTTGTCTATAAATTCCCATGTGTTTATGCTGTTTTAGGAGTTAAACCCCTTCTCTCTCCCCCACTATAAAATCCCATTGCAGGTGTCCCTTTACCTACTGTGATGGTCCTGGATGAGGTGTGCCTTACCACCTTTAATGAGTGCCATTGAGTATTTTTTTCTTTAACAACTTAAGGAGTATCTTTGGTCTTACAGGCAACGTTTTAAGACTCGTAGTCTGTGGGCAGTGTCTGGTTTTCAGAAATGTTTTGTTTGGTGTTTATTGCAAATGGATTTAGTTGCCAATGCTTGAATAATAGGCACTATCATGTAATAATCCAGATTTTCCATTTTCTTGAAAAAAAATCTGAAGAAATGACAATATGAGAAAGACAAAAACTGGCTGAGGCAAGGTAGTGTCTGCTTCCTCTGGACGGGGCAGGCTTTCTCTTACTTCCCCTCGTGCCTTTGGGATTGGCTTCTCTGGCTATTTTCCTCCACCTGGAGGTGTAGGCCTTTGCCTTTGCAATTCCTTCATTATGGTTTTCTAAATACTTAGTACTTCATGGTGTTACTACGTGTCTGTAAGGACACTTCCACAGTCCGGTTTTTAATTATATGAATTTCTAAGAATCTGAGAACTCTTAAGAAAAGGAACATACTATGCATAATCTTGAAGGAATATGGAATGACATTATTCAGATTCGTATTGCACCAATTCATACAGGTTTCTTGGAGCTCTGACGTTAATGCTTAATTGTGTGCATAATTATAACACTATAATTGTGTGTCAGTAGAACTTTTTGTTAATGATGTGATTTAGATATATTTCAAGAAGGTAACTCAATCAAAGTTGAGTTACTCAAATCAATCAATTAAGCCATTGAGAAATGAAAATACTGAAATTTTGGAAAATTAGCTTTTGGTCAAAGAATGCATGCTATAAGAGGATGGTTCTATATATAAGTAGAAAAAGAAATGGACAACAGTTTTACATCTTAAGTACCTGAGCACATAATTTAGCATTTTACTTTGCCTTTATTTTGGCTGAATTCAAAAGGAATTAAACAAAAATGAACCAAGTGTCTACTAGGGCCAAGTATTTCTGTCTATGAAGTACAATTTTACTCAGAAGCAGTCCATGGTTTCTGCACTTCTTTTAGTAAAGGAATCATAAGAGTGATTCCTGTCCTAGGCAAACTGTGTTAGATTACCCTTTGAAGGCTCTCGACCATGTGCTTGGTTTGGTTTTAAGATTGTATACCTTAAAGTTTAATTAATACAATGACTGAAAAATGCTTACATTTAAAGGATAAGATTAACATAATTTGTTCACCTTGAACGATGTGAAGGAAAGGTGAATACAATGATATGAATTACATGGAAAAGATTAAGTTAGCAATTGAGACTTTAAAGAAGTCTGAGGTAAACTTTACTTACTTGGGGGTTCATAGGAAAGTTAAGCAATCACTTTGCTTTTTTAAGCAAAGGAGAAATAAATACTGTATATGTCTCAATATAAGGTGATCCCAAGACACTAATGTTTATTTCCCCAAATGAGAAGTTTTGAATATATAAAATAACCATTAGACATATGGATAATGGTCAAATATTTACTTATATTTTAATGTATTAACTTCCACCTATGTATATTAAAATCACATATTACATAGAATATTAATTAAAAATACTACTTTTCTCCACCCTTAAAGTTTATGTGATTTGGCACTCATGTCTCTGCCATTACAGAACCCGTGTTTGGAGTCACCTGATTTTCTAGCACACACCATTTCTGTGAAAGTTCTTTTTGAGAGTTAGTACTTTTTTGATAAAAATATGATTCTGACACTCTAAACCATATACATCATTTACGTAATCATTTACGTAATAATGGGACAATTATTTTTAAAAATTTGTCCTGTGTATGACTACTTCTGATTTCCAGCATGTAACCATCTAAAGTAGTGTTCTTTAAAGTCTTAATAGTCTTTTGCATGATCATATCTAACATTTGCAACTATAACAAATAATTACTAAATCTGTTTGGAATTTTTTCTTTAAAAAACAGATACTGTTCAGTTACATCTGCAAGGATTTAAAACTAGGAATGATGGAGGTTGTTTCAGCTTAAATGTGTTTTCTCCAAACAAACCTTTGTTTTACATAATAACATAATACAGAGATTTAGATAAGGATTTAACTATGAGGTGATTAATTCACTCTTTCCTGGGAAATATTCTTGGGAGAGGAAAAAATTCTGCCTCATGCTTGAACATATATGATACTCACTTTCTTTTACTTCTGCCTTTCCAGGTTATTCCTTAAATCTTCACTAGTAAAGTGCAATAAAATGTAATAAGGTAGCTATCCGGGGGGTAGGGGGGAGGAAGCATCTTATTTAATGAAAAGTCAAGAAGATGTTATAAATGTTGTTTCTTCCTTATCCTTGTACATAGAACAATCATTAACATATCCAATTTTTACAGAAATATTCCTATACCAAAGATAACAAGTGAGTAGATAAAAGGATATACTTCATGGCACATATTTTCTATGAATGTTCCCATAGTTGTATAATACTTATTGTGTGAGATTTTTATTAGGAGGTAGCAGTTAATTTGGCAGGAGATGTTGTCCTTGTCATTTCCTGATAACCATGAACTACACCATTAACCACAAACTACAGAAGATGAGAACAGCTGGTGTTTTTATAACAGAGGGTGATGAGGGAGATGAGAGAGCTTGGGAATACGAGAGGATTTAGAATTGATCATGCTTAGTGGTTTCTGTCTTAGTTATTCAATAAAATGCCTACTTTTAGGAACTGAAGAAAAATGAAGTAGTAAATATTATTGCTTTCATATCACCTATGAAAAAATTATAACATTTTTCAAGGAAGGAAAACTCACTTTTACTCTTGGGCTTCCAGCTTCGTATGAAAAAAGTTTATGTCATTAATATACCAAAAATATGATAATTTTGTACTGCATATATCAGCAATAAATTGCACCAATGAAAATAACGATGGATTTTCATTTTTTATCTCTTAACAGTGGAAAGAGTGGAACGAGAAAACCTTTCAGACTATTGTGTTCTGGGCCAGCGTCCAATGCATTTACCAAATATGAACCAGCTGGCATCCTTGGGGAAAACCAACGAACAGTCTCCTCATAGCCAAATCCACCACAGTACTCCAATCCGAAACCAAGTGCCCGCATTACAGCCCATCATGAGCCCTGGTCTTCTTTCTCCCCAGCTCAGTCCACAACTTGTTAGGCAACAAATAGCCATGGCCCATCTGATAAACCAACAGATTGCCGTTAGCCGGCTCCTGGCTCACCAGCATCCTCAAGCCATCAACCAGCAGTTCCTGAACCATCCACCCATTCCCAGAGCAGTTAAGCCAGAGCCAACCAACTCTTCTGTAGAAGTCTCTCCAGATATCTACCAGCAAGTCAGAGATGAGCTGAAGAGGGCCAGTGTGTCCCAAGCTGTCTTTGCAAGAGTGGCATTCAACCGCACACAGGTATGCTTAGCATCGCACATGATAGTTGGTGGTTGAAATGATACTAAGGACAGAATTGTGACATCTTCTTTATCTCTTCAAAAAAACTTTATCAATCCCAGAGCACACATAATTAACTAGTAATCCTTAGCTCAGGAAATACTTGATACGTGCATAGCCATAATTAATTCATTTCAGTAAATAATGAATATCTGTGAACCCATCACCCAACTCAGGACCCAAAACGTTACCAATGCTTTGGGCCTATGTGCTCCTTTCTTTCCTCATCTTCTCATCTGCTTTTCCCCTGGTATAACCCTGATTTGAATTTTGTGGTTAACATTCACTTGTTTTTTAAAAACTAGTTCTAAAACTACTTCCGTACACACAATCTATTTACTTTGTTTTTGAACTGTATAAAAAGAATATCATTGTATGTCATAATTTCTATAATTTTTTAAGTTTTTCAAAATATACAAGTTAGAGTTGAGATATTGATAAAGTGGGGGTGGGGGGAGATACCTGGGTGACTCAGTTAAGCATCTGACTCTTGATTTCAACTCACTTTGTAATCTAATTGTTCATGAGGTTGAGCCCCGTGTCAGGCTCTGTGCTGACAGTGTGGAGCCTGCTTGGGATTCTCTCTCTCCCTCTCTCTCTCTGCCCCTCCCCTGCTTGCTCATGTTCTCTTTCTCTCTCAAAATAAATAAACATTAAAAAAAAAAGATATTGTTAAGGTGGTAATGAATAATTTACTCATATTTTTCAATATTTTGAGGTAATTACATGCCAATATAATACCAAGCAATAAAAAGATAAACAGTTTATTTATGTAGATCCTTCTATTGAGGACCTCACCTCAGAGTTTCTGATTCCATAGTCTGGGGTAGGACCTAGAAATTTGCATTTGTAGCAAGGTCCCAGGTGATTCTGATGCTGCTGGTCTGGTAGCCATATTTTGAGAACCATTAATTTGGTCCTTACATGAGTAACAAGAAAGTAAAAGTGCCAATCTCAAGGAGGTAATGACCTAGTAGTAAAAAAAACAAAACATATTCAGATAACAAAAGTGTGAAGTAAGGTGAGTGGTGTAGGAGAATAATGATGGTTGTAGTGGGTATCTATGGGGAGCTGGGGGTAAGGAATACTAATAGTAGGATGAATATAGTGAGTCTTGAAGAGGACAGTAGGTTTAAATTTGATCACCCTACTAAATGCAAGGCAGGAAGCTAAGCTCAGTGCAGATGCAAAGATGAAAAAGATCATAGGCAAGCACCATATGTAAATACCTGACTTGAATATTAAGTTTCTGGGGAGTTAGACCTTGAAGGATAAATAGAATTTAACAGGCAAAGATGGAGAAGAAGGGTACTTTAGGCTAAAGGAATTAACAAGAAAAGTGCTGAGTCAGGCATGTGTGGGAATAGTTGGTAGTTGATAGCAAAGCTAGATAATAAAACTTAAACGGGGAAATAGATCAAAAAAGGTCTTAGGGCCATGCTAGGAACTTAGAACCTTATTTAATAGGCACTAGAAGCCATTGAAGGTCTCATGTAGGAATATGCTATAATCCAATAATCAGAATTGGACCTTAGGAAGATCTTTTTCTCTCTCATGATAGCGAGAAGGTAGGAATATCATTTAGAAGGCAGCCATAAATATCCAGCTGAAATGTGTAGAAGTTCTGAACTAGGCTGGTGGTGGTGGGATAGAGAGTACAAAATCAAGAAGAATTGTGGAAGTAAAATTGACACAAAGTGCAACCACCTGAATGGATAAAGAGGGATGGACAATAAAGATAATGCCAAGGTTAGAGCCTTGTGGCTGAGAATAAATCTGTAATTATTTAGAGAGTCAAAAAGAATATTGAAAGAGATAGTTGGAATAAGTTTAGTGATTATTTTGGATCAGGCTATTTTGACTCCGAAGTGCTGGCAGATCTTTCTTTCTTTCTTTCTTTCTTTCTTTCTTTCTTTCTTTCTTTCTTTCTTTCTTTCTTTCTTTCTTTCTTTTTCTTTCTTTCTTCCTTCCTTCCTTCCTTCCTTCCTTCCTTCCTTCCTTCCTTCCTTCCTTCCAAAATGTTGATTTATCTATTTTGAGAGAGTGGGGGAGGGGCAGAGAGAGAAGGGAAGGAGAGAGAAAATCCTAAGCAGGCGCTGCCCTGTCAATATGGAGCCTGATGCAGGGCTCAAACTCACGAACTATGAGATCATGACCTGAACCGAAATCAAGAGTCGGACGCTGAACTGACTGAGCCACCCAGGCACCCTGTACTGGCAGATTTGTTCAAATGAAAGTATTCAGAAGTCATTCAAAATATGAGTTTGGTGCTAAAAAGAGTTTTCAGGGTTAGAGAAAGATTAGAAATTTACTGACAGAGCCTGAGATTTAGAGAGTCGAGGGAAGGAAGAGGAGAAACCATCACCACTACTCCCACCAGGAAAAGAGGTAAAAGAAATGCCAGTAGAGATGGGAGCAGGTGGAGATGGAAGAATAGGGAGGTAGTGGTGAGAGTATACAGAACATGAATAAAGAGTTTGTGGAAGGAGACTTGTCCTTGTGAGCAAAACTAAGACGTCTGGGCATGAGAAGCTTGAAACCATGCCATGAAATTTGGCAATTGGTTGGGAGAGACCTTTGGCAAACCTAGAGTGTAATTTCATTAGAGTTGAGAAGGCAGGAGCCAGAATTTAGGAGTTGAGGAGTGACTAACTGTTGAGGATACAGAAGCAGGGGCTGCAAATTACTCTTTCCAAAATTTGGTGTTGAAAAGGAGGTCAGAAGCGTGTTGACAGCTTGAATGTGATAGGGAGTCGATCTGAGATAGAAGGAATTGTGAAGTAGTTTGGGATCTCAGCTGAAGTTAACAGGCGTGAACTAGTGATGGAACCAAGCACTGTGGTTTGGTAACAGTCTTCAGGAATGCTGGAACCAGAGGAGTGGGAGCAGGGAAGAAGCACAGTGGGATGGTTTGAGGTTTGGTGCTGAAAGATTAGGTGTGGCAGGAGACTAAGAGGGTGAGATCTCCTGTCCCCTTGACTTCGCTAATTTACGCTTTCTATTATTGACAGACTCCGTTTACAGCATTTAAAAATGAGTTTGGAGGTCCACGGAGGTCTGCACATGTTCCAGATAGCACTCTATGATTTCTTTTTTGACTCAAAGTACTAAAGCAGCGTTTGTGTGTCCACAGTTATCTGAACTAGGGCTATGAAAAATTCTGGTGCTTTTGAGCCAGTGTGTTACATGTTATTGCTAAATACAAGGTGGAAGGATGCATCTTTTAGTCTTTATTTTGTGTTTACATGTGTAGTTGTGTATGTGTGTGTGTGTGTGTGCATGTGTATGTGTGTGTGTTCTTTCATGTATCGTTCATGTGCATGAATAGGCATTTCATAGCTAGCCAACATTTTATTGGTTATATATACAGTTCCTTTGGCTAAGGATAAAATTGAAAGCATGGTTGTATTACTCTGGATTTTAGAATCAAATACAATATATATTTTATCCAAATAGCATGAAGCCTGAGAGAAGACTCACAGAGAGGCTAGACAAAAGACAGACCTTAGACCTTGTTGGTGTGAGAGAATACTCTGCCAAGGCCCTAGACTCCTGGAGGTCTGTCTTCTCCTCCACAATCCTTTTTGTCTATTTTTATGGATTAATGATTTTTCTTTGGCATTGCCATCGTTCAAGTGCCAAGTTATAAAAGGTCTAATTGAAGCATGGAACACATTTTATTATTTTCCTCCTGCCATTAAATTTGTAAGATGGCTACACCCAGAAAGGAACATTCACTTTCAATCAACATGAGCTTGAGTTCATGGGCCAGCCTTGAGGATATCAAATGGAAAATGCATAGGAATGTATGAGTATTTCCTTTTAAAATTCTGCTTTTAATTTGGGAAAGCTTTTCATCCCTCTGGGATCATAACCTGTTGTGTATAAAGCCCAACCTAATCAAGGTAGATGGTATTGACAGAATGACATAGTTTGAACTCAAGCTGGAGGTCAGCAGGCAGATTGTTTTTGCTGTATATACTGTAGTTGCTAACAGCAAGGTTGGACAGCTGGGTTTCACCAGCAGTATCATTAAGTGGAAAACATGGTGTACTGTGCCCCATGAAACCAACCATGGATTTTCCAAATGTTAGGCTTTTTTGAGTGGAATCAGACATTTATAGGTGATATCATGATTTGCCGGCTATAATAAACAAAAATTAACTTTATAGATAACAACGTAAATGAAGTATTAATTTTTGGATAGAAAGGAATCTCACCATTTTTTTCCTCAAAGCAAACAGGATCAGAACCATTTATTTTAGATGAATACCTAAGGCCAATATCAATCTTGTGTCCATTTGCTTTAGTGAGATGTAATATACCTTCAGTACACTGAGTATTTCCTAGAAATAGTTCATGATCTCTATTATTCATTTATTATCAAATTCAATAAAAAGTACTTTTGTTTGTCATCCTATAGTTTGTATTTCTGGATTTGTGCTCAGTGATTGGACCCTGAACAACTAGTAATTAGAGACAGTGTGTATGTGTGTGTATAGAACAAATCACATGTATAACATTCATAAATGAAGCTAAAGCTAGAAAAAAAACAACAACAACCACATCAGCCTAGTTTTTCATGTTTAAAACTTCCAGAGGAACAACTGAAATTCATAATAAGTAGCATTTGAAAATGCCAGTTCTCCAAGGAGAAACTATTAATTACTCTGTATATCTGATCTATTGCCACTATATCATTTGGTGATATAAAATAACACAATCGAGGGAATAGAGCTATATTTCCAAGAGCTTGCTTTTTTAAAAAAATTTTTATGTTTTTATTTATCTTTGAGAGAGAGAGAAAGACAGAGCACAAGTGGGGGAGGAGCAGAGAAAGAAGGAGACACAGAATCTGAAGTAGGTTCCAGGCTCTGAGCTGTCAGCACAGAGCCTGACACGGGGCTCAAACTCATGAAACGCAAGATCATGATCTGAGCTGAAGTCAGACGCTTAACTGACTGAGGCACCCAGGCGCCCCTCAAGAGCTTGCATTTAATACATTTTAATTTTAATCAGTGTGTCTTGAGATCATGCAATGCCAGGGTATCATATCATCAGCATGGGCACGAGACTAATGTAGTTCTAGATGCAGGGTATAGCAGAGCATCACATCCTGTCTGTGCCATCAGGATGATAGAAGCCTGTTTTTGTCATTATGACCTTGCAGCAAATATATTCTGAGCATTGTCACTTTCTTCTTTACTAGTCTTTTGGAAGAAAAGGTTAACCCCACTTTTTGCGTCTCTGAAGACTTTTATGACAAATGAGAGATCAGATGTTTTCTGGCCTGGTCATTAATTTTCAGGAAATTCCTGTGATATATTTCTAAGTGTTTCTATTACCTATGGTCACAAAGTGAGGTGCTGTGGGTATTACACCAGAGTAAGCCGAGGCAGATAACATGCCTGCTCTGTGTTTGGTGTTCTATTTCTCCCCCACTTGTACTCCCCTATACTTTTACTTCTAGAAGCTAGTGACTGCTGGTCAGTTTTTCATTCAAAGGACTTTCCTCAGACTATTGGATTTTGCTTTACTCACACAGGCAGAGAGCTGGTAATACTTAACCAATGTCTGATAGGTGCAGGGGGGTAAAAGGCTAGTTCCCCTGCCTCCAGTAGTAGGGACAGCACTGAAGTGTGACTTTTACTCCAGAGCTCTCCGCAGATGAGGCTGAGACAGGGACTGCTTGGGTTTCTTCCCTTCCCTGTCCCACTTTTCCCACTGCCTCACAGGTTTCCCTTTGTACTTCCTTAATAAATCACTTGCACAGGAATCTTTTATCTCAAGATGTGATTTTTATCCCAGATTATAGATCAGTGCTCCTGCTCGTCTAAATAGGCTTTTGGTTATATTATGGGGTAGTAGTTTGAATAAAACTTATCTTCAATTTTATGCCTTACTACGTTCCAAATATAAAGTAAGATGTCACTATGGGAATAGTATAGATGTTTTTACTGTACTACTTTCTCTTGAAAAGTATCAGCACCGGGGCGCCTGGGTGGCACAGTCGGTTAAGCGTCCAACTTCAGCTCAGGTCACGATCTCGCGGTCCGTGAGTTCGAGCGCCGCGTCAGGCTCTGGGCTGATGGCTCAGAGCCTGGAGCCTGTTTCAGATTCTGTGTCTCCCTCTCTCTCTGCCCCTCCCCCGTTCATGCTCTGTCTCTCTCTGTCCCAAAAATAAATAAATGTTAAAAAAAAAATTAAAAAAAAAAGTATCAGCACTATTATTGTTTAAAGCCCTCTGAATTCAATGGACTGATATTGATATTGGGAAGATTTACTTATGGTTATCAAATACAGGAAAGAGAAAGAGAGGGAATGAAACAGAAATGGACACTGGATTTGAAACCCTATGAGATCTTCTAAACTTGACTTAAATGAAAACCACCGTTACCAAGTCTAAATGGTGAATTATGTAATTCACGTGAGTTTCAGAGTAGTTTTGTTCCTTCGCTCTGCCCAGTGCTCTGTCAGTGATGCAAGTGGTGTTTCTAGGACTTATAATTTCAAGAAATAAGAGGACCCGAGCTCTATCTACTTTCTTTTTCTTTTTTTTCTTTTCCTTTTCTTTCTTCCTCCCTTCCTCCCTCCCTTTCTGTCCCTTTCTTTTCTTCTCCTTTTCTTTTCTTTCTGTCCTTTTTTCTTTCTTTCTTTCCTTCCTTCCTTCCTTCCTTCTTTCTTTTGTCCCTTGCTCCCTCCCTTTTCTCTTTTCTTTTCTTCTGCAGTTCATTTTCCCTTGCTAATATCCTAAATTTATGTTAGTGTTGGCATACTTTCACTTCCTAGGCTTATGGACATTAAATAAGTCGCTTATTTACTGTGTTTACTCACATCTGTGCTTTTTTGACAGTTTGATTATGAATCCTAACCTTAAGTGTTCTTTTGACACTTGTCACTTTATGGACTTGAAAATATTAATCAGAGGCTTGTGACAGTGTGAAAAGGTTTATGACAGTATTTTAAAAGACAATATTACGAAGGAATGGTTGTGGGATGCCCACTGACCTATAATAAGGATGGCTTCATAAAATATGTACAATGAATCTTCCTGAATAGATAAACTATTCTCTAATTTATTTAAAAATCCAATGACCTACATATTCATATGTTCAGAAATCCTTCATTTACTAACATTGTTTCTCCTCCGAGACCTTCCATCTGAGCAAATCTGTTAAATGAAGTAGAGGAAGCTTTGATCCAAACTAGGCTAAATCCATTGGAATGGCTGCCCTGCCACATGTGAATGGGAGCATTAGAATGCTAGAAAGGGAAAGTTAGTTGTGGTCCATGTTCCTTCTTTGCATCACTATCCCCTTTCCTTGGTGGTAGAGTTCTGGAAATACCCTTACATAAGGAATCAACAGTAAGAAGTTTCTACAATTTGGAAATGAGGCTTTTTTCACCTTCATTATTTATATAATAGAGTTCTTTTTCCTCTAGCACATTACATCATAACACAGAAAGTTCAGGTCCATTTTCTGTTTCAGGTAGCTCTCCTGAGCCAATTCTTAGAAACATGTTTTCAGTAGATGCACAGATGTGTTTCACAAAATGTGCTATTCTGTACCAGTAGGACTCTAATTTGGTATCATGCTCCTTCTTCTGTTTGATGCAAAAGTCACTGAGTTACACAATTTGCAACCTTTTGTCAAAGGCTTTGCTTGAGAAAGTTGTTCATCGTGGGTCTTATCTGATAGAGAAGAGGATTTAAAAAATCCGTCAGGAAGTCATTTGGTGGACCTGTCCTTATTTGACTACTTTTTCTTTTTTTTTTTATGAGATTTTGCAAAGAATCTGCTGTTTACTCATCAAAGCCACATCATTTGAAGAAACTTAAGGCCAGGGTCATAAATACAGTTTTATAAAGTGACTCAGCAACTGGAGAATGTTTTCAACAGATTGGAAAATTAGATTGAACAACGTATCAGGAAACTTGGCAGTAAGGTCAACGGCTAGAAATGTACCCGTGTGTGTGAAATGACATGGGTTTTGCTTTTATGCTTTATCGATACCATGTTTATAGTATATACACACCCGTGTTATTTAGGTTAAAAGTGTCTAAGGACTTGCTAAATGGTATACTTCGAAGTGGCACAGTTAGGAAGGGATATGTAGCAACAACATGAACATTTTAGTATCCAAAATATTTGGAAATCTGAACTTAAGTGGGTTACCAGTCCATTTGGGGAAGGAGAAAGTCTTACGTTTGATTTATACATATTGTTAGCCAAAGATAGGCATGATTTAATTATACATATAGTTTATATTTGTAGAAAACTTGACTTCCAAGATATTCGGCATTATTTCTCCGCCAACCTCTGGTCTCAGTCATCATTATTTCTTACTATGCAATAGAGATACGGCACTCCACAAGTCATACAGGAGTGGAACACAATGCAAACCCAGGGGTCTTGACTCCATGGTCCAGTGAGCTGCTTATAAAATGACAAGGAAGCCTGTGAGAAAAAGGAAGTCCATCCACTGAAAGGTGGCCTGTATATATGAAATGCTGCAGATCAGGCATGAACATGTTATTGGGTTTTGAAGCAAATAATACACCCTCTTTTGATTTCAACATTAAATTAATAAAGTGGGAAAAGATGGCCCTGCTTGCTTCATAAAATAGGCAGTCTTTCATTTCAGAACCACTGGCTTGAATTCATAGATTTAAAGATTATAATAATATTAATATCTCTCAATATAGCAGTGTCTCCAAGTTCTTAGATGTCTTAAGGATGGCCTCTTGCTAGTGGTCTCACTTTAGTTCCTCTTGCGCATATACAAACTATCATTAATTAGCACCTTTTAGGCAATTCCAGCTGAAAAGGAGGGAGGAGATACTGGCTTTGTGTTCTGGGTAAAGAGAAGGTTGACTCGGTAACTGTCAAACATATATAACCCCCTCCTCATTACTTTTTTTTGGTAAAGATTTCCTTTTAAATGTTTATTTATTTTGAGAGAGAGAGAGAAAGAATGCGTGTGTGGGGGAGGTGGAAAGAGAGAGAGAGGGAGAGAGAGAGAGAGAGAGAGAGAGAGAGAGAGAACCCCAAGCAGGCCCCACACCGTCAGTGCAGGGGAGGCTGATGCAGGGCTCAAACTCACAAACCAGGAGATCATGACCTGAGCCAAAATCAAGAGTCAGACATTTAACCAACAGAGTCACCCAGGTGCCCCAATAACTGTCTCCTCATTCCTGTATCTACTTGAAATAGAAAATTTTGTGTAAAAGAATATATAAAGACCCCACCCCCCCTTTACAAAACTGGTACCAAAGAATCAGAGGAACCAAAGATGACAGAGCCCTATTCTGTCTTTTCCTATCCCTGACCAGTGTCCAAGTTCTTAAAAATTAGTTACTGAACTAATTATAAAAAATTCAGTTTTCTCCATTTTAACTAAAAAAGTCTTCCTTTGGGGGATGGTTTTACAAACTTTTGTCACTTTTTTTTTTTTTTTTTTCTGACAAGGGGTGATCAGCTCCTTTCACACAGATAAGGAGTCTCTTCCTTCAATAAGGACTTTCTTTTACCTCCTGTGAGTGTGTCTCAATATAGACCTATATTTTCAGTGTGAAGGTTTATTTTAGTATTTAACTAGTCTCCTCCAATCCTGGGTGATGTTTACAATTAAAGTAGAATTTTTATAGAAGAAATACAAGGAACACTAGCTTTAGATCCCATTATTTATATACTTTTCACCATTGCTTATTTAAAGTAATAAAAAAAATACACAAGGAGTGTTCCTTTCATGGCCATTGATTGAAATGATGACCATTTGGCCTGGGGTTAAGTGCATGTTTGTTCAAATAAAATGAATTATGTTTAAAGGCCAGAAATGCTGTGAGAAAAATATAACTGAATCAATTTGAAGTCAGTTGGAGATTACAACGTTGTTTACATTCTGTCTACAAGTTTTGTGCCTAAAATTATCAGTGTACATCACAGCATTTACTTTCAAACATCTTTGACTGCAGCACCCAGTGAGAAATACCTTTTACATCATGAGCTGGTACATACACTCACACATGTGCACATACATGTGTATGTCCGTCTGGAGTTCCATCTCATTTCAACCTGTGTTTTTGTCTATCTGTATATTCTAAAGCAAAACCTTCATGAAAGAAAAAAAAAAAAACTTCGGGTAATAATACTTGTACCATGTATGAAACACCCTGGTAATTTCCAATCTACTGAATTACATGTCATTATAAAAGAACTAGTTATGATCTACTGAAATCTATCATCTACTAATAGTTATGACCCATGTTTAAACAGTGATGCAAATTAATGCTTATTTTAAATGACTACAGAGTTACTTAGGGAAGAAAAGTTGTTTTACTTTTCTGAGGTATAAAAAGAGTATCTTGGTTTAGTGACATGCTGGATTACCATATGATCGTTCCAGTTTATATAATTAGTTAAATTTTTCTTTACATTTCCTCTATTCCAAATAATTTTAATTCTTCTTCTTCCTGAAATGTATCCTTTACATTCTGCCTTCTATGCGGGAAGACAGCAAAATATAAGTGGAGGGCCATGAAAATTTGAAGTTGCAAATTTAAAATAAGAATCGTATTGTGTATTAGTTCTGTATTTATTTGATATAATTCTGTATATTCTGTATTCATTTAACAAATGTTTATTAAGCATTCAGAAACTATGGTAGACCTTATAATGGAGGCTAACATTTATTGAACACTTAACATGTATCAGTTATAAGCTCTAGGGAATCCTATGAGGGAAGTAAAATTATTTTATCAGTTTTACAGGTGAGGAAACTGTGCCATAGGAAGATGAATTAATCCTTGGCTAATTGAAGCCCTATTTTGAACCCAGAAATTTTGACATTAGAACTCACATTCACGACCACTTTATTCTCAATTATTTCTGATCTCATAGAACAGAACATGAAAGATACAATTTCTCCTTCAAGGAGGTTGAAGGGGTTAAACAGGCTTTCAAACCAGTAATCCTGTTGTGGTATAATAAGTACTGCGATATGTTACATGTACTGTGTGAGAACACATGTTTTTGACCTTGGAGGTGATTGAAGTTAATGCAGAAATATTTCAGCAGGAAAAAAAAATGATATTTTATAACTGTTTCAGGACAAAGTCAACTCATATGTTAACAGACTGCTTTACTTTTTATATCTGAATGCATTTGATACATTTGAGATATAAATATTCAATAAATGTATGTTTTTGGTTTGTTTTGTTTTGTTTTGGGAAAGTACTATTTTTGCCAATGTTTTGACAAAGTAGCCAAAGCTAGTAAATTTTGGGGGCAGTTTGCCAACAGTTGTTTCACACAATACACATAGAAACTAGAAATAACCAGGGCCCAGAACTTTGTGAATGCAATAGTCATGTGCCAGGTACTTGAGGTGTTAGTAGAAACCATGTATGTGCCCAGAGCTGAGAACACCACTGGTAAATGTTTCCAAAGGGAACCTGTTCAGTTCTCTATTTGATTTTGCTTTTTGGTACTCATGTGTTTAGAAAATTTTGGCTTGGATTGTGCATAACCTGCACCCCCCCCCCCCATTCCAATACCTAAGAGTTTCTAAAGACAAAAATGGAAGGGATAAAAAGAAAAAAAAAAACAAAAAAAAATGTTCATCTAATTGCATCTATCTTTGCATTGAATAGGTAGGTAAAAATAGTAAAGTTCCCAGAGATCTGTTTCTGGCTAAATTCCTTCACTGTATGTGCTCAGGAGTGGCTCCGACAAGGGGATTGCTGTTAGGAGAGCACAGGTGATTTTGGTTTCAAGAATGTTTTGTTGGACCCACTCTGTGTTGCACGTACTATATTCTGATGTGTCAGGTAGCACAGTATAGTTTTATTATGTCCCCTAGAAAGAAAGCTGTCTTTGAGGGAAGTGTTTTATTTAATGAATTGCAGATTGGGAGTAGATGAAATATTTGGTCTAAAGTAGAGTCTGCATGGCCAAGAATTTCAGTTTCCACTATCTTGGTGTTTACAATAGGTTGAATGAAAAGATCTTGAGTGTAATATGTGGTCCAACAGGGCCTGTTCCTGGCGTTTTAGCAAACACAGGACTCCTCCATCTCAGACCAGTTTTTAAAAATGCATTTGGTGCATTCTTAGAGCTTTATATCCCTCTCTCTTCCCAACTAATCACTAAGCACAAATTATACAGATTCTTCTCCCAAGGAGTTTACTGTATGATGAAGAGAAGAGGTTTTCTAGTAGCACAATGTAAAAGATGATGAGTGTCATAAATGCCAGATAGAACGAGTGCCATCTCAGTTCAAAGGAGGGAGAAACTATTGCCAACTGCAGCGTATATGCATACACACATATGTACATAGTATTTTGGTGAATTACAGAATACATTTCTACAGCAACAACATTTGTCTGCAAATGTTACTTTTGTATATGCATTTATATTTGCAGAGTACATTAATTCCCTTTAGATGCTCAATTCTATCCACCCCCATCCTACAACCATGCTACATGCATAGGCTGCCTCTCCTAATAAAGAAATATTGTAATAAAGGGAGGTTTTATTAAACTAATGCAATAACGACATTTTCTTTGAGGATTTAACACATCATTTTTAATAATAAAAATCAAATTGTCATTGTTGTGCCCTGTATACCTTTTATTCAAATCAGCCTAAGTACTCTGGCTCCATGGCTGAGCAGTACTCTAGGGGGTGAAAGGAGGGTGAGTATTTTTAGCATTACACAAATGAATTTCAGCATACAGGTTCATAGTGGGGCTGTGGATTATGAATATGGAACCCAGGGAAACCTGTTTATATTCGTGAGCAGAGGGGGAAATGCCTCTCAGGAGTGTCTAGAAGGAAATGAGATTGGAGATGAGGGAAGAATCACTTCTGTTAGGTCCGCTTTCTGACTATAGGATGTCAGCACTTTCTACAGCCATGCAGCTGGCTCCCCAGCTTCTGTAACTGTGTGTTAGCCCCTGGGATAGAAAAGCTCACTTTGTATGATTAGGCTGGGAATTTTGTATTACCTGGTCTTCACAAAAGAATACCAGTTTTTGGCTCTCATGTCAGCTGGAACCAGACATTTCAGAATTGTGTGAAAAGTAAGGCTGACAAATGAGCATGCAAGCATGAAGAGGGAAGTCGTGAAGATTAAGACGTGAAGAGTACCTTTGGAGGATTTTTGTTTGTTTTGTATTTAAAGGGAAGTATGTGATAGATCATACTCAGGGGTAGGATGAAGGGTTGGCCGATATGACTGACAAGATCCTTTCTACCTTTGACCCTCTATGACTTTAATCTGTAAAATGGGGGTATACATGTCTTTGGACCTTGCTGACTGGTTAGGACATCATTTGTTTAAAGCAATATATAAATATGAACTAAATATATTTTCAGACTCACCATTGCATAATACATATGTCTCAATTCATGTATCCTTAGAGTTGTAGCTTGATTTCTGAAGATCATCATTAAATAGCTTATATACTTTGTTCATACATCCAACAGTACATAATTAAAATACATTATTAGGGGATGGGCTTTATTTTCTCTAAAATCTATCTTTGTTCAGATTGGAACTCAACACTTTGAAACTATTTGCTTAGATGATAAATGAGTATTTTTTGGTTGAGTTACTTCAAAGGTATATGTTACAATAAATATGTGAACAGTGCAAGTTACCCTTTATACCTCCCACTTCAACCGCCACAAACAGAAATGTAATTTACAGAAATGAAAACAGTCTCCAGCTAGCTTGAAGCTTTTTCCAAGGGGGAGCACCGGGGTTTGCTGGGCCAGTTTCCTCAGTACACACCTGGTATATATCACTTTAAAAAATAAATTATGCCTCATCAAATTACAATTAAATGGAATCATGATCATTTGTTTTTCTGGAAGGAAGATGTTTTGCATATTGAAAGCCTAATTTGTTGCAGGTGACAAAAAGGCTGAACAGATTATCTAATATCACTTCATTTTGGGGGTAATGTTTGCTGGTTATTTTGTGTATACTCCAGTAGTTCAGAATTATGTTAATGTAGACTATAGTAGTTTCACTTCAAAACTTTATCAGTTTTTGTACCTTTTTTTAAAGCTTTTAAGGAAAAAGACACTTCTCTCGGTATTCTAGATCAGCCATGCTGTTTTTTTTTCCTTCCAGTGTTTAAATACTGGCCAATCCCTCCCTTGGCTAGTCTCATCGTTGTCTCTATATCTATGTACTATGTATATTTCAAATCCCAGCCAAGTTAAGTCCCACTTCTTCCAAAATGTTTTCCCTGAGTTGGCAATACTTTTACCCTCTTCTGAACTGAGCCGACACTCATTCTATCTGGAATTTATGACACTTGTCATCTTTTACATTGTGTTTTTATAAACCATCATATAGTGAACTCCTTGGCAGCAGTATCTGTGTCTTCTTAATCTTTTCTTTCCTTTCTGAGCTTCATACCAAGTCATAAATAAGAAATGAATTAATAGACTGATCTGTCATTTTTTGGTAATGGGTACATTGAGTTTGGGGGTTTCCTAGATGAGCAATGGACAGTAGAGCTTGATCCGACAGAATTACTAAAGGTCTGGGAGATATCCAGAACAAGTGGCTGTTAAAATCTAGGCAGCAATGACCTCCAGTGTTGCTGTAAGTTCTGGAGTTGCCTGGGAAGGTCTGAGGGGCTCAGACTGAGCGTTCGTAAAACCTGGCCCAGGTTTTGGTTCTCTTCTTGCTCTCTTAGAATTAACGCTCAGCATAAGCAGTTTCTCACCTGTCCCAGACAAGGCCGCAAGGGCTAGTGCAGGAACTTAGAACTAAATTTTAGGGAGCCAGTCCTGGTAATGTTTCCCAAGCATTTCTGAGTTATCAGCATGTATTTTACACAGGAACAATTTGGGGCAAACTATATAAATTGTTGAAGAAATATGGAAATCATAATAATGTAAACAAGAAAGCTCATCAACAGAAATTGCAGATTCAGAAACTATAAGGTCATTTCATTTGCCACATAGAAATATTGTTTAAAGTGCTCAAAATAATAAGTATATCAATTTTTCATTTTAAAAATCGCCCAAATTCTTTTTGTTTGTGGAGATAGCCTCTAGTAGCAACCGAGCTAGATGGCATCATATTATCTCTTGTGCTTTCAATTATTTTGTTTTTATTGAATTTTCTGCCAACATCATATACAAAATCCCCCATTAAAAGTCCAGGGAGAAGAAGGCCAGTTTGAGGTTCTTTTTCCCACCTCGGTTCTTTTTTTAGTGACTTGTAACCCAAGAGCTGTCGTGCAAGGTGGCTTTCTTTCCTGTGCAGATGTTCATGCTACTCCTTTTCAGTCAACATGTTTCCTGGTCTTACATAACCTCAGCTAACACCATGCTGGGAATTGTGATAATCTCTCCCTTGAGAAGGCTCTGTTGCCTACAATGAGAGAAATTCTTAATGACCACTTTACTCAATACTTGCAATATGTTTTAATGTGATTACTGATATGAAAGTTTAATAAGCAATATCCCGGTTAATTTATTAATTTCCCTCAATTTTCACATTCTCAATATTCATGATCTTTCTATTCATAAAAGTACACTTTTTTTTTTTTTTTCCCTCAGTGCCCAGGTGCCATGCCACATTCTCTGTATCTCAGGCTGCATAATGGGAATGTTTAAGTGACACCTCCCGCCTGGCCGGTTGATAATTAAAATGCGAGACAGCATAGTGGCAAGGGCTTTAGAAATATTTATGTGAGATAAATTATTAATTTATGTTCTATTCAAGACAGCTTCAATATGATAAACATTTACTTATCTTGATAATTAGATAAGGTGGTTTGTAGTGTAAATTATGCCATAGATTTTCTTTGGATTTTTTTTTTCCGCCATGATGATTTTCAGCTAACTAAATAAACTCACTCTACATTTATGAGCCTGCAGAATTTGGACTATATATTTTTTTAATTCCAGTTTAAATAGCGAGGAGCACATAAATAACCAAATGAAAAAGACTCAACAAAACAACTAAAACTCTTTTTGTGCTCACCAGTTAGCCACTTGTTATTGAAAATGTCTGAGGTAAAAAGAATCTGCTTTGGAACCGTGGCTACACAGATGAGACTTTAAGTAAATAATTTAGAACAGTGTTCTCATTCTCTGGGGCAATAGTGGAGGCAGCACTGGCCACCTTGTTGGTTTGAGACTTTATCTTCAATTAGGCAAATAAAACAGAGGCAATAGTATATTCCATCAGCCCCTTAAAACACAAACATTGTGTCCCACTCACTTCAGAAATGATGCTGATGAGCAGTCATTTACAAGGATGCTTTGTCTTGATTTTTCTTAGAGATGGATTCATTTCCCCATAAGGTTGTCCAACATGTAAAAAATGTAGGGGAAGGATTTCAGTGTAGGGGTGGGGGGGTGGGGGGAAGAAAAAAACCAGTCAACCAAGCCAAAAAGAGAAACAAGTAAAAGACCTCTATGCTTTGCAATAATTTTTTAATTGATTATGAATGAACAAACTTGCTATTTTGAACGTGGTCCATTAGAACAATAGTTTTTGTTATTTCACTATTTTGTATGTAAGATCTTTACTATAATGTACTCCACTTTCAAAAATAATTTCACAGAAGAAGAATACGTTCACAAACTGCCTTTGAGGTACTATAAGTATCGTTGTAATAACTAGTGTAAAGACTATATCCATGCAACCCCTAAAGTTCCTCCCAATTTGGCAGTCTGAGATTTATTAAAGTGCTAAAGTTGCTTATGCTAGAGAGAGAAAGGAGAGGAGGAGGAGGGGACCGACTCATCCCGTATGCACTGAGTTCTTTATTAAAGAAAGCTCAGAAAACATCAATCTTAGTGTCTTATTGGTATTGATTTTAAATCCACTTCCCTCTTGTCTCTCTACATATTAATTTAGAGAATTTTATCTTAGAACAAATTCACTATTAATATTTCAAGTTGCTTCATGCAAGTGGAAAGTAGGATAACTTAAGGCAGAACTGACTTTGAATTTCAAAAAAGAATCCATACCTAGATTGTGTAACATTTTCTGGAAGACAAATGTCTCTTGCTTCTAAAAGCATGATACATCTAGATTTTCTTATGCTCATTTTACCAATACAGTATTTTACATTCATGTCCTACCTTTCCCTTTCCTTGGGCATGCATGCACACAGACACGCACTTAACATTTCTTCTGGCTTCATTGTGTGGCTTATTTCATTCTTGTTTGCAAAGACTTCTCTAATCAAAGCAACATGACACTCGTATTGCAGAACTATCATATGTCATACTACGTGTATATCTTTATAAATTGTCTTACATGATACTTTGAGTGGTGATTACCTCTTTAAAGTGCTAATAGCTGTGTGATGCACACTCTTGTGATATTTGCTTCACTACATTACAAATGCATTACTTATTTTTAAAACTTGCCTACCTTACCCTGAAGATTTCTTTCCAACCAGAGGTGGTATATTCTTCTTGGATCTAACACCTTTTTATATTTAAGCCATACTTTACAAATCTGATAGTGTTTTCTTTGCATTCGTATTTCCCTCAGTGGAAATGTCTTTGGCACCTACTTTTCGCAATTTTGGGTTGCCCTGTGTGTTCTAAGATACAGAAGTTAGCATTTCAGCTCTTCCTGGAGGATGATCCTAAACTCTGGTCTCATATTGCCCTGAGAAGAGACACCCTGAATTGGAAGGTGGAAAGTGATGTCTCTTTGTGAAAATTTAACAGGAGTTCAGAATGGAAATTGTTTAGCTTTTGCCCAGATTACTTCAGTGATTAGAACTCCGGTTCTATCCCTTTTCTTGCGTGTATACTACTTTTCTCTGGACTTGTCAACATTTTCCTTCCCTTTGTGAGTTATCTGCCATCCGAGCACATGAAAACACCAATTTCCTATTTAAAGCTTTTTGGATGAGTCACATATTCAGAAATTATCCGAGTCTATACATGGCATTCTCTGATGTGTGCTCTGACCCCTCACCAGCTGTGCCTGTATTTCCATTGTTTTAACGACGGTGGAATTAGAGCTTCCCCAAGGAGGGCATCTCATGAAAAAAAGTTTGGGTGCCCTCTGGTACATATATGAGGATACCAATTATATATGTGGATTGAGAAGCTATCAGAGGGTTAACACAAGTTATGGCCATTTGCTTTGTGTCTTTTTTTTTTTTTTTTTTCTTTTTGCCATGAGAAACATCTATATTGAAAACAGTGGCCGGTCACACAGAAATTCAGCCAAACTTTTTTTTTTTTAAGTCGATGTAAATCTCCCATGCTGTTTAAATGTCGGAACTAAATTTACCAAACTTGGCAGATTTGTAAAGCTGAGCAGGACTGCCAAGTGTTCCCAGTTTCAAGCAGAGAGAGTTCTAACAGTTCCTGAAATACTTGTAGGAGGCACCTGGTGGTAATTGCAGTTTCACAAGCCTTCCGAGCGCCTACCTTGCTAGCTGGCATCTCTGTACACTGACGATTATTACAGTGATGATAAAGTGTCAGAATAGAACGGTCCAGATTAAGGCACAGCCCTGGAAGGCAAGCACAGTCCCACAAAATCTTACTGCTGAAGAACCCTCAGCAATTAGACTGAGGTTCTTGACATCACAGCCAGCTGGTAATACCAACAAAGGGGGAGGGGGCAGATGATGGAAACCACACACGTACCTGCAGATATGACTTGGCCTGTTTTTCTTTTTTCTTCCTTTTAATCAGGGATTGTTGTCTGAGATTTTGCGTAAGGAAGAAGACCCTCGGACAGCCTCTCAGTCTCTTTTAGTAAACCTGAGGGCCATGCAGAATTTCCTCAATCTGCCGGAAGTGGAGCGGGATCGCATTTACCAGGACGAGAGGGAACGGAGCATGAATCCCAATGTGAGCATGGTCTCGTCAGCCTCTAGCAGTCCCAGCTCCTCCCGAACCCCTCAGGTGAGATATTTTTGCTCCGCTGACTTTTCAGTCTTGGCCTTGGAAACATCTTGCCTTCACTGATACTGCGTTTCTCTCAAAAACTAAGAGACATAATTCAAAGATTTGTTGATCTGAGAATGTGAACCTCTGACCATGTAAGAATGGTTATCCTTTACTGTGTCATATGGTATTTCTGTCCCTTGAGGAAAGTACATTCTTCCACACAGAAAAGGGCAGGAGTGGGTGGATAGGTAGGCTCCAGACTGTTTACACACAGCTACTTAGTTATCTAAGATGGAGTCAGGGGATTTGAATTGAAGCTGAGTTTACGTAGTAAGAACACTACTTTCCTTAAACTGTATATTAGTTTGGAAGCAGGGATCGGTGGAGGGGGGTGGGTTAGGGCTGGGGACAGGGACAAGGAGAGTAATCCAAGCTCTTGTTTATGCACTTCGAAAAAGACAAAATGGAGGAGAAACCTGTGTATGGTTGAAGCACGCATATGGAGCGGCTGGATCAGAATGTTTGGCCGATCATTCAGGGATCCCTTAGAAAATGGTAGTGGGAAGGTATGCAGGCCTTAATGATTTTCCTTCCTTGGGTGATCTCCCTACAGGACTCAGTGACTCAGCTTTCCTTCTCTCCTTTGTTCCCCACACTTTAAAAGCACTCTGTTCTCAGGTCCTTCTGCAAATTCACATGTCTGGTAATGCTATGAGCGTCAGCGATCCTAACTAAATGGTCAACATCTCAAGTCAGCCAAGTGTCCTTTCCACTTCACATCTGAGCCCATTCATTTCTAGCCTACTTTTTACTTCTCCCAAACTGTTACTGGTCAATAGATTTACGATAAAACCATCTGACTCACTGTTGCCAGGATGACTGCAAGTTATGTCTCAAAACAAATATTTAACAAGTATGCATTTGTACAAATCAGAAAAATGGGCACTTTGTAACCAAAGTTTTTTTTTGTTTGTTTTGTTTTTGTTTTGTTTTGCTTAGTTTTGGTGTTATGAGTGTTTTCTGGTAAGTTCCAAGGAACTGATTAAACATAGGAGATTTTATTCTAGTAGAAATACTTGAGCTTTCTCAAGTACATCCATTTTTTTTCACACATCATAACTTTTTTTTTTTTTTAACTCTGCAATAGATTTTTAATTGAAGATCGTTTTCTGTCATGTAGTGCCAAATTGTGATACTTTCACTTTAGTCTTTGGTGAATTATGAGTTTTAGGTACTGTTAAACCAAAAATAAGTCTCTTGACTGCTTACTTTGGATGAGTGTAATGAAGCATTTTTCTTTTTATTTATTTTTTTAAAATCTTGAGGCATATATATTGAGCTATGGAGTTGGGCGAGTTGTTAATTTGCACTAATATTTACTTCTATTAAATTCAGCAATATTGTTGCCACTTTTGAAGCCCATTAAATCATTATAGAGAGTCCAGCCATGCTTCATGGCCATTTAACCAGCTCTTCTCAAAAAGTCATTTCTACTTGTTAGAAAATAAGTCAAGTCCAGGTTGTTTTTCCATTTCCTTTTAATATTTTTCTAATGCAATTATATCTTAGGCACCTTTTCAAAGACCTGAAAGCTTTCAGAGCCAGACCAATTTATCAGGCAAAACAACCAGGGTCAGTATTTTGCTGTATCAAACAGCAGAAAAATCTCATCTAGAAAATTCCCAGGTAGAAGTGCCCTTTGGGGACAAGAATAACAGGGAAATTGATCATTTAATTTCACAGTTTTGAGATTTCTGAATATAAATATAAAATCTTCTTCTCAAAATAGTTTTGAGAATATAGTCATGCCACTGGCATTTGTACATTCTCTGGAACTTTCTTTTTTTGTTAAACATTGAGAAAGGGAAGTTATTAAAGTCTTTTAAAACATTTCATGATTACTTACTTAAACTTCATTACATACATATCTCAATAGTAAAGATCCTTAGTAAAGCTTTCATTTGTGAGAACAAATATTATAGGAATACCCACTGATTAAGCTTTTAGTTGGAGCCAGCAATCTAAAATACCCAGGCAGCCCCATGTAGGTTGATGGAGAATATTTCCTAGACCCATCAACATTTTATTACCAGTTTAAAACAAATGGAGGAAATTTAAAATATAAAATCAAATCTTCAGAGCCCCATCTCATAATCTTTCAGTTGGCCAGTATTTCTTGATGTACTTAATGACAACAAAACAACAGCATAAGGATAAAAACGATCATACTGAGCACTAACTGTGTGTCAGGTATTGTGAGCATTTTGCATGAATTCAATCCTCACCATTTTGTGTTGTTATTCCCATTTTACAGATGAGGAAACTAAGGTTTTAATGGGTTAAGTACTTTGTGCAAGGTCACATGATTGAGTGGTAGAGCTAGGATTTGATCACTGATTATTTTGATTCCAAGGCCTGGGCTCCTAACCATATATTATAGTGCCCTGAGAGGTTTTTCTTTAACCTCTAAGGTTCTAGAGGAGATTTGACCAGTCTAATAAGATGAGATAGTCAGTGAGGCTAATGAAGAAATTTCAGTTGGGAAAGGCAGGAATGATATGCTAAAATATGCACTTAGCAGGAAAAGCACTGCAAGTTAACTAGAAATTTTGAGAAGAAAAAGGAGTTTCTTGAAAAAAAAAAATGACAGAAAATTGGATTATTGTGGGAAGACCCCAAACCACAAAGCAAGAAGATGCTTGTAAAAACAGCATCCAGTCTACACTGGAGATTTTGGAGGTGGGATAGCACAGTGGTCCCCAGCCAGTGCTTTGGAGCTGGAAACTCCTGAGTTCCGATCATGGTTCCTTCAATTGCTGCTGTCTTTCCAGGAAGTTAAGTGTCTTCTTTTATTTTCACTTGTCTTCCTTAGTCAAATGAACATAATAAAGTCTGACGTACTGGGTTCTTCAGATAATTAAATGAAATAACAAAAGCAAAACACTCTCTGGAGTGCCTGGCAAATAAAAAGTATCACATACCTTATAGTTATTATTACCTTGCAGTAACTAGAGTTTTGTGGAGACAGGGAGAGAGGAGAATGCAAAAATCAGTGAGCAATCTTATGAATTAAAGCCTTCATAGAAACTTAGGACATTAACTCGGGCTTCAAGATGCTACGGAGAATGATCCCACAGTATCCAGACTGCATGCTGTGTCCCTCTCCAAATCTGCGTGTTGCTTAAATCAGTGGGGGAGTAGCTCAGGGCCTCCATAAAAGGAAAGTAATGATCTGGTGACAACTGCCTTGGTTGGGGATTCTAGGGTGAGTGCAGACAGAAAAATTTCAGTTTAGTTCAAATCAGCCAGCTGTGCTCAGGTGCCAAAAATTGGTGCCCACTCTGCCCACAGTCCTGCTCCCTGGGGTTCTGAGAAGGCTTCCCAGCCCCCTGCCCCCTCCCCGCCCCTCATTACACACCAGAGGAAATGCTCTGGCAGTCTTTTGGATCGTGGAGATGCAAATGTTTTAGGGTTATCTCAACCCCAAGAAGTACAGACACCTTCTATATTGTCCTTCATTTGTCTCTGAAGCTGATGGGAAATCATTCAATTAAAACGAACACGGCAGAATACATAAAACCACAATATGAGTTTAAGAAAATGAAAACGGCACATCAAAGGCATTCTGAAGCCTAGTTTTATGAAATGAAATTTTGTTTCATTTCCACTGATTTCCTAGGTGAAATTAGGTGACTGTCTGGGTAGCATAATGATGATAGTGATGGGAAACCATACATACTCAAATGACATATGTAAAGCTTTAATAAAGAATGAGCGAGACTCGGGGGAGTGCATTAAATTGAGTAATAATTTATTATTTAGAGACCTCTACCCATTTACTCATTTTTTTTTTTTCTGGAAGAATTGGCTCTTCCTCCTAGGTGTGCCATTTTTAGAAAGAAAGAGGTAACTCTGTGTGTGTTCTGCATGCTTGTTTTCCAGTTAGGTCATCTCTTATAGTTTGGTGCCTGGAGTAGCCATCGTACCTGTGAACCATCTAGGATACCGTGAGGAAAAGAACAGGGTTGACAGGACTCTGCATGTCCTATAGGAATGCACTGCAATTATTTCCAATCACAATTAACCTGATTAGAATAATGGACAGGAAGTGTCCCTTTGTAGCTAATGCAGTTTGGCATCAGCTGACTGAAATCCTTTGATAATTTCTGCACAGATGGCTGGGCTGAATGCAGCACTTTTTAAATTATTATTTTCATGGTCTCTTGGTAGGCCAAAACCTCGACACCGACAACAGACCTCCCCATTAAGGTGGACGGCGCCAACGTCAACATCACAGCTGCCATTTATGACGAGATCCAACAGGAGATGAAAAGGGCCAAGGTGTCTCAAGCCCTGTTTGCCAAAGTGGCTGCAAATAAAAGTCAGGTGAGTGGTTTTTTAAAAGAGCAAAAGCGAGGGCTGGAATTAGACCATTCTCCTCCCACCAATAAAAATACATCTGTTCCTATAATAATAATAACAATAATAATCCCAAGGGAACCTGTCATGTTCTGCCTTTTGCTCTATGGTTTGCTTTTATTCCCACTGGAGTTTAAAATAGAGACTAAGTTAAAATCCAGATTTTTTCTTTTAAAGATTTTTTTTTTCAAATAGAATCAACCTTGAATGATTTCTCTCATAATTCTAAGCACTGCTGTGTATCCACTTTCCTTTCTTTTTTCTTTCTTTTTTTTCTTTTTTTTTCTTTTCTTTTCTTTCTTTCTTTCTTAGTTTCTTTCTTTCTTTCTTTCTTTCTTTCTTTCTTTCTTTCTTTCTTTCTATGTTGAGCAAAACTTAGCATGTACAAAATAGCATCTTCCTGAGACTCAGTTAGTTGGAATCTTGTCTCATCCCTTCTCTTATTCCCACCAGGGGAACTGCTGACTTTGTTATAATAACCTCTTTTCTCCAGCCCCAGAGACACCTTGCCATGTCAGGTGTTTCTTTTATGTGTAGAATACAGTTGTTTTTCCAGGAAAAAACACATGTGTGGGGCGATGGGGGAGTCCAGAATGAGTGCTAAAATTCATAACAGAAAAACATAGAAGCTTATCCAGTACAGTTTCTCAGTGTCGGGATTGTGGGGAATGGAATACTCCAGGGAAAAGGGGAGACAGATGCTTAGGTTTTTTATTTCTGTAAGCAGCAACAGTTGATGGGACTCACTATCTGTCTCAATTCGTTTAAAGGGACAACTACTACCCTATCCTCGAATGGGTTAGGTTGAGGTGGTTACTTATTTATCCCTAGGATGAATAATTATCCAGTGCAGGGTGGAGGAAACAAAAGTTAGCTGAAGCATAATTTTGAGGATCCTTTGATTCTGAGCTTGATTTCCTCTGTGGCCTCGCATGACAAATGTTTTCATCCCACATATGTAAATGGTATAATGGTCCAGCATCTCCTTAACAGATCTTCTGTTGTGTGCTGTAAAGAAAAGGAGTTACTGAATATTGTATTTCTATTAAGCAGGAAGATTTTCAATGAAAATTCAGTTACCATTTTTAAAATGATAGTTAAATACTGTATAGTTTTTTTTTTTCTGTAGTTTCGCAGTCACCTTACTTATTTTTCAGATGATAAAGGGAAAGGAGTAGAATATCAAGGAATTTAGAAGAGGATTGAAATGTTCATTTCCCTGTTTATTTTAAGGATAGTCATTTTTGCTGATTATTCTTTCTCTTCGCTCACCAATTAAATCATCGAAATACAGTTTTCTAAGATACGATGTCCACCATAGTATGAAATACATGAAAGGAAAACACCATAGAGCCTTCTTAAACTGTTAAATGCATAAAATCCCATGTACCACATGGCAAAATATAATGAGTTGGGGCTGTTAAACGAATAAAGCTGTTAAATGCATAATGCCACTTGGCAAAACTACTGTGCATTTAATGGTTTTCCACTGTGTAATAAAGGACATATGTGGTAAGTGTGCAGTGAGTATAAAAGCTGCACAATTGATTTTGCAAACCTTCCCCTTAGTTGTGACTTGACGTAAATATCAATGTTTCACTCAGTCCTTCTTTCATAAGCAGCTTTGAAGAAAAACTGAAACCCATAGTCTAAGAGCTTGATTCAAACTGCCTGTAACCTTTCTGCTCACTTGGCACCAACGGCTCTTGGAAATGGTGATGCCTCCAGCCTCCCAAAATAATTCAGGTGGCTGATTGAAAGCTGTATTTGCCAGTTGGCACGGCTTGGCTCTCCAAATTTTTGATGCCTCCTGAAGAACTCAGTAGCCCTGATTTTGTAGAATCTGGAGGAAAATGTACTTCTGGGAATTAATATGCTAAAGGGTAAGATTGAGGATTGAGCCTCAGTGGGGATAAGTTGCTTTGAGGATTTTCTGGTTTTCGTTGGGACAATGACCTCATTCTCAATTATGAATGGAGAACCTTATTGTAGATAGAGAGCTGACTAGACTGGCAAATCAGGTTCTAAGATTTTATAAAAACGGTACCCCCAAACAAAGTGAACTTACCTGATAGTTTCTAAGGCAATTTAACATAAGATATAAGATACTCCCTTTTGTAAGTACCATCATTTACTTCGTAAAGAGCATATTTAGTGAAACTAATTGCAGTATTTGGTACCTTGTATATATATATATTTGGCATGTCATCCATAAGGGGTGTGTGTGTGTGTGTGTGGCCAAAATACTTAACCACTCCAAGCTGCAGTGGGAAGTGGCCACGCCCTCTTTATTGGATTGTGAAGATTGAGAATACAGAGATTTTCATTTCCTCTTCTGCATTCCCTTTCTTCCCTCCATGTTTCTTTGGAGGGATCAGAAGTTCTTGGAGTGACTAAAGCGGCAGAAAAATAACAAGGGCTCTCTATTGTCTTGGAGATAAAATTAGAAGACCTTTAATTAGGAACTCTTATGAACCGGAGTCAGATTGGAACCTTGTGAAGGCTCAGTTCAAATATGCAGAGCAACCCCTTCCCTTCCATTTTAAATTTCTTTTAAAGTAGAAGTGAACCCTCCATTAAACCTCATCCACTCTCTATTCTGAATTGCTGTCATCAGCTATTAAGAATAATACATAAAGCTTTGTGTTAGGCAAACTTTGAATGAGAAGTGGGACAAAGAAAGGAGAATTTTGGAGAGATTAGGGTGGTCCTTGAGGGCTGTAAGTGTTTAGGGACACAATGGGAAGAGGGGTTCAGAAAAGGAGTTGAAAGGGTGACTACCTCGTACAGTTTGTCTATGGTCCTGTTGGCGAAAATATATTACTGGAAGTATGTTTGTGTGGTACGTCAGGATGCATTTGTAGGCCTCTTTCTCCAGTTCAGCTCTAGCTCCTTTGTCATGCATGACCAGTCTGTCTTCGAATTCCATTGAGTGTTTCCTATCTGACCTTGTTTTCCTCTTCATTGGAGAGGAGTCAAAGAAGGAAAAGCACAAGAAAAAAATCAGGGGGAAAGGTATGGTTATGCATATGTTTATTTCACCTCATTTTCAATTTAGGATCAGTGTGTGTGAGAGAGAGAGAATCCTGAGGGTTATCCTTTTGTTTTTTTTCTTTCTTCAGAATATTCAGATTGTTGATGGTCTTTATTATTGGTCAGTGATTGAAGTTCTCTGTGAATTACGAGTCCTTAGTAGGAGTGGTCCTCAGTAGGAACCATCATTTAAAATCATACAGAACATTTTCTGTGTCACTTCAGTATGACCCTTACATACAAAGAGCCACCAGAAAATGAATGCCCCGGTGTGCAATTTGAGTGGCCACAGGATTCCTTGTTCTTCCATTGCTTCTTGTACTCTCTTTTTTCCTCTTACACTCCGTGGGGTTGCTTTCTCCCTTTGTCCCCAACTGCACCTATCACACATGATCTGGGAAGTGGGAATCTGGGAAGTGGGAAGAGAGATGAAGCACAGTAGCCCACTACAGTCCTCCAGGGCTGGCTATGTGCTCTGTGACAGCATCTTCAGCCACATTTCTTTCCCTTGACGTCAACTGTTCCTTTCCCCAGAAACGAATTCACTGTTTCTCTCATATACTGACCTCTTTTCCTTTTTATAGTCTACAGTAGTTCAGCTCATTGAATGCTGAGGATGATCTAAAGTTGGTGTTTTTTGGCAAAGAGAGTGAGTCTTTCTTTATTATTTGTATACCCAGAGACCCAACTCTATGTACGTGACTGCCTTTTCCTACTATGTTTGGGTAAGAATGGAGTAGGTAGAAAGATGGGAAGGGGCTTATTTTAATTTCTCTTCTCCCATGTCCCCATTTAAAAATATAAAAGACAACAAGTGAACAAAACCTTTAACAAGGCACTGGGTTTCCTTCCCTTTTTTTGGTGGTGGTGAGGGCTTGCTTTCTATATTAGGAAAGTAGAGAGCTGCTGAGGCACTGCAAAAAGGAGAGATAGATAACCTGGTTGTGAAATCTCAGATGGTGGCAATGGAAGGGCCAACCCCAGAGGCTGCTGGGGTAACAGAAAGAGAGTCATCTGGGAACAAACCAGGACCCACGGGGCTGTCTGGTGAGATGACATAGGATGTCCTCATCTCCACCAGGAGTTAAAAGACCCTGGAGTTCCCCTCCCTGCCACACACACTTCTCCACTCCCACTAACACTAGGATCTAACACTGGGAAGCTAACACTAGGATCAGGGATAGGAAAGTCCTTATTCTTACTGCATGGAGAAGTCAGAGAGGGAGCCATAATCATGATCTTACTACAGCTAGGGAAGATGAGTTTCTGGCCTCCAGTACACAATTCTGAAATCCTTTTCCGCATAGAAGCTGTGTGCTCCATGGTGATTGGGTTTCAGTATGTTCTATGCTTTATGTACATTAGGATTAAGTAGATTTTGTGTACTGACCTTTATTCCTTCCTTACTACTTATGTTTCTATCCAACAAAATTATATTCCATGTTCCTACTGACTTAATAAATTGTATTCCTGAGTAGAAGGCTACTTAGCTTTAGATGTAGATTACAAACTCAGATTTTATGAACTTTCTTTCCTATCATAAAATCTCCCCTTATACATGGTCTAATTTGCTTAACACTCTGAATGATTAAAATATGCAGCTCTTTACGACAGATCCTTTTAAAATAAAGCAAAAGCAAAGGAAAGATAGACAACTCTACATAAAGAAAAACATCACATTCAGTATATGTACTAAGATGTTTTCTTCGTTTAGTCATGGGCTACCACATTAACCTTTGCTTTTGTGTCTCTTAAAAATGCCCAGGCACAATTTAGTTGTACATAGTTCTTTTTTTTAAAGCAAAAACTTCTATTTTATGATTGCTTAAGTAATAGCATTCTTATTTTTAAAAATTTAGAAAATGAAGAAAAGTATAAAGGTAAAAACATGAATCACCTGTAATTCTACAGTGCAGGGGTAGTTACTATTAACATCTTAATTTTTTTTTAATTTATTTTTTGAGAGAGAGCGCAAGCAGGGGAGGGGCAGAGAGAGAGGGAGAGAGAATCCCAAGCAGGCTCCATACTGTCACCACAGAGCCCGATGCAGGACTCAAACGTACGAACTGTGAGATCATGATCTGAGCCAAAACCAAGAGTCAGATGTTTAAGTGACAGCCACCCAGGCGCCCCACTATTAATATTTTAGAGTCTTTCTTTCTAATGTGTAGTGTGTGTGTGGATGTGCACATGCATGTTTATATCCTAATTGAGATCATACTGTACAACACGTAATTGTAAGACAAGTTAAAACTATAATTCTTTTTTTTTAAGCCCAGATTTTCATGTAGGAGAGTAAATTTACAAAGTATAAAATACTAGCTTTTATCTCATCATTAGTTTCTTAGCCTTTCAAAAATATCACACAGAGATCAAGGTTTTGCCACTTTGCTCAAAAAGATGTTTGACATTTATGTTAACTTACTACATTCCCTTTATGGGAATGGCTTTACTGGAGCTGGGATATCTCAGGCTATCGGGAGTACATGTTTGGCTGCGCCATCTCTCTGGTATAAAAAGTGACAGGAAGTGGTAGCCATGTGAGTGGGTGGTCTCAGTCTCACTCCTAATGATTTTGCTATCTCCTATTTAGCATGTAAGGCAGGCTAAAACGTGGCACGTAGCCATCCTCAGTAGCTGCCCCTTCCTGCCAGGCTGCTTTCTCAGTAATGCAGTCATATCGACAGCCTATCAAGGAGAGCTTTCTACTTTTGTCAATTGTCACTTACTACAATTTCAGGCGTATCCACCAAATTCAAATAGAAAAAAATTAATATATTTACATTACAATTACCATTTGAAAAAAGTTACTATGCCAAGTAGTGAAGAAATTAGATTTCTCAACATTCTCAAATGCCAGATTAAAGCAGGCAGTCAACACAATGATGTTTAAGCGTCAAATTGAGCACTTCATTCTCTGCCTTTTTTTTTTTTTCAGCATTATCTCAAAAGATTACATTCTGTTGAGATTATCAGTAGAAATTCCCTCAAGGTCTCAGTTTTTGTACCAGTCTTATAGTATGGGGTTCTTTTTACCAACCCACAATTAATTATGTAATGTTTCATGCTCTAAAAGTAGCTTTTAAGGAAGCCTTTATTCAGATATCAATGAAGATTAATCACAGAGTTAATAGGCAGTTTTTAAAAGTCAGATACCTTTACCCATGGCTCAAGTTTTTGTACAAGTTTTAAGCACATCTTTATCTACTGCAGAAATCCTTGAGTTACATTATTTTTCCAGTTCATGGCATGGCACCTTTGTAAACTTGCTTGTGAAGCAAATCAGGTTGACCTATTAAAACTACTTCTCCAAACTCTTCCAGCCCTCTTACAAAGAGCACATTGAGTTAAATCAGGGTTCTTATAGCTGGAGAATGTTTGTGCCTATGAAGAGCCCCTACCACTTTGCTGTAGAAACTGTGTAATCATCTTCCTTTCACAGGGCCAAGACCAGGGTGAAGCAAGCTGGGTCCTAGGTATAAATGTGAAGGAGGCACACACTTTCAGAGCCGCACTCCTTAAATTTTGTGCATTAGTTGTTTGCTTGCCTCACTCTGGCCCCAGCTCTGATCTTTCAAAAAAAAAAAAAATTCTTATTCCCAGTTTCCTCTGTGTCTGGGTTCCCCTCCTCCACCCGCCCCCGCACTCACAAATTTTTGAGGCAGTTTGCAAAATATATAGTATTATGTCACAGGTATGTGGAATTTGGACCTGAAGTCAGGGACTTGAAGTATTTTGGTTCTTTTCTGCTTGATGTTGTAGCCTAGAACATTTTGCTATTAATACCTTTCTGGTATTTAAGTGGAGAAGTAGAAAATTCCAGATTCATTCATCTTTTTGACAGATATGAATGGCTTTTTCAGGTGCATATTGTCATGTAGGCATGTATGTATGTGTGTACATATTTATATAAAATCATACCATGTCTCCACATTATTATATAGCTTTGTTTCTCCCATGCATCTTTGGCAAGGAGGGAGATTTTATGAAATTCCCCTTTGTCTTGAGTCCTCTGTAACAGAAGTTAAAGAGTTGTTTTGAAATAAAATTTTCATTACTCTCAATTACAGATTCAATCTTTACAAACACATCCATAGAAATGTGAGAGACATGCCCAGAGACAGCTGAAAATTGGTCCCCATGAAAATAGTTTAGAACTTAGTGTACAATTTTGAAAAATACAAAAAGAAGCAGATCATTTTTACTTACCACATTCAAGGTATAAAATAATTAACCTTGAACTGTAACCAAATGCTAAGCACAAACCTTTCTCGGGTTTAGATGACCTCCTCGTCAGGGAGTCACTGAAGCCCTTGACAAGTCTCCCTTGCAGTTAGCCTTTTATCCATTTCAGTTTTCTTGATTAGGTTATCTTGAATCATTAGGGGGTTTATTTATTTTAATAGACACTTATTGGATTCATGAAAAGAGAATTTGGTGACTAAGAAACAAGAGCTGAATATTATCTGGCTCATTTCACACTTCAGAAGAGTCTCAACCAGCTGAAGAGAAATCCTTTCACAGTTACAAAAGTTTGTTTGGGGACTTTATGTGCTTCCATTTAGAAAGCGACTGTCTGTGGTTAATAATATGAATTTTCTTTTGAGACACTCAGAAAACATTTCCTTTTGGTTACATATGCTGACATTTTCTGTATTGAGGATGTGGGTGAGTAAATGGCCTTTTACATTTCTGTGCAAGAAGCTTTGAGTCATTCTCCTAAAGAACTGTTCATTTGCTGACTTATTCATTCATTGGAGTTCCTAGAGGGGCAAAGGCGGGGTGTGGGGGGGGTGTGGTGGCAGTGGGGGGGGTTCTTACTATTTCTAGGCTGAATTCACTTATCAGCTCTGTGTTAGGCCCCTAGGGCACATTACAACATAATGACTGTGACAAGGCCCTGTCTTCAAGGCAAATACAACCTTACTTACTTACTTACTTACTCACTTACTTACTTACTCACTTTCTCTCTTTGTAGATCAGACTAGGCTGTAAACTTGTGTTTGTTGCTAAGCAAATGCTGGTTTGTATTTATTCTTAAATATTGTAAAAACTAGGAAAATTGTCATCAACACTTAAACTTTTTAAAACTTAGACTTTTTAAAGGAAAAAACATGGGGCCTGGGAGAAGTTGGAGTCATTACCAGTGTCCTGGGGTAGGAAAATCACTCAGTACACAGTGACATTTCAGTACCACGGACAGAAACACTGCTCTTCCCTTTTGTTTCCCCTCCCCCATCACTTCAAGGGAAGGTTTGGAGCTTATGGGATTAAAACCCATATCTACTGGGGTCCACACTCAAACAATGGTCATATTATTGTCTTGGGAAAGACCTCCCTGGTTATTTGGACATTCTCAGCCTTTGGTATGCAGTTTGCAGAATGTCACTCTGTTGCTGTCTACCTGAAAATTTTAAAACTTTAAAATGTTCTATAAGTAAAATAGATACTGCCCTTCCTGGTTCGTTTTTTAATCCAAGAAAGCTGTAAAAAAATCCTCATGTGAATAACAACAATAACAACACACACGGAGAGAAAGGAAAATGGTTAGAATAACGAGAACAGATTTTTTAGAATTATTGATACAGTGTAGTATTTATGATATATGTCATTTTTTTTGTGAGAATGAAAACTCCTATTGGGTGAAACATATGAATTATGTACTTTACCATTACCAGGTCATTGTGAGTCCTGATTTTACTGTTGGGGGGGAAAAAAATCTAGGCTAGGATAAGTGATGTTGACTGTATTTATCATAGTTTTTTTCTCTAAGGACTTCTTGTTAGACACGAATGAGGGAGGAAGGAAGGGAAAGAAAAGGGGCACCTGGATGGCTCAGTTGATTGAGAGTCTGACCCTTGGTTTCAGCTCAGGTCATGATCTCAGGGTTTGTGGGTTTGAGTCCCATGGAGGGCTCTGCCCTGATAGTGTGGAGCCTGCTTGGGATTCTCTTTTTCTCCCTATGTCTCTCTCTGTCCCTTTCCCACTCACACTCACTCTCTCTCTCTGAAAATAAATAAACTTTAAAGAAAAAAGAAAGAAAAGTTAATTATTTGTCATATCATTTAGAAGCTTTCTATAGCTCCCATGGCCCATACAATTAAGATGAAATTTCTTTGCATGTTATTCTTTATAATCTGACCCCACCTCTGTTTCTAGACTGCAAAGTTGCTTCTGATTCCTGGGGTGTGATAATTTTCTAAATCCATGCATTTGCTGGTAATGTTGTCTCTTCTGATTACTTCCTCTCCCCACCTAGTGAAATCCATCTTTATCTTTCAAGATCCACCTTTCATGTCATATTCTCTATGATGATATTTTTCCTGAGCTTCATAGTCCAAATACTCACTTCCTTGCTGGTGATCTCAATTCACCTTTTTAATAAAAGTAATCAAGACAAATGATGTATGTAACATACCAGCACATTGTATGGCACGTAGTAGATGGGTGCTTGCTATAAGATTACAAACTGAATTAATATTCTGAGAGACCTGTCATTATTTGCATTTATATATTATATATAACACATTAATATATAATGTAAATTGGATCATCCCATTTTTATTGTATTCATGCATTAGAGATGGGAGAACAATCTTCAGAACATTGACAGGGTAACTTCAGAGAAATAGTGCCCCTCTTCAACGAAACCTCTTTGAATTTGAGGCTGTAAAACATGCCAGTAGGCTAATTTCTATGCACTCAGCTAATTTCAGTACATCTAATAAACATTTATAAAGTGTCTTTTTTGTGTAAGGATCACACTGCTCTGAAAATGCTAAAATGAGCCAGAAACCAACTTTTTCCCTCCGCCCCCATCAAGAAGCTGACAATTCTTTTTTTTTCTTTTTCTAATTTTTTAACATTTATTTATTTAAAAAAATTTTTTTAACATTTATTTATTTTTGAGACAGAGAGAGACAGAGCATGAATGGGGGAGGGTCAGAGAGAGAGGGCGACACAGATTCTGAAGCAGGCCCCGGGCTCTGAGCTGTCAGCACAGAGCCCAACGCGGGGCTCGAACTCACAGACTGTGAGATCATGACCCGAGCTGAAGTCGGACGCTCAACCGACTGAGCCACCCAGGCGCCCCCAACATTTATTTATTTTTGAGAGACAGAGAAAGACAGAGCATGAGAAGGGGGCAGGGCAGAGAGAGAGGGAGAAAAAATCTGAAGCAGGCTCCAGGTTCTGAGCTGGCAGCACAGGGCCCAACACATGGCTTGTACTCATGAACCGTGAGATCATGACCTGAGCTGAAGTCAGACACTTAACCGACTGAGCACCCAAGCACCCCAAGATGCTGACCGTTATCATCATCATCATCATCATCATCATCATCAAATTGTAGAAGAGTATAAGCAACATGCTTTGGGGTCATACAGGAATGACCAAACAGTTCTCACAGATCAGGTGAGGCCTTGTCAGCTGAGCCTTGGCATGTACCTTCTCATGGGGGACAGAAGGTTGAATATGAGACATTCCAGCCAAGGGAGTAACAAGAGCAGTATTAGCTGTGCTCAAAACACTTATGATTCACTTAGCCTTCCTTCTACCATACTAAAAATGCTAAAGCAACTACAGCCAGCCATTGGTTGAAACCAAAGAGAAATTACAGATGGGTAGGTATATACCCCACAGCCTGGAGGTGGGAATACCAAGTATCTTCAGAGTCTGGGAGTAATTCACCATGGCTGGAGCACAAAGTCAATAGAGAAATTGATAGGAGATGAGACCATGAAGGAAGAACGGGAGCAAATGACGGTTCTTATTGTTGCCTTTTTAAATGCTTTTTGAATTGGGAAATAGGGATGTCTCATTTAAGTAGATCTTTAATTAAAACCGTCCATTCACTAAAAGATAAACTATGGGATTATTCATCTTTTAAAAAGAAACAATGGCACATTCCTTCAAGTAGTAAAGATTCCTAATACATTTACAACATGATTTGCTTTGTAAATTTAGATTGGCAGGCAACTTTTCCGGAACATATGGATTGTAAACAAACTATATCTTGAATGGTATGAGTGTCTCCTCACCTGCATAGTTGGAAAGGGTGGTCAGAGCTGTGTTTTTGACTGAAGGAAACATTTGTTTAAGAGGCTGATTAGATGGCTAAAATGAGATGTTATAGATACTTATGCATTGAATGCTTGGAAACTCTTTAACCATTGATTACAAGGATGCAGACTTTAAACTTCTATTCCTTCTCTGGATTCAGAGTTTGAAGGTAAAAGAGTTTTAATCATAAATTCCTTGTTATCATTACACTTAGACTCCATGGATATTTTTCTACATAAGTTTTTCTTGACATTTTTTGTTTTTAACAAATTTTTTAGAGTCACAGAAATGTTGTAAAATAGTGCAGTTTCCATATAACCCTCACTTCCTCTGTTGTTAGCATCTTACATCACCACAGTGCAGTTATCAAAACCAGGAAATTAACATTGTTTTAATACCATTAACTAACCTAAAAAGTTTATTCTAATTTCAGTAGTTTTCCCACTAATATCCATTTTCTGTGCCAGGATCCCATCCAGGAATCACACTGCATTTGGTTTTTATTTCTCTTGAGTTTTCTGTAGTCTGTGGCCATTTCTCGGTATTTCCTTTTTCTTTTCTTTTTTTTTTTAGTTTATTTTTATTTATTTTGAAGGAGAGAGATACAGCATGAGTAAGGTGGGGGGCAGAGAGAGAGGGAGACAGAATCCCAGTCTCCTCGATGTCAGCTCAGAACCTGATGCAGGGCTCAAACTCACGAACCTGTGAGATCATGACCTGAGCCAAAACCAAGAGGTGGATGCTTAACCGACTGAGCCACCCAGGCGCTCCTCTTTTCGTTCCTTCTTTCTTTTTTTTAATGACAGTGCCACTTTTTTTTTTTTTTAATTTTTTTTTTTCAACTTTTATTTACTTTTTGGGACAGAGAGAGAGAGAGAGAGCATGAACGGGGGAGGGGCAGAGAGAGAGGGAGACACAGAATCGGAAGCAGGCTCCAGGCTCTGAGCCATCAGCCCAGAGCCTGACGCGGGGCTCGAACTCCCGGACCGCGAGATCGTGACCTGGCTGAAGTCGGACGCTTAACCGACTGCGCCACCCAGGCGCCCCGACAGTGCCACTTTTGAAGAATACTGATATGTTATTTTGTTGAACATCTCTCAATTTGGGTTTGTCATGATTCAACTGGAGTTATGCATTTTTGGCAAGACTTCTGCAGATACTGTGTTGTGTCCTTTGGAGTGCGTCATACCACAGGGTTCATGATGTCCATATGTTATCACTGGTGATGTTGCCCTTAATCACCCGCTTAAGGTGGTTTCTTTGTACTTTAACCCTGATGGCTAATTATTATCTGCTATTTCTGACAAATAACAAGGTAACAGACCATGGAATGTGGAGCTGGAAAGGGAACTTAGAGACCATCTTTTGTAAACCCCTCCTTTTGCGGTTATATTCCAGAAGCTGTAAGAGGGTAACCATTGCCCAACGGTAACCCAATCATTTAATGTCAGACCAGGAACTTAGCAGTTAGTCTCAGGGCTCAAAGTTGAAAATTCTCTGAGCTTCCTGGCTGTAACTCTCTTTTTAGCCTCAGTTTTACCATACTAGAAAGGCTAACCTGACTATATGAATATGTAACTAACCTTTGGTCAGAATTTACAGCCAGACTAAAAGAGAAATTACAGATAGGTATATACCTGCAGTTCATGGTGCCTGCTCCCAGTGCTGACCAGGACTGGAAATCAGATAAACTTCTGTATCAGCATTTCTGAAATGAAAATAAATCTCCTGGAATTCTCCACACAACACGGCAGGGAATAACAACAAAAAACCTACTTGAGATTTTTAACAGAAAAAGGAGATTTGTTTATTAATAATTCATGAGTTCCCATTGAACATGCACGACAGAAACAGTGCTATTCAATAGAGAATACTGTCATCTGTCACTGTTTTATTTGACATTTACACTTTTTTTTTTCCTGATACTGCAAAACTTTCTTGGACGGCATGCAAAAATTATATAAATGAAAAAAAAAAATCCCAATGTGGGGACTCTTTATCTCTTCTGTGGTGGGTTCACTCACAGTTTCATACATGTGTGTTCATGCAGCAACATGGCACTTTCTCACACATTCATTAGCCACTAAACAAGCTAATAAGAGACCCCCATTGAGAAAACAGAGATAGGCATCCCGAACGGGTCGGTGGAAGGATCAAGTAAATAAAAAGATGGAGGGTGAGATGGGAAATGGGGAGGGAGAATAGATTTTTGGAAGGTAAGGCTACAAATACGTGGAATGAGTGGTGAGCCAGAGCAAAAGGAAAGTAAATTATGGCTGCTGTGAAGAAAACTGACACACATAGATGGCCATTTCAAATGCAAAATAAATATTTATAAATGGCATTACAGGAGCCCCACTAGTAGGGGATATCGGCGTTCAGTGGAACAGCAAGTCAGAGTTAGGAGCACCTTGCAGTTTTGTGCTACTGTAAGGCTCTCGACAGTCTTTCTGCTCTGTAGGTTAGTTATTATTTATAAAAATCACAGAACCAGCTGATACATTCATAAGCTAATTATTGAAGCAGCTGGGTACACATGGTGCAATATGTCCAAGGCTGTGAAGTATCACAGATTTCTTGGGGCCTGCTGTGGTGGGGGTGCACTGTGGAAGGCTCCATCCCTTAATCTGATCAGCCAAGCAAACACTTTGTGGGGAAACTAGATTAATAACCCTCTAAATACCATGAATGTGCTTCATCTTCAAAACCGGGTTCCCTTAAACATGCTATTAGCTCAGCTCCATCAGGGATTTGAGGAAGTTCTCTGGTTCCCTAAGAACAGGGTCTTGTTGGCTACCTCCCTGTGCCAGAAATTAATTTGGTTTGCTTATGCCTGCACACATGATCACACTTGTGTCTAATCTGCTCCCTAATAGCTTCAAGGTCAGGACCTTGCATGTCAGTGGGCAAATTGAGCACCACACTTCTTAAAGACTGATGGCAGACAGCACACAGTCCATAACGAGGCCTGTAGTTTGTTCTAAGTGATTGTAATGAGTGCAGATTATAACAGCGCATATAAATCAAATGCAGCAATGAATGTTGTGTGAGACATTCCGAGTATCATAAGTGGAGATACCACTCAGCTGTCACCTGTCTCCTTTCAAGCTGCAGCTTCCCACAATGCAATTCACTCCTCAGGCGGAACAGCAGGTGCTGTGTCCTCCTTAAGGTCTGGGTATCTCAGAACTTCATCTTTTAACAGATGTAGGTTTTTGTTTTTATTTTCTGTTAAATGATTGGTCTCTATGCTATAGCCTCCCCTGGGAGATGTTAAACATACCTGTTTGAAACATTTGAAAGAGTTCGGTTGGAGACTCAGATCTGTATAGAGATAGAGAAATAGGAGCTCAGTTTTCCACAGATGGTTTATTTTCCATTTCAAGAATTCTTTCCTTTGTACAAAGAAACCCTTGAGGAAACACTTTGGGACTAGGAGATTTTTTTAAAAATATAGTTTATTTCCTGATAGGGATAAAAAATTTAATTGTCTTCAGTTTTCATACACGTTGCACCTTGAAAATCAGCATTTACCTGTCTCTCAATTGACTTGAAAGAAATCTATGGAAATACTTGGAAAAACATTTCCAAGCAAATGATTCGATATCTTGTTTTCATTCTTCCTAACCCTCTAACTCTCCCCAGCTCCCAGTTTATTGCAAGAAAAGATCAGGTCTGCGCAAATGTGGCCTCTCACTTGTAAAAACAAGGCAGTGTTGTGTTACAGATTAGTTTATAAATCCCCAGTGGCTTCACAGTTCAGTGCCTACAGCTGCTGCAGATGGGCCTGGGTTTTTGTCTCTTCGCGGTGCTGCAGCCGGCAGTTGAAGGAGAAAATGGAATGATCAGGTTATTAACATGGAGGCCGCGAGGAAGAGGCTGCACAATGAGAACAGCTGGTGTTGCTGTCTTGGCTGATGCAGCGGAGATAATCAAATCTTGCCTTTTTTTGGGTAAAGGCAGAAGACACAGTGGAGAGTTAGACAAACAACAGCTTACGATATTATATGGGGTTTTTATAATGCATGTCAGGAACTTTCATTGGCTTACAAGTTATGATATAGAATTTGTTGGGATTCGGGATTTAATTTTTACAAAGTCATTTGTGTTTCTTTATGCACCTTTTCAGAAAAATTCTTACTCTTTTGCAAGAGGCGTGATGTGGGACAATTCTTGTTTTTAAAATTAGCGATGTAGCTTGGAAATGATGGGTTAGAAAGCTACTGGGTAAAATATTTTGACATGAGTCAGTGAGCGATGTTGACAGCATCCTCTGTATTATTTTCATATAATCCATCATTATTTGCATTACATTTTCTTTCTCGTGCAGTTTCAAGCGAGAGAACATCCGGATGCCAGAATTGGGAGCACATTTGCAGGTGTGACCCGACCAACTGCCTACCTTCCTGCAGGTGTGGCTGTGGCGGGACGGTGATGGTTAAGTGGGCCTAGGGCCCAAGGCATTCAGAGACTGAAAATACATATAACTTTTTCATTCTCGCTAAGGTTGTTGTTTTTATTTTGTGGAGTTATTGATAATTCTAAGACTATTTCCTTCCTAGAGAATTCGGTGCTATTTACACTTAAATGTTTCTCCTTCTTTAGAATTCACTATGTTGTCAATACATATTTGTTCATTTTCACATTTTTCTTAGAATGGAAAGTATCCAATTGGGCAGTCTTTAAAAATTGTAGCTGATCAACATGAAATGATTTTTTTTTTTTTTGAGAATCAGATAACTGTAATCTTGCTTGAGTATCTTTTACAAAAAGGAACTGTAAATTAGTTGAAAATATATTCAGTAGGAAGGGTGATAAGATCATTAACAAGAATGAAGATTTTGGGGCATTGGTGTAACCACCTGTGTGGTCATTGGTTGCTTCTTCAGAGTTGTCAGACTGTGACCTCAGTCAGGCTATCCTCTGCTGCTCTGCACCCTACACATTAACTCAAGTGACCTTCTCTCCCTCTAGGGCTGGCTGTGTGAACTGCTCCGCTGGAAGGAGAACCCCAGCCCAGAGAACCGCACACTCTGGGAGAACCTGTGTACCATCCGTCGCTTCCTGAACCTTCCCCAGCATGAGAGGGATGTGATCTATGAGGAAGAATCAAGGCATCACCACAGCGAGCGCATGCAGCACGTGGTCCAGCTTCCCCCTGAGCCAGTACAGGTCAGCACCCCATTCTTCCCCCAACCTGAGCGAGGCTGTTGATGTCAGCAAGTGTCAAGGGTCAAGGGACACACCATGCCACCTCCCATTGGAAGGTGTCTCCTGCCATGTCCCTGAAGATGGGGCACCCTGTTCTCACAGTGGGCACAGCGTGCATGTGTGTGCATGTACACACGTGCACATGCTCACGTGGGGAAAAATGGGTGAGGAGTCGAATCCAGAGGCAGCTGCTTTCCTGGGTGTGTTTTATTTGTGGGATTGTGAAGCCAAAGCACATGTGGCAAATTCAGTCTCCCAATCAGGAAACAGAGTTCATAGTTTCTATCAGCTTGTTTATTTTTTTAAAGAAAAAAAATCTGAAGTAGCTAATAAATTAATCTGAAATCCCTCAAGGGATGGTTGATTAGGCTGAGGAAAACAAATATATCCACCTGAGCTAGAAAATACCAGTGAACTCAACTGAACCTTTGAGAAATTATGATAGGTTCTTAGTATTTTATGATGAGTCTTTGCTGTTTTTGGTTTCCTCTCTGTTAGCAATCTGTGTTCATTTGGGTTGCATGTTTTGTTTGGTTAGTATTTACTCTCTTTGAGAGAAATAATATTTCTTTCTGAAAGCAGTTGAGTTTAGCCACTGAGTCTTGCTGCAGTCTAGAATCAGTAACTTTTAGGAAGAAATATTAACTAGGTTAATATCCCAAGGTCTGACCCCTTTGAGTTTGGCCACAAATTTTTGTAGGTTTTGAGATTTGTCCTATTGTCCACTATCACAGTCTCAAACACCACCAAAGAGGACCCTGCAGGGTTTCTGTCTGAACCTCCTTTTGTGTAGCAAGAAGAAAGCAGGAATGCATGCCTGTGTGTGTGGAATGGAAGAGAAAATGAGGAGAATGAAGGAAGCATGGAGTGTGTTTCTTGATCAAGATATCAAAGGAGAGGTGGTCAAGGACTTGGCAAAATGCTCTACCCTGAATTTCACCTCAATTCAATCTCACATGCCTGGAGGAGAAGCCAGAAGTCAACGGGTCCATTATATCACTTATCATCCCAATACTGACATCTCAGTCAGTGCTTTCATGCTGTCATTGGTCATTTTCCAAAGTCACAGAGTGAATTGCCCAAATGATTAGACTCATGAATTCGTACTAGAAGCACCTGGAAGCAGCCTCTTAACATGGTCACAGTGAACTCAGAGCAGGTGGGTGATAAGAATACACAGCTAAGTGGTGAAGCCCGCTGTCCTGGTGTTAGACTTGGGCTGGGGGCAACTCATTCCCTGGAGGTGAGCCCCAGGGCTTACCCTTCAGGACCCACCTTCCCCTTTCCCTGTCCTGTCCTTTCCTGGCAGAAGCCTTGTCCAAGCACCAGGGTACCTTCCTATAGATAATTAGACAAATATTCTAAGTCACACAAAGCAGTGGTTTTTAGATTTTGAGATTTAGTAGAAATTAAAATTAAAGAGGAAGCCAATAAAAGTTCACCAACCTTGTCTTTTGAAAAATACATTCACTTGAAAAATTCAAGGGAAGCTCCAATTTATTATCCATATCATTTTATAAAGTAAACTTTTTAATGTCAACAAATTAATGAAAAGGGTAGCCTCAGAACAAAAAAAAATCTTACAAACTATATAAATTCAGTCATATGAAAAACTTCCTGTCACCCTTGTTTTTCTTGTTTTGATGTGAACTAGTCAAAACTTCTGTGTTGAAGCAACACAGGCCAAGGACTAGCTTCAGGGAACTACCAACTTTGGACTTTTCATTCAGGGTCCGTTCAGTCTAGGTGAAGTAGAAACAGAACAGAAGTGAAAAACTGATTGATCGTAGACACTTATTGCATTCAGTTTTTATCATAAGATAACGGAAATTTAGAGAAATTTGAGATAAAAATTCTAAAACCATTATAATTAAGGATCTCCCTTCATTTGGGTGATGATTCCTATACACTTCTTTCTCCATTCTTTGTTCAGAAGTTCTCATCTCTATGAGGTCCCTATGCTTAGGTAGCTAAAAGGATATTCAGTATAATATTCTAACTGACCAATTTGAGTAAAGTAAATCTTAGAAGCAGACCACCAATTGATTTATGAGTTTTATTATCTTTTATGTTAGTATGTCAAAACTAGAGTGTGCTAACAATATTTAATGACTAGGAAAGAGTCAGCTTGTAATTTTCCTATAATAGCACTTCGCGGCTATTAACATTAAGTTCTGATATCACTAAGAGAATTCACTTTTTTTATAAAAGGCTATTCCTATCATTCAGATCTTAGCTAAAGAGTTTACAAATAAGGTAATTTTCTCTGCATTGACTTTGTCTTGGCCATTGATCTTGATCCCATAACTACTATAAAACTCTCCAATACATTACTGTTTTGGTTTTGTTTTTTTTGTGTTCTTTTTTTGACATCGTTCTAGTCTCTCAGTGACACTGCTTTGAAATCCTGCATTTGTTTGTCAGCAAAATACAAAACTTTGGATTAATTTTATATTACAGTCATGGTATAAAAAAATGAAGAAAAATAAATGGAACTAACTGGCAGAACTCCCGAGATTGGAGAATACAGTTGGCACAGCTGCTGTGACTTAGGAGGGACTGTATTTTAAAAGATTTCAAACTACTAAAAAATGTTTATATTTATGAAAAAGCTAAGCCATTGGGCCTAGGGCTATGATTCATTTGTGCCTTTATATCAACTAAAATTTTAGGGAAATATAATTACTTACATGTTTGGGGAATTTTAAAATGCATACATAGGGTAATGTTAGTTTGGTGATGTTACACTTTGTCTAGGCAGAAAATGCACCATCACTAAATTGTTAAGTATAGGTGAAATCAGTGATTATGAAGAGCTCCTGATATACTAAAATCATGCAGAAGTCTACTCCACTTGTGGTTATAGAAGGGTGCCATTTAAATTTCTTTATGAGTAGTTAGGGTATACTATTCCTTGATTTTTCTTAAATGGTAAAGATGTGACCAATTGTGCATAATTACCCACCAGATTAGTCTGTTGAATTAGTGCCTTATTGATGTACTAGATAAAGGAAGGAGCTTCATATCAGCATTCAGTGCTTTCTGTGATGTGAGAAGTACCTTAGAATCTGAGCCTCTTTGCTCAAGGAAGTGAGGACATTTTTCTTGTCATTTGTTTGCAAATAGTTTACATATTGATAGTCCTATATTGCCTGCAGTTGTGTTTCTTTGTTTTAAGCCACAAAAGGTTTTAAAATTTTAAGCCTACACTTCCACATCAGGAGATTTGACATAAAATACAGCTTTTGTGTAACAATGCAGAAAATTCAGATCTGACCCACTAGGCCACTTGGCTGGAGCTGATACTCTGTACGCAAGACACACAGTCACTCTCCTGCTGCAAGATCCCCCTTGCTCACACTGTGTATGTGCACACACATCCTGTCCACTTGATTCATTTAGACCTTGCTCCTATCATGTCTGCCCTGGTAAGGCCACCTTGCCTCTGTGACTCCAGCTCTACACCCAAAGGTGCCAAACCAAAGCTGCACATGCCTTTGCCCATGGTTCTGATTTCTTCCATGGTAGCCATTATATGCCATTTATTTTTATAATTCTAATACCTAACAGAATCCTTTGCATGTTTACCAAGAGATGTGTGTTTGATGGAATTTTCCTTCAGAGATGAAGCTAGGTTATAGCTGAGATCAAGTTAGGCTTGGGGCCATTTAGGGGTGCTGTCAGCCCTAAGGCACTGTGGTCCTAGAGGAGTGAGGTTAGGAATCTATACCTCTCCAGGTGAGGTTCAGCTTTGATGTCATATTGGATTACCTGTTTTCTTCATATTCTTTCCAGTATTCTAAGCCTCTTCAGAAACTCATTTAAATCTTTGCTGTGTAGGGGCACCTGGCTGGCTCAGTCTGTGGAGTATGTGACTCTTGATCTCAGGGTCGTGAGTTCGAGTCCCACACTGGGACTACTAGAGATTACTTAAAAAAAAAAAAAAAGTCCCTGCTGTGTAAAAGGTGACTTTTCAAGCCCTGAACACATGTTGTAAACGAGATCTGTCCACCTTTATCATGACCCTCAGGAGGGGTAATGTTGCCTTAGGGAGTGAAAATGGATTCTTGGGGAGCATAGACATCTTCACTTTACAATAGTTTGTGGCCCTCCCAAGGGACACAGTAAATAAAGAGATATTCAGCATATCCCTGAATATTCCATGAAGCAGGGGAGATGATTGGGGGGTTGGGGGAGTGCCTAAGAAGTTTCCTTCAGTGGTTAATAATGAAAAAAAAAAAAAGGTTGTGAAATACTGATATACATAATGTTTTCGGTCCTTGTATAGATATGGTGAGAAGACCAACATAGGTGAGATGGCATGGGAAAGTAAAACATTCCATGAAAAAGATGAAATAAATTCCACTTTTTCATTCCAAAAGGTCAGAGACAAAATTATTTCTTATGGTTATAGTGATTTTCCCCCTAGTGGTTATTATGACCTGAGGCCCTATAGTGAATGGATATCCTCAACTTAGAATCAAAAACTAGTTAGGTCAGGGTATTCTTTATTACCAACTCCATTTTATAGTTGGAAAGACTAGAGCGGAGACATTGAACCTTGCTCGCCAGCTGAATGAAAACACAGGCATTTTTGGCATCCAGTGTTTCCTCTGACCACACTCCCCCTTTAATGCAGAAAGAAGAAAGGACATTGCTTATGCTATGACTAGGTCACTGAGTGGGGTTGATTGGGGAACATTTGCCAAATTGTTCATGTCTGTGTAGTTTGTGCTTTATTGCTTTATTATATTTCCACCACAGTGTTTCCATGGCTTATTTTGTAAGTTCAGGAATTCTGAGCTTGCTGCTGTGTGGTTTCCTGACAAGGAATTGTTTTAAAATTCCATGCAACACACTGAGTAAGAATGTGAGACCTGGTGGGTGACAGCTGACACCAGTATTGTACCTCTGCTTGTCTGGATTGCCGCCCACTCAAGAGAATTCTCAGCATTTTCGAAGCCAACAATCCCTTGTCATTGGTATTAACCAGTGGTTCTCAACCAGCGGTGAATTTGCCCTTCATGGGATATTCGGCAGCATCTGGAGACATTTTCGGTTATTATAACTTGGAGATGCTACTGGTATCTACTGGGTGGGGGCCAGGAATGCTGCCGTCTACCCTGCGATGCACAGAACAGCCCCCTAAAACAAAGACCTATCTGTGAACAGTGTCAGTAGTGCTGGGGTGGGGACACTCTGGAATAGATAGACCACTCATTGCCTAACACCGTAATATAAAGCAAACAGGCAAAACTATAAGTACCTATGAGGATGATTCTGTGTTTCCTGTATTAAATCCAGGAATAATAATAACAATGAGGATGGTGATGGTGTCGGTGATGGTTCTGATTCTTCCTTGGCAGCAGTTAGCCTTTTTGGGTGTGAGGCTCTCAAAATGTGAGATTTGTATATGTCTTCTTTTAACCTTATGGAAAACCAAAGAGGAGGGTGGTTTTTGTCTACTCTCACATGTAAAAAACTGGAGCATAGAGAAGTTAAGTAACGTGCTCAAAGTGAGACCTTAATTCCACACTTGTCTGACTTGTATCTGTGCGCTGGAAGGAACTGCCAACACTCAGCAACCAGCATCCCCTGAACACATATTGTTAGGTGTCTGGTATTAGGCAAAGCCGTTTATGTATACCATTTAATTTCTAAGCATTCTACTGAATAGATTTAGTTTTGTGAGCTTTCTTCTTTACGGGAAACTTAACACAGTGAAACCTATAACTTACTAGTGTGATGTCACAGAACTGATGTGACTGAAATTTGCAGTTTTCATCAGCTGTTTTGAGATAGCTTTATTTAGAACATGACTCTCAATGCTAATGTGTAAGTGTACTTGAAATCTATCTTTAAGCTGTGTGAATTCAATCATGCCTTTCTACTCCGTCTGTATGGGCCATATCTTGCTTTCTGAATTTGCTTCCAAAAGAACAACTTGTACAAAATAAGTAGGCTAATTAATTAACCAGTTAAGGATGTTTGCAAGTTCTCTAGCCAGGTTGCTAGAATTTCTCCCCTCTTGGGTTCCTTACAAGCTGCTATTCAAGGGGTGCTAAGGGCGGCCCAGAGTTCTGAAACCCTACTGTAGGCCTGAGGACAGATGAACATGAACACTCCACCATTTTTAATGACATATTGCAGCAGTTGGTTCTAAGTAGGTCCTCCCTTGGGAGAACTTTTGGAGTTTCTTAACATCCATGAGGAGCCACACTAACTTTTCTCATATTAACATTATGTCATCCTGCATGTATGTATTCAACTTGAAGAGCATTTTTTAGAAGTTTTTATTCATTTATTTTGAGAGACAAGGAGAGAGAGAAAGCACAAGCAGGAGAGGAGCAGAGAGAAAGGGAGAAAGAAAATCCCAAGCAGGTCCCACACTGTCAGCACAGAGCCTGATGTGGGACTTGAACCCATGAACCATGAGATCATGACCTGAGCTGAAATCAAGAGTCAGATGCTTAATCAGCTGAGCCACCCAGGCGTCCCTCAACTTGAAGAGCATTCTAGCTTTTTACCATGTTCAAAGTTTTCAATTTGCCATTCAGGAATATAAAGAGATTTGGAGGTCATTTGCAACCAATTTTTTTATTCTAGATAAAAGGACATTTCCATCTTGAGACCATTTCTTTCAAAATATAGTGGAAAGGTTTCTTTCAGCAATGATGTCAGAAAGTTGAAGAAGCTCATTAGAGTTGGTAGCTAAGCGAGTAGATTAGACATTACCTATGGCTTTGTTCTTTTCTAGAGGTTTAAGTAAGTTCGTTGCCTGCTTTTTAAAAGTTTCTTAAAGTTTTGGTTTTGTGTGGGGTGTGTGTGTGTGTGTGTGTGTGTGTGTGTGTTGCAAGACAGAAATTCTGGCTTAATTTTTGGAGATATATTAAGGGAAATTGACAGTGATAGAACTTCCTGAAAATTCAGATGTATGGGCTATGAATGTAGTTAGGTTTCTGTACACCTGGAACTGGGAATTCAGCACTCATGGAAATTCATGGGCTCATCCTCTCCTTTGCTATCCTTTATATAACACACCTCTTCCCCATGTCAGATTCCTTCTGTTGTCAAGCTTTTCTTTCCCATCGTTATCTGATTTATCACTTATATTTTTATCTATTTTATAACTTCTATTTGCTACTCACAGTTTCTCTGAATTATCATTCTGCCTCCTCAGAACTTGACCTGCCCATCCATGACCTCTGCTCTACCTCCTGAGTTTTTTCTATTTATCAAATCCAGCTTTTTTTTTTTTTTTTGCCCACTCTATATTTACTACCACTTTAAAATTTCATAACAAGAGAAATTGACTGGTCCACCTTACCCTCATGAAGGCAAACTGTCTTGACATTTCATTTCCAAATAGTAATACAAGTGCTTAATTTAGAAGGCACTGCGTTTTCCAGGAGGAACTCTGCTTGGGAAAATATTAGAATAAAGTCAAAAGAATGGGAAGTAGAAAGCTAACTGGCTATATACCATTTGTACATGACCTGTGAATGGGTTGCCCTTGGGCCAGAAAGTTAGAGCCTTTTAGTAGATCACGGCTCCTATGACCCTGCATTTATCAGAGTAGATGGTTGCAGTAATGATTAACAAGTCTCATATGAAATTCTGATATCAAGGGAGATTTATATGACTTTTTAAATGTGAAATGCTATAGACATATAAGCAGTAGGAAACAAATGCCTAAGATTTATTTTAAGTTCTGTGTATACCAAAGTATTATGCCTTTTTATTTTATTGCAGTTTGTCTTACATTTATCATGTGCTTCCTTCCATGCGTTCAGGCACTGTGCTATAGATACTCATAGAAATTAAACGTAGAATTTTATAGTAATCTGGATCTTCCTGTTTATGTCTTTAAAGTGGGTTCAACAATTTACTAGGCTTATGATTTTAATAATTGGAGTTAGCTTACTGCTTCTCATTCTTTGTGGGGTTGTTCTAGTGTTTTTGCCAAGCAGAGCTCTCCCTATGAGTGGCTGAACCTTAATAACACACCGCCTTCCAAATTAAATGTCCAGAGTTAGCTACTGGTTTGAAGTGAATTGTCAAACAGCTGGGTTCCCCTTCTTCCAGTCTTTTCCTGCCCTGTGGGGACATAGAGAACCTTGGTCTCTGTAGTAGCTTGCTCTTCTATGATTGCTATGTTTCTTTAAATACTAGCCTAATTTTGATATTTTGCATTTTTCAGAGGCAGCACAGTCCCTTCAGCTCATGCTGTTGGTTATTGATACAGCCCTTATTTTTTAGATGCTGAAACTGAAGAGAAGGCACTTTGCCTAACACTGCTCGATAGGTAAAGGGAAGAAAAAGGATCGCCCGTGTCATTTCCATTGGTACAATAGCTCCTTGTTGATACAAGTGTCTGCAGTGCTCACACTCAGAAACCACTAAAAGCACTAATGTAAATGATCTCTGTGTCTGTTTTTTTCAAGTTTTGGGACAGCAGGATTCTCTTTGTACACATTGTCATAGTCTTTTTCTTCTGCTGATATTAAATGCAATGAGGTATAATATAAAACCTTTAGCACCTTGGCCAATAATTGATGTTCTTATAGGAAAATAAGACTAAAGATAATACTTTTGAACATAAAGCTTAGTTGTCTTTTTAAAAATATTGCTATGGCATTTGTTAGGAGATATTCTTGCTATTCTACTAGCCAACTCATTGTGACTATTTTTTCCTCCCTCCTTTCTTCCCTCCTACCCTCCTTCTTTTCTTTTCAATAATCTGAAACACTTTTTTTCTTTCTTTCTTTTTTTTTTTAATCTGAAAGAACACGGGGCAGTGGCTAATTTTGTGAAGGGACAGACTGGTTAAATATGAGCAATGTGGAGCAGACTGAGAAAGAAGGAGACAAAATAAATAGCCTAAGGTAGTGTATTGGAACACATCTCCCTTCTCCTCCACCTGCAAAAAACAATAAACTTAAGCTAACATTAAGGCACTTGTAGATATTGATATATCATTGTTCTAATCAAGGGCCTCATTACACTTGATCTGTGAGAAGGAAAATACATTCCTTTATACTTCCGTAGATAACTAGCTACGTCTGGCTTTTGGTAAAGATGATTAAAATTGTTTGATAAAACTGTTTTCAGGCCTCAAGTTATAGATATGATTGAAAAGTCTGGCTATTTTTATTCTCACATTTTTACTTATTTATTTAACAAGTATTTGTATAGCTCCTTCAGCATGCTATATATTAATGCTATATACTAATGCTAGGTATTAATTCTAGGCACCACGTGTACAACAGTGAATAAAACATATAAAATTTCACACAATATTGAGCAGTTTTCTCCTTCACTCAGAGTTGCATTTTTTTAAACAGATTTCATTTTCCCTCTGGCTACCTTAACTTAATTTAGAATTAAGACTATGATTTAATGGGATCCATAGGTTCTGTTTCTTTCTCTGGTGTTGACTTTGGGTACCATCTCTTCAACTTTTCCATTTGTTTCCAGAATGTACTGGATAACATATTTAAAGCATGTTTAGCTTCTCAGAGATGATATTACCTTAAAAAAAATGGCTTTTTGAAAGTATCAAAGCAGATTTTCTGAATCTATTCTCTAGAGTCTGAAGTGATTTACATAGTTCTAGAAAGAATTATATATGTAGCTTAGTGATTGAGTGGCATTTTACAATGTGGTTTTGGTGGAAAACGAATGGATAATACGATGATCACTCCTCCTTAATTTCTCCTCGACCACACAGACACACACTTCTTTTTTTGCCCTGGTCATGTTCATTGTCTCTGCCTAGGGCGACTTCTCCAAGTAACAACCCTACTGGCAGTGGGGTGTGGGCTAATTCATTGTTAGTACTTGAACCGAGTCCTTCAACTGAACCGCTCACTGGGCATGTGTTGATAAAGCTGTGGTCTGCGGAGTGTCAAGTGTCTCTTAATAACGAGCTAATGTGGCATAAAACACATACAGTTTTAGGAGCCTGCTTCACATTTTCTCCTTAAATTTTCTACCAGAGTGTTTCTCATTCATAGGTAATTGTTGGTTTGAGAGGTATTCATCATCTTTACAGAGGAAACAGGTATGCACATGTGCAGAGAAGGGCTTCCCCATGTGGATGAAATTCTCCTTATTTGGTCAGAGCAGACGTGCTCATTTCACATACTCTGATTTGGGCCTAATCACTCAAACAAGTTCATAAATCTGGAAGGCAGTTGCAGCTGAAGCAGGGTATGAGGGTGGCCAGGAAAGCCCGGTCCCAGTGGCCTTTTTGAGACTAAGAGGCTTCATGCTGGGAAGCTGATGGAACTGACAAACTTGACCCACAGATACACTAATACAGCCATTTGTATAAGATTTTGGGCTGCCTGATTCAAAAATATTTCAGTAGAAAGTAAAATATCCAAATGAAAGTTAGATTTCTTTTAACCTCCTTTTCTTTCTTTTGAAACATAAGCGATATAAATTGTCAAGGAGCTTATCCGAGTTGATCGAAACCATGGCTCTGCCAGAAGCTTGAGGAGAGGGGGCCCTGGACCGACAGAAGAGCTGGATGTGGATTCCAGGGCCACCACTGGAATTGGAGCACTCTGGTCTTGCAGAGACCACTTAAGTTTTCTGCAAACAGCAACGATCCCAAATCTTTAGGATTGAGATTTACATGAGAAGGGGATTGCATGGAAGGCACCTGAGAAATAATAATGGTATCTGAGCATTATTAGTATGAATAATACTACTCAGAGAGAGAATTCTACTCAGAAGAGTAGTGAATAAGGGTATAATTCTGCTCAGAAGATTTCAGAGTTGAACCAAGGATGATGTCAGCATATGATTCTGTAACTAGCAAGACACGAGAGCATGCGTTGCCTCTGTTGTGTACACGTTGTACACTTGTTTTGGGGCAGACTGAGAAACTCCAAGCTGTCTGGTTTCACCTGATCTTTCTACATTTCCAAACTCTTTTTAAAAAGTCATTATAAGTTGCTTGAAAGTAAGTGAGACCTTTTCTTCTCAGGTCTGAATACAATCCCTTCAGGGATTAAAATGTAATTAGAGGGGCGCCTGGGTGGCTCGGTCGGTTAAGCGTCTGACTTCGGCTCAGGTCATGATCTCACGATCTGTGAGTTCGAGCCCCGCGTCGGGCTCTGTGCTGACAGCTCAGAGCCTGGAGCCTGTTTCAGATTCTGTGTCTCCCTCTCTCTCTGCCCCTCCCCTGTTCACGCTCTGTCTCTCTCTGTCTCAAAAATAAATAAACGTTAAAAAAAAAATTTTTTTTTAATGTAATTGGATATTACAAACGTAGATTGGTACTTTTTTTTTTAAGCTTAAACAAGCAAAAAGACCACTCTGCTTCTGCATAATCTCTGGGAGTTCTGCTGTCCTTATCTTGCAACATGTTAGGATCCACAGAGTTGTGAAGATGCCATGCAGTGATGATGTTTGAGTTTCTTTGGTCTAGTATTAAGTAAGCATCTGCCACATCAGCAGCTCTGTACTGGCCTCCAATGGACTCAAACAAGGGGAAATAAATTTTATCTGATCTTGAGTTGCTTAAAGACCAGCAGGGAAAAGAATATAGACTTTTGCAGAGCAGGCTAGGTAATGATATGTTGAGCAGAGATGCAAAATTCTCTAAGATCTTAGCATACTTTTTAGTGGGTCCTTCCTACTGAAAATATTAATGGGTGGTTTTCATGTAAGTGACTCAATTCCTACCATCACTAACTGGAATTCTACCTCTTTCCCTCCCACATATGCAAGTAAACAAGGGTGAAAGTATATATGATTAGTGTCGTTGTAGAAGGAATATAGAATCAACTCTAATTTACCAAAAATAAAAAAGTAAAATGCTTATAAATTTTGCTCTTGATGGTACGAAATTATTTGAAGTGCAGGTCACAACAAATGCATAAGTGATGGCCCCATGATTGAAAATCATAGGGTTAAGAATTTGATGATAAATACAACCATTTGATTTTAATTTTGAAAAATCATGATGTCTTGCTTATTACATAATGGTAGAAACAAACAAATTCTTTATTTGAAAGCAGGGCCTTCTGGTTATAATTTTTTAAAACACATTTAAAATAGATGATTGGGATTTGCTTAAATCTGAGTGTAGTATGGCATTAAAGTAAAAAGTTCTCAAAAACTTAAAATATTTCTGTTTGTGTTTGTTACCTGCCAAGACTTCCTATTCACTGTCTCAGGAACTAGAGCATCTTGTAAAGAATAAAAACTACTTTCTATCTCTGTTTTCAATGAACTGTTTTGATAAAATGGGTAAAAAGATACTGTAAAGCAAAGGGCCCTGCAAGTGGCATAGACTCTAGTCACTGGGACTGGGCATGTGACCTTGGATGATTGGTTTTATCCCTTAGTTTTCTTCTACTTTTTTTGCAAACTGTTATAACATGGATTAGAGGATCCCAAAGACTCTTTCTATCTGAAACACTCATTCTATGAGTTGATTTATTTATTTCTGATTCCCATTTGAGTTTTTTAATGAAAATGTAGAAAACAAAAAATAAAACCATATCACTCCTGGGAGGATCAAATGCGTTTTGGAGAAACAAAGTAGCAACAAAATAACAGATGATGGACACCTTATATCTGCTCAGAGAGATCCAGTTGATTTTCTTATGATTCATAGTTATAGCAATTGCAAGAGAAAGCCAGCCACTGAGTTTTAAACTATTGTAACCAAACCTACCTACCGTGGCTTCTCAGCTGTTTCTATTTAGTGTGGAAATCTAATGTGGCTGAAAACTACTGCTGATTTTTATTAAGTTGAAGTCTGGAACTTCCCCTTGTAATGATAGAAAAGCACAATTTCAATTAAAGGAAAACTGCCAAAGTTCTGAAATTCATTTATTTTATTATTACTCAGTTTAACCCTAGAAATGGGAGATCAAGCAAACTGGATAGATTTGACAGTTCTGAGGTCATAAGTTCAATTTCCTCACAAGTTGTTTCTAGATCTAATTCACTGCAAACCATATAACCCTTCACCTTTTGATATGGAGTCTCTTATTGAATTGTGTGTCACATCAGGATCATCCTAATCACTTTGGGGCTAGGAAAATGACAGGTAAGTAAGGCCAGGCAAAGGAGCTCCAGTGAGCAAGTCTGGGAGGCAGAAAAGGGACAGGTATCACTTTCTATAGCAGACTCAGAGTGTGCTGGAGTAGGCTTGAATTGGCTAGCAGCACTGATTGTTGAATTTTCGGGAATTTTCAAATTTTGTCTCACCTTTAGTAGAATGGAGCTGGCCATGGTGGGATTATTCACACTATGAGAACAGGCAAATGATCCAACTGGGGCTTTTTTCTCTGGAGAGCCCATTGTTACACATTTACTAGCACAACACTGAAGAGACTCCGATTAACTTTTTTTTTTTTTTTAAAGCCCTGTGGATATCCATGTATTTATTTTTCATAAAGACATACCAAAAAAGCATTGTATGAAAGAAAGGTATTTCCAGAACTGAATGGCTGATTGATAGTATACAGCTCACTTGATCACCCAGATATAAAAAATAGTTTGTTTGGACAGTCGTTGTTTCTACTCTTTCCCCTTCAACAGAGTTAATTTCTTAGATGTGATAAACTGAACGCTTTACTCCAAAATGGGAAGTTAGTTATGTTTTAAAAGGTACTCTAAACTTATGGAGCTGAAATCCATGATGTGAGCTCCTAAAGAAATACATATGGATATGGAAAGATCTTCTTACTTCTATTGTGATCTAAATGAACAGAATGTGCTAAAGTGAGCATATAGTATATAAGTACGATATCTACATGCAAATAATTTTTTAAATATAGTTTTTCTCATTTCAGTGTTTGGACAGTTTGTGTTAACAGTATACTCAAAGTGTGGGAAAAGAAGAGTAGAAAGGAGTTATGGTGGACAAATGTCAAATAGTTCCATGTAAGGCATGATTTAAGGGATATACTCTTGAGAGAAATCCTCATTTGAGTTTATGCATCATGTGAAACAAAAGCCTCCCAGAGAGGTAAAGCTAAACTAGTTAAGCAGTGTGTGTAGTGAATACAGTCATGTACTTAGTAATGAAAGGAGAGAAGCAAATTGACGAATTCTTTGGCTTGTAAAACACATCTGGATTAAATGCATCGGTATGTTCTATCAGTTGATGATTCTTTAATATATCTTCATATTAGAACTACTGATGTACCAGGGAAGAAGAAGTTTTCTTGTCATTTTATTTAGAAGAAATCAACCAATTTATTTGGAGCTCCTAGAACAGACGTATTAGAGACAGCAGGCTGTACTTTAATGGTCCCTACATACTTGCGTATATGAAGCAGAATTGTACAATACACTATGTGAACATGTCCTGTCATCTGTGTTCTGTGTTGCCATTATTCACATATAGAATGTGTATGTAATCAGTTCCTATTTTGTGTCGTATTCATCTGCATTTGCAGCATTTCAAAGACTAGTCTGAAACATCTTGGCACAGATGGGAAATGCAGAGTTGCTTTATAAGTTCCAGAACTACAAAGACACAGATCTAACATGTGATATTAATAAATAGCTTGGATGGGGGGGGATTAAAAATTAGATTATTTATTTAGAAAGTTGAAAGTCTTCATTTGTGATCATTACTCTGTTCTTGAAAGGAAATAGGTGCTGGGTTTTGTGTTTTGTTTTTTTTCTCCCATCCTCACGTTTCCCTTCTCCCCCTTCCTCATGTTTTGAATTAAAATCTAAAGACAGACTGAAAGAGTGTATATATAACTGCAAGAAGGATGTGGTAAATCATGGCAGTGGTTTGTGATCTCACAGACATGGTGGTGTCAGGAACTAAAGACCAAAGGCGAATCCTCAGCTTCCAATGGATTTACTAGAAATCCCTTACCCTTGTAGCATATCATGGATAATAGCATATCATGGATAATTACATTTTTACAAACGGTAGAGAAAATCATTTTGACACACACACAGTATTTTCCAGCCAGACCAGCTTTTCAATCTTTTACAGCTTTCATGCATTAAGGCTTGTATTTTCTTTGTTTATTTTTAAAATATTATCATTAATAATAGGCTTGTTCTGTGGTCAGCCTCTGAATAGAAGACACTGAGGAAAACCCCTTCTTCCCTGTTGCCCCAAGTCAAACATTCGATACCTTTTCCTTTGTAGAAGTTTGTGCTCTTCATGTTTTTCATTAAGAAAGTTATGGCAGCCAAATTTTCATGGAGATTTTTAGGAGCTTTGGTCATTTTTCAGCTTATTGCTATGTGTAAAAGAATGAATTATGTTTAGTGGCAAATCACTGAAAAGAAAAAAAATTAGAAAAAGTCATAGAAGAAATACTGTCATCGATTTCTTTCCCACTACTGTGCAGTGGAGTGAATTCTGACTGGATAAACCTAGAAAAGGTCATCCCCATTAACCACTCAGCTGTATCAGAAGTCCAGGGCACAGAAAACATTGGGGGACAATATTCTCCTTTCTTAACCCTTTCGGATCAAATGTGGTATTTCATTTTGAAAATGAAATCCATTCCCCTGAGGCCTTCAAAACTTTAATAATACACAATAAATAAAATCATATCTAATAACTCAGTGGTTTCATCTGGCACCACCATCATCTTCTAGATGTACAGCAACTGCAGAAACATAAATACTTGCAGGCCTCGAGCGCCCAGTTTCTATTTGCTAAATAAACTTGGCTTGCTTTAAATTCCTCTGTGTGCAGTCATTAATACAATCCACTCTGACAGCATTTAATTAAAGTGCTTTTCTCTATTAAATTCATTAAAAGTCACCTCCCCCCCCCTGCCCCCAAGTATAACTGCTTTCCAGATGCTGAGTGGCAGGGACCTATGAGCCTCACTTTAAATAACTTCTCATTCCTCTTTGTAAAGTGTTTATTACATTCAATTTAGAAACTGTTAAATATGGCTTAGAAAGAAAGATTCCAGGACATGTTCACCATCCCTTTAGCAATTTTTTGAAAAACAAATGTTAGTTTAACTCCTCTGAATAAGCATCTATTATCTGGATATATATATATATATATATATATATATATATATATATATATTTTTTTTTTTTTTTTTTTACACTCTGTCAACACTCATAGGCATTTAAGCTGGGAGGTAATAAAGATATGATTTTCCTCTCAGGGTTGGGGAATTTGCATCACTTCTAAGCAGGTACTTGGCTGGAATATCTTCGCCTGCAGATTCAGGGAGAGTGAGCGTAACCGTCCAGTATTAATAGATTATTGACAGTTTAATGTCTTGGCACCTACTTAGCCCATGAAGTATAATAGCCAGGAAGCTGTCTGATATGAAAGCAGTCAATAGCATTTTCAATCAAAACCTTTCAGTTAATTGCCGGTTGACCTTAGAGATTTCCTTTAGGTAAGGCCGTCTTTAGTTTAGACCAAAAGGCCCATATTGATTTGTAGAGTTTATTCAGAGATGATTATTTAATACCCATTCCTCCAGTATCTGTGGTAATTTTTGCCTTTTCTGTGTCTACCAAATGAATTGTCTTTTGGCAGTGCTTTTCACAAATATTCCCTTTACCAGCTCTACTTTGAAAATATCTCATTAAATCTGTTCTCTTCTCAGAAATAGAAAGTTGAGAATCTTGAGGGAACACATGATCAAGTATTTTAATATGATAAGAGAATTTTGATACAATTTTTTGTTCAGTCTGGAATTATAATTCCAACAGAGACCCTGACAAAGCTAAAAACTATACTTTTAGTAAGGGTGATTATGTAATACCTTAAACACTACCCCCTAAAACAAATAACATTCTTTAGAGCCGAATGCTTTTTGGTCTCCATAAGTATCAGTGTGATATCAGCCTTATATTTAGCTTCTAGATTTTCTATACTTCCCTGATTTAATTTTAGTTCAATATTTTAATTTATTTTTTATTTATTTATTTTTATTTATTTATTTTAATGTTTATTTATTTTTGAGAGAGAGAGAGAGTGGGAGCCATGGGGGGGGGTGCAGAGAGAGGGAGACACAGAATCTGAAACAGGCTCCAGGCTCTGAGCTGTCCACACAGAGCCCAATGTGGGGCTCAAACTAATGAACCATGAGATCATGACCTGAGCCAAAGTCAGATCCTTAACCAACTGAGCCACCCAGGTGCCCCAGTTTTAGTTGAATATTTTAAAAATAAATTTTAACAAAATCTAAAATAAGCCTACCAAAGCGGGTAGGAAACAGCAAAGGCAGTATCTGGCTAGAACTTTAAACCATTTGCCTTACTTTGGATTGTGTGGTGTTGGATCTACAAAGATTGAATCAAAGTGGGGACAAAATTATAGGCTTTGAATTGATTTTGTTACTTTTTTTGTTGGTTCTTCACACGTGGGTTAATGTCATTCATTATACTCCAAAGATCATCATTTTCATATTTAATTTAAAAAAAAAAAAAGACCTATAGTGCTTTCAGTAGTATTTTGTAGATAGGCAACATTCTTTCACATTTCACTCAGTTAATAGCCATTTTTGTCTCAGGCTTTTCTTGTGATACATATGATCCGTTTTAAAGCAAATATACCTAGTTTTTGTCTATTCTTTTTTTTAAAGGTTCCCCTTCTTTGACTTTTGTATGGATTCTCTCATTGCTATTTGCTGTTTTCCCCTCTGGCAACATTTTTTTTTTTTTTTTTTTTTGCCATAGAAACTGCTGTGGACCTTTTGAATTCTATTGATAGTAGAAATATTCTACAGATTGGGGAGGAGGAGAGTGAAGCAAACTGATGAATATATCAGTTTTGAGAATAGTAACCCACTAAAGGTATATCTCTGACTGTTAGTAATTTTCAGATGATTTGGGGGAAATTAAAGAACTACATGAGCCACTTTATGCTATTGTTAGCCATACAAAGTGTATTGTGAATTTAATGCGTTACTACAAGCTATTGGAATTCAACTCTTGTCAGTAATAACCATTTTTTAACGAGTGCCTGTGTGAACTTGCCCCTTTTTTTCCAAACCCTTGGAGCTATTAGATGTGTTCCAAATTTTACGAAGACTTTTGGTTTGTATAACCAAATTGGCTATTACCAATACAGACAAATTCTGGACATTTTAGGATAAAGTTTAGGTTTCAACTGCTCACTCAAAACACAGTGCCTGACCCTGTGCTGAGTGTGTGCAGATGAATGTAACACAGACTCTACCCCTAAGGAACACATAGCTTCATGGAGAGACAGGTACAAGGACAGATGACTGTAATACAGTGTGTGAATACAGAGAAAAAAAGCACAGGGGGCCATGTTTGCCCTTATCTGGTGAGCAGGAGGAGCCAGAAGGCTCCCGGGGAGTAGTGCTACTCAGGGTCCCTTAGAGAATTCCTCATGAGAGGAGCTTTCTGGATAAAGCAGACATGAGGAAGTGAGGGCACAGAGATCCGAGGGACCAGAGGGTGGGGCTCCAGCTTTAGAGCACTGCCCAAAAGGCGAGGGTTGAACAAGGACAGGAACAGGAACAAAAGCTAGTCAGGTCACAGAGCCCTCTTGGATGTGCAAGAGGCCTTGACCCATCTTACAGTCACTGAAGGCCTTTGGCAAGATGCTCTGTTAGCCATGGCAGGTGACCTACCGGGAGGAAGTCATAGTAATTCAGATAAGAGAGATTATAAAGGACAGAATAACAGCAATGGGGTACATAGAAGGAAAAAATAATCCAAGAACTGTTTAAAAGCAATAATCAACAGCACATGGGATTGACTAGATGTGGAATTTCAGATGAGGGGGAAGAGTCAGCAAGAACTCTCAGATCCTGGCTGAGGCAACTTGGGTTGAGGAGGTCTTAGGGCACCAGCTGAGAGCATTAATGATTAATTCCCTGTGAATGTCATTTGTAAGTATGTTTGTTTTGTACTGAGTTTTCAGCTATTAAAGTAAGTCCACCTCTAAGCAAATTCACATTTGAAAGTATAATGATTTGACAGTTCTCGTGTCTGAGGATGACCTACACCGAGGTAAGCAAGTGTGTTTAGGAAAGCTAAGGCCATGTGACACAGAGACAAGACTGGAGTTGATTTGTGAATCTGGATAGATAAGGATGCTGCATGACTGGCTTCTGGAAATATAATGGTTCCTCCCCAGCTTGGAGACTGGAATTTTCTTGTGGGAAAAGGAATTGCCAATCTAGTTAATTCGCCCCAGGGAATTAGGAACTGTGATTTCTCTTCCCAGTGACCATCCATGGTATTCTGGGAACAGATTTATTTTCTTGAGGAAACCACTGTCTAAATAAGAGTGCCTGGTCCTGTCTGTTTGCTACCTCTCACCCCATGTACTTACCACAAAGTTTAGAAGCAAAAGTTTCCCCATACCTGGTTTCAGTTAGTAAGATCATTAATGTGGAGGATGTAAAACCAGTGTCCTCGTAATGGATTATAAGTGGTTCAGAACTTAAAAGAATACTCTAGAATTGACCTTTGGGAAGTTTTACCTCACATCATTTAATTTTTCCATATTCTTTTTCTCTTGAAAGAAAATAACACCAAAGAAAGCCAATCTCCAATGAAATTAAATAAATGAAGTTGAAAACTTAAGGTGTCCGATAAGCTCTCATTTGACACCTTTTCATGGGTAAACCACAAGGCATTTTCCGTAGAGATCAATGGCCTCCACGTCACAGTCTGAGGAGAAAAAAAATCCCTCTTTGATCATTTGACTTTGTTTACCCAGTTTGGACTTTAGGGTATAATAAACCATAACATGTCAGTGGTGTGGTAATGCTAGATATTTTGTCTTTTACCAGAATGGTTGATTATAATGCACTACTTAAGATTTGCTTTCTATAAAAGGAATATTTGTACTTTTATGTGTTTGATTCACACAGTACAGTTTTCTCAAGTCCTGTTATTAAGTGGTTACATTCAGAAAGCAAAAAATATGCTGAGGTAGTATTTTATTGGCGAACATCTAATATTTTCACTAACCATAACTGTCAGATTGTTCTGACTTCTGAGTGCCCCAACTGTAAAAATTATACACAAAATGTGGCCTATCATAGGATTCTAAATAGCCCATGTGAGGCCTCAAGCACATGGATTACCTTCTCTCTTCTTCCCCCCTTCCCCCTACTCGTTAAGAATCTAATCCATACACCCTCTCTCCATAAGTAATTTAAACCCTCTTCTTTCAGAAACTGGAAAACAACATAACTGCAGTGTCACGAGTTGTGTTAACACATAAATGCCATCACAATTAAGGAGATTTTTTTTTTTTAATTTTAAACCAAGTCCTGGCTGAACTTTGTCAGGAAGAGTATCTCTTTTTTATACCAGCAAATTTTGACAAAATTGGGTATGTGCTTTTTCAAAATGGTACACACAAAAAAGGTAACAATCCCTTTATAACCCATGCAAAATTAACATTTAGGAGAGGAACTTCTCCATAATGTATTCTAATTTTTCCCAACTTCTTTGTCTTTACTTTTAACTCTACACTTGAAAACTTCAGTAGTATCTTCCGCCATTTTTAGTGTCATTGTTATACTTCAATTAGACATTTATTCACACTAACACGAATTTGTGTTAAAACTTTCATTTAAACAGAACATAGTTTTGCATGTTTCTCCATTTACCAGCTAAATAGCAGTAAGCATGTTTGTTACATGTTAGTCTCAGGGGTTGTGATTTGGGGGTCAGAGCTCAATTTCATATATTCATTTCCTCCTCTGAAAAATAATTGCAATGGTAGCCATTGACATTGCGAGATTAATTTGTTGTTTTTAACAAATGAGAAGTCCAAAAGATAGTAAGCACTTTGATAATATCAAAATTACAGGATTTAAATAATTACAGAAATTTGACATATGACTACCAAGCTGCATTATGTAATCTGTATGTAAGTCAAGGAAGAGTGAGGCTTTATTTCAGTTTGTTGGAAGTGGCTTGAATTTACTCTAGTGCTTTACCTTAGGAATCATTCTATAAGTCTTCATTGACATAGTCCTTGGCTGGCTACATGGTGTCTGTTCTTGCAAAGTACGTCTGTTCTCTACCTTCATTTAACTTAACCTGTTTTCACTTAAAAGGAATCAGAACTCTGCTCTGGTTAAACTTATTGGTTGATATTTATTTATCTGAAAGAGTCTGTAACCTTTTCTTTTAAGCTTACCTTGAATTTCTTTTAAAAAAATCAAATTTCAGATCTCCCTGGGTCATGTATTCCTGGCATCTGATGAAGTTGTTTTCATTTGGGCTGCATTTTACTTTACCTGAGACTTAGTTTAAGAATTTTAATGGATTGTTTATATTTTGAACCCTTTGCACATCTTTTTCTCTTGGTCTTTTGCCATTGATGAGGTATTATGAATTTCCAGGTTGGTTCTTTTAATACCATTATGAATTCTTGGTACTCAGGTCGTCCTAACTTTTACCCATTTCAATTAGTTACCCTCGTGTCTTTAACCTGACTTAAGCTCCTCTTTCATTTGTGCTGGTGCAAAAGCCACTCTCTCTTGATTATACCAATGAGACAAATCATGCATTCATTTAAAAATCAGAACTCCAGAAGTAACTGCCAGCTCTGGTCACATCCATGCTACTCTTATCTCATTGTAACTCAAATATAAGGTCTCTAAAGACACTTTAGTACCTGTACCTTGAATCTGGTCTTTAAGAGATAGACCTTCTCTGTGAATTCTTAAGCTAAGTTTTGTGTTTCGAGAAGACATTGTGAAAAGTAGTGGAGGTGTATGGGAACAGGGAGGAAATGAATGCTCATGAGTGTCAAATGAGATTGGGGTGGATGGGCTGGGAGCTGGTTTCTCCCAGGCAGAAGGACACATAGTTGTGGACTGGACCATCCTAAAGAGTTCATTCTTCCTGGAACCTCTCATGGATTATATCTGTCACGTTTCCAGAATGCTTTGGGTCACGTTCGGCCCTAAATGAGCAAATAAACTTATTCAACAGGTGATAATGATGAAGAGAAAGATATCATTACCATTAGGTTCAATATATGGCCACATCTTACCTTTGTTGGATTCTGACAGGAGAGATGATTGTTTTGTATTGGCGTGGTGTCTGTTTGAATGAGAGAGTCATCTGGAGCCTGCTTCATTTACTCTCTGTCAGCTCATCTCCTTATATTGAAGAAGCAGCTCACCCAGCCACCTCTTCAGTGTTTGCAGATTCTGGCCACTCCCAATAGTCATATTAATGACTGCAACACTCTTCCCCACCACTCCCCGCAAACCATACCAGAGTTGTTGGTATAGTTGTTCTCAATTTGTTACCAAAGAGGAAGTGATATAAGCCAAAGGCTGTTTTAAGAACTATGCTTCCTCCATCCCCTAAGTTTATTTTAACAGATTATTGTGTCACAGCGTTTTTATGCTTTTATCTTTGACCAAAGTGTTTATTTTGAGAAACAATTATTAAACTGCATTAAAAACATACACGATGTTCCAATACCATCTTGGTTACAATATTAAAGGAAACGCAGACTAAGGCTGGATGAAATTGAACACATATTTCCATGTCAAACTTCTTACCATTTTGCTTGTTTGTATTGATTTCTCTTGACGTGGTCTTCTTTTATTGAGCACCACTCTTTTTTTTTTTTTTTTAATTTTTTTCTTATTCCCTCTCTTTTTTTCTTTTAAATCCCTTTCCTATAGCTGTATGTGCTAAGAGCAATTGTAAAAGGAAACCAACTTATATTAAACCTGCCTGGAGTCAAAATGTAATCTAACACCTGTAGTCTGCAATTTGTCATCACTTCATGGATACTTTTTTTTTTTTTTTTTTTAATAACAGATTTCCTGAGTTTTGACCTTAGGATACTGTATAATCCAAAAAAAGCAACAAAACTAAACCATGGTTTTTAATAAGTCTTATAATAGTGTTAGGATGTGAAATTACAACCGTAAGAGTCAACGCAAGTCACATCATTTGAAGTTTGAAATAGTGCTGAGTTGTGTATCTAAAAGAATGTTTTGCCTGTGAAAATGTCTTTGATAAAATCAAGAGACAAATCATAATGCACATGTAATTTCTCTTACACTCATTCTCTAAGACCTTCCTTGGTGTCTTGGCTCAAATAAGGATGTTTTTTAACTGTAGGGTACATTTTGCATTTTATATTAAACACTTTTCATTAGGAGAAAGACAGGGCTATACTGAGTGTGATTCATATAGTTCAGAGTTTTTAAACTTTTTTGGTCTCAGTATCCCCTCTCACTGTCACTATTGAGGACTCCAGTAGTAATATATATCTATCAATATTTGCCACGTTAGAAATTAATTCTGAGAAAGTCTAAAATGTTAATTTAAAAATGATTGTAAATAATATATGTACATATGTGAAAACAAGACATTTTAATGAAAAATAACTGTGTATGCAAAACAAAAAATGAGAAGAGTACCATTGTTTATATATATTTTTTGGAAATATTTTAAATGTCTGGCTTAATGGAAAACAACTGGATTCTCATAATTGCTTCTGCATTTAACCTGATGCAATATGTGGCTTTGGTTGGAGTAAAAGAAAGTCAAGCCTCACACAGACAAGGGATTAGAAAAGGGAGGAATATTTTAATTTTTTTTAATGTTTATTTATTTTTGAGACAGAGAGAGAGCATGAACAGGGGAGGGGCAGAGAGAGAGGGAGACACAGAATCCGAAATGGGCTCCAGGCTCTGAGCTGTCAGCACAGACCCCGATGCGGGGCTCGAACTCACGGACCGTGAGATCATGACCTGAGCCAAAGTTGGACGCTTAACCAACTGAGCCACCCGGGCGCCCACCCAGGCGCCCCAAGGGAGGAATATTTTAATAGCCTCTCCAAGTAAATGTGATATTATTCTTTGGTACTACAGGAAAACTTTGCCAGTGGTAGTGTCTTAAAAGTTTTTAAAAATCAGGGATGCCTGGGTGGCTCAATCACTTAAGCGTTGGACTCTTGATTGCAGCTCAGGTCGTGATCTCATAGTTTGTGAGATCGAGTCTCGCATCGAGGCTCAGAGTCAGCACTGTCAGCACAGAGCCTGCTTGGGATTCCCTCTCTCCCACTCTCTCCGCCCCTCTCCTGCTCTCGCATGCGAGTGTGCTCTCTCTCTCCTCAAAATAAATAAACGTTAAAAAAAAGTTAGTTGCAAAGTGGAATGTAAAGTCATATTGATAAACTTTCAGACTTTATAATTCATTGGTCTGCCTTGCACTTTGAATGGATCTTTTACCTATTCGTGATTTTGTAATGTCATGCATTGGTCATTTGGAAGATAATCTTCCAGATGATGCAGACCTTCCAAATGCTGACACATTAGTATGACATATTTTAAAAAATTTGTTAAATTGCCACCAATATCATCAGGAGCGTCTTTAGTGTTGGGAGCTGTTAAGCTTATAGTAGCAGCTACATGTTTTCCAAAATTCTAATTTTCACTTGAAAGGTCAAATTTTATCATTGGCAAAAGTGCTACCAGGTTATTTTCTTTGAAGTGGCAGGATCACTTCATTTTTAAGAAAACGTGTGCCAGATACTCGAGTCTGAATAACCATAGTTTGTCTGTTGTTCTTTCAAGTAAAAATGATATTCCATGACAAAGATGTCTTGATTAACTCGCATATCACATACTCACATAAGCACTCTTTCTCGCGACAGCCATCTCACTGCAGTTGTTTATAGTTCTCTATGTGTACTTCCCCTTTCCTCACACAAACTCTTAAAAAGGGGTATACTTGGGTTGAGATTTAATATAATCAATAATATATTACTGCATCATCAAGGACATTCTTAAATGAAAGTGGCATTTTTACTGTGTGCATATGGCAGTGAAGACCTACAACCACCAGCACAGTTTGGTGCCATTGACTTCATTTATTTCAACAGGCCAGCGGTTTTCCCCACCCTTGTTTTTGTACCATGAGTACAAATTTCAGCATGACCAAAACAAGCAAATATGGTCTTCGTTTTGATGTCCTAGACCTCTTGGTGGGGAATCAGGATTTCCCCAGCGGTCCGTGGATCACATTTTGAGAACCACTGTTAAAGCATGTCTTCCTAAAAGGATCCCAGGCTGTGCATATAGAAGGTGTCACCTTGAACGGATCTATGACTATGAGAGATAATTCCACGTGACAGATGCTTAAAAGGCAACTTCCGTGTGTTAGGTGTCATGTTAAAGAATGAAGAGGTATGTAGAATATAAGTGAAAGAAGTAAGAAAACTTACCGGTAGACATGCCCATTTGTAACTCTAAATCTTTGGAGTGAAAAGTACAGACAGATCTCTGAATTTGTTGCTAATTTTTATAATAAACATAACTGATAGAAAAATACACAAGGCATTATACTACTGATTCTTACATCCCCCTCTCATTGTTTGAGGGTAGTTATTATTTACAGGAATCCTGCTTATGACAAGCACTCTGCTAAGTACTTAGCATGCATCATCTCACTGAATCCTCATGACACTAGAAGGAAGATTTTACAGATTGGGAGGCTCAGAGAAAGTAACTCGCTCAGAATTGTAAGGCTAGTAAACAGATGTGCTTTTCAGGGTAAGAACTGGATTCACAACCAAAACTTTGTGACCGCCTCCCCCCACCCCCCAAGCTCCTGCTCACAATTTACATATCATGCCATCATTTGGGTTATACGGTGCTTAAATTTTTTTTTTTTAATGAAGGAATGGTAAAAAAAAATAATACATATTTTCTCTCAGATACCCACTAGATATGTGTCTATAATGAATAACAGTTTATTTACTTTTTAACATAGTTTTGCTAAAATGGAACAATAACAAGAAAAATAATAACAAGTTATGCAAAATAAGAATAATAACTGGTCTGAAGATAAGAAAGAATATGGAGTTAATCCAGAAGAGCAGAACAAAGACATACTGACCACTTACTGTCTGCCAGACGTATGGTGTGCTGATATGTAGCTCAGAACCTAATAAGTGAGATAGATGTATAATGGTTACATTAATATTTATATTAGTTAGCAGTCATTAATGCTAAGTTCTTCCCACTGAATTTTTGAGAAAATTAGTTGTCTTAAATGCTGATTTGGGGGAAAAGGGAATATTAGGGGGTAGAGCTAGGTTGTTGAAACTTGAGACGAATATCTCCATTACATGATATTTTATATATAATCTATTCTTTAAATAGCACCACTCATTCATTTATTTACTTAACAAATTCTAATTGAGTTAGGCACAGGGACTTTTCAGTTGTTCCAACCAATTGTTCTCGTTGCCTGTGAAATATATTTTCTCAGGACTTTTAGTGGAAGCATGTTTTCCTTTTTTGGATCAAATATTTTATATTCTGTTGTCATAGATGAGGCAAATTAGACAAGTAAAAATAATTCTGATATTAACTCAAAATAAATGGAGACAAAAGTCATCTTGTTCGTGTTCTCATCTCCTGTTGTTGAGCATCACCACTTAGGACCTGAAGTTCTGGGTAAGGGTCAGTCCTCTGGGTAAGTCTTGTCATTGAGAGGTGGATGTGTGCATCTGAGAAGCTTCTGTTTTAACCTGTTACCACCCTGGATCAGCCACCCTCTGCAGTCACCTTCCTAATAATTTCTCATTTTCTCTATATAAAAAAGACCACAAAGTCTTGGCTTATTATAAGTAATCCAGTTCACCCCATAATGATACAGTGAATTATATACTTTCCTGAACTTAATCATTCAAGATCTCACTTCCTTCCCTGCAGGCAAAAACCATTATATTTTACACATGGCTCCCAGCTGGTTTTCATTGAGGCCTTCAAAACCTATTTGAACACTGAGAGGTTTAAGAAGAGCTGTTTTATCTTTTCTTGGTAGACTTTTGTCATGGTACCATTTTGTCCTTGTGTTTCCAAACTTTTCAGTTTTGAAGGCAGAGAAACGACATGTGCCCATATTATGGTTGTGCTTTGTCACGGGGCCAGGAAATTTGGGGTTTTATTTTGAAATTGATGTCTCCTTTGAATATATTTACAACTTTTATTTCTTTATCACTATCTTTATGTCCATTTATGTACATGTATGTCGTATTTCAGCCTAAAGAGATTTCAGCAAATAAATAAGAAAGAGCTTATTAGACTTTTAACTTTCTGTTTGTTCATATCCTATCCACAACTTATTCATCAACACATAATTGTTGGAGATAGGAGTATGTATTTAGAAAGCTTTGTAAATTAATACATGCAAACATGATAATATGATAGACATTCCATAAATACTTGATAAATCAACATTTTTTTTTTTTTTTACTCTTTTAACCCAGGGTGAATTGTCTTCAACATAATTCCTTTTAGACATGATAAGCACCTCTGAAGAAGGTGCCTGAGGAAGGCAGCCATCAGGCAAATGTCAATTAACTATTCTCTTGAACACAGAAGTACCAATGGATCCTTCTAGTTGTTTTATGATAGTGTTGCTATTTGTGATAGTCTGTTGAAAGTCCAGAAATATATTACAAGCTGAGGTTTTCTTACTTAGTATGTGACTGTATGAACATTTCTCTTTTCTCTAGTAATAGTGGCAGTTTCAAGCTCTATTATATTTCTGGCTAAATCAGATTATGATTGCATTTCATTGTGAGGGCATCCCGTCATCTTGAGGGTAGAATGCAGAGCCTTACGTGCTTTGGCCCTGGCCACCTGACAGTTGTCATTTCTCTCTAGCATAGGGCTTTTCAATACTACTTTCTGTGATGATGGAAATGTTCAATATGGTATTATACAATGCGGTAATCAAGCACGTGAAATGTGGCTAATGTGACTGAGGAACTGAGTCTTATTTTGTTCTGGTTTTAGTTTTAATTAATTAATGAAATGTAAATAGGCACATGTGGCTAGTGGCTGCTGTACGAGGTGGTACAGCTCTAACATGCTGCCTTCCTTGACATTCTTCAGACACACCGAGTGTATTCCTCCCTACTGGCCTTTTGCTTGCTGTTGCCTTTGCCTGGAACGTTCTTCTGCATGGCTTGTTCCTCACTTCCTTCAGACCTCTGCTCACATGCTGCGTCTTTAAGGAGGCTTCCTTGAGTCACCATATCAAAAATGACTTTTCCTCTCCCCAGTTCTCCTCTTTATGCATTACTTAATTTTTTGCCCATAGAATTTATTACTTCCTGATATTTTACTTCTGTCGCCTCAAAGTCTAGAGACTTTGCTCAATAGAAGGCAGGAGAGCACATGGGATTTAAAATCAGACAGATCTGTTTTAGAATATCAGTTCTGCCACTCACATGCTATGTGGCCTCACGCAAATTAGCTATACTTGCTGAACTCCAGTTTTCTTATAAAATGGGGTGAAATACCTACCTGCAGGATTATTGTAAAATAAATAAATTTAACATTTATAGCATTTAGGCCAGTGTTTGGTTCGTGCACTTTATATGAGTTCTACTACTGCTACTCCTGCCACTACCACCACCATTATTATTGCAACCACTTAGACACTTCAGTGCTATGAACACTAATTGTCATATTGAAAAATCCACAAGAGAAACTGTGAACTAAAACCCTTTGGAGAAATTATCAGAAATGAATTCTTGACTAGATTGATTTCAGTTCAGTTGTGACAGAGAAAAATCTAAACCGAAATAGAGCTAGAATGAATGGTAAGGCTTCAGTTTGCAAAGGTCAAGAGTAAAGGGGTGGACGGTTGTCTCTACAGAAGGATGTATTCTGTTATTTAGGAAGATCACATGAAGAGAGATGGTGAATGTTACAAATAGAAACAATCAACTACTGGACCTATTTTGTAAAAGAGGAAAAAGGATAAGACTGGAAAGTTTGTGGACTTGGGCAGTGTTTTGTTTTTTGTTTTTGTTTTTTTTTTTAATATATATATATAAATACTGGGAAGATACTCCATTAACCTTAACTTAAAGAAAAATCCCAGGAAACAATAATGTGGTTGTGTGAAGAACTAGTTAGAAAAGAACATAGATCTCTATTCAATTGGCAGGGCATTCTCCATCTTGGTTAAAGTAATTATAAATTTTGTGGTTTAAAAAAAAACATCATCAGCCAGAAATAGATGCCTGAATTGTCAAATGAGCTGAGGATCAGGACAACTTCTAGGTCCATCAAGCAGGAATCAGTGGCCTGGCCTCACACTCAAGTTACTAAGGGTACTTGGTTGAAACAGGAACCAGAGTTGATTCATCTAGTTAACCAACAAGGAATTTTGAGCATCGCTGAGAAATTCAAACAGAAAAACTAAAATTCAGTTAAGTGGAAATTCAGAAACCTATCCTATGAAAAAGAGGCTAGAAGTGTTGACATTACTTACTTGAGATGTAAGAAAATGAATGGGATGCCTGGGTAGCTCAGTTGGTTGAGCAGCTGACTCTTGATTTCAGCTCAGGTCATAATCTCAGGGTTGTGGGATCAAGCCCCATGCCAGGCTCTGCCCTGGGCATGGAGTCTGCTTAAAATTCTCACTCTCTGCCCCTCACCCCCGCTCATGCTCTCTCTCTCTCTCTCTAAAATAAATAAAATGGTAAAAAAATATAAGAAAATGAAGAAAAGTTCCTACCCCTGCTGTTTAGATGGGAGGTTTTTAAGAGAGGATTGTATTGATCTCCTTGTCTCAGAAAGACTGTCTTATAAGCATTAGGCTCTACTCTATTTTTGTCTAGAGTACTTAACACCACTGGAAGGAAGCACTGCATGACATTAATTCCTTGATTGTTGGGGCACATGGGTGGCTCAGTGGGTTGATCGTCCAACTTTGGCTCAGTTCACGATCTCTCAGTCTGTGAGTTCAAGCCCTGCGTCGGGCTCTGTGCTGACAGCTCAGAGCCTGGACCCCGCTTCAGATTCTGTCTCCCTCTCTCTGCCCTTCCCCCATTCATGCTCTCTCTTTCTGTCTCTCTCAAAAATGAATGAGTGTTAAAAAAAAATTCCTTAATTGTCATAATAATAAGCCATTGCAATTGGTTAGTGCAGAAATCTATGCAGGTTTTTTTTTTCTGTTTTTTTTTTTTTTTTCTTTCTAAAAATTGTCTAGAGACAAACAACTTTCTGCTTGGAGTAATTAGAACATTTGGGGGAAATGAAGATAGTTAGGACACAACCTGGAGTATCTTTGTCTCAGGTCTTACACATACTGTGGTTGACAGAGAATTACAGCCAAAGAAAAGGGGCAGTGTGACTGAAAAACTTCATTCAGGCTCTTTTGGTAACTTGTGAGACAGTTTCACTTGAAAGCTTCTCACTTTGTCATTCTCTATTTTGACTGCTCTCTCCTTTTGTGCTTCAAGATGCTAGAAATGTCACTTAATCTTCATGTAAATATTGTCATGCCACCCAATTCATTATAGAATATTGTCTGACCTGAAATAAAACATTTCTCTTTATATATCATTTCTTTTTAAAAAAAGAATTTAATTTTGTATTTTTATTTTATTTTTGAGAGAGAGAGAGTGAGCAGTGGAGGGGTAGAGAGAAAGAGAGGATCCAAAGTGGCATTGCCACTGTCCCTTGGACACGTGCTTTCTCACACTGACAGCTCCCTATGTGTATAATTTCCAATTTAAAGGGTTTTCCTGAGATGCTGCATGTTTCCAGGTTATTCTTGATCCAAATAGCACCCTCATGAGGAACTGTGCGCATTGAATAAACTGATCTGTGTAAAGTTCTTAGAACCGCCTGGCACAGAGTAACATTCAGTAAGTGGTAGCTATTCTTGTTCCGCTATTTCACGTGTGGCTTCCCTACATGTGTGCGTTAGGACTGCTAGAGTCCGGGAAAGGGGAGGTGAAGCAGGCCTGTGGGCTGGACCCAGGAGAAGAACAAACCCTATCATGCAGAAAGATTATAGTAACTTCAAAGTATAGTTTTGGAAAATCTCTTTAAATCTAACCAGTGCAAAATGGAAAACCCCTAAAGAACCAATCTAATTATTTAACTAAATGGAACCATTATGCTGACTTTTACTACAGAAGGCAAGCATAATTTAGAAAATGGGGCATTTTAATTCTCTTTTGTTTTCCAATTAACACAATTGCTCTAATAGGGGGTACTCGTGCTTGAGTATATGTATGTTCTTTGAGTACATATTTCATATATAATTTCAGTGTCTATCTTTCTCTTTCTCACCAAAACCCCCAAAATCCTCACCTGTTGACATAGTGGTTCATTTATGACAATGGCCGGGCGGCCCAGATTATGACCTCAGAGCGAATATCTTCTGCCATCAAAGTGCCATGAACAGGCCCACAGCACAGCTCTACGTTCCCCCGGCTATAATTAGGATGTTGAAGTAACAGAGCTCTCATGTTTTTGCTGATGCCAGCTTACCACAGCAGACCACATGAGTTTACTCTTAGTTGAAAGTAGTAAAGAAAATGCCAAGAACATTCATTTTAATTGGCCAACATTATATGGACCTTTAGTGCCACTGTTTTATGGTCCTGTATTTTAGATTTCTTTCTGCCACCAGCCGTCAGCTTATTATGATGGATATTCTTATTTCCTTTTGATTATCCTTTTGATTATTATCTTGATTGTTACATGATTACTAATTATTATTTGAAAAGTTTCATCCTCTTCTGCTTGTTGTTACCTTACTCAGGTAACAATTTCATGGGTCTTGATATTTATTAAATTCCATATAAAAGGCTGACATTGTCACATTGGTTAAGAAGTTATTTTTTTCACCAGGTGGTCTCTGAGACTGAAATAGATGGCAGACATTTTTTCCCTTAAATTCTTGCTTTGCTATTGATATTTCTTAGCCCGAGAAGAAGAGAATGGGTCATATGAGGAGTGTGTGGTGGTCGTAGGAGTGGTGCTGGGGATGGTGGGTCCACTGATTCTTTAATGTCACCAGACATGTGTCCTTGTGTACTGATTGGATTTATTTCCCCCTGAATTCTGGAAAATGTTTAATTTGTTGCTTTAACATGAAAGAGACTGCATAAAATATGAGAGAATAGTAAAAGAGAAACGTGTGTTTTAAAATGGGAACTCACTATCTGTAAAGGCTTTGGGAGGACCCAGAAAGTTAGGCACTGATCCGAGTATAGGAAATGTGGTCTTTGTCTTTGGAGTTGACATCATGCTTTTTAGTGGGGACTATCACAGTAGCCTTTTAATTCTACAATATTGTTGCTGATGTTATAATGTCCGAGCAGTGGCTAGGCTCCTGTCCAGGATCCAGTGATCCTCTCCCCTGTCCAAGGAGCCCATCTCACATGGGCCTATGATGGCAGCAGGAGCAAGTCGTTGGGACAGTCTCCTCTGCATAGCTTTCTTTCTTCGGTCAGATTGAAGTTCATTAAGTTAATATTAAAATGGGAAATTATGTCATGCAGAAAGATGAGGTTGAAGATCAAGAATAAGCTTGCCTAACTAGTGTCAAATGGCAAAACTAAAATGATTTAATAACGAGTTTGGTGTCCTTTATTCAAGGAAAACAATCCATGGGTTAGGGGAGTACGGTGCCTCACAAACAGCGGAACACTCTTCCTAAGGCATTTGGGCAAGATCAGCTTATATAGATCATTAGAAGTGGCAATATGAACAGAGCGTGATTGTCTGGGGTTGCATATCTGACTTTATTTAGAAAGATCAAAGAACAAGAAAATAAATATAGAGTATTGGGTTTGGGGATTGGCCCACTGTACCGTGTACTGTGCTTCTGGTCAAGTGGAGCATTTACGGGAACTGGGAAGTACAGTCGGCTGATATGGCATCACAGGCAAGAGCATCTCTATCTGGAGGCTAGAAATTTATTTAAACATTAGAGTTTTTTGTTTTTATTTTATTTGTGTGTGTGTGTGTGTGTGTGTATGTGTGTGTTTATTTTTGAGAAAGAGACAGAGTGTGAGTGGGGGGGAGGGGCAAAGAGAGAGGGAGACACAGAATCCAAAGCAGGCTCCTGGCTCCAGGCTGTCAGCACAGAGCCTGACGGGAGCCTTTAACTCAAGAGCCCTGAGATCATGACCTGAGCCTAAGTCAGAGGCTAACCTGACTGAGCCATCCAGCCATCCCTTTGTTTTTTGTTTTTAAATGAGTGGGAGATATGTAGAGATAAAGGAGAAATTTAAATTAATTACAACAACTAGAAAACCTTAACGTTAAGGATTAAAAAAACAAAATAGGGAGTGTGTGCAAACAGAATTTTAATAGTTTATAAAGTGATATTAAGAAGGCCCATCTATGAGAGTATAAAAGTCATTTAAAATTCTTAATTTAAGAAAAATGTTGTATCTTTAAATTAATTTGGACGTTTTTATATTTTAAAAAAATGTTTAAAAAAATTAATGTTTAAGGGTCAATATCAGGGCTAAAAGAAAATAAACACAAGTTCTTTCTAATTTTACGAAGTATTGATTTTTCTGGCCGAAATGTCAACTATTCCTCTGTTATACTCTTGAGTAATCATGAGGCTGATGGTAATAATTGCTATCATTTATTGAATGTTTGCCCTGAGCTTGATGTGGACAGACTGTAGCCCGTGGCCAAATCTGATCTGCCACCTGTTTTTGTAAATAAAGTTTTATTGGAACACAGCCATGCTAATTTGCTTGTATATTACTTATGGCTGCTTTCACACTACAAAGGTAGAGTTGAGTCATTGCAACAGAGACTGTAAGGCCCTATAAAGTCTACAGTATTTACTATCTGGCCCTTTACTGAAAAAGTTTGTCAACCTCTGACTTAAGGTAAGCACTATTCTTTACATCTGTTTTGTCATTTAATTCTTACAACATCCCTAGGAAGTCAGTGTCCTACCCTTCTTTTATAGGTAATGAAATTGAGGCTTAAAGAGGTTATTCTCTTATACAGGGATATCCAACTAAGCGAAAGAGTCTGGACTTGAACCCATGAGGTCTGATTGGAGAGCCAGTACTTCTCACGGAGTCGAACTGCTTTGCCATTAGGCTTTAGAGAGGTGGCCTATCATGCTGGTTAACAGCAGGGAAGGCTCTGGAGCCAGATTGTTTGAAAGCAAATGACCTTGGGCAATAAATGACTTAACTTCTTTGCGACTCAGAATATACACGTTAGCAAACTATTTTTAACCTCTTGTTTTGTAAATGAGACTCTAAATCACCAGAAATTCTTTTACGTTTCCAAAAGACCTGAATTTCCAAATGACTACGTGACTCCAAAGGTAGATAGACAGCACAATTTCAGAGGAACGATGGCTTTTGAAAGGTAAAATCCTGCGTCAAATGTTAATATATATATATTTTTTACTTTTAATTATCAGGTCCTTCATAGACAGCAGTCTCAGCCAGCCAAGGAGAGTTCCCCTCCCAGAGAAGAAGCTCCACCCCCACCTCCTCCGACTGAAGACAGTTGTGCCAAAAAGCCCCGGTCTCGCACAAAGATCTCCCTGGAAGCCCTGGGGATCCTCCAAAGCTTTATTCATGATGTGGGCCTGTACCCTGATCAGGAAGCTATCCACACGCTTTCTGCTCAGCTGGATCTCCCCAAACACACCATCATCAAGTTCTTCCAGAACCAGCGGTATCATGTGAAGCATCATGGGAAGCTCAAGGAACACCTGGGCTCCGCGGTGGACGTGGCTGAGTATAAGGACGAGGAGCTGCTGACAGAGTCCGAGGAGAACGACAGTGAGGAAGGCTCTGAGGAGATGTACAAAGTAGAGGCCGAGGAGGAAAATGCTGAAAAGAGCAAGGCCGCGCCTGCTGAAATCGACCAGAGATAATGTGAACTCCTACCAGGCAAAGCAATACATCGGTCCAAGGATTTTCTGTTTTAATTTCTTTAAAAACTTTTTTTTTTTGCTTTATTTTATTTTATTTTTGTCTGTTTTGTTTTTCTTACCTTTTTTGACATTTTTTTGTTGCACAGGATACACCTATAGACTGAATAAGTTCAGTATTCCCGAATCAGACATCGCCTTGGCAAAGACACTAAAGTGTTACACTTTTACAATTGACTGGATCATAGTAATTATAATCACAGGAAACTCTGCCTTCATTATCCTTGCACTTACGGAAGAGACATCAGGCAAGTTCCAGGACGAAAAGACCTACGAAACAAATGAAGGAAGCTACAAGTGTGTGTGTATATGTATATGTATATATCTATATATTTACATATATATATTAAATTGCATGGGACAGAGAACTTTACAATCTGAAAGAATAGACTGTGAAATGAGTTCTTAAAGAAGAGACTTGTTTATGTATTAAAAAAAAAAACCACTTCACAGTGAGTCGCTTTGGCTTTTTGATAAACTGCGGCCTGCTCTCAGGGTGGGGTGACTATTTTTGAATTCCTATTTATTTTCTGTGTTTGTCCCTGATTTTTTTTTTTTTTTAATTCTATGGCTTCCTATCTGGCAGCTTGATGGGTAATTTTTGAGGTATGTATTTAAACAAAATAAATCAACACTGCCAAAAAGAAAGAAGAAAGGAAAGTGGGAAAAAAAAATCAGGGCACCTTAAAATGATACAAGTCAAATTGCTCTTAAGACACAATGCACACTTAAAATGACTCGACGTGTTCCGTTATTCAACTTGTCATTACTGTAGTGAACAGATGCATTTCTGTGGAATTCCAAATGAATAAAACTGAAATTCAGTACAGAGAAAACTTGTCTTGATAAAATGACGTTTTGACGTTGGACGTATGGAATTCATAGTATGAGCCACATTTTATTGTGAAACTTATTTACCTGTTCGTGGCTTCAGATCTTAAAATGAATAAGCCTGCTCATTTAAAAGTTGTTTGTTGTTGCTGTTTTCTCTTTTTCTTTTTTCTCCTTTTTTTTTTTTAATAGAAAATAGTTCAATGTAATGTTAAGTTAGAAAAGAAGTTGCCGCCCAGTTAAAGGGGTTCCCTCTCAAATAAACCTCCACCCTTCCATCTCCCAAAAGATGTTTCCTATTTCTGTTTCACTTTGGGCTTCCTCTTCTTCGTCCACATTCCATCCACCTGACCAAACTTCTAGAGTCCCTGCTCTCACATGCCTCATCCCTTCCCTGGTATGGCAGCCCTAATAAGAACCTTTCTTTGAATCATTGTGCAGCTCCAGGCAATAGAGTAAGCGAAGCGATTTCGGTGGAATCACCTACTCATCGTAAACGGAAACATTTTCTCAGTTACCGACATAGCAATTACCTTACGTAAAGCAGAACTAATGCCGACTGGCTGTTTAGTGGAAGGAGCATTAAAGCTGCAACCTACTATAGCTCTCCAAACCTCCTGTAGCTTCCTGTCAGAAGCACCAGTAGCATTTCTTCCCACTTGTACTTAGAGTAATTGCAAGAGGTGACCTCACCTGCAGGACTGGCCTTGCAAACCTAACCCATGCTTCACCTTGGCCGCCAGACAGTCCCACACGGTTGGATTTTTTTGGAGTTCTGCTCTCATGCAACCTTGTCAAAGACCTCATGCAATATCACTTTGAAAGTTATTTTCTGTTTACTACACAGACATTGTAATATAACTGTTAATACTATTTATATATTTGAAAGGTATAAAAGGTAGGAGTTAAAAAAAAAACAAAACCTCTATGTGTAGATATTAACTCAGAACTTACAATATACAGGGAGAAGACATGTTGCAATACAAGCTAATTCTAGCTGCTCAGTAACCTCTGGAGTTTTTAAAGGGACATTTTCCTGTACTTTTTCAAATAACGATGTTGAAAAAATTATCTTGACACGAGCGTCACATACCTTTGCAAAAGGATGGTTGTTTGCAGTTAAGCCCCGGGCCCATCCTTCTGCTGCCGTAGTATGCTGCAGCTTTAATCCGAAAGTCCACGCTTGCTGCTTCCTGATCTCCGAGTTACTCTTTCCAAATTGTCTTCTTACACTGTTGCTGAAGGTCACTCTGTACATGTAATGGAAACTGATGTTGCCAAGCTCTTACAAGGTGGTTCATCTATCGATGGCATCCGCATTTGGTATCTTTTACACTTCAACCAAAAATTTGTTAGGTATTTTTCAATGCTAAGTCTTGCCTTTTATTTTTTAATTTCACTGCCAAGTTTGCAGTGATTCTAAGTGAATCTGTGGGCATTTTAGCCTGTGGTCTTGCCAGATCTTTGCGAATTACAATGCATATATGTCTATTTATTCAATATCTGTCATATAATATCTATTTGGAAGAAGAAACTTTCTCTTGTAGTGCCTCTTGACAAAGCACAATTTCCCGCCTTTTTTTTTTTTTTTTGTGAAATGAAAAAACAAATTGTGTTTTATTGCGGTATCAACAATGTGAATAAGGATTAACATATTGTAAATGTTCTTTTTTCCATGTAAATCAACTATCTTTGTTATCACTAAGTGATAATTAATTTTTAACTTATGTGCATTGTTAGGCTGTTAGAATTTTTTGGTTGTTAAAATAAAACGCATTCAATAAATATGACTTCGTTTGTCAAGTATTTTACTGGGCATTGCCTTCTTTCCCACTTAAACTTTCGTGTGGAGTGAGACCTGGTGAGTGTAAGAAAAATCCGCTCCCTTAGTTTAGAAATAAGGCAGCAGTACCCATAACTGCAGATGTTTGAGTCCTGTACGATGCATGGATTTAGTTGTACATGTGAATTTACGTACATGTCTGTGTGTTTATAAACGTATGTGTGCTCGCATTCTGAAGCTGGCCAGGGGGAAAGCCGTGTATCCAAACGTTTTGCCGTATACAAACAAAACTCCAGTGTATAGAGATATATTTATGGGCTTGCTTCTTTATTTTTCTAGTGAATATTTTCTGTTTATAATTAAAAACCCACAAATGACTGCGTGTCAGGAAACTTTTGGAGCACATATGTCCATGGTTAATGGACATAATAAAAGTCTTTTATATTTAGAGCTGGGGTACCATAATGTGCGCAGAGAGGAATGCCGGAAGGATTGATGTATCTGAGAAATGTGTGAAAATGATTTTTTAGAAAGTGCTTACAATGGAAAATATTGCTCAAAAGACTAAAGTTAATAAGGAAGGAGCAAGTGCTTAACTTCAGAACTGGCAAAGAGAAAGTCAATTAAAAAGTGATTTTGTTTTCTTTTGATATTGTAAATTGTCTTTCCTGTGTGTGTGTGTGTGTGTGTGTGTGTGTGTGTGTGTGTATGTGTGTGTCTGCGTGTTTTGCATTTGGTTAACATACAGATGTAATTTTTCTTTCCTTTCTTCCTTAGTTTCATTTGCCATAATACTTTTTTATTCCATGATACTTAACAGCTCACAGGTCACGTAGATAGGTTTTACGGACAGATGCTGGATATTTGCAGAAAAGCAGACAGACCCAAAGCACAGAGTTCTGAAGGTTCGTAAAGAAAAATTAGAGGCTCAATACAAAGCAAAACACATTACTTATGCAAATGGGAGTGAATTCTGCATTTGGGATACAGACTTGAAAGCACGTGTGAGAGGATGTGACTTGAGGCACAAGTAGCTTCTGTGTGCATGAGGTTGTGTTTTTAGGGGTCAAACTTCATCATAGGTGACAAACTCCAGAGAAAGAGGCTCTGCCCACACATGGATTGGTTTCTGCTAGAAGGCGGGCTCTGTGAGAGCAACTTCTGTTCCCAAGAAAGAGTAAGAGGTTTCTTGACTTAATGCATCGTCGCATTATAGCACCTCAGAGCCATCACTTCATGGGTTGAGTTTTGTCTTTTTAAAATTTTTCTTAGAGGAGGTATTTTCCTTTACACTGTTACTCCCCTTTCTGTAAAGGTTTGAACCAAGACTTCAAAGTCCCTGCATTTTTTTTTTCCCCACAGGGCCATGACGGCATAATCAGAGAGTAAATATTTATTGAACGTGTATTCTATGCCAGATAATTTTCTAGGAACTGAGGTGACAAGAGAAAATATGTGACTTGATGTTCACCCCTCATGGAGCTTATAACTTGTTGGAAAGGTTTAATATAAGTAAAATAGTCATACGGTGGTTGAATATTCAGACAGAGAAGTATTTGTTGAGTGAGCAGTACAAACACGTGCTGTGAATTTGGAAAAGAAAATGATAACTGTGTGTGAGCTGGAATGGTCCTGAAAGGTGGATCACTTAGGAAACGGCTGCATGTAACAGAAAAAAATGACAAATATTGATACAGACAAGGTAAAAGTTTACCTGTTTCTTACAAGAAAGAAATTGCTGAAGTAAGCTGGCTTCATGAAGTTGTCAGGGACTCACACACTGCCAACTTCACTTTTCCTGGTGTTCCCATGTTTCTTCTTTCTCGTGGTCCAAAATGATTGCTAGAGCTCTCACCATCACACCCACCTTCCAGACACCAAGATGGAAGGAGGAGTAAAGAATGGCATACCACCTTTCTGTTGTGGAGACTTCTTCAAGCCCTACACCTGAATGCAAGGGAGACTAGTAAATCTTTCTAGCTGTTCTATTAATGCCACAGAAAAGGAAGGAGAGATGGATATCGGGGTAGGCAGCTAACAGCCTCTTGCCGCAGAGGGTGTGAGGGAAGTTGTTGGACACGATAGATAGGAGGAAGGTAAGTGAAACGGCCCATTTGCTCTGCTGTTACTCGCTGTACCTTGCAGGTCTTCCTCCTCACCACCCTGAGTTCTTTCCCTGGCCAAGTTGAAGGATGAACCCAAGCAAGCATCACTTCTTCCAGGAAGCCCTTCTTGATCTGCCGCATCTGCTCTGCCAGTGTGGTTACAAATAATTTCTGTGTGTTCACAGAGTTCCCAGGGTATCTCACCGTCACAGGACTGTCCCAGAACTTGCGGTTCCCTGTGGTTGCGGTCCCGTGCTTGCTCAGCAGGAACGTAGGAAGTCTTTCTTTGCATTTGCCCACGCAGAGGACAGGGGTGGGCAGCTGGAGGTGACACAGGCCCTGTGGAGATAGGTGTGACGGTGTCTTCTCTGGAGGAGCATGTCCCCAGGACTGGCCTCTTGAGTCAGAGACAGAAATGAAGACTGAAATGTGCAGTAAAGGGATGTTGACTTCGAATGCTGCCTATTCAGCGCTGTCAGGAAACAGCAGTGCCGGGATCGAAGGCCAGGTCTGCCTGCCTCCACAGCTTGCATTTTCTCCCTCACCTCACACCACCTCTCACTGCATGTCTTAGAATGTCCTAGAAAGGCTGGATGAACTGAATACCAATTTGTTGGCCAACATACTTTATATGACATGGCCTTTTCACTTCTCTTTACACACTTTTTCATAATCTTATCTGAGAATGACATTTCTGATGGAATTTTGTTCTGAAAGAAAGCTCTATTAAAAAAAACCAAAACAACAACAAAAAAACCCCACCATGCTCTGCTACTAAAACTGCCCCAGAAGAATCTAGAAGCAGCTTCTTCGGTAACACTTTGAAAGGCTTGAAGCGTTACCTTCACATATCGAGAAATAATTACAAAATATCCCATTAACACTGTAATAAATAGTTCAGAGCAATGATTAATTAAAGAGGGCACTATAATTTATTCACTATCCATTAACAGGCATAATCCTATTTTAACATAAAACAGCAGAGACTAAAGGAATTCTGGGAGGCTCAGTGACAGCTTTGGAATGAGCAGTCCCAGGGACCCTCCCTCCCTCAGCTTAAGAAAGACATAAGGGGAAAATTCTTTATAATTTATCCTGTCTCCAGTTGATCATGAGGGGGCAGTGAACTATCCTAGTACCTATTGTCACCGGTTTTGCAGCTTATTTTTCAGTCCCACAGTTTCCTCTGTGGGGAATGGAGCTGATCATTCGTGTATCGCAGAATTATTATTAAATACGTAGAAGCATCTACAACAACTTCTTCCTTTCTTTCCTCCACTCTTCTAAGAGAGAAAGAGAGAAGCAGGATATTATAAAATGCTATAAATGACTTGTTAAAACCAATTCAGATGAGTTTGAAAGTGGGATCCCCTCTGATATTTTCAAAAGTCCTTGTTACCCCATCTAAAGCTTTTGTGCCTAAAGACTACTGTGTGACAGCTTTGTCTCTCGTTTCTCCCTCCATTCTCATTTATTGGAGCCTCTTCCCTTCCCGCCTCCCTTCCCCTCTCCTTTCTGTCAAGAGCTAGAATATGGTTTTCTTTCCTAAGGAGAAACCGAATGGGATGCGTCAGTAGCCTTCTGAAACCTTCAGAATCAGAGAGGTGTCGAAGTACGGACGGCATCCAGCTCTGGTTTTCCTCCTGCTACTTTCCTGCTTGTTTCAGTGTGTTTGGCTGATTCTCTCTTTTCTGTCCGGTGCCTCAATGGCCAGGGTACTGCGGGGTTCCTTTCTGGTCCTCCTTTTCCACTCTTTCCTCATTCACTGTCTTGATACTTAGGGTACCCGTATGCCGACAACACCCAGTGTGTCTCTGCAGCCTAGACCTTTTCCAGATCTCCAAATTGTTAGGTTCTATTGCCCACTCAGCACCGCCACTTGGATGGCACACTTCACGCAGCTCAAAATGACCTCCTTCTCTTCCCAAATGTGCCCCACCCAGCTGATGGCAGCTGCAAGCTTCCAGTTGCTCAGATCTAAAACTTTGGAATTCTTCTTTATCCTGTTTCTTTAACACCCGACATTCAATCTGGCAGCAAAGTTCCTGGGAGGGTCTGCCTTCAAAGTATATTCACAATCTTACAAACTTTCAGCTTCGGTACTTCTCCAAGCTTGGTTGGAGCCATCATCCTCTTACCTGATCTGACCCTCCCTGACCTCCTTCCCTTCCACTCTCCCCCTGCTTCGGGCTCCAGTCACATGAACCTCCTCGCTGCCTGAAAGACACAGGCTGACTCTCTCCCTCGTTTTTCCATTTCTCTGCTAAAGCTGAGAGCTCCTCCCCTGGATAGCCATGTCTTGCTCCTCCATTCCTGGCTGTCTGCTCACGAGTCACCTGTTCAGTGAGGAGTACTCCGACTCCCTTATTTCAAATTATGGGGCGCCTGGGTGGTTAAGTGTCTGACTCTTGATTTCGGCTCAGGCCATGATCCCAGGGTCGTGGGTCTGAGCCCTGTGTTGGGTCCACGCTAAGGGTGGACCCTGCTAAAGGTTCTCTCTCTGCCCCCCCCCATTTGTGCACACACTTTCTTTCAAAATAAATAAATAAACATTTAAAAAAATAATGGGGTGCCTGGGTGGCTCAGTCAGTTAAGCTAAGCATCCGACTTCGGCTCAGGTCATGATCTCATGGTTCATGTGTTCGAGCCCCGCATCGGGCTCCGTGCTGACAGCTCAGAACCTGGAGTCTGCTTCCGATTCTGTGAATCCCTCTTTTTCTCTGTTCTTTCCCCATTTGCACTCTGTCTCTCTCTTGTGCTCTCAAAAATAAATAAACATTAAAAAATTTTTTTAAAGAAATAAAGAATAATAAAATTGCAAACCGCCCCCACCTCTGCTTCTGGATCCCTTTTATCTTATCATACTTTACTTTTTTCATAGCTTGTAACATAAGCTATAATTTACTTATTTTCCATGTTTTTGTCAGTTGTTTCACTCCAGTGAAAATACCAGGAGGACACAGAGCCTGTTTTTTTTTTTTTACCAATAAATGTTTAAGTGGGGTACATTTCATAGTTTTTATCTAGTTGGATTTTTCAATTTTGAACTTAAGCGTGGATTAAGGATTTAAATTACTCTCTAGAGATAAACTTCGTCTGAATATTTCTTTAATGCATAACCAGGGTACTTGACACCTCAGGAAGCTCTAAGGCTGACATTTGTAAGCCCACATCTGGGTACTTCATTTGGGTCTGTGATTCTCTGCTTTCTTGGAAGATAGAATCACTGTAGCACAGATTTTGCTGTCTAGCACATCCTCTTATTCAAACAGAAATCCCTTCTCACGTTGGAGGCCTCGTTGGCCCGAGGCCACGCAGCATTGTCCCTCCCTGGTTAGGAGCTAAGGCCTTTGGGAATCAGCCCATTCCACCTTTGCTCAGCCCTTCTGTCCCTGAGCTCTCATTGGTGCCATCCAAGACTGCATTTGCTCTCCTAGTAATCACCTCACATATTTGAGCTCATGGTCGAGCAAAATCTCATAAGGTCTTAGGTTTCTTGTATTAATCATGTGATGTGACTAACCAGGAAGCTATGTCATTCAAACCATATGAATACAGCTTAGATCAAGGGAAGTGATCATCCTACCCTCTTCAAACTAATCAGGCCACATTACAACATTATCTCAGTTCTAGATAATGTGTTTTGGAAAAAAAAAAATATTGGTAAATGGATGTATATTCAGAAGACAGAAGGTAACCATGATGGTAAATGGCCTTGAAAGCTTATTTTCCATTAATTTATTCTTCCTATTCATCAACCAACAAACCAAATTTATGAAATGTCTATTATATTGAAGTCACTGTCAGGGAAACAAAGTTAGGATCTTTAGTTGACAACAACAGAAATAATTCAAGCTACTTAAGCAGAAAAAGGAATTTACTAGAAGACCTTAACCAGTGCTCAGAGAATTCCGGGGAGAGTCAGAAAATCAGGGTTAGAAGTTAGAGTCAATGTTCCAGACTTCTCTAGTGGAGACCACACTGCTTCTCCATGGGACACAGATGTTAAGACTTGGTCCCCTGATCCTGAGCATGGATGCAACCTGTGGAGGCTCTGTGCCTCCTGCCTCTGAAGGCTGGATGACTCTACCATTTCCCTTGACAGAATGGAATCCACATGGCACGCTTTTTGTGATTGTGCTCCCTTCCAAATCAAAGTGTCATGCAGGTGTAACTGATTGAAGGCGTCTAAGTCATGTGCAGGGAGGATTGGGAATGTGAATGTCTGTCTTCTATCTTGGGGAAATATAGATTCATAGGTGGGAACTTCGCCAAATGTAGGAGACATAGTCAGAAGTACTCCAGGCTGAAAAGCATGCCAAATGGGACTGCTAGACTATGAGCTCTTTGAGGAAAGAATACTGTGTCTTATTCAAACAACATGGTGTTTGGTTTGAAATCAGAAAGATCTGTTGTGAATCCCGACTACTCCACTTCTTAGCTTTCTATGACTTTGGGCTATTATTTAACCTGAATCTCAGTTTTCACATCAATAAAAAGAGGAAAATAATACTTACTTTGCAGTATTTTTGTGTATGAGAATCAAAGTTAAAGCATCTAAAGCATAGTGTCTTCCTGTAAATGATGAGTTTCTCTCAATATCTTTATATTAATATTACCAAGGATGGTGCCTGGTATAGTGGTCAATTTAGTAAAATGTGGAAATGTTTATGGAAGTCATGGTTTTTGCCTTCAAGAAAAATGTCAGTGGGTAGGTAACATGTAAACCTCAAAATACTAAAACCCAAGGAGGAACAACTTACTTATTCTACTGTGGATGGGAAGGTCAGTGTCCCCCAAGGTGCTGATGTTTGCTTTTATTAGTGGAAACCAGGAGTGGCCTCAAATTATATTCAGTCCTGATATTTTATTACTGTAAAATATGACTGAGTGTGAACTTGGTCAAGGGTAAAATCACATCCATCAATCAGTCTTCTTCCTTTTTCTGTATTCAGTTGGATATTACTAAATATTTCCCAATTGCAGGCCAGCTCATTAGATTATCTGGAAACACATTTTATAAATAATTCCATGGTGGGCAAACATTGAGTTTGGGTACTTGAACATCAGAAGGATCATCAAAAAATAAAAGAACTTTCTCTAGATCAAAGACACTGCTTTGAAAGCCTCCAGACTCAAACAATGGAACAATGGGGTTTCAACCAATTATGGGTCAAAATACTTGCATGTAATCAAAGTTGCTGCAGGTGGTCTTGAGGCCCAGTTCTGGTGTCAGTGAGGAGGCCTATTGCATTGGGAAATGGGAAAACTCTGCGATTTTCAGCATCAGCATAGAACAGGAAGACTTATGTCAAGCCTTCATCAAGTATGCCTCTCAACTACCTGCTACTTTGGAAAATGCTATTTTGGGAAGACAGTCCATGGTGGCATCACCAGACATTAGGACTTTGTGGACCAGTAATGACCCAATGCCCCAAGATGTAGGGACCAATAGAGAGCTGTCAAGTTCGTATTGGCAAATGAAATATTCAACAAACAATATTAAATATAAAATGACCAACATTCTGGTCAATGCTGCTGTACCAACATTATATCAGAGAAAAGAATTTTAACCCCTATCAAATTTGGAGAGGCATAATCTGACAATAAAGTATAAGGAAAGTTAACCAATTTGCACTGAAATGTATATGTCTCAGTCTTCTTTTTCTTCTTTCTCTGGGGGAACAGTGAAAACTCTATCACAGCCCAGAATTTGACTGCAGGTGACCTTTGAGAACTGCTGGTCTGAGGAATACACTGGGTATTTACTTCCCCAGATACCCTTTTGATTAAGACAGGCACTAGAAGATCCATACTTAAACCAAACTGAGCTCAGCCTACTAAGGGTGAACTCAACTGTGCTTTGCTGGTATCAAGATTTGTTACAAGAAACCACTGCCACGTGAACCTTGCCATTTCTTTTGCTGTGAAACTAATGATGCAGCTGTTGCCTGTAATGTCTGTCCCTGGCTCCCAAGTGAAATTCCACTTGAGAAATTTCCTTTAGGGTTGCAAGTGAAAAAAGTGGTTGTCCCTCCAGTGGAATGGGTACGTTATATTCTTTTGCTGATAATGAGCACAATTGAACTTTTTGAGTTGCCTTTTTTGCCCTAGCTACAAGGAAGCTCGGAGTGAACTCTGACGTTACTCGTAGCTACTGAATTAACTCTCTACCTCTAAATAGGAAGCAGGTGACACCTGAAATTACTCGGCAGCCTGAACTTAGAGAGGACAGAGCTTTTAGTAGCAAGTTATTTAAAAAACCAATAAAATGTCTTCACACAGGTAGATCCATCCTTCTGGAGCGACCAAAGAAATCCCTGAGTTCATATTCGGGACTGCCTCATAATGATGATGCGGGTTGTTCACAGCACAGGCGTGCTGTGTATCCAGGTAAGGAGGCAGGTGGAGGCTCCACAAACCATGTGCTCTGGTATGTGGTCTGCTTCCGTCCAGAGAAAGAGGCCCTTCTTTCTAATTAGCACCAAGGTGTAGAATGGGCCGCGAAGGCTTCTGCCCACACTCACGCTCAAATCCATTCACACGTGGGGGTCCACTTTTATCCTCTGATGTCGGAATCCCACACCCAGAGATCTTGTGATTTGTGAGCAGGGAGCTTTCCCAGGCTGCCTTGGGCTTTGCGTGGGCGTGAGGCCAAGCTACATCTCTGCGTCAGTGGACTCTGTGCTACGACAGAGCTTTGCCTCAGTAGAACCTCCACCTTTTTTTTTCTGCCTCTAAGCTTTAGTAAAGAGGCCAAGAAACAAGAGAGCTACCAAAAGCAACAAAAAATTGTTAGTCAGAACTTTTGACTGATTGGTGCCTCCAATTTCCCCCAACATGCCAGATGTACAGCTTTTTACTGTATGTAGTTACATATGTGTCCTTTGCATAAAGCCTCTCTGGCTAAACCTCAATCCCTAACTATTATATATTCTGAATAAAAGTGAAACATCTCAGCATTTGCAAAAATTCAAGATTTATCAACATATTGAGCTTTTACTAAGTCATGAATTCTTGATTTGTATTCACAGTGCTTTTACATATTCATAGCCCTCTTTAGCCAAAGATCTTCAATATTCATTTACTATGGAGTGGTAAGTATATATTATTCAACTCCATTTACCAATGGGTAAACTGATGCCCAACTGAAGGCCTGATCAGAGAAGCCGAATAAAGAGCAAGATGCTCTTAGCCCCTCAGAGAGAGCTAGCTCCAGCTGTCTCCCTCCAGAAATAAAGGCCCAAGGCCTGCTTGTGATTCTCACTTCTCAAGCATCAGGGGAATCAGAATTTTTCCTTCTGGATTTGTTGGAATGTCTTGGGTAGAGTTTTCTCTTAAAGTGCATGGGACACAAGAATAGCCCAGGGGAATGAAAAATAACCTTTTTTCCAAATTGCTTCAAATCCATGATGGCAAAGGTTAATTGAGCGGATTAGTTCCTCTTAAACTTGGGGGAGAACAGGGAAAGAGAATCATTTATTTGCTCCAATAACCAATTAATGGCATTGATTGGGTGAGAAAGATCCTGTCTCTCCCACTTTTATTAGAGAAACAGAGGTCAATTTTCTTAATACCTTCTTCTAATACAACCTATTTCTTTAGTTTCTGAATAGTTTATTGAGGATTCTAACAACATATTTACCAGGTACTGATTGAAGGGGTGTTTAAAACATAAGAAAAATATTTCTGGTCAGATTTAGAAAACTATAAGGAAAGAAACTGGAATGATCCCATAGGTAGCAACTAGCCTCTAACACACCACAAAGGAATGCCAAGACTTACTATTATTTTTGAAATTATACAAATAATGTACTAAATACATTAATGTATGGAGATAGTATTTTGCAATACATTTTTTTTTTGAAAGAATGCCTTGTGTGATATTGGAAGGAAAACTATCTCAAAGGGTTAATTTGAGGGAAAAATGACTGCCCTACTCCTTAAAATGTTAACTTGAGAGCTGGTAGTCAAGGTGAAGTTGCTATTTCACCCCAAAGCAAATAAAGAAAATGTAATTATTCAAGATTTCAACCACATGAAGGTCTGTTTTTACCAAAATGTGTTGCTCTTCAGATGGCAAGTGGATGATACATACCGTTATTGTTGATTTCTATTAACAAGTACATAATATAAACCGAGTTCATAATAATCTAGAACAAAACTCCCCAGTGATAGAAATGTTCTATGTCTGCATTGTCTAATGTGGTAGCTCCTCACACATGTGTAGAGTTACCAGAATTAACAAAAAAAAAAAAAAAAGAAAAATTTTAAAAACAGGATACATAGTCGGGCACCTGGGTGGCTTAGTCTTTTTTTTTTTTAATATAATTTATTGTCAAATTGGTTTCCATACAACACCCCGTGCTCATCCCAACAAGTGCCCTCCTCAATGCCCATCATCCACTTTCCCCTCTTTCCCACCCCCAACAACCCCAGGTCATGATCTTGCGGTCTGTGAGTTAGAGCCGTGAGTTCTGTGCTGACAGCTCAGAGCCTAGAGCCTGCTTCAGATTCTGTGTCTCCCTCTCTCTCTGTCCCTTCCCTGCTCACAGTCTCTCTCTCTCTCTCAAAAATAAACATTAAAAAAAAAACCCAGGATACATAGCTAAATTTTAATTTCAGATAAACAAATTTTAATATGCATATGCAATATTTGACTCAATAAATGTTAGGTATTCCCATTTTTGAAAGTGATTATTAATTCATTTTATTTGTGTTTGACTAGAAAGGAATCCATAGATATAAAGTGCAAAAGGCAGGAAAAGAAAGTTCTTTGAGGTGATAATGGAAAATGGTGAAATCAAAGTCCTATACAGTGGAATCCAAAGGATCCCATTTTTTTCTGGACTCTAGGTTTTAGTAGCCATTTAGTAGTCAAAAACTATGGCTGGAGACCAGCCATAGTTAAAGAAAAAACAATTTTTTAAAATTTTTTATTTTTTTGTTTAACATCTAACTACAATCTGAATTTCCAGGCTACCTCAATTGATGCAACAAGTGTGTCTCCTGAAAAGTTGCTTTAAGTCAGTTTCACCTGAATCGAGTAACTCAGGTGTTGTGCTCTGTTTAAAGGAACACTGAGAAGGGAAAATCTGTATATCTATATGTACACACCCACGTATAAATGACAAGTTATCATATATAACAAATAATCAAGCCCATCATTTAAAACATTTTTGATATGCCTATCTAATTTCTTTGAAGTATGGTGTTCCCATGAATATCTGGGCAGGGAACCCATGCCACATGCAAAGTGTTTAACTAAAATGAGGTTAATGAAGGGTCTGTTTATCGAGGGGTGGTTACGGTTAAAGGAACCAGGAAGCGATGCTGGGCACCCAAGCAAAGAGCAGCAGGGGAAGCTGTTACCATGTGTAGGTACTTAAGAGGCCAGGCGTGGAGGGGTAAGAGGCGCTGTGTGGCTGGATCTTTGGCCTCAGACGCTGAAGTCCCTTAGACCACACCAAAGCATGGGGTGCTTGTTCTGTGTTTCAGTTCCAACTTGTTCTGTGTTTCTGTTCCAACTTGAAGCCAGTGGCCAGAGGGCTCTGGATGATGAAAACAGTAGAGGCCACCCTTCCGGCACAGGGCAGGGCAGTGGAGTGTGAGGGATAGAACTGTAGGGAAGAGAGAGAAGAACCAGCACAGATAGTACACATTTTTTATCAATTTTTCTTTTTGAAACTCAAATCACATGTTCGTGAATATTATGGAAATAGACTAACTCCCTATTCGTCTTGTGTATGAGTTTTCATTACTAAGTTAGTTTGGAAAATTTTACGCAAAATTAAGACAGTCTTAGGATGTCTAGTCAGTTTTGTACATATAAGGAGAGTTGAATGTTGCAGTCAAATTATTTATATGGAACACACACAAGAATTTTGCCCTAAAGTTGTATTCTGTGTGATAGGAGTATCAACCACACTAAAAGCAATTATTTTCACATGTTGCAATATATCAAGATAACAACAGTTCTCTGTCTTGTTCTCAGGCTCATGTGCATATAGTCTCTCTATTCAGAAGAACCACATGGTTAAAATGAAGATAATCCTCACAGTAATTGGTGGTTTCTCATAAGATTTTATTGGGGGGTAAAGGAATATCTAATTTGTTTATGGAAATTTGTGTTACTCAATGCTGCCATCTTTCTCCTTGTATAGTAAGGGAGTATTTTTAAAAATTAATAAAGAGTTCTTTCCTTTGTCAGGAACTATTATAGATATTAGATTAAAAAACAAAGGGGCCATGCACCATGCTAATAAATTTTTCAAAATTTGAGCCATTAAAAAAATTTACTCTTTTGTGTACCTGCTCCCAGAGACACCCTTCTTGTTTATCAGGTTTTCCTTTAGAAATCCTAACTCCACATATTCCTAAAAAAAGACCTCTCCATAATGGAAATGTCATGTGTATTTATTTAGAGTGCAAATATTAAAACCAAAGAGGTCAGGTTCAGAAATTTGTTGAACCTCTCAGTATATTCATTTACTCATCATCTTTGAAATAGTTGTAGTCATAGTATCAATCTCAATGAGTTGTAGGGATTTAATAAGTTAATATTTCTGGCACACAGAACTATTATTATTGAAAACTATTATTCATTAATTTCATTTGTGTTTGGGTAGAAAGGAACTTACAAGTATAAAGTACAAAGGGCAAAAGAATAGAGTTCTTGGAGGTGGTGATGGCAAACTGTTAATCAGGGTTCTATAGCTTGAATAGGACATTTATATATATATGTATATATATAAATGTATATATATATTTATATATATATGTATATATATACATGTATTTATATATATGTATATACATGTATTTATATATATATGTATATATATTTATATATATATGTATATATATAAATGTATATATATATATTTTATATATATGTATATATATATAAATGTTTATTTACTTATTTATTTTTGACAGAGGCAGAGCACAAGCTGGGGAGGGGCAAAGAGAGAGGGAGACACAGAATCCGAAGCAGGTTCCAGGCTCTGAGCTGTCAGTACAAGAGTTTCATGTGAAGCTCGAACCATGAGATCATGACCTGAGCCAAAGTCAGGTGCTCAACCCACTAAGCCACCCAGGCACCCTTTGAATAGGATATATTTTAAGAGATTACCTTCTCTAGCCACTAAAGCCCAAAAAGTTAAGTAGTTCACTTATGATCTCTTGGCTAAATTCTAGGACCCTTCTTTCCACCATGGTTGTTCCTTTCCTCCTCATGCTGCCTTTCAATGGCATGCGGGAGCCTAACTCAAACCAACTTAATGGCTGTTACATTTTTTGGAATGCTGTGAGCTAGTGGCTAAACATAGCCATTATTAAAAATTAAATTATATAAACTTACAATTAAATGAATTAAAATAAAGGTTATACTCAAAACTTATCACCACTTAATTATTGTCCAGTGTTACCTAGGCTCTTGAGTCATTTCCATCTGTGTGTGGTGGAACACAGTGTGTATGGTGGAAATAATATACTGGTGGAATTATATATGGCGGAAATACTATATAATGCTGCACTGTTTGTTTCCTTCCCCAAGTCTACATTTGGTGATGTCATGTTGGTAGTTTGAAATTGGCCATGGTGGCAGTATTTATATCATACAAATTGGCAAATGCTACAAATCAGCGCCCCCCCCCCCTTTTTTTTTGAGAGTTGGTTTTTAAACATTTACCACTACACCCCTGGTTGGACATTGCTGGTTTTTGTTAGTGCAAAAGTGGGATAGTAGATATTAAAGTGAATCAAATTTATTAGAAAGCTATGCTGGACAGATGATTTCAGGGCCATAAAAGTCACAGAATGGGAGATTGATTTGAGCTGTTAATGAATTCTAATGAACAGCAATGCTAGAATACTGATCTCCTAATGTAAATTGATCGCTCACAAAGGGCAGTTTAGATCAATGGGTGAGGCACTGAGGAGAGATGAGGTGGTTTCTTCCAGAACCCTCCTTGGTGAGAGCATGTGCCAGGGAGGCGGCAAGGAAGAGTGAACACAGCGGAGTTCCTGAACACGGTCCTCTCCCCTATAGTTCCCAGGAAAGAACAATTCCCAGAAAGCATGTGCTATCCACAATGAGAGAAACAAGTAAACGCCATTTTTGCTGAAGCCATTAGGTCGGCTGGCCTGGAAAAGCAAGTCCCAGGGAGGCCTTGTCTTCTCACCATCACCGGGAGCCTCTCCCTGAACAAGAGTGTCTTCCCTTTCACCTTGGAGAGGAGATCAGGCTCTAATTAGCCAAGAACATTAAGACCCTTAATTTAATGCTATGTCAAATTAATTACCTTGTTTGTCTTTATTCACATTCTATCATCCCTGGTCCCAGGAAAGCTGTGACTGAACAGTCTCTTCAATACTCTTCAGTATTTCTTGTGAATTGACAACTCATCTTTTAAATGTCTTTTGTCAGGGGTGCCTGGCTGACTCGGTTGGAAGAGCCAGTGGCTCTTGATCTTGGGGTTACAAGTTCAAGCCCCACTTAAAAAAAAAATATATATATATATATATGTATGTATATAAATGCCTTTTGTCAAGTCTTCTGTCTGTAACTTGAATGAGGTCAGGATGGGAATTCCGAACCATTAATCAGGGGTGTGAGACAGATCAGGGGACCGTTGTGCCTGGTGGGTGGATCTAGAAAGGCTAGTAAGGCTCTAGAGTCATCCACTTAGGATCTGAACAGAGTTGAGGAGATCTAGCCACAATAGTAGGACTTCAGCCATGAGACAGACACAGAGGCAGGAGTCCAGTGCCTGGGGAGACTGGTCAGGACAAGGCAGGGTCTGGTGATGTGGCTGGAGAGGAGGGATTGATTATGCCAGCCTGTGTCCTGGAGCCTGACTTTTCAGGTTCTTGAGGTGAAGATGGGAGAAAAATTCCCTCCCGCTTCCAGCAGAGGTAGGGGAAAATAGCCATTTTGAAATATGCCCAGAGCACTCTCCATAACAAAGGCCTGCCCCTTTAGGGAAACTTCCTGACTGGAGCCTTCTCTGACCTTATCTGATCAGGGAAAGGACCATTAGACAACTCCAGCCTCCTATAGCTTTCTTGTTTTACGCTGTGGAAGAAAAAAAATAAGGCTAAGAAATTCTTCTGAATGTCACAGCTCAGGGCCTCAGACCCCCTGAGAAACTTGAGATTGAATTATACAATAGTAGGATGCCCCCCATCTCTGACACCCTACCAAGGGGGCTGTGGTATAATAACAGTGATTCCAGCTCAGAGAGCTGAGAGACACACACTCTATTAGAAAAAAGAGCTTCTTAGGGAAGCTTAAGGGACAACCAAGGAGAGGAAGACAACAACGAAGAAGCCAGAGGAAACTGCAGCCTCTGGCACCTATCACCACAGCCAAGTGTTCGCAGCCAGCCACTAGCCAGATGAACATAAAACCCTACACTAAAAGCCTGATTGCCTCGGTCCTTATTATCAGATACATTGTGTCTTGCTTCCAACAAAAACATCATCATGAACAACAACAACAAAAATTACAAGGCATGCCAAAAGGAAAAGAAAAGAAAAAACATAGTCTGAAAAAAGAGAACATCCATCAAAACCAGACTCAGATATAACACAGGTTTTGGGATTATCTGATAGGCAATTTAAAACACCTATGATTAGCATATAAGTGTTTAATGGAAAAAGTAGACAGCATTCAAAAGCAGATAGGTAATGTTACAGAGAAATGGAAACTCTGAGAGAGAACCAAAAGAAATGCTAGACATCAAAAAACTGTAATAGAAATGAAGAATGCCTTTCATGGGTTGCTTACTAGATAATACAGGCCCTAAAGGGGGTAGAAAATCAGTTGAGCTGGAAGACAGGTCGACAGAAACTTTGCAAAGTAAAATACAAAGAGCAACAAGAAGGAAAAAAATGAAAGAGAATATCAAGAACTGGGAGACAATTCTAAGAGGTGTAACATACTGATAATGGGAATACCAGCAAGACAAGAAAGAGATAAAGGTGGGGAAGAAATATTTGAAGGCTGAGAATTTTCAAAAATTATTGAGGAGCTTGAAACCACAGACCCAGGAAATCAGAGAACACCAAGCAAAATAAATACCAAAATTTCTACCTATAAGCATATCATATTCAAATTGCAAGGAAAAAAGAAAGAAAGAAAGAAAGAAAGAAAGAAAGAAAAGAAAATCATGAAAGAAGGCAAAGAATAAAAAACACCTTATGTATAGAGGAATGGGGATAATAATTATATCCGACTTGCTATGCAAACAGAAAAAGAATGGAGACAAATATTTAAAGTGTTGAAAAAAAATTAGAATTCTGTATTTAATGGAATTATCCTTCAAAAGTGAAGGAGAGACACACGAAACTAATATAATATTGTATGTCAATTATACTTTAGTAAAAAGAAGTAAAGAAGAAATAGAGGTTTTCTGGGACAAAAGTGAAGAAATTTTGTTACTAGTACGGCCACTTTGCAAGAAATGCTAAAAGAAGTTCTTTAGGGAGAAGGAAAATGGTATAGATCAGAAACTCAGATCTACAAAAGGAAAGGAATAGATGAAGGTACAATAAAATCCATTAGTACTCTAAATTACTTGCACAGATGATTGTTCAAAATAAAAACTACAGCAATGCATTGGGTGATTTATAGCTCCTAGAGAAAGGAAATGAATGACAGCAATGTTACAAAGGATGGGAGGGGAGATGGGGAACACTCATGGTATATGGTGCTTGTACTAACTATTAAGCCAAATGTTGCTTTAATGTGGATTTAGATGAGTTGTAAATGTATACCGCAAATTCTAGGGTGGCCACTAACATTTTTTTTAGAAAAATATAATTGATCTGCTAAGAGAGGAGAGAATGGGAATCACATAAAATGCTCAAATAAAAACAGAAGACAAAGAGGAGAGGAAAAGATAAAAAAAGAAATAAAAACAGTAAATAGAAAACAATTAGAAATGTAGTAGATATTAATCCAACTATATCAGTAATCCCATTAAATGTGAATGGTCTAAATATAGGAATTAAAAGACCATAGGGAACATCAATGAAACTAAAAGCTGTTTTTTTGGAAAAAGTAAGCAAAGTAGACACACCTTTAGCTCCACTCACCAAGTAGAACGAGAGGACTCAAATAAATAAAATCAGAAATGAAAGAGGAGATGTTACAACCAGTGCCACAGAAATACAAAGAATCATAAGAGACTATGAACAACTAAATGACAGAAAATTGGACAGCTTCTAAGCTGGACAAATTCCTAGAAACATACAATTTACCAAGAGTGAATTATGAAGAAATAGAAAATCTGAACAGATCAATTACTAGTAAGGATTTGAAACAGTAAGTCAGAAACTACCAACAACCAAAAGTTCAGGACCACATGTCTTCACTGGTGAATTCTATCAAACATTTAAAAAGAGTTAATACCATTTTTTCTCAAAATTTTTTCAAAAAGTAGAAGAGGAGGGAACACATTCAAACTCATTTTACAAGGCAAAACCAGACAAGGACACCACAAAAAAAAAAAAAAAAAAAAAAAAAGAAAATCACAGGCCAGTATCCCTAATGAACATGGAAACAATTCCTTAATTATAATAAATATACCATGCTAAACCAAGAGGTTAATAATAAGGGAGGGTGTGTATGGGGAGGCGTATATAGCAACACTCTGTACTATCTGCTCAATTTTTCTGTAAATCTAAAACTGCTCTAAAAAGCAGTCTATTTATTTATTATTTTATTTTTTATTTATTTATATTTTTAAAAAATTTTAATCCAAGTTAGTTAACATATAGTGTAATAATGATTTCAAGAATAGAATTTAGTGATTCATCACATACATATGCCACAAATGTCATATCCCAACAAGGGTCCTCCTTGATGCCCATCACCCATTTGGCCCATCCCCCTCCCCCCGCAACACGCAGCCAGCAACCCTCAGTTTGTTCTCTGTATTTAAGAGTCTCCTATGGTTTGTCTCCCTCTCTGTATTAATTTTTTTTTTTTTTAAGAAATGCATCCATATCAAAGAAATCTGAGAGATCTGAGACTCAGGGCTCAGAGAAGTTAAGGAGCTTAATGAAAGCCACGCTGGGAGCAATTGCTGTGAAAGTATATTACCCAGGTGGGAACTCAGGAGCCAAGGTACAAAACAGAAACCAGTTTCCTAATCTGGTGCAAATGCAGGACTTAAATAGGTGTATTCTGTTGTGGTATGAATGTGGGGTTCCAGAACTGTTTCTTAACAAGCCCTCTAGGTGATTGTGACATGTAGTAATGTTAGAGGACCACTGTCCGGGCGAGTCAGGAATAGAGTGGAGGCAGGCTCTCTTTGAGAGCATGGAGGAGTGACTGGGGCTCTGAGTGGAAGCTTGTCCACCCCAAGAGATCACTCTTGGATGGGATGTAAGAGTGGCTGAGACTGCCCGGGCCAGGGAGGATGCCTGCAGAATGTATACAGAAAATAGAATATGTGCCCTTCCATGCGCAAAAACTTGTCCATGGAATTTGGGAGGAAAACACTCATTTTAATCCCATTTCTTTGCAGTGAGAGTAAGAAGGAAATACATAGTTTTCTTCATCTTCGTAATTTGATATTGAAGTGGAAACACTTTATGCTGTTAACAAACATTTATTGAGTATCTACTATATGCCAGGCATTATTTCAGCCCAGGGATACAGCTTGAACAGACTATACAGGTCTCTTGCAACCTTCATTCTCAAGGGGACAGACAGACAAATAATAAACAGATTTTGAAAAAACTCAGGTAATTATAGGCTTTTTACCTCTAATATAGCTGGTATTTTGCCTCTCTCCTGAAATGTGTGGTGCGAGGAACCTCACAGGAGACCCCTCCCTCAGTTCCTCCATGCTCCGTGTTTTATAGATCTAGGGTGAGCAGATGTCCAGCATCTCCTTCCATGCAGAGAAGAATTATGTGCTTGAGTTGTTGCTGAATTCATTCTCCGTGTGAAGAAGAATGTACATTTCATATTGTTTTGAATATTGAATGACCAAAAGAAGAAAAAGAAAATAAACCATACAAAAATAACTGCATGACATTAATGCTAAGGATTTAAATTCACCAAAACAAGGAAATTCCAAATTAAGGCCAAACATTCAGGACCACACTGCCTTTTTAGCCACATTGATGTGAGCGTTACCGACCAGGATTCTTTCTTCACCTGGTGTTTTCTTGGCTTGTCATTTTGACACTCAGCAACTTAGTCACAACTCGGAGAGAAATGATCCCCATTCCCTCAAGTTGTCCTCTCTGTTTTCTTTGCTGGGATTGGTATTTAGAAGAATTTTTATTAAGCAACTTCAAACAGAAGGGTTTGTTTGCTTCAACGTTGTTTGAAAGTTGATCTTCCTTATTAGAAGTTGTGGCATTGCAAAAGAAAGATCAGAATTGATTTCAATAATGTTTAAAAAATATCTCCACTCTAAATAAAAATCAAAGAAAGCCAAGGAGTAAACTCCGAAAGAAAGGAGGCTATTAGGGAAATTGTAGAGGGAGTATAAACCTCTGACTTTGCACGACTGTGTACTGGAATATATCGGGAATTGCCAGTCGCAAGTCTGTGCCCTACTGGAGAGAAAGCAAGATATCTTCATCCCTATTATTATCAGAATTTTCTCCCCTGACTTGCTACATCTACTCAAACTAGCTTTTCTAAAGCTCTAAATCAGTAGCTTTCAAAACTTGACTGCATTTAGAATCCCGTGGAGAACTTTTAAAAATCCCAATGCCCAGGCCACACACCAGACCAATTACATCAGAATTTCTGAGGCTGGCATCTGGACATCGGCATTTTTAAAGCTCCCCAAGTGATATCAGTGGGCCACCAAGTTTGAGAACTAGTGCTCTGAGTAACTAGCTAGTAAGCCTCACACTTGGAGTGATTTGCCAAAACTGAAATAATTGCTATTTGTCAGAAAAGGATGAATGAATAGATGTAATTGATCTAGTTTCCTACCTTTTCATTGAAAGGAGAAAATGAAGGGGCACCTGGGTGGCTCAGTTGGTTGAGCATCCAACTTTGGTTCAGGTCATGATCTCAGTGTTCATGAGTTCAAGCCCCACATCGGGCTCTCTGCTGTCAGCGCAGAGCCTGCTTCAGATTCTCTGTTCTCCTCTCTCTCTGCCCCTCCCCTGCTTGTATTCCCTCTCTCAAAAATAAATAAAGCATTAAAAAAAAAAGGGAAAAAAAAGTTAAAGGAGGTTCTAGAGAGATTTGGCTCTATCAATTAAAAATAAACAAACTTGAATGCACTTAATAAATGTAAAGCAGAAAGTGAGCTAACTGGTTTTTCTTCTCAGTAAGAAGGGATGTCAGTCATACTAAATGGAAGAAATTCACAGGTAATGGAGATGAGGAATTAACATGTAACCCTATGACAGTATTTAGCAAGGCAAGAATGACAGGGTTTCCATTGCAGGTATGTTTATTACCAGATAGATGAGGCAAAGTGGGGAGTGGGGAAGGCACATTACTAATGGATGGCTCTGTGCTGGCTGGTAAGAACGGCAGAGTGAAGGTCCAGGAAAAGAAATTGCTGAGTTTTTCTAGAGGTGTGACTGGAAGTAAATGAGAGAATATTTGAATAAATAGTACTTTCCTAGTATTTAGTGGTGGACTACAGGGGCTATGCTATTATTAAGGAGAATAAAAGGAAAAGGAAATGGTGGTGGTATTAGCACTTCAAATGTGTACAGTTGTTGATATTAGCACTTGAAACAGGCAGGTATCATTTACCAATTGGTAAACTGGGCATAGAGACAATTAGGGCCTTTTCTGGGGTGACGTGGCCAGTAGTAGGTAACCGAATCTGAGTTTAGTGGCATCCACAAAATAACTTGATGATCCCTGATGTGGTGACAGCCCCAAGGATCACTTTGGAGTAAATGTGTTTTTGACTAATGAAAGTATTACTTTTGATATTGCCATCAAAACGTATTTACTGTTGATTCCCTCAAAGTGATATTCCTGATTTGTCCTTGGGGAAGATGATGAATGAGGAGAACTGAGTGATTTTTCTGGTCATTTTGGATAATCTTGATTTAAAACTCACAGATTTTCCAGATGCAGGATTATTTAATGAGAAAATTACAGGCATGATTGATGGTAACTTTTCTCTTCATTTTGTCCCTAGACCAAAATATTTCTGGATAGAAAAAATGATTTAAATGGAGTTTGAGGCAGGACTCCAGATGCTGCCTGGGTGACTAAACTACTTTTTTATCTGTCCCCCAGGTGAACACCTGACAGTGTGGCTAGAGAACCAAGATGGTTAAGAGTTAGACTGTCCTCTGCTAAAATTCTAGTGCTGACTTTTGCTGGCTGTGAGGCTACCTACCAGCAAGTTCTGACATCCTCTGGGCGTCAGGTTCTCTGTCTATAAAGTGAGAAACTTACAATCAGTTTTTGGTTTTGTTTTTGTCTTTAATTTGAGAAAGACATGTGGGGGAGAGCAGCAGGGAGAGGGAAGAAGGGCTTGAGAGAGAGACAGAGACAGAGACAGAGACAGAGAGAGAGGGAGAGAGAGAGAGAGAGAGAGAGACAGAGAGAGAGAGAGAATCTTAAGCAGACTCCATGTTCAGCAGCAGCCCCAATGCGGGACTCAGTCCCATGACCCAGGGATCATTACCTGAGCAAAATCAAGAGTTGGATCTTCAACTGACTGAGCTACCCAGGAGCCCCCTTATGATCAGTTTTGTACACAGAATGCCCAGTATTAGGTCTGGCACGCTGGTTGAGTAGGTACTTAACCAATGTCAGAGTAGGCACTCGACCAATGGTGTTCCTGTTGTTTTGTTGGATTGTTTATTCCTATTTAAAGAATCTCCCATCAAAGTATACTGCCAATAGATGTAATATTTCTGTACAACAGAGTTAAATAGATCCAGAGTTGGCCTGATGTCATGAATCAACAGAGACCTGGACATGTAAGGTATTTGTTGGGCATTTGTTGTAAATTTTATTTTGAGCCCTTTATCATAGAGGAGAGTGGTAACTTTATTAATTAATACCTATAGCTGGCCTGAAGTCAAAACCAACTCTCTGGGTGCTTTTAAGTATATATAAATTATCAGATGATGCTGTAAATAACCTCAATGGACTCAGTGAGAGTTTAGAAATGAAGTACTTCAAATGAGTGGAGAAAGGATGAACACCACCCAGTGATGACTCGATTTTTGTTGGGATTTATGCAGAGCTCAGAACTCCAGGTGGACTGGTTGAGCAGGAGAGCTTTCAGTCTAAACAGGAAGCATCCAAGCATCTTTGTCACAGCATTTAGCCTCATCTAAATGACATCAGAGGTGGAAATGTCTAGCAGAGGAGGGGCTGTACAGTATTGAAGAGTATGGGACTTTTAGGTCAACAAACCAGGGCTCAGATTAGGCCCCTACTGTTCCTTCACCTTCTTACCTTGAGCAAGTGACTTCTATCTTCTGATTTTGTTTCTTCATCTGCAAAAATAATAGTATCTACCTCAAAAGACCATCATGAGGCTTAAACGCAGGGAAGTGCATAAAAGATCTGGCACGGTGGGTGGCACGTGATACATATGAGCTATTATCACTGTTCTTATAATCATTATTCTATCAGATCCAGGGACTCTTTCCAGGGCAGAGGAAGTTGAAGGGAAAAGGAAATGTAAAAATTACTCAAAAAGAAGAAAAATGAATAACTGAGTGTATACTCAAATATACTCTAACTGATTGGCTTAGCATATGAATTTGACATAGGTTGTGATGTGGATGTGTATCTGTCTATATTCTGACCACACTCTCCATGTGAAACTGTTTTAACCTTATAAAATTGTGTTAACTTTTATCATCACAGAAAGATCAAAGACCTGCCTCATGACAATTTATAACCTCATAACTAAAGTGAACATACAACAGAGGATTGTTACCTCCATTCTTTTTGGAATTTCATTTTGTAATATACAAAAATAAACTTACGAGCTACTAGTTCTGTTCACGTGCACAGCACATCTCATAACACAGCAGACAAAGTCCAGTGTCATTGCTGGAGTCAGGTTGCATTGACTGAATTCACGTGCTGCCTCATGTGTCTGAGGGAGGGATCCCGTGGTCGGTAGCAAAGCAGGGCAAGAGGCCATGAGAGCTACCATGAAGGCCTCAAGTTCCCAGGTGTATGGTTCCTGAGGGATGCCTAAAAAAGTACCACACGCACAGTGGCTGAAAACAACAGAAGTTTGTTGTTTTACTGTTCTGGAGCTGGAAATCTGAAATCAAGGTGTTGGCAGGGGCCATGCTCCCTCTGAAACCGAGGAATCCTCCCTTGCCTGTTCTTAGCTTCTGATAGCGTGCCAGCAATCTTTGGCCTTCATGGCTTATTAAATACATCCCTCCTGTCCTCTGCCTTCCCATGGCATCCTACTTGTATCTCTTCATATTGTCTTCCCTCTGTGTGTGTCTTTCTCTGTGTCCAAATTTCCCCCCTTTTATAAGGATACCAGGCATACTGGATTAGGGCCCACCCATCATACTTCATTTTAACCTAATTAATTCTGTAAAGAATCTATTTCTGAATAAGGTCACCTTCTGACTTACTGGGGGGGTCAGGGCTTCAATGTATCTTTTTAATGTTTTTTATAGAAGAACACATTTAACACCATAACACCAGGAATGTCCTCAATATGTCCCAAGTATGTCCTCATATTTAGACTGGATGGATCTCTGAGGGTCTACATACCGTTTTGGGAATTGAGAGAGGACAATAGGCATTGGAAAAATTTAAATGTCTCTCCAACCACAGGGCCATACATTTCAATTTCTTAAAAGTAAAGCATGTCATGATATTGTGAATGGCACACTGCCATTGCAATTTTTATGTCAAAAATGTAAATTTGCAAAGGGCCAACATCTAGAATTCACTATCAATTTTGTGATCCTGTTGCAGTGTTTCTATTACATTGGGAGCCTCAACAAATGAATGTGGCCACAGTCTGTGAGCGCAAGTCAAGTGTATCCTTACAACTTAACGTGATTTGAATCTCTTTTTCCAGGATTTATCTTGAGGAGGAGGCAGCTAACGTCCTTTAATGTTTGCTTTTCAATAAAGAAACATCCAAAGAAACACACAAAAATATGGCACACACATAATTGTTAAGATCAATTTCAGGAAAAGGGAATGCATAATAGTTAATAAGGGTCCCAAGTTCTTATGCGTGTCAGACACTGTGCTAAGTGCTTTCCTTACATTATGGAACCCTGCACTCGTTATAAAGTTAGTGGAATAATTATGTGTAGTGGTGAAAAACTTATAACTTATAACTTTGTTGACTGTGTAACTTTGAGAATAAATATGGAAAGATTGCTTTTTTAAAAATTCTTGGTTACTTAAAAACTTAACATTCTGATTTTTTCCTCCTCTGCTGCTTTACTTGATTGCCTTGTATGATGTATTGTTTTCACTGAGTCTGTACTTCTTCTCAGAGTGCAGAAACAGGACTGAAGAGGAAGTCAGTTTCTGCCTTCCTAACACCTGACATGTATTGAATAATGGCCAGTTGGCTGTATTTAAACAATGAATACATTATTCGTGCATTTTATTGAAGCAGATACATGTTTAAGCACTGTGTGAAAGTGTCCTTATGTATCCTACTTTTACATTTACTTTGAAACTTCCTAGTCCTTGAGGTATTTTTATGGTCAGGCACATATGCATGCAATGATTGTATGACCACCCTTGGATTATGTATTGCATCTAATGAAATTAGCTTTTTTGCTCACCCCTGGGCAACCTTTGGAAATAAGACAATAGTCTCAGTTGTTTATTTCCTGAGAAATGTTAATGATTAACTTGAAAAAGGAAGAATTTCTTTTACCCCACTGCCTAATTTTTCATAATTCCGTACAATTGCTGTGTACCTTATCTTTGTTTAATATATCCCATGCAAGATATTAACTTGTATAACATTGGTGTACATGAATTTTTGGCTAGGGAGAAAGCACTACCGTACCTAAAGACTTTAGTTCTTTCCAGTTGGGGTGATTGTTTTTTTATATTAAGCCTTGTCCACAGCCAGAACATGTTGAATTTAGGCTTTGCTTTAATGGTTGTAAGATAAAGCATCAATCTGATTTATTTGGATACTAACTACCTTTTGCCTGAATCCACATAGCAACTAATGTTTTCCACATGTGCCCAGCAGATCTTTATTGGTGTACTCCAGCACGATGTGAAATCCTAAAGAAATATGTGTGACTGCAACTAGGCTAAGAGTTTGCAGTGTCTGGGGAGTGTTCTTCAGGATAGGCCTAGGTGGGCAACTCAATGTAAAAGTTGGGAGATACCTACTGCCTTGTGGCGGATGAAGCATTTGGCTTTTAACCATGGCTGTCTGCAGGATAATTGGTGGCAGGTTAGGTCCTCTGTTGGACTAGGCCTTGGTCTCTGGGCTAACATAGGGGTCATCCATAGCAGGTTGGGCTGAAGTTTGCTTGCTTGATGGCTTGATGTCTGAGTGTCTGGATTGGTACAAGAGTGCTAAAAGCATAGCACTGAGCATTGTATCTTTACTGTCTCTTTTCATTTGCCTAATGGTACTATTAGGTAGGTACTAGTATTCTCTTCCATTTTATTATGAGGAAGCTGAAGGGCAGAGAAGTTAAATGCCTTGGTCACAGCGATAGCAAATGATGGGGGAAAGATGTGAACCCTGACAGTTTGACTCTAGGTACCCATTTGTTTGGGGTCTGCTCTTTATAATTCCTGACGCAGGCTACATGATAGAATGGAAAGGGCATAGGCTTTATGAATAGAGAGCCCTTAGGTCAAATCCCAATTTTGTGCTTAATATGTGGATGTCTTGGAATCCATGATCCAGCCTCTCTGGGATTCAGTTTCATCATCTGTAAAATGGAGTTGCTGGGAGGATTAAATGAGATAATCCATATTAATTAATGCCCAGTCTGCCAACTAAATGTCCAAAAATGCCAGTTCATTTGCCTCCAAACTACTGACTTATATTCCTTCTGGCACCTTAAATAGATCTCCCAATGTGATCCTTACTTACCGTGCTGGAAATGGCACCACAGTCACACTGCTAAGCTACCATCACTCCAATAGATGCTTCTCAATTTGGGGCCTTGGCCAAAGTTCCAGGAGTTTTGTTTCCCTTCAAGCAGAGGTAAATCCATCCAGACATCCTCCTTTTAAGCACCGAGGGCTGCATCTGTTTTAGACCAAAAATAATACCTTGTGATTGGAAATGTTTCAGTAACATCATTTGTGTGTTTTATTGAAGCGGAGGTTACAATTATTAGCGACACCAGGAATTTCAGACATTTAAACACAGTTTTGACTTCTCCAGAGCAAACCACATCCCTGTGCAATTATTAGTTTATCTAAATACCTTCCATCTGAACCCTAAACTGGAGCTGGCCTCTGTGGGAGGTGGTCCCTCTGAGGACACACTTTCCACTGCAGTCAGTACAGGCAGACAAAGCTGGAGCTCAGCTGGAGGTTGCAAGAAAGGTGACTTGGTTCTCCTAGCTAGTAATTTGCTCCCTGGCTTGGGTCACTTCCTAGTCACAGCAAATTTGGGTAGGTTATTCCAAATCCCTGTTTGAAGCTGACCTTAAGAATTTAAAAGAATTAAAAACAAGGTTTTCCTTCCCTTGGAGTCTACTCCTTCTGTCACATGATCTCTCTGTAGCACCCATTTCAGCCAGCCACTCATAACCCAACCTCTGTGCAAGAGAAAGAATTCAAAAACCAGCCTATCCTTCAAAGCCTCAGAATCTTACTTCCAGCTGTGGTGTAAACATTCTTATTGCTATATTTTTTGCTTATTTCATTTTAACAATAGTATTTAACTAGAAAACAACCATAGTGCCTTCTAAATTTGAGGTAAGTAATCAGAATGGGTGGCCATATTGTGTTAGTAGAGAAGAGGAATTAGGTTTCCTTTGAAAATGACATGATTACCACTTGACGTATGATGTAGGGATTATGATCTCCGCCTACAGATGAGGAACGAAGGCTCACAGTAAGACATGTGTACATGATCACACATAGGCAGTAGGGCCAGGTTTTGAACCATGTCCATGCCATCCAAAGCCTATAGTTTTTCACCCACTTACTGCTGCTTAAGTTTGGGAGAAGCAAGGAGACAAGGTCTGCAACTCAACCAGGGACCCTAAGCACATGTCACAGAGTCACAGACTCTGACTGGCCACTATTTATTGTTGTTGTTGTTTTAAATCTGTCTATTCTCACTCAAAACTGAAACACTTAGTTGGGTCAGTTTTCAAGTTTCTAAAACACTGACATTCAACAGGAAGTTGTTGAGCATGCCTTGTAGTGCACTGGGAATGTGGGAGACATTCTCAGGAACCAAGTCAAAGATGAGGAGCTACTGAAAATGTTTTAGCTGGAGCATCATGGGAACCTACTTAAGGGTTGGGAAGATGGTAGGCAGCAGTATGAAGATGGATTAGGAGGACTGAAGATGAGACACTTCAGAGGGCATTTTTCTGACCCAGGCATGAAATCGTGAGAGTCTGACCAATAATTTCTCACACCAAAATTAAAGAACAATGGAGGCCTTCTGTGGGTTGTTGTACCTGGTGGGGTTTCTTAGCAAGCAGTCCCAATATTGCCATGTTTCTCTCTTCAGCTACCTCTCATATTCCAGCACCTTGGGGGAGGGGACAGTTCCATTCTGGAGTGCTGCCTTTCCTTTACAAGGCCTAACTCATTTGGTGCTGAAGGCAGAAGTGGCATGTTGGATTACAGGGAGATGCATCAGCAAGAGCCTTACCTGGTGGATGGATGCATGAAACAACCCTACCCACTGAGAAACTGGGTAGTTTATGTGGCTGGAGCAGAGGAAGCAAAGGAAGAGTCTTGGTGAGAGGTAAGACAGTGTTTAGATCACAAAAGCTCTTCTAGGCCATATGTAACAGAGGCTCAACCATACACCATCAGGCAATGCAGAGCCATAAAGAGGTTTTAAGCCAACCTGGGTGAAAAGGTGAAGTAATGTGCACATTTTCATTTTGTAAAAATCACTCAGACAAAACTGGAGGCAGGGCCACCACTGAGAGACTATTGCAGTAATCTCAGAAAGGATAGTGAAAGCCTGAACTAAGGTAGTATTTGAAGTAAAGGGGAGGGGAGGATGGAAAAGAGAGATGTTAAGGCCATAGAATCCATTGGCCTTGGTGACTGATTGGATGTGGTGTGGGAAGTGGAATCTAAGAGGGATCCTGGGTGTCTCCAGAGTTCTAGATTGGGTGATATTGAGCTTCCCTGAGATGTGGGACAGGGAAGGAGGACTTGATGCAGGAGGATAGTCAGGAACTCAGTCCGGGGCTGTTGCATTTGAGGGTCTGTGGGACCCCCACCCCCCACCCCCGAGTGGAGCTTGAGGCCTAGGAGGCAGATACATGGAAGGGGCTCAATCTCACAAGGAAACCTCAGGGCAGAAATCCTCTGAGCACAGGTGTCAGTGGAAGAAAGAAGATGAGACTGGAAGGAAGAGAGTGAGGAAAAAGAACCAGGGCATTAGCAGCTGGTTTTAGAAGAAAGGATGTAAAGACTCACCTGCTTTTCTTCTCAAAGGCACTCCATTGTGAGGTGGGATATGTATAATGAACCTTATTTTCAAACAGCAGAGAATTATGTCCAACTCTCAGGTGACTGATTCATTCATTCTTTATTATTCCAGTTTTTTTTTTAATTTTAAATGTTCAACCAAAATGTATCAAACTTAATTTAAAATTTAAAAAATCTTTATTACTCTCATCACTCAACTGTACTCAACTTCTTCTATCACAACCCCAGCAAAATATTTGAAAAGCCATGTGCTTTACTCCAGATGTCATTCATTCATTCATGCATTCTCTCTTGCATTTTGATTGTCAACTTTTCCTCCTAAGTGTTCATTGAGCACCTCTTATATGTCGAGTACTGCTCAGGCCCTCAAGGTATAGTGGTACATGACAGACAAGGCCCCTAATCTTGTGGAGTTTACATGGTGGTGGAGAGAGATAATAAAACAATATGGAAGCAAGAAAATTTCAGCATGTCCACTGAGATATTGGCATATACCTACATTATCTCATGAATTTAATTAAAAGGAAAAGACTTGGTAGAATTTTGACATGTGTGCAAGTAGTAACGGATTTCTGGGCCCTTTTAAAGTATGTTTCAGTTGGTAAAATTTCTGGAATCTGTTGACCTTCCAGGTGAACACTTAGGTGCCTTTGATTTGTTGTTGCTGTTGTTATGGTTTCTGAACAGACTCCCTCCACCTCCTCTCCTAATAGCTGTCTGCCTCTGGTTCAGGTGAAGCAGGAAACAAGGTATGACATTGTAAGAGTGCTCAGACTCTCCCTCCATGGGCCCGAATGAGGTTCCTGGGCATGTGACTGTAATCCACTTGGGTGTGACTGTGCTGTTGCTCCCCAGGAATGCCCTTCTTGGAGCAGTGGGAGCTCAGATGTGGAATGGACTTGCCTTGCTCCCCCAGCTATATTTAAGCAATCTCTTCCTTAGTGACACCCACATGTAGTCCTGTGAAAACAAAGTTCTTCAAATTACAGAATCAGGTGATCCTACATTGAGGCAGTTGGGCCAGTCAAAACTGCACTTGATGAATGAATAATTCGCGAGCTTCTTTATAAAAGTGACGGGTTTTTAAATGGCCACCATATGGGGGCAGGCAGGTGGCTGGCAAAGGTTTCTGTCCTGCTTTTGCTAGACAGGCTGCCCTCCAGCATGCTGTCAATGAAGGGCACTGATACAAAGTGATTCCTGAAGCCTCGTGCCAGGCTGTGTCTTGACAGAGGACACTCCTGCCTGAGCAGGCGGCAGGTGCTGGACCCGGCTAAGCCCTGAGCTCGCCCGCAGTTATGCTGTCAGCCTCTTTCAGCTCTAATGCTTCGTGACAACTGCCTACCTGGACTATGATAATGGCAGAAAACCTCTGCAAAATTGATGGGGAATTTCACACAGAAGAGTGGCTTCTCGTGTTATGTGAGGCAGAACACTCTGGTTCTCTTTGCCAGTGGGAGACAGAAGGTTAGGGTCAAGACCTGGGCAATGGTGTAGCTTTGAAAATCCAAATTTGCGGTTGACTCAACCTCCTCCCTGGCTCTGCGTGTCACATGCATTTGTTTTCTCTCGAATGCATGAGCCTCAGCTGTTCTCGAAAAAATGTTACCAAAAGATTATCCTTGAACTGGATTCCTCATGACATTAAGTAACATAGAAGGCTGACAGTAAATGTAAGGAGTCAATGCTTCCACTCTGGATCAAGGAGGATCAAATCCCGCATTGTCCTCGATTGTCTGGATTAAGCTGAATGTTTTGCGTGAATTATACAGCTGATTGAAGCTTATTCAGCGGTTCGTAGTCAGCCATTTATGCCTTGCAACTTAACACCCTTCTTCTGCACAGATCAAAAACACATTTTTATCTCAAAACTCTGCTGTCAGTTGGCTCATCGAATTTATTAAAACTAAAGTAATGGACTTCACTGTTTTGTTTCCTAGCCTGTAGGAGTGGGAAAGATACAGCTAACCTGAGAGACCTCGGAGAGCTGAGCGGTAATCAGAGAAGTAAAATAGACCCTACTTATTGGAAAACCAAATGACATAATGCACATAAAGTGGGCATCAAGGTGCCTCTGTGAATGTTAGCGCTCGTTATTTATTATAATAAAAAATTTTAATTGTACTAGGATTTGGGGCACTTCTGTCATTGTTCAGATGCTGATAATTAATTCCTCTTCCTCTCATCTTTGTACCTATAGAGGTAGGAAAGGGGCAGCGGGCTGGTCGCCTTGTATCCGCATGTCTGTTAGACTGTTAGCAACTGTGTGAATGTGTGGGGCATGCTTACAGACAGGTGCCCTGGAAAATATACCTCCGCTGTGTCTGGAGAGTATACCAACCTTTAAAACACGTGAGACTTCAGGCTATTTCTGATATTAGATAATTGATAGAAAGACTGTGTGATTCTGCCATAAAGTTGAAAACGGACTCTAACAAAAACATATGCCTGAATAAACATTTTAAACTGATACTTTCCACTTCTTTCCTCACCCTTCCTCTCGTTGGAAACTCTTGGCGTTCCAGAACTGTCGGTGCCACAGTCTGTGTCACATCCAGCAGAGCATCATTTTCAAATAGGCAATGGTGAACCTGTTTTGATGGCAAAGATCATTTTAAAGGATTAAAAAAAATTCCATGACATCCCGGATATCAAAATTTCCTATGGTGTTCACAGCTTTAACTACCGATCTTATACTTATTTTATCTTATTCTACTTCGTATTATTTAACACTTTTGTTGCATTTACTCTATAGCAGGTACTATGCTAAACACTTTCCAAGTGAGTCAATGCTCATTTAATCTTCACAAACCTTTGCGAGGTGAGTACTATTATTAACTCCCTCTTACAGATGATAAAACTGAGGCGAAGAGAGAAAGAAACACACCCTAAGTCTGTGTTCTTAATCACCGCACCCCGTCTGTAGTCAGTGTTTCAGGACAGCCACACTGTATTTCAAAGAGTACATCAAGCTTTGAGGCTAATTTTTCCCATATGAATTTGGGTGTCTTGCAGGATATCTTACTAAACTTCAGAGGAGTTTTAATTTTGTAGTTTTCTCTTAAAAATTGGGCATTGCTCCTCACTGATTGTTTTAGCTTTGAGCATTTCAACTTTTTTGAGTGTAAAAAAAGCTTTCTTTAATAGTGAAAGCTTTGTCATAGTCCTCACGGACCCTCATCCCTTGAGATAATTTTGAAAGAAAAAAGAGGAAATGGCAGCCTTACACTACCCATGACCACCGTCTTACCCCTGGGACCCCCACACGATATACTCAGCTTGAAAAGAAATTCAGCCGCTCTAGATCTGGGATCCTTAAGAAGAAGGTCAGGACCTGGGGCCGAGGGGGTTGCAGGTGCAGGGCACTAATGTTTCCGGTGCCATGGGTGGTGGGGAACCTTGCTGCCGGGCCCTGGGAGGAGAAGGCAGACCCAGTGGCTGCTGCAGGAGGCCCCTGCTGTCAGCACAGAGCCCCTTGCCGCCTGCTGGCACTTCCACGAGAGGCCTCCTGGAGGAGAAACTCCACCCTTATTTCCCACAGTCTGCCAGTCTCGCACTGCCCTGGCTCCAGAAGCCTGAGCCGCTTGCTACTCGCGGACCCACTCCATGACATGAGCTGGCAGAGCAGGCAAAGGGGTCTCACTGGAAGATGAGATACTGAGCTGCCATGCATGGGTGAAGATTTTAAGAAAGAAGAGAACTGAAACAACAACAACAAACAAAAAAGAAGGAGGATTGCTTTAGCAATGCTTTGGGAAATGCTAGAACCAGACAGCAGAACCAGAATTTTCAAATCGGAACAGTTCGCCAGTGGAAGGGAGAAAGAACCCATCCCACTGAAACAAAATGAGTGATCTGTAAGCTCACATGGAAAAACAATTTCGAGCAAATAGCAAAGAAACAAAGTGGAAGAAATAAAACTCATGAGTGAGAAGGTGGGATAAGAAATAAGAAAGACAAATCCAGGAGCTCTAATAACCCTTCCTGAAGGAGAAAAAGTACGAAATGGAAAAGAAGCAGTTACAGGAGTGAGTGCACGGACACACCCGTGCATGTGTGCATGCCCACGTGTATGTGTGTGAGTCCCTGCGCTGAACAAACACTTGAGTTTTCAGATTGAAATGGGTCATCAAGTCTCAAGAAGAATTAATATTAAAAATGCTCTCAAGGAAGCATGTAATTTCCCCCTACTTCCTCTGTATTATGATCTACTTTAGATGAGTACACTGATAGAGGAGGGTTTTTTTGTTTGTTCTCAAAGAAAAAATCCAGTTAGTTCCAGTGTAAAGCACTTTTTCTCAAGGTGGGGATAATGACAATGACCAGAACAGATTCAATTCCTGCCTCAGAGCTTACAGTCCAGTGGGCTATACCAATAAGTATTAAAATGGTATGTTATATACCCATGATAGTAGAAACCTGGGGAGCTGTGAGCACGCAGGTGAGGACCACCTAACTCAGATTGGAGTGCTGTCTGCCCTGAGACCTGAGGAGGTTAACACAAGTTAGCCAGAAGAGGAGAAAGTGTTCCAGGAAAGGTGAGGGAGAGTGTGTTGCAAGAATTGGAAGAAATCTCGGTGGCAAGATTCAGGGAAAGGAGTTGGGGGCCGGGGAGGCAGAGACAGAAGAAGGAGAGAGTTAAACTGGTGCCAGATCAAGTATCAAGCGCTTTCTATGTTTTGGGCACCATTCTGGGTATTTAATCCTCATGATGGTCATATGATGTAGGTGCATCCCCATTTCTCAGATGAGGAAATTGAAGCAAGGAGAGGTTAACTAACTTGATCAAGTTTACCCAGCCAGTTAAATGGCGGAGCCAGGCAGTCTGGCTCGAGAGCCCACACCCTAAGAATGTTGACAAAGGAAGGATTTTATTTTTCAGTACTGGTTGACCTTAGGAACCGTATCTAGTGGTTTCAGACATAAGAAGATAGTCTTTGCTAAACCACCCTCGCACAGCCCCACTGCAGTAGCTGACACATAGGCCTGCCTGTCGCATCTGTGGACTTATCTGAGTGCTCTTAAACCATGGGTAAATGATCCCCAGGCTGTCTTTAAGATAATTAGAAACAAATGGAAAATAGTTCTCCTATATTATCAACAGCATATCAGCAAAACTTGTGTCTTAAAATGTGCATTCAATTTCTAATATTAAAAAACATAGTTAAAGCCATATGTTGGGTATTATCACGCATCTTTGTGAAATTAGTAGGAGACCCATTTGAATAACCATTTTGTTTAGATCAAACTTACTGGAGGATTTTTTTAAAAGTCTTTCCTCCCTTTTCCTCTGACCCCTCTGCAAAGCCAAATATGAAAGAAAAACTCTGTGTGTATGTGAATGTGTGCATGCGTGTGCATATGTGTGTCCGCATATGTGGGTGCCTGCAGTAGGGATAGAGCATCAAAAAACAAAGCCATAGGTATGGGAGATTGTAGTTTGGAGAGTTGGTTGAAAGGTGGGGAAGCCAGAAACTGTTCAAGAAGAATATAGGTTGTTGGTAATTAACACATCGTGGACCCAAAAGAGCTCTTCCTTTTCCTTTATTTCCTTTTTCTTTCTTTAGCCTAGAACTTTGGTGGAGGGGAGTGCTGGTCTGTTTTGTCTAATCTTCTAGTTATTCCCCTAAAAGCCTAATGACCATATCATGTAGCTCTAGGAGAAAGCCTTTTAAAATCTCTGCCCAATCAATGCTTGGGAAACTTTAATCATTGTTGTTTTGCTAATTTCCCCATTTAAGGTCATCATACGTAAGTAAACACTGGGTAGACTGGATTTTCTGAAATGAGCAGTCCCTTGAAAGATATGCCTTCAATATTACCTTCTATTTCTAAGGAATGAGAATCATGAAAGGAGTTACCCTGATATATTTGGGAATACAAAATGTTAAACAACCGTTTCATACCAACCAGTGAGACATCTAAATGTTGTGCAGACATGAATTCATAGTGGGCCCTAATGAATGCTGGGAAGAAAATCCATCAATATCACCAACCAGAATGTTAGAAGGCAAGAGTCCTGTGGATTCCTGCAAATTAAAACAAAACAAAAAAATACATTTTGTTACAAATTAGTTGGTGTTCCATAGAAGACACAAGCAAAGAAGTAGATGACTTAAAAAAAAATTAAAGGATGAAAGCATATTTCTGATCACGGAAACTGAAGAGGGCCTTGTAAAACACAGAGTTTAGCCAAGGTAAGAAAAACAAAACTCAGGAGTAAACATGAAATCAGTTGATTTAGTCTGCCTTAAGTAAAATTGAACAACAACAGAATCTCTTGATTGTAGGAGCTGAATCAGCAAATAGAAGAAAAATCTCCCAAAGAATCAACCCTATATTTACAACCCACTTGAGGTTTTTCACTCTGACAGACTAGTCACTAAGTATAGACGGTCCTCCCACTCTTGGTTTGTACAACTTTAAATTTGTCTCTTTCTTTGGTCTGGGCCCCAGGATATATTCTAAGGTCAGACTGTGTCACCTTGTGCATTTTAATTGATGCTTCATCTATAAAAAAGAGGCTAACATTTTCCATGAGAAGTTTTCTCACGCAGAAATGTAGTGGAAACTCACCTCACTCTCATTGCCTAATAGGGGCAAACATAAAGAAGGCCAGTGGGACTAAAAACCATTGAGTTTGATAAATATGTATGGGAGATCTACTTATGTACAATATTTGGTTAGATGTGGCAAGATAAGCAAACCTATCTCTTACCTTTGCAGCTGTGTGCATGCTAGTGGGAAGCTAAGACAGGTGAATATCCCAGTGTGAGACAAGCAGGGCTAGAAAAGAAACAGAGCTAATTTTTTTTTTTAAACCTAAGTATTGTTTGTGTTCAAAGCAGGAAGCAACAGCATTCCAGATGAGGCAGTTGGGGAGGGTGGCATTTTCCTTAGACTCTAGGAAAGGGAGAAGATTTTGAGAGGCAGGCAGTCTCAGAGGAGAAGAGCATGGGTAATGACTCCCATGGAGAAGGAAGCTGTTGGTAGTGCACTGTGATGGGGCCAGCCGTGGGGAGGGGGAGCACAGTGATGGTCTGGCAGGGAGGGGAGGCAGGATGCAGTGATGGGGCTGGAGAGGGTTGTGGGGAGGGGGAAGGGACCAGTGATGGGGATGGTGAGGAGGGAACAGGGGTGGGGCACAGTGACTGGGCCAGAAGGAGTTGGGGGGCACAGTGATGGGGCCGGCAGGGCGAGGGAGCTAGAGCCAGTTGGTGGGTTGGAGCTGTTGGTTCGCAGCCTGAAATGCCTTGCAGAAGTAGTTGTAGTAGACATTCAAGAGCTAGCTGTAGAGAAGATAGAGCTAGAATGACTCTCTACCTTGGCTCAGAGAATACAGCTATGTCAAAGAGGCGCAATATTAATAGCCAAAATGTGACTTAAACTGAATACCAAACTCTGCTTGTCCTCCAAAGTAAATAAAAAGGAACTGATTCTTAATCACAGCCACCTCTCTCCCACCTTGGCTTTCCTTCTCCTCAAAGTCCTCATCTTCAAGCTTTTAGCACTTCCTATGATTCACCCCTATGCCAACTGTTTCGATTTTATTCTCTTTCCTTCATTCTCTGTAGGCCTAGCTCTTTCCAAGCAGGCTGTTGTCATCTCTCTCCCAAGTCTCTTTCCTCTGGCCCCTCTGGCTTGTCAATCTTTGCTCATTTTGGGGTGGAAATTTAATCTAGTGGTAGGCCTTTTATGTTCTCAAGTCCAAAGGGCATGAATGAGACCCTGAGATAGTGACAATGGAGAGAAAGGGACAGATCGAAGAGACCTTTAATGGCAGAACAAAAAATAGGATTTGGCAGAAGATAAGGTGAAGAGAAGCAGTCAAAAGCAGCATAAGGTTTCAGGTGAATGTTGAGTAGTTGCAGATGGACAGACAACTCTGGGAGAGGAAATTTTGAGGGAAGATGACGATCATAGGCTCTGTGGTTGGCATATTAAACCTGAGGTTGGTTTAGAAGAATATTAAAAATGATAGAATTTCAAGAATTGTAAGCATTTGTCTAGTAAGTGCTCAGATAGAAGTTTAATAGGTAAATTTTCACAAAGAGTCTGGGCATTTGGGTGGGCATGATTTTTATTTTATTTATTTATTTATTTTTTGAGAGAGAGAGAGAGCATGAGCAAACAGGGGAGGGGCAGAGGCAGAGGGAGAGAGAGAATCTCAAGCAGGCTCCATGCCCAGCATGGAGCTCATCATGGAGCCTGTCACGGGGCTCGATTACATGACCATGTGATCACAACCTGAGCCAAAATCAGGGGTCTGATGCTTAACCAACTGGGCCACGTAGGCACCCATAGGTGGGCAAGATTTTAACACGTGTCATTATGAGTAAAGATACTATGAAATAGCTGTCTGTGATATTTCAGCTTTATCCTACAGGCAATGAGAAGTCACTGTAAGTCTTTGAACTAAGAAGTAACTTGAAGACAATTTTTTTTTCATATGAGATAAAAAAGACCATTTAGAAGGAGGATGGATTGGAGTAAGGGAGAAATTCAAGGAGATTTTTGCAGCAATAAAAGGGTGAGGTAATGGTTTATGAATAAAAGGAGTTATGAAACTATGTTGGAAACTGTGGAGTGGAAACGAAGAAACAAATAGAGATGTTTAAAGGAGGGAGTGTGTCAGTTAAGAGTGTGGTTCAGGGCTCCAGAAGATCTGGTTCAAGTTTTGCTTCTCAGATGCTTCTTCTTCACTGCATGACCTTGGGCAAATATAGTTATTCAGTGCCTCTATACGCCTCAGTTCCCTTACCTATACAATGAATATGAATAGTGCACCATCACATTAAATGGTTATAAGGATTAAAGAAAAAAAGTCACATAAAGTTTTTAGCACAATGTTATAAAACTAGTTAAGAATGCATTTTCTTTTTTGCCCATTAATGCATTGTATTTGCACATATGTATTATATCTCTAGAAAAAGAATCCCAATGTTTTTCCTCCTGTGTGTTTTTGTCTTACTTTTCCATGGTCTGTGATGCCAGCTGAGGGTGTCAGTACAATGAAACCAAACTGGCAGGACAGGAGCAGATTATTCTGCCATTTTTCTAGCTCTTTGACTTGTTCATCCAATCTAAGACTGATCACTCCACACTTGTTTAACCTGCCTGTGAGGCTCACAATATTCCCAGCTTTGTGATCATCAATCACCATACTTCATCATCATAGTTAGAAACCGGATGATGGCCTAATAAGAAAGTGACATTACCTCTCTTTTCAGCATTGTTAATGCTCTTGAGAAGATCTGCTAGGACATTCATGTGCACCACTATTGTGGCATGGAAAGATGGCAGAGAGAGCAAAGAATGCATGTTATTACTAAAAGTACAGTCCTTAGCAACAGCAGTGATGGTGAAGAGTGGAAGAATCAACGGGACCAGATGCCTAATTGAGTATGAGTAAAAGGAAAGGGGTCACTGATGACAAGTTTTGAACTTGGGTTACTGCAAGTGAGACCACAGAAGCCAGGAAGTCAAGAGGGGGAGCTGAAAATGACCAGGAGGCTGGTTTTTGCCATGTGGAATGGAGGAGGTGGCCCTGCCCTTTGGCACCAAGGAGGAGACAGCCCCACCTCCTGATCCTGCCCTCTGGGCCTCTAAACTGCCTTTGGGGCATTCTTCCCTGTCTTGAACATGAACACATGCTCATTGTGGGATAGGTCTGTCACCCCATTTCCTGCCAGTAGAATCCCAGAAGTCTGACAGCCTTCTTTCATTTTGTCCTGACTTTGTCCCCTTCAGACCAGGCTGGCACTATTTCTACTGAGATGGGTGTTTAGATCCACAAGTCACATGCCTAATCTCTGTGGCAAATGGTTATCCAGTGGCACTCTTGGAGTTGTCTCCAGAGCATGCTGTCATGTTTTTACAACATGGATCGGCTGAGTATTTTCCAAATCTTCGAGTTCTGGTTCCTTTTTGCTTCTTCAATTTATCTCTCTCCTCTTGCATCTTCCTATAAGCAGCAAGGAGAAACCAAGCTGTGCCTTCAACACTTTGCTTAGAAATCTCTTCAACTAAATATCCAAGTTCATCACTTTTAAGTTGTACTTTCCATTCCAGGGATCACAATCCAGCCAAGTGCTCTGCCACTTTCTAGCAAGGACCGACTTTCCTCTAGTTTCTAATACCATGCTCCACGTTTCCACAGTGAGCATTCATCTTTCTTTCTTTCTTTCTTTCTTCTTTTTTTTTTAATGTTTATTTATTTTTGAAAGAGAGAGAGAGAGAGAGAGGAAGAGCACACAAGCCAGGGAAGGGCAGAGAGAGAGAGAGAGAGAGACAGACAGACAGAGAATCCAAAGCAGTCTCCAGGCTCTGGGTTGTCAGCACAGAGCCCGATGCAGGGCTCGAACTCACAAACTGTGAGATCATGTCCTGAGCTGAAGTTGGACTCTTAACCGACTGAACCACCCAGGTGCCCCAAGCATTCATGTTTCTAGCAACATTCTTTTCAAGGCCATTAAGGCATATTTGTCTTCTGCACCTAAAAACTTATTCAGCTTCTACTTATTACCCTATTCCAAAGTACTTCCATGCTTCTAGCTGTTTGTTACAGCAGCACCCCACTGCCCAATACTACAATCTATGTTCATTTGTTGGGACTGCCATAACAAAGTCCCACAAACAGCATGGCTTAAACAACACAAATTTATTGTGTCACAGTTCTGAGGTTGAGAAATGCAGGGTTGGCTCCTTCAGGGCTGTAAGGAAAGGGGTTGTTCCAAGCTTTTCTCTGTGGTCATAGGTCATCATGTTCTCTCTGTGAAGAACCATATTTTCTCTCTTCCCATGGTATCCTCTCTATGTGTCACCTCTCCTTGCATCCAAATTTCTCCTTTTTATATGCGCACCCATCAAATTGGATTAGGACCCACTCTAATGCGTCATCTTAACTTCATTCATTCTGTTAAAACCCTATCTCCAAATAAGGTCTTATTCTGAGGTACTGGGGGTTAGGACTCCATAATCTTCTTTTGAGGGACACAATTCAACCCATAACAGTTAAATTGTGAGGGTTGATCAAGGGGTTTATAACCAAATTATGCACTTGCGGATTTTCTAAATTAGTCTTGTGCTTTCAGAGGATTACGGTTTTTGACATTTCTTATCTGTTTTGATGAGAGTCTCCAACTCTAGGAGAAAGCAGGCAAAGAGATAACATTATGCCTTTTGTTGATGATAGTAGCTTCACAGGGAGGGTGAGGAGAGGAGAGCAACAAAATGGTAAAACTGATTCATTTTCCAGCCTTGCCATATATGGGTCTTCTGGCTCCTAACAAAATGAACTTCCCGTGATGAACTGATTTTCCATTTTAGTGTTTTCTCTGCCAGAGTAGAAGCCCCTTCTGCATGAAGCTCTTAAGGACATATAGAATTTATATCTCTTAATAGAATTTAATCACAAGGCTGTCTGGGGATTTGCTTCAGATTCTTTCATGTGCAAAAGTCATCATTTTTAATGGCTATTTTAGAGTTTATGTTGGAGACAACTTTATAGAAACGGCAAAATATGCTCTGTACAGTAGAACAGCAGCTGAGTGCTATATGATTTTAAAGAAGATTCTAATCTATTAGAAAACTCCTGAAATCCAGTGTGTTTGTGCTCTCGTAATGATAGCAGAAATATTAACTTATAAGGCATTTTCCCCCTCACACCATTATATTATAAACCATGAACCCAAATACTCAAGGTTTCTGTATGATACCAATTTAATTGTTTGTTGTTCCTTTATTTTTGACCCTCCTTCGGGTCCCCTTTCATTTTATTTTTTACTGTTCTATTTACTTCCTGTTCTATGCAAAAATGAGGCACTTGACCAGAAATATTCAAATCTATGCGCATGCACGCGGGAAAGAGTCTGCTTATTATCTATGAAATCTGGATCAGACGCTTCCTGATTGTCTGCAACATTTTGTCAGACTCTCCGTGAGTCCTGTCATCTGGCACAGATTCTTTCCTTCATGGAAGGCCTTCCCAAGCCTGTGTCTGGTTTGTCAGCTCCCATCTTCTGACTGACAGAGCCGACTTACTCTGCATTGATCGTCACCCCCTTTGCCATGCCAAGGAAACAGATGGAATGAAAGGAATAGGAATCAATAAGATTAAAAAAGTTTAATTTCCTTGGTCTCCCCACAGTATGCCACCTTCATTCCAAAGCAAGAGTTTCAAAGGAATGTAATACATCTCCTTTAAAGAAAACTAGGGGTGTAGAAGCCTCTTGATTGCTTTGGAGTTTGCTCTGCCACAGCTTGACTGTTTTCTTCTTTTTCTCTTTTCTTTCTTTATAATTACAATATTTCTTCTGTATATAATTTTCCTTTATATTCACTTTTGTTTTGACTGCATGCTAGTTATTAAAGATGAGAAATATGAAAGAGCCAAAAATCTATGTATGACTATATCCACTTAGGTTGTGAAGCACAGACTCTGAAGTCAAACCATCCATGTTCAAATTACAGCTCCGTTATCTACAGGCTCTGTGATCTTTGGCAATTGGTTGAGCCTCTTTGAGCCTCAGTTTCCTTGTCTTTGAGAACAGCAGTCTTACTGTGTTGTCGTAGGTTTTGAGAGGAAGCACATGGAGCACCTCGAACAGATCGAACAGATCGTGATACTCTGTTGGCATCCGCTGAGGGTAGCCATTTATTGCTATGTTTCAGTGGACAGCTAAAATATAAAGGCAGATGTAGAAAACAAGGAATATGTAATATGGAAAAACCTCAAAAAGATGATCTTGAGATTTGGTACCTTTTCGATTGGAACAGATAATATACTTTTTTGGCACAGATGAAGAGACTGATAGTAAAGTTTGAGGCACATGCTAGAAAATCTTCATAACTTTTAATGGCCACTGGGGTTTCATGCGTGGAAATAGTTGTCTAACGCGTTACTCAATTTATAACCACATATAAGCCCAATGCTTCTGGGGGGACGTAAGCAAGAAAATATCTAACCACACACAAAATACCAGTTGACTGATACCCTTGTTATAAAACTCTGCAGAATCATGTTATAACTACCTTTGTTAGGATATTTGGTTCACTAATAGTAGCTGAAATGATAGAGAAGACAAGGATAAGCTTTGTCAGAGATGAATGAAGCCAGACACTAAAGTGATAAGGACAGATTTTATTTTATTTTATTTTATTTTATTTTATTTTATTTTATTTTATTTTATTTTTTATTTTTATTTTTTTAATATATGAAATTTATTGTCAAATTGGTTTCCATACAACACCCAGTGCTCATCCCAAAAGGTGCTCTCCTCAATACCCATCACCCACCCTCCCCTCCCTCCCTCCCACCCCCCATCAACCCTCAGTTTGTTCTCAGTTTTTAAAAGTCTCTTATGCTTTGGCTCTCTCCCACTCTAACCTCTTTTTTTTTTTTCCTTCCCCTCCCCCATGGGTTTCTGTTAAGTTTCTCAGGATCCACCTAAGAGTGATAACATATGGTATCTGTCTTTCTCTGTATGGCTTATTTCACTTAGCATCACACTCTCCAGTTCCATCCACGTTGCCACAAAGGGCCGTATTTCGTTCTTTCTCATTGCCATGTAGTACTCCATTGTGTATATAAACCGCAATTTCTTTATCCATTCATCAGTTGATGGACATTTAGGCTCTTTCCATAATTTGGCTATTTTTGAGAGTGCTGCTATAAACATTGGGGTACAAGTGCCCCTATGCATCAGTACTCCTGTATCCCTTGGGTAAATTCCTAGCAGTGCTATTGCTGGGTCATAGGGTAGGTCTATTTTTAATTTTCTGAGGAACCTCCACACTGTTTTCCAGAGCGGCTGCACCAATTTGCATTCCCACCAACAGTGCAAGAGCATTCCTATCTTGCACTGTAGATGAATCTATAGTCTCCTGATTTGTTCATTTTGGCCACTCTGACTGACGTGAGGTGATATCTGAGTGTGGTTTTGATTTGTATTTCCCTGATAAGGAGCGACGTTGAGCATCTTTTCATGTGCCTGTTGGCCATCCGGATGTCTTCTTTAGAGAAGTGTCTATTCATGTCTTCTGCCCATTTCTTCACTGGGTTATTTGTTTTTTGGGTGTGGAGTTTGGTGAGCTCTTTACAGATTTTGGATACTAGCCCTTGTCCGATATGTCATTTGCAAATATCTTTTCCCATTCTTTTGGTTGCCTTTTAGTTTTGTTGGTTGTTTCCTTTGCTGTGCAGAAGCTTTTTATCTTCATAAGGTCTCAGTAATTAATTTTTGCTTTTAGTTCCCTTGCCTTTGGGGATGTGTCGAGTAAGAGATTGCTACGGCTGAGGTCAGAGAGGTCTTTTCCTGCTTTCTCCTCTAGGGTTTTGATGGTTTCCTGTCTCACATTCAGGTCCTTTATCCATTTTAGTTTATTTTTGTGAATGGTGTGAGAAAGTGGTCTAGTTTCAACCTTCTGCATGTTGCTGTCCAGTTCTCCCAGCACCATTTGTTAAAGAGACTGTCTTTTTTCCATTGGATGTTCTTTCCTGCTTTGTCAAAGATGAGTTGCCATATGTTTGTGGGTCTAGTTCTGGGGTTTCTATTCTATTCCATTGGTCTATGTGTCTGTTTTGGTGCCAATACCATGCTGTCTTGATGATGACAGCTTTGTAGTAGAGGCTAAAGTCTGGGATTGTGATGCCTCCTGCTTTGGTCTTCTTCTTCAAAATTACTTTGGCTATTCGGGGCCTTTTGTGGTTCCATATGAATTTTAGGACTGCTTGTTTTAGTTTCGAGAAGAATGCTGGTGCAATTTTGATTGGGATTGCATTGAATGTGTAGATAGCTTTGGGTAGTATTGACATTTTGACAATATTTATTCTTCCAATCGATGAGCAGGGAATGTCTTTCCATTTCTTTATATCTTCTTCAATTACCTTCATAAGCTTTCTATAGTTTTCAGCATACAGATCTTTTACATCTTTGGTTAGATTTATTCCTAGGTATTTTATGCTTCTTGGTGCAATTGTGAATGGGATCAGTTTCTTTATTTGTCTTTCTGTTGCTTCATTGTTAGTGTATAAGAATGCAACTGATTTCTTTTTTTTTTTTTTATGAAATTTATTGACAAATTGGTTTCCATACAACACCCAGTGCTCATCCCAAAAGGTGCCCTCCTCAATACCCATCACCCACCCTCTCCTCCCTCCCACCCCCCATCAACCCTCAGTTCTCAGTTTTTAACAGTCTCTTATGCTTTGGCTCTCTCCCACTCTAACCTATTTTTTTTTTCCTTCCCCTCCCCCATGGGTTTCTGTTAAGTTTCTCAGGATCCACATAAGAGTGAAACCATATGGCATCTGTCTTTCTCTGTATGGCTTATTTCACTTAGCATCACACTCTCCAGTTCCATCCACGTTGCTACAAAAGGCCGTATTTTGTTCTTTCTCATTGCCATGTAGTACTCCATTGTGTATATAAACCGCAATTTCTTTATCCATTCATCAGTTGATGGACATTTAGGCTCTTTCCATAATTTGGCTATTGTTGAGAGTGCTGCTATGAACATTGGGGTACAAGTGGCCCTATGCATCAGTACTCCTGTATCCCTTGGATAAATTCCTAGCAGTGCTATTGCTGGGTCATAGGGTAGGTCTATTTTTAATTTTCTGAGGAACCTCCACACTGCTTTCCAATGCGGCTGCACCAATTTGCAGAATGCAACTGATTTCTGTACATTGATTTTGTATCCTGCAACTTTGCTGAATTCATGTGTCAGTTCTAGCAGACTACTGGTGGAGTCTATCAGATTTTCCATGTATAATATCATGTCATCTGCAAAAAGTGAAAGCTTGACTTCATCTTTGCCAATTTTTATGCCTTTGATTTCCTTTTGTTGTCCGCTTGCTGATGCTAGAACTTCCAACACTATGTTAAACAACATCGGTGAGAGTGGGCATCCCTGTCGTGTTCCTGATCTCAGGGAAAAAGCTCTCAGTTTTTCCCCATTGAGGATGATGTTAGCTGTGGGCTTTTCATAAATGGCTTTTATGATCTTTAAGTATGTTCCTTCTATCCTGACTTTCTCAAGGGTTTTTATTAAGAAAGGGTGCTGAATTTTGTCAAAGGCCTTTTCTGCATCGATTGACAGGATCATATGGTTCCTATCTTTTCTTTTGTTAATGTGATGTATCACTTTGATTGATTTGTGAATATTGAACCAGCCCTGCATCCCAGGAATGAATCCCACTTGATCATGGTGAATAATTCTTTTTATATGCTGTTGAATTCGATTTGCTAGTATCTTATTGAGAATTTTTGCATCCATATTCATCAGGGATGTTGGCCTGTAGTTCTCTTTTTTACTGGGTCTCTGTCTGGCTTGGGAATCAAAGTAATACTGGCTTCATAGAATGAGTCTGGAAGTTTTCCTTCCCTTTCTATTTCTTGGAATAGCTTGAGAAGGATAGGTATTATCTCTGCTTTAAATGTCTGGTAGAACTCCCCTGGGAAGCCATCTGGTCCTGGACTCTTATTTGTTGGGAGATTTTTGATTACCAATTCAATTTCTTCACTGGTTATGGGTCCGTTCAAGCTTTCTATTTCCTCCTGATTGAGTTTTGGAAGAGTGTGGCTGTTTAGGAATTTGTCCATTTCTTCCAGGTTGTCCAATTTGTTGGCATATAATTTTTCATAGTATTCCCTGATAATTGTTTGTATCTCTGAGGGATTGGTTGTAATAATTCCATTTTCATTCATGATTTTATCTATTTGGGTCACCTCCCTTTTCTTTTTGAGAAGCCTGGCTAGAGGTTTGTCAATTTTGTTTATTTTTTCAAAAAACCAACTCTTGGTTTCGTTGATCTGCTCTACCATTTTTTTTAGATTCTATATTGTTTATTTCTGCTCTGATCTTTATTATTTCTCTTCTTCTGCTGGGTTTAGGCTGCCTTTGCTGTTTTGCTTCTATTTCCTTTAGGTGTGCTGTTAGATTTTGTATTTGGGATTTTTCTTGTTTCTTGAGATAGGCCTGGATTGCAATGTATTTTCCTCTCAGGACTGCCTTCGCTGCATCCCAAAGCGTTTGGATTTTTGTATTTTCATTTTCGTTTGTTTCCATATATTTTTTAATTTCTTCTCTAATTGCCTGGTTGACCCATTCATTCTTTAGTAGGGTGTTCTTTAACCTCCATGCTTTTGGAGGTTTTCCTGATAAGGACAGATTTTAAATAGAAATATATTATTGCAAGAGGGGATAGGCCCAGTGTGAACTGAACTCAACTTCATTTGTACAGGTTTGACCTGGCATTTTAAAGACAATGAGAGAGTAGGAAGGGGATGAGTGGGGGCTCAGTAGAGTAGGGGAAGTAAAAAATTACAAAGAATTGGTTAGTGTAAATGCTGATTTGGCCAGTTGTGTCTGTTAGCTGGCAATTATCAAAGTTGGGATTCTATCCTCCTACAGAGGTGAGATACACAGGCCCTATATGTCCCAATGATTACATTTTATTTTTTATTTTATTTTTTAAAAATTATAATGTGTGTTTTATTATTATTATTATTATTATTATTATTATAATCTAATAGTTTATTTATTTTTTATAATTTACATCCAAGTTAGTTAGCATATGGTGCAACAATGCTTTCAGGAGTAGATTCCTTAAGCCCTTTACCCATTTAGCCCATCCCCCCTCCCACAACCCCTTCAGCAACCCTCTGTTTGTTCTCCATATTTAAGAGTCTCTTATGTTTTTGTCCCTCTCCCTGTTTTTATATTATTTTTGCTTCCCTTCCCTTATGTTCATCTGTTTTGTATCTTAAAGTCCTCATATGAGTGAAGTCATATGATTTTTGTCTTTCTTATTTAGCATGATACCCTCTAGTTCCATCCATGTAGTTGCAAATGGCAAGATTTCATTCTTTTTGATTGCCAAGTAATACTCCCTTGTATATATATATACCACATCATCTTTATCCATTCATCCATTGATGGACATTTGGGCTCTTGCCATACTTTGGCTATTGTTGATAGTGCTGCTATAAATATTGGGGTACATGTGCCCCTTCAAAACAGCACACCTGTATCCCTTGGATAAATACCTAGTAGTGCAATTGCTGGGTTGTAGGGTAGTTCTATTTTTAATTTTTTGAGGAACCTCCATACTGTTTTCCAGAGTGACTGCACCAGCTTGCATTCCCACTAGCAGTGCAGGAGAGTTCCCCTTTCTCCACATCCTCACCAACATCTGTTGTTTCCTGAGTTGTTAATGTTAGCCATTCTGACTGGTGTGAGTTGGTATCTCATTGTGGTTTTGATTTGTATTTCCCTGATGATCAGTGATGTTGAGCATTTTTTCATGTGTCAGTTGGCCATCTGGATGTCTTCTTTGGAGAAGTGTCTATTCATGTCTTTTGCCCATTTCTTCACTGGGTTATTTGTTTTTTGAGTATTGAGTTTGATAAGTTCTCTATAGATTTTGGACACTAACCCTTTATCTGATATGTCGTTTGCAAATATCTTCTCCCATTCCAAGGGTTGCCTTTTAGTTTTTCTGATTGTTTCCTTTGCTGTGCTGATGATTACATTTTAAAGGAATGGATTTGAGAAGGTGTTTGAGAAAGACACTCCTAAGTTTCAGGAGATACCACCCATAAATCTCAAAGAGACAGAGGGAGGATTTACAATTGGAAGCCCCTGTTAGTATATGCTCTCAGAAAAATGGTCCAGGGTTTATCATCAAGTGTTGGCTCAAATAGTGAATGGCATGAGACTTGCCCTTATAGAACTTGTAGTCTAATGTCATCTCATACCTGTTAGAATGGCTACTATAAAAGAGACAAGAAATAACAAGTGTGGAGAAGAGGAAACCCTAGGCACTGTTGGTAGGAATATAAATTGATGCAGCCCCTATGGAAAACAGCATGGAGTTTCCTCAAAAAATTAAAAGTAGAACTATCATATGACTCAGCAATTCCATTTCAGTGTATACATCTAAAGAAAACACAAACACTAATCCAAAGGTGTACATGTACCCTCATGTTCATTGCGGCTTTATTTACAATAGCCAAGATATGGAAGTAATCTAAGTGCCCGCTGATGGATGAAGGAATAAAGAAGATGTGAGATATAGATATCTGTGATAGAAAGAAGATGTGAGATAGAAATATATATATATTTTATTTCATATAACATATATAAATAATAATATTATATGAATAATATATTTCAGCCATAAAAAAAGTGAATCTTACCATTTGTGACAACATGGACAGACCTTAAGGGTATTGTGCTAAGTGAACTAAATCAGACAGAGAAAGACAAATAGCTATGATCTCACTTTCTCACTTATATGTGGAATCCCCCCCAAAAAAGAGTTCAGCTCCTGGGCTCATGGATATAGAGAATAGATTGGTGGTCGCCTGAGGTGGGAGGTGGGGGCGGATAAAATGAGTAAAGCTGGTCAAAAGGTACAAACTTGGAGGTAGAAAATAAATAATCCCTGGGGTGTGATGTACAGCATGGGGATTATAGTTAATAATAGCAAATAATTGGAGTTTAAATACCTCATATAATAGATTATCAAGTAATCAAATTATATATTGTGTGTGTGTTTTATAATATATACTTATATATTTTATTATATGAGATATGCTTGAAAAATAAATTTACCAACATTTTATTGTTGGTTTCTGTGTGTGTGTGTGGTATTAAAGTGCTTTTAATTATCTTCTTTAAATTCTTCCATGTTTTTTTTTATAAAAAACATTTTTTATTAAAAAACATGTTTTTACCATCAGATATAATCATTGTAAAATTTTGTGAAATTCCTTTAAATATTGTTTCTTAAATGAAACTCACGTGCTCCAAATACTTTTTAAACTGTAAAGTGTAATAAAAATAAAGGATTACTATTATTGTCACTGGAATGATTAATGTTCAATGGACTGCATGTAAAATCATAAGCATTTAGGTCTGTGCTTGACTTATACTCGGGTTTTGTTGTGGCACATACATTTTTTGAAGGAAGGGTGCAATTTGAATACTGTTATCATTGAACAACTACTTTGTATTCCTCAAAAACACATCACATGGAATTCAATATACAGTTAGATGTAGTAAAATACCAACTACCCACACTGAAACTATCTGGGTGAGTGCAAACAGGCAGAAATTCCACCTCTGACAAATTCTCAGGGTTTTCTTTCTTCTTTGTCTTCCTCTTCTTTTTTTTTTTTTTAAGTTGCTTTTATAGTCGGATACTCCAAGGTTTTCAGGAGGCTTAAGAGATGTATCTGAATATTACCTGCCCTTTGTGATGTCCTCAGAATCACAAATTCTTTCTGTTGAGAAATCTAATTAAAGGAAGCAATCCTCTGTGTGGATAAACAGGGTCACTTGTCTCAATCCTTTGTAAAAGTGCCCTCTCAAAGTTTCCTTTTCTCTCAAGAGCCTCTCTGCCTCACTCCAACAGTCTGCTCTTTGCGGCTTCATTCTTTGGATGCCCTTTGGTCCTCATGTTGCATCTTGTGGCTTTACCATGAATAGCTATTCTTTGAACCTTCTCCTTAGCTGCTGATGGCTCAGCTGTGCACAATTTAGGGTTGTCTAGGATATTAAAGGGTGGACAGCATCTTTAGAATGGTTCATGGACCTTGTTGTAAGCGACAATAAGCATGTGAGGAGGGAATTGGGAGTTGGGTACCACAGGAATCTTCGCTGGGTGGCAGGTGTTAAGAGGCCTGTAGAGATAGATGAGGATTTTTATTATTATCTTACTAGGCTTTATGTTGGGTGGTTGAGCTTCCACAGAAATGCTTATAATGCTCTTATTGCTTGAATCAAGGTTAAATAGACAAATGCATAGTAATGTCCCTGGCCCCTTAGTTAAAACTCTCTTAGGTCCTTTCTAACAACGTGCCACATAGAACAATATGATTTTCCTGGGTTTATAATGGTCAATAGCCATTGAATTCATGTAAGAATTTCTATTGGGATGTTGTCTGCCAAATATTTACAATATATGCTGAAAAGGGCTTACACAAATACATGAGTCTGGTCTTCAAAAATATATGTATATTTGGTAAAAATCAAGACAATACAATCTCCTCCCCTAAACTAGAATAATAGAAAAACACCAATAAAAAGCCCTAAAGACTTGACTTATATATAAGAAAGAAGAAAAGTTTTAAAAAATCATCAGACTTCACAATACATGGATACTAATTTATCAATATAGGATATGAAAGAAGGAGCTCAAACTAACCATTATAATGTGGCCAAATTAAATATTTTACTATTAAAGGAAGAAACAGTTTAAAGAGGAAGACAGAATAATCAGTAGGCTTCATTGAGCTTAAAAGCACCTAGGCAAGTGTAAATTCATTTATTTAACATACATTTATTTGCCACTACTGTGTGCCAGGCATGGGGTGAGGTATATGGGGACACAAAGTTGAATCACACACATAACTGTCTAAAAGAGGCCCAGAGAAAAGACCGTGTGAAGACACAGGACGTGATGGCCATCCACAAGCCATCAGGCCTTTGGACCTTCTGGCCATTCAGTTGTGTAGGATCACTGAGGCTGCTTACTTACTTGATAATAGTTACACATACGTGCCATGGCAGGGTACAGTTTTGCTGTAGAGGTTGAATGAAAGGATAAATTAATGAATCAAGAGGCAGAGGATCAAAGTATTTCAACTTCACCATCTTTTCTAGCTGAAGTGGCCACAAGGGAGACTATCGTGCTTAAGAATCCCCTGGCAGGCATTCTTAAGGCATAGACATAAAAAGAGAAAAAAATAAATAAAATAAATAGAAGATAAAACGATAAGAACAACAAGAGAAGGAACAGGAGTCATATGACTGGAGATGGGAAGGGGAGTTTAAGCTTATGAGCACCACCTCAACCAGCACTGGGTCTTGTGGCCTGATTGTTTCAAGACTAAAGTTGTAGTTTCAATAAGGTTTCCCATTTTCTAGGTTTCTTAGATATTTCAAAGCATCTCACTATAAGTAAGCATAGTACATGAACCATAGAATGCATTGTTCCATGTTATTGCAGTATTTGGCTTTCAGTCACCTTTAAGTGTAGAGGACATTTAAAATTAAGTAATCCATGAAGTCATCTAGAAAATAAGAAAACATGTGATTATCATGCATTTATTAGTGAGCCACAGATTCCTTGCTGTTTGAAGCCAGTAAGAGGACATGAAAAGAAGCCTTTCATAATAATTCAGCTGTAATAAAATGCCTCATTTAGAATGTGTTAGGCATATACTTCTCTTACTGCTTATTTAAAAAGAAAGAATATACCAGGGGATTATCTCTTCATTTGAGTTTATTAAAAAATTGTGTATCAATTATGCTCAATTGCAATTAAATTTCTCTGATTTATTATGCTATACCTTGAATGAGTAGTCAAAAAGGACATGGTATAAATGTATATATTACAAGGATAGTTTGAGTAATATGGCAGAATGCCTAAATCACAAGATCTGGAAGACCTTGGAATCAGACTCAATGATTTGTGCAGCTCTGAGACCTGGTGGTGTAACGCCTGGTATAATCTCCTCTTGTCCTGTATTGTGTGTTAGAAATTGTGAAAAAATTCTTCACTTTTGTAGCTTTCTTTATCTAAGCTCTGCAGAGTCTGTATACTGTGTGATTTTTCACTGTTTATTTTGTGCAGCTGTTTGCTATAGAAACATAAGGAGGGGTTTTGAAAACAATTGATTTTTAAAAGAGATTGGGGGCTAGGAATGCTTTGGAGATGTTCCTTAGTCTTCCCATTTGCATTTAAAGCAGCTCCAAACAGCTAGTTCATTGTTAGGTGTTGTGATTATGTATGGGGCACCTCTGTGTGAAACTATCAAGTTCCTCTTAGAAGACCTTCCAAGCAGAAAATAACCTTTCATTTCCTGGCCTTTACCTCCCAGAAGGAGGGGGGGAGGGAGGGAGTGGGAATGGGAATGGGGAGGGTTGCAAATAAACCCAGCTTTATGCAAACCCAAGAATATATGGTGTAATTGGTTCTTTGGATTGGCCAGATCTAACTACAGGAAGAGTAGTCTCTTGGCCAAATCCTCTAGAGTTCATCAGCAACTATTCTAGAAATGTAATGATCTAGCCATATTCTTTTGTTGTAATCTTCCTACAGTAAATGATCTAGTCATACCCTTCATTTTAATTTTCCTATGGTATTAATACCGAAAGCATGAAATATAAACAAACAATAACAAAATTGATGAATTGTTTAGAAATGCCATTGTTTTAACAGGTGCCCCCATCTCATTCTTTTTTTCCTGAATGTAACTGTGTCATTTCTACTGCAATTATTTTTTGGAGATACTCTTTTATGATTGCGTTTCTGAGTCTTGCTGCTTGTATTTGATTGCAGTTTATATTCTACCATCTATTAACTTTCTCTGTTTGTTGAAACTGTAGGGAAAAGCCTGTGTCAGTGCAGTAAATTGTAGATTTTTTTTTGTAAATTTGATAAATTTAGCAAAAGTTACCAGAACTTACTATACATATGGATAAAATGGTTCAATTTAGTAGTCACTTTAGGAGATGTGTTTTACTATTTTTGTGAGGAATAACTTATATTCATTAACATTCCTTAACATATGAATCATAGTTATTTTAACTTCCTTGTTCATTTATTGGCACTTTTCTTTTGACTGACTTTTCCCTTGTCTATACATCACATTACCCTGTGTAATGATTTCTGTTTTGGATATTCAGGGTGATGGGTAGTTGAGATTGGGGTTCTGCTATCTTTCTCCAAAGCGTGTTAAGTGATGGTGGACAAAACAGCTAAATTATTGGCAGGTTACCTTGGAGGCTTGGTTTCTCTTTTTTAAGGTGGGTCTATTTTCAGTACTTTCCTAGTCCTAGAGTGAATCCCTTAAATTCTGGGAAGTAACTTGTACTTTGAAGCACAGTCCTCCGGGGTCTGCATCAAAAGGCTGAGATGTTTACCACGTCCCTCTAACTTAGAAGGATGTGATTTCAAACTCTGTCACTGCTGTCCTGGGTGGCACCTGAAAATTCTGCTCCTGCCTTTCAGTCTTCCAGAAATTGTTCCCCCTTGAATTCCTTGACTTACCAACTGTGCATGTGTAGCTTAGGGATCAGCCAAGAGTTCAGGAGAATTGATATGCAGATTTTTAGCTTCCCTGTCTGTTTTTCCTTCTTTATAACATTTCCTTCTTCTTTTACAGCTGCTCTGAAAGTATCATTCACCTTTTTCTGACTCTTCTTATCTAAAGGACTGTAACTTTCCGCTTTATTTCCAGACAATGTAGTATAAGCGGAGTACCTTCAGGCGATAAGCCTAATAAGTATGTATTTCACTCAGTGTGGTTCCATTTTTTTCAAGGGTCAAACCCTCTCCAGTGTATGCCTTCTTTTGGCCACTCCCCATTACCTTCAAAAAATTTTTAATATCTTGTCCAGAGGTCATAATTGCTATTTGCAGGAGTATAGGTCATTCCCATACAAGGTATCAGAACTGGGATTCCAAAAAAACCATTTTGTTTGTGTCCTATAGTTTTATATTATACACACACACACACACACACACACACAACTAAATGTGCTTTAATAATTTTCAAGCTATATGCGTAAGCCCTTTACCATTACACCATATAAAGGACTTCCTTAGATTTGGATTTCTTTCTAAGGTTATACAATAAATATGTCTACTTTGTTTTGTCTCGAGCCAAACTCATGATTCTTCTGCAAAACATAGCTTTCCTCTAATATTTCTTATTTTAATAAATGGCTCCCAGTTGTTAGACCCAAAGCCCAAGGATTCCTCCTGTATCCTCTCTTTTCTTTAATCCTATCATCCAAGAGGCAGGAACAGCAAGGACCTAGGGCATAGGCTCTGCCTGCCTTCAAGCCTTGCTCTTTGTCTTCCTAGCCACACCATCTTGTATTAAGTCACCTAAATGCTTAGACTGGTTGCTAGCACATGGTAACTGCTAAATCAATATTTTATTACCACCAATACAAAATTTAATCAAGCAACTGACCAATTCTGTCCCAATCTTTACACATCATCATTTCAATGCTTCCATTTCTCTACCATCTCCCAGTCTAAGCTCTACCCACTGCTGTAGTCACCACCTAATCTTTCTTTCCATTTCTATTCCTCCTCCCCAGTTCAATCCCCACAATATAGCCAGACTGAGCTTTTCAAAACACAGTGATCATGTCATTCTGTTCTGTAATACCCTCCTGGCCTTCCATTTGCTTTTGGTATAAATTTACACTTAATTCCTTACCATGACTGTATTGTTTGTATTATATAGGCTCTAATTTTCTCTTAGCTCTCATACTGCAACAGTCCCCTCTCTATTTTCCACACTGCAACCACATTGGCCCTTTTTTAAAAAAATACTATTGCTAGGACTCACCCATCTTCTATTTCCCTTTGGACACTGGTACTATCTCATTCAAGTTTTAATTTCATTGTTACTTCTTCAGGGTAGCTTTCTTTTTCCAATCCTTCCTTATAAACAACCTGGTTCAATTAATCCAAACGCTTGTTTTTGAGAAGATGAATAAAATTGATAAGTCTCTAACTAGACTGACCATTGAAAAAGAGAAAAGACCCAGATTACCGATAGCAGAAATGAGAGAGAGAACATCACTATGGACCTTGAAGACATTAAAAGGATAACAAAGGAAATTACAAGGAAGTTTATGACCATAAACTGGTCATGCATGGACAATTAAATGCAATTAAATGCAATGGACAAATTTCTTGACAGACGCAAATTCCCAAAACTCACTCAAGAATAAATGAGTAACGTGAATAGTCCTATAATCTATTTCAAAAGTTGAGTTCATAGTTAAAAACCTTTCAACAAAGAATACTCTTGGCCCAGATGGCTTCACTGGTGAATTCTGCCAAACATTTAAAGAAGAGGTAGTACCACTCCTACACAAACTTTTCCATAAATACAAGAGGTAGGAATACTTTCCAACTTATTTTTTGAGGCTTGCATAGTTTCTAACAAGAAATGTGTTTTAATTATTATCTTTATTCTTCTTCATGTAATGTCACTTTTTTTTCTGACTGCCTTCAAGATTTTCTCTTTATTTCTGTTTTTCAGCTGTTGGAATACACTGTGTTCAAGGTGTGTGGTGTTTTTTTGGTGAGTGCTACTGGTGGTGTATATCATGGGTAGGGTTCTCTGAACGTGTTGGATCTATGGTTTGATGTTGTTCATTATTTTTGGAAAACTGTTGGCCGTTATCTATGAAAATGTTTCTCATGCTTCATTCTTTTTTGCTTATGTAGGGATTCCAATTACACGTATATTAGACCTCTCGATATTGTTCTGCAGGTCTTAGGTTCTTTGCTCTGTGTTTTTCATTTTATTTTCCTTTAATGTTTCAGACTGGGTAATTTCAATTGACTCATCTTTAAATTCACTCTTTTTTTCCCTAGGCTTAGGGGTGTTGAATCTGAAGAGCTGAGCAGAGGCATTCTTTATTTCTTCCATGATTTTTATTTGTAGCATTTCCATTTGTGTTTTTCTTTTAGTTTCCATCTCTATATTGAAATTCTCCAACTGTGCATGCATGTTGTCCATTTTCTACACGAGGCTTTAACATAATGATAGTTGTTTTAAATGCCTTGTCTGACTATTCCAACAAGTAAGTCATACCTGAGTCTTCTGTTGTTTCTCATCTATGCCTTTGTCATCATTCTTTTCCAATTTCCTTACATAGCTTTTCTTCTGTTTTTACATTTTTTCCATATATTTTGTGTCCCTCATAGAAAAAAGAACAAACATGGGATGCCTGGCTGGCTCATTTGGAAAATCATGTGACTCTTGATCTTAGGATTGTGAGTTTGAGCCCTACATTGGGTGTAGAGGCTACTTAAAAAAAAAAAAAAAAAGGAACTTATATTAGTGAGTAAGAGAACTTAAGAAAATTTCTTCAGTAGATACTTATGGGTATGTTTCTATCTTTAATTAAAAATACCTCTGGGGTATCTGGGTGGCTCAGTCAGTTGAGCGTCTGACTCTTGATTTTGGCTAAGGTCACAATCTCATGGTTTATGGGTTTGAGCCTCGTGTTGGGTTCTGTGCTAACAGCATGAAACCTGCTTGGGATTTTCTCTTTCTCCTTTTCTCTCTGCCCCTCCCCTGCTTGTGCCCCCCCCCCTTTCTCTCTCTCTCAAAATAAATAAATAAAAAGTTTATTTAAAAAATCTCTAATTTTTGAGTGTCTACTAGCTCTTCAGATAATTTCATGAACTTCAATGTCTCCAAATACCAACCATCTACTTCTAGCCCTGCCATGTTTCCTGGACTCTGGGCCTGTATTTCCAGAAGTCTGCTAGATCTTACCACTTGGAAATCAACTGACTTCAGGTCTAATGTGTCCAAAGTGACACTCATCATTTTTTCCTTGAGTTTCCACTTGTACCATCATCTGGTCGCCATATTAGAAACTTCATTATCGTTATCATCTCTTTACTCACACCCCTTATCTTATCAGTGTATCTTTTAAATTTCCCTTGAAACTGCTCATATCATCATTGCCTCAGTCCCCAAATTAATCATCATCCCTTGTTTATAATAGTATTTCTGCCCCCTGCTGAGGCTACTGTATTAGAGGAAAGGCCACCAGAATTTCTGTAGTGCTAGATCTACGGGTCCTCAGTCTTCATCCTGCTTAAGCATTTGTTTTTAGGCTCTGGCATTATTCTTTCTAATTAATAAGCACTTTTAACAGTTGAATAATATTACAAAAAAATGATTTATCATGAGTTCAATTCTGATTTTAACAATTATAGAGATTACCAAAAACAATGTAATTATTGCTTTTTGTAACTTTTGGGTTATTTTCTTAGAATAAATCCCTAAGAAGTAGCATTACTAGGTTAAAAAGTATTAAGGCTTTTTGACACAAATTGCAATGTGTTCCTTAAAAGAGTTATTGTTATTTGTATTGCTGTCAGCAGTGACTGAGTCTCCTAGGTCCCTGCTCCCTCATCAGAATTGTGGCATTATCATTAACAGAAAAGTGAAAACCTTTAGTTTTTGTTAGCAATTACTCCTTAACTTATATCGCTGGTTCCAATCTGTCCAGTATATTCTTCATACTGCCCCTAGTGCTATTTTTCTAAATAAACCTGTGTTTGATTATGTTCAAAATTCTATTCCAAAACCCATATTTCTTCCTCTTGCCTACAGAAGTCATCATGGCATTTAAGGCCTGGCATCTGAGGCAGGTATCTTCCTCGTCTGAGCTCACACTCAATAATCCTGTTCAAAAACCTTGGATAGCTTTTGGCTTCTGCAGAAGAAAAAATAAATTCATTTTCATGGAATTTAACACCTTTTATCACATACTGAACATCAGTTTGTGTATTTAATAAATGACTGTGTTCAACTGAACATGGAATTACCATGTTTTTTATTGTTAACGCTATTGACTTATCATTTGCTTCTTTAATATCTCATATTATTCAGCTTTTCACATGTGGCTGTTTTTGCATCCATTGAACACAGTTTAGTTTCCCTCTGCCACAGGATCTTACTATGTGCTGTCCCCTAGGTCTACAATGTTCTTCACTCCCCGCCTCCAACTACCCTTCTGTCCTGAATCCTCAGCTCTCTGCGCATAGTGGATGTTTAATATATATTTATTGAATAAATAAATAAATAATTTCCCAGCCAAAGTGGAGCGGTTTAAAAATTTTGTGTTTAGAACCAAAAATATCGTTATGAAGGAAATCTTACTTGGAACCCAGATGCATCAACAAGAAAAGGCAGAGTGCTCTAGTGGCAGCTTAGAGGGAGGTCACTGGCAGGCTGGGGTGAGCACACAGAAAGATTAGAGCAGAGTGTGCTTGTTGAATCCTCAGTTAAAAACACCAAGGTCCTTCCCTTGGATCCCAAGGCAGCTTAGAAAAGTCAGCAAGCTTTATGGAATTCAACTGGAACACCTCTGCTCCAGGCAATTATTCTGGAGGTGGGGGAGGAGAGGTGGGGATTGTATGATCCATATCTTGTGACCCAGTAGTGAGTAAATTCAGGAAGCTTTCTCTGCATTAATCAAAGTGAGGGCAGTTACTATTTTCAGGCATATTTCTATCCTGGCTTTTTAATCATAAAATGTTTATTTAAGAGTCAACATTGAAGACCCTTTCCCCCTTGCCAATTCTTGTTTTATCTTTCCTTGGTCAGAAGCACTTAAGGGACAAATTCATAAAATGATTATTGAGGGTAATATCCTATTTTGCATTCAAAACAAAGCAAATACCTTGTGAAATGGTGCTGTTTGGGGGCAGTGATATACATATTGTAGCATTTCATTAAATCCTTTTCACTTATGCTCTTCACTCTGTGAAGGTTACTGACAGTTGATTTAAAATATGTATTACTTTAGCGGGTAAGAGTACATAAAATCACTAAATCAAATTTGCCGTGAACATCAACTCAGAAAAATTAAACATGTGGACAGTCACCAAGGACAAAAGGCCAGCACACTCCCATTTATTTTCTCTTCTTGAGTTTGTGCTAAGTGACTAATTCTTCTTGCTTTAAGCATGACTGTGAAGTTTCTATTGGAATCATCTCTCATTTTTAGTGGCTGCTTCTTTGTGCATCAGAGGCATCAGAGTGAATGTTATAGGAAAAAAGTGTTAAAAAACCTTCTTTTCTTAAAAGGTACAGTGAAATCAAAAGTGTATTTTACAACAAAAATAATCAATGGGCTTCTTGTGTCTTTTTGTGTATCTTGCTTGAGCCAGCACATTTTACTTCTGACAAGAGTCCTTGGCACTACTTTGTTCTGTCAAAAAGGTGATGCCAATATTCACAAATTGACAAATTGTGAAATATCCTTTTCATCCCTCCTTTCTTCCTTTGCCACTGCCTCTCTGTTTACCTTTATAAAGTCTGACATTTCATTGCACAGAATGCCAGGTGTAGGTGAATGAATGTGCTTGTAGAAATCACCAAAAAAGGAAAAGCTATTTCGCCTCCATACTTCTTAGCTACACTTTGTGGTAGCTCAAGTATAAAAAGGGTTCAAACCACATCAGGGCATGCAGACTTGTCCTTCACAAATGAACCAATTAAGATGAGGATGGTAATTTAATGTGGGTGGCTATGGATCACCATCACTCTGTTAAAAATGTACTAACACACTTACTTTTCAACAAAGTGCAAGCTTTATTTTGAGAACTTCCCATGCTCTAGACACCTTGCTGGGTATTGGCATTATAGAACAGTGTCTGCCTAGAGAGTCACTCATGATCAGCTGTTGGGAGAGAGGGTCAGGGAGATGAACCATTACATTGCAATGTGGTGTGTTTTATAAAAGCTTATGCACAGGATACTACTGGTTATGACAATGCCAGGATTTGCAGGGCCCCAGGTATATTTGTTCAGGGACTCAGTCTAAGCAGTTTGATTAAAAAACATATTACAAAATCACATGCACATGCACATGAGCCCACGTGAGGTATATTGACTTACTGATGAAGATCTAGAATAGCAGGAATTCAAGAGGCACTTAGGTATTTGTTTTGTATCCAATCAGTGCACTGGAGGATTCCTTGTAGTGTCCAGGTATCCACTTCTTCATATTCTTTATTGTCAAATGTTCTGACTAATTTGATATTCCCACCTTGAGGAAAAGGTAGATAGCTATGTTGTTATTACTCACAATGCCATGGCTGTTAGAGAGTGTTGGCATTACAGCAATATAGATCTTTTGGTCTCTGCAGTTCCCTAACACCAATTATTTAATGCTGTTTACAACAGTAATCATGATACTCTGTCAACTACCAGGCCACTCATGAATACTGACTTCCCAAAAGCTGTTGTTGTAATTTGCTGATGATGACAACAAATTCAAGTCTTACCTGGAATTCACAGGAAAATGTTAATGATATTTTGTTTTCTTATTATGTTAAATTTATCCTTCAGGATTTCATAGTATAAACAAAGAACAAAACATCTTCTAAGCACCTCTTCTCTTTAGGCCACAATCACTGACTGCATTTCTAGAATATGATCTCTTTCAATGTTGATTGTATCCATGACTCATATATATCTCCACCATTGAAGTATGAGGAGTAGGGGGCCCATGGTTGAGTGAAAAGTGTTATCATATTAGTGAAAGGAATGTCTATTCCTCATGTTCCTTATTTAGCACCCTTAAGTTGACCCCAAACACCATGATGTCAACACATTGACCAGAGGCTAAAGACAGCATTGATGAAAAAAGTCCTCAGAGGGCATAGGTTCAAGCACTCTTGGAGGAATGACACATGGTAGAAAGTTTTGAGGGTGGAGTGATCTCCTTAGGTGCCAAGGGTTGGGGAGCACCTAGAATAAAGGATGTGTGCTACCACCTCCACTACTCTCAGGTGCTATAGACCAGAGGGAGCACCATGGTTAGAAAATAACTGAGTGAAAGAGAAAAAAAAAAAGCCCACACAGAAGGCTAAAGCACAAGCCTTTAGAATTCCAGAACCCTGAACTTGTCCCGGGTCCCATGTGAGCCAGAGTCATCCCAGATCAGCATATTAGCACCTGCTAAATTGCATGCAATCCTGGGAAAGAAACATTGCATAGGTCAACAGGAGCATTTTGCTCACTAGGCCACCTTTCTGCAACCAGAGCCCAGCCACGAGGCCCTCAGAGTTCCTCAACGCATGTGGCCAACCCACCTCTGGGATAATGGGAAGGAGAGTGCCCTGAAGGGAAAAGATGAAAGATCGGGCCCATGTAGGTTCAGGTCCAGTCTCAGTGCATCACACCTAGATGTTATTGCTCACTCCAGGTGCTGGAAGGTCATTTAGAAAATTTCAAGGAAAGCTCTACAAAGTTCAAGGCCCATGGAGGCACAGGTCTTAGGATATGAACCTTCTTGTCTAAGTCTAAAAATGGTACTGGTTAGTATAAGAGCAAAGTTGTAGGCATGCAAAGAACCTGGGGGGAAAAGAAGACTAGACAGACTTCCTGGAGTCCTATTTTAGCTGTGTCCTGAAGGATAATGTGACATTAGGTAACTAGAAAAGAGAAGAAGAGCGTTGCAAGCACAGAGGACCACGGGCTTGAGGCATAGAGATTACATGAAACCACACGTTATGTTGAGAATCTATAAATCAATTATTGTAGCTGGAGTGAAGAGGTCAGGCAGGGTCTTATTATTCCAAGTATTGTATGTACTAGCTCAACAGTAGCCTCAGTATCACCTAGGAACTGATTAGAATTCAGAATTTGGAGTCTCATCCTGGTCTGACAATCCACCTTTTAATAATATCTTTCTCCTTCATTCATACAAAATTGCATGTTTGAGAAGCTTTTAGGTTTCTGAGAATGGGCTGAAGTCCGATGCTAGATTTGGATTTTACTCTATAGAGAAGGAGGACCCATTGTATTTCAAGCAAAGGAATAAAATGATCATATTCAGATTTTAGAACAATGGGGTAGCTGCAATGTAAAAGAACTGTAGACCAGTAGGCTATTGGAGTGAGCTGAAGGAGAAGGCTACTGCCATGGTCTAGGCAGACAAGAGCAGAGACTGAATTATGGCAGTGGGATGGAGAAGTGAGGAATAGAATTGCAAAATATGTCGGTTTGAGGGTGAGGCAGATGGAAGAGTCTAGGATAATATGCAGTAATTTGGTCTGAGTGACTGGGTAGACAGCAGTGAGGAAGGGGATGTAAGAGGAAGAGATTTTGTAGAAGAAGATAAGGAGTTTGAGATGAGGAGTTTGTGGATGGCTATTCAAAAAGAAATGTCCAGAAGACATTATGTATATGGAGCCAGAACTCAGAGGAGAGTGTAGGCTGAAGACTCAGATTCGGGAGTCATTAGCACACAGATGGTAATTAATACCAAAGAAGAGGATGAGGTCACCAGAAAGAAGAGAACAGTGGTCTAGAACAAAGCATTGGGCAATACCAACATTTAGTGGTAAGTGAAGAATAATCAACAAGTAAGAGTTTAGAAAAGTAGGAACAAAACCAGGAAAGACTGGACACAGGAACCAAAGGAAAAGTTTCAAAGAGGTTTCAATATGGTCAAATACCACAGAGAGGTTAGTGGGCGTGGGAGGAGGGAACTGAACAGGTTTATGGAAACTGGTTCATGGGTACATGGGAGAACATAGTTTCAGCGGTCTATCGAGACTGGAACGTGGTATGTATGGATTAAGGGAAATGAGAAAGTGGTGAAAACCTGTGGAGATAAACTTGAAAACAGTGGCTCTCAAAATGTGCCCCCCTTACCAGCAGCATCAGCATCACAGTCTTCCAGAAAATGCAAACAGCAGAATTGCAGAGAAAGAGGCTTTTGAATTTCAAAAGCAAAGGCTTTTTATTTGAAAAATCTTGGACTTCTTTTTATATATCATTTTATTAAGTTATATGTGAAGGGAAATATATAAATCTTAAGTTTACAGCTAAATAAATTTTCACAAAGGAAAACACCATTGTAAGTAGCACCTTACAAGGAGAAGAGCCCCTCAGAAGCACCTTTATTTCCCACCTTGCCAATGGTAATCCTTTTCATGACTTCTAACATTATAGATTAGTTTTGCCTATTAGTTTATGAGAGTGGAAACACAGTGTACCTTTTTGTAACCAGCTTGATATTACATTGGTTAGAGTTATCCGTGTTGTGTTTGGTTTCAGTTTGTTCATTCTTATTGCTGTATAGCATGCCATGGTACACGGGTGCTATAGCATCCATTCTACTGTGAATGAGTGTTTGGGTGGTTTCCAGTTTGGGGAACCAGCTATTACAAACAGTGCTGCTGTTAACATCCTTGTACATGTTTTTTGGTAAACATACATCTGTTATTCTAGGGGGATGCGTACCTGGAATTCTGGGTCATGGGGCTAACATATGTTCAGTTCAGTTGCTACCATCAGTCTTCCAAGTCGGCATAGCCCATTTATACTACTACTGACAGAATACGAGGGTTTGAGTTCTGTATGTCCTCACCAACACTTGGTACTGTCTGTTTTTCTCAAAGAGCCATGCTGGGGCTTGTGTCATGTCATTGCATTTTCCTGATGACTTGTGTCATTGATCACCTTTTCCTATATTTATTGACCATTTGGATAATTTCCTCTTTGAAGTTTCTGTTCAAGTCTTTTGGCCACCGTTCTATTGTATTGTCTGCCTTTTTATTTTAGGGTCAGGGCTTTTGAATTTCAAAAATCTTAGCCTTCTATGACTCAGGGCATGTACTTTATAGATAATCAAAATGTGTCAAAGGACAGTAGAAGAGACAAGAAAATCTCGCTGAGGTCTAGTCTTACGAAACAAAGCTTAACTGATAATCTCACATAAGACAAAACAACAATAATGCTACTGATAAATGCTAGAAACTACAATTTAACACGTACTTACTTTATATGATGAGACAGTGCTATTTACTGGGAAAAACATCCTAACATGATGAAAACATGTAGGAGGAAAAGTTGATGGTTGGAGAGATGAAAACAATCACAACTGATTCCTAGAAAAACTGACAGCTACATATAGACATACACAGAAAGAGAATATGTGATTATTTAAATCTCAATGTTAATTTTAAAAATGCCACTGTTATATGAAAACAGATAAACAGCATTATTTAACTTTTAAAGTAATGGTTGAACCCACATTGTCCCCAATTTACTAATTATCTTCTTGCATCATAGCTTAATTGTTCCCTAATGAATGCCTTGCCATTTTCAAATACTGATTAATTACATTAAAAAATTCATAATTTTCTGACTTCTTTGTGTAGATTGGTTTAGATACACAGACTCCAGTTACACATTCTGGGTGGGGCACCCCAAAAATCTAATAAGGACATTGTTAATGAAACTATTACCCAATCCATGCTAATTCTGGGAAGAGATGCAGGAAAGAATTACCAACCCAGTGACTAAAAAACAAATCCTCACATTTACATGTTTACCCTTGCATTTTTTATGTTACAAGCAAATGAAAGAAAGAGACAAACAATCTTGCTTGGTAACTTCTCCTACTTCCCACAATACTTGATACGTTTAATGTATTGTGTGGGAGTGTCATCAGAGCTGAAGGGCCACACTACTTTGTGTTTATAGATCTATTCTCTCCTAGTAGTATAAAAGCTTTTTTTTCTTTTAAACAAACAAACAAACAAACAAACAAACCCTACAAAACATTTAATTTCAGGAAACTGGGTTTCTGTCCTTTAATCTGTTTGGATCTCCTAGGTTTGCCTGGGGACCCACTTATACTTGCTTGTCCTTAAGCCTTTAATAGGTACCTAAAGTTAGAGTACGAGCACCCTGGAAGGCAGGGACCATGTAACCCATGTCTTCATGATTTTAAAATGAGGGTGGGGGCATCTGACTAGCTCAGTTAGAAGAGCATCCAATTCTTGATCTTGGGGTCATGAGTTTGAGCCCCATGTTGGGTGTAGAGATTACTTAAATAAATAAAACTTAAAGAATGGGGCTGAGCACATCAGAAGCACAGGCCCTCACTCTGTGGGCTATGCACACATTCTGACCTTGGCTTTGACTTGGTCGGCACATGATCCAAGTCACTGAATTTCCACTACTGATGGACTGATTGATTGACTGATGACTGATTGATTCACCTAGTATTACTCTTTAGTAGCCTTGGGTTAGAATTTGTTAGCCCTCTAGAGAGAAAAATAATTCGTGAAACTAGACTTTCTCTCTCATTGACAACATTATCTATTCTTCCCAGAGAGCACTGCTCAGTATCACCTTTGGGGTTTAGCAGATATTGGTTTGAATCCTTCCTGTGCCATTCACTTAACAGCAGTGTGACCTGGGGCAGGTCATTCAAAGGAACTGGGCCTCAAGGAGACTCTGTATATTGGAGACAATTTTAAATTAGTTAGTAGGTGAAGAACACTTGGTATAGGGTCTCTCATGTGGTAAGCACTAAAAAAATGGTGGATAGCAATTATTATTATTATTATTATTATTTCTACACCTATTCCTACCACTACCACTATTACTATGCTCATAATAATCTTGGAATGAAACTATAGCTCCTTTAAGGTAGAAGAGAACAAAAAAGGTCATGTGAAGTAAGAATGTGAGGCTTGGAGACATAAAGTGACATTTTCAAGGTCACACAGGCTGTAGATAGCAGAACTGAGACCTGGACCAAAATTTCCTGATTCTTGGACCAATCCCTTCCCATCTCAGCAAGTGGCTTTCCTATGTAGCATGACCGAGTCTTCTATTGTCAGAAGCATTACCCAAAGCTCATGCTATTACATAAAGAAAATATATCAGACAAGCACTAAAAATACAAACTCCTGAAGAGATGGAGAGACAGATTAGATTAGATGAAAGTTCAATGGCTTTGGGCCCCAAACACTAAGGAGCCCAGTAATAGAGACAAGAAGGTTTAAATAGCTCCTTACAGAGGTAATTAATTTATTTCATGGAAATATCTATTGCACTGCCAATGGCCACCACCTGATCACATCTAATTATCTTTCTGCTATTTGTTAGTTAGTTAGTTTGTTTGTTTAAATTTTTCTGGAAACATGCCAGTGTATTCATTTCTATATTGGTTTGTTCTGTGGGAGAAACAGTTATATCCCCTCTTTCTGGTAAAACAAAGCTGACCTTTTTTTTTCTCCCAGTTTCTAATGACCCAGCACAGTATACAGATTTATGCATTCAGCCCGGGCTTAAGTCCTAAGAATCTCCAACTAGCACTGTTAAGTTAGGAGATTGTCTACCATGGATGCTGAGTGGACAAAGGGGAGAAGAGACAGAGTGTAAGACTGTGATGTGTTCATTATTTAAGAGTAATGTGAAATACACAGCACTTGACCCATATTTCTTAGATTACCAAAATCAATGTTTTAGACAATTGAGGCTTGTGAAACTATGTATGTGCTGAGTACATTAACATAGACTGTTTCCATGAATAAACTTATATTATCAGTACACTTATTCTGTAGCTTCTGGAATATCAAATAAAATATAGATTAAAATACATTTGTCCCCTTTTCCCAATAGGCTTCCAAGAACACAAGTGATCCTTGGCCTCTTCTACCCTCACAAACTGGTGTACTAATCAATTTCCACATACGTAGATTGGGGCTGAAATAATATCAACAAAAGCTATTTGTTTTACTTATGTGTGAGTAACTTCAAATGGCACTTTCTATGGACCAGGTACTGTTCTAAACACTTTATTAATGTAAACTTATGTAATCTTCATTGCAAATTTATGGGAGGGTACTATTATCACGCCCATTGTACAGATGGGAAACCAGAGGTACAGAGGATAAATCATGTACCAAGATCACACAGCTCATAAATGGGAGAAACAATATTCAAATTTAGCAGTCTAGCTCCTGAGTCTCTGCTTTTAACAAGGAGGAACCTGTGTCAGAAAGAGGTGAAACAAATTGGTCAAGGTTGTACAGCAAGGGGCTAAGCCAGGAAGAACCAGCATTTCAGCCTAGTACCAGTACAACCACTGCAGGTTTTTGTCACCTAACCACTGTGCTCTCATAAGCAATATGCTTCTGCTACACTCAAAGATGAGTTATGTTTCTTATTCAACCAACATTTATTGACCCATTCCTCTCAGGAGCTGCATTAGGTTCTGGGAGTTGAAAGATGAATGAGATTCAGCCCTGCCTTCTGAGAGTTCCAAGTCTATAGAGGAGGAAGGAACAAAAACAATTAGCAGAAGGCATAATTGATAAATGCCACAAAATGAACAACATACAAAAAAAAAAGAGGCAGGGATAACTTTGATTGGAAGGAAAAAAGGGAGGAGACATCAGAGATGGTGGTATCTCTGTCCTTAAAGGACGAGGAATAATATTTATACAATATTAATTGATGTTTCTTCTTGATAGTTTCTTGCTCAGCTCCTTACCCCATCTTTAATCTAGGGCACTCTGTGCTCCTGGTTTCAGATTTTCAGAACCTTGTCTCTTATAACCAAAAACTCCAAGAATAACAGGTTTCCAAGATTACCTCCTCTCCCTAACCCTGACACCTCTCTGTCACCCCAAACATACTTGCTACAAAAATTCCATGGGCTTCAAATGAGGCAGGGAGTGGGGGGGAGGTAGTGGGGAGAGAAAAGGTGGGGAGAGAGTAGGAGGAAGTGTGGGAGACATGAGACATGTGCCCTGGTGCTTCTAGTCTGAACCCTGGGAAGGCCAAATAATTCTGCAGGATCTAAGAGCAGAGAATCACCTTCTTTTTCTTGGTTCCAGATCCTTGGTGGTAAAAGGACCACGTAGTATGAGGAATATGTCAGCAAATGCTGTGTAGACAGATGACATTGAGCACTGCCCCTCTCTCCTCTCCCATCAATAGTGCATTGGAACCATTTTAGACTTTGGAACTTAGCATGATCTCAGTAAATGGGGAGCGCCCCAAACTAAAATGACATATAGTTTCCAAAAAGCCGGTGGAAAGGGGGCTTGAAACAGATTAAGATATATAGACAGATAAGGACAGTTATATTTTTTTGCACAGCTAAAATCATAGATTGATACTCATACCTGCAATAGGCAGATTTTTTCCTCTTTGTTCTTGTTAGATAATCTATTTATATATTGAACAATAGTTTATGAGGGACCACTGGATGCAAGGCTCTGGCACAAGATGGATGTAAGAACACAATCTTGGTATAACATAATTTCGAGAATGAAGATTTTAATATGGGCACTATAAAGGAAGGATAATCTTTGGTCCACACAGAACACCATCACCTTGTTTAAACTCTCAGACTTTAAAGTTAAACCTTTGGCATTTTTGAGCCTTCTGGGAGAAAACCAGAAGTTAACATAACTTGTTAAAAGAAAGCAAAGTTTCTTTTCCTGTACTGCTTCACTGTTATTTATTAATCTATTCATATTAAGTGTTAACTTGCAAAATTTACAATCTAGTGTATTAATGGGTAAGGAACAAAAACGTTGAAAATTGAGTGCTTCAACTGCTAGTGGAAATTTTTTCATTGGAATCATTAACTGGAGTGCAATTAAAAGTGGTACTGTACTAGCCACCTTTACTTTTTACAAATTTTTTGTTGTGAGGTTATTTTGAAAAACTGACTTATGTTAAATTTAGATTCTATAACTCTAACTAATATATGTTCAGGCTCCTTAATGCATCTCAAATTCTGTGCTTATAGAGAGAACCACCCTCACCTGCTTCCTGCTATGACAATACCCTAACAGTCTATCACAGAAGCCACTTTAAGCACAGAAGCCACTTCCTGGGCTCCAGCAATGCATGTTTTTTGTTTCAACAACCAAATTGAGGCTCAGAAAGTTAGTATCCCTGGTTGGGCTCCGCATAAGCATACCTTGAGATGAGGGCTTGGGTAAGAGTTATTTGTTAGGAAGTGTTTCCAGGAAAACCTATAGGAAAGTGGAGAAGTGGGGCCAGGAAGGAGAGGAGGTTGAAGGAGGGTATAACATCTTGGAAAGTCCCACGGAGAGTAACTTTGGCTCAATTACTCAAGGGAGCTCTGGAGGCATTGTAGGTCACATTTCAGACAACATTTTTCAACAATTTTGAGAGAGAATTAAATCCCAATTTCTTAAGGCTTCCATTTTATGTAATGAATTGATTTCTATGCATCTAGAATGGTATCTGTTATGAATCATCCTTAGGAGAATTGAGAAAACAGTCATTCAAATATTTTCTGTTCTGTGGTTTGGATGAGGAACGCTGGCTGAGAAGGGCTGCTGGGATGTCTTGATCAGGTGGCAGAGGAGCTGGTATGTTTTATACTCCATGTTCATCAGTCACTGGTTAAAGGCTGCCACCCAGGGGAAACACAGATTCCTAGGCCCTTCAGACTCCTATCAGCAGACTAAATGGGTTCACATAGCCTGAAGGCAGCAGTCAGGAAGAAGCATGGATGCTGGCTGTTGGGGTGAGAGCATACTGAGGTCATTGTACATGAAAATGGTGAAGGGATTCAAAGGGATGGCTGGAACACTGATGGCATCTGCTACAGTTCTATTCCTCTGCCATAGATTTATTCACATTTCACATTACCTGTGCTCCATAGATTCTTCAGGATAAGGTTGGTCATAGTTTTTAGAAAATTAAAGACCTTCAAGAGGAAGGTTACTGGGATGAGTTACAGCCTCTCCTGTTGTAGATGGATATTAATGATCTACTTCCTATCCCCCCCATTCTAGATTACGCTCAGCCTTGGTCAGCACTCCTGTAGATCCTGTGGCTTGCCTGGTGGGTGATCCAGATATGCAACCCTGTGGGGGTTGAGACCTGATTGCTATGCATTTGGTGTAATTCTTGTTTGTAGTTGCAAATGGGCAAAAGACCACTAAGAGATGCCTAGGAGGGTTCTCTGAGTTCCAGATGGCCCTTTTTTGGCCCCATTATGTAGCAGCAACTCTGCCTTCTCATTATAATCAGGATCATTACCCCTGGAAGTATGGTAATCCTTATTCTATCTATCTACTGGCACTCGGGGTCCAAAATGACCATAAAGTTGTAGCTTTAGGTTTAGTGGAGCCCTTATTTTTTCTCCTAGTGGAAATTATTCTCCTCCTGACCCCCAATGGGGAACCATGGCATCTAGACACGCTAAACCTAACATTAGAATGATGGAAGCACAAATTCTCCAAGAAGACACTGGACATGATGGTGATGGTGTCACTTGGTTCCTGGACCCATGTAGGGGGACAACACTGCATAATAGCTGTTGGATCAAGGTATATATTCCAACCTGAAGAATTGAGCTCCAACCCCACTGGGTATCCTTTCTAAGCTGTGCCTTAATTGCATCTTTAAGAAGTCATTCTAAAGTTCTATAAGGTAGGCAGCTTTGACATGGTATGATATATTATAGGACCCTTTGGATGCTGTAATCAGGAGTCTTCTCTTACATCTTCTTTGCTATTCAATGTGTCCTTTGGCCTGAAGCAATGTCATATGGGATCTCAGGTGTGTAAGTAACACATTCTGAGATCCCTCAGATGATAGTGCTGGCCAAGATTCTTCTGTTAGGAAATGCAAATCCGTATATAGAATATATGCCTCTCCTATTCCAGACAAATTGTTGTATTATTGTTTTTTTCTGTAGTAGAAGAGTTCAGATATACTGAATTTGCCACTAGGAGGCTGACTATTCTCAAGAGGTGGTACCATATCAGGGGTTCAGCTTTTGCCTCTGCTGTTGGCAGGGTAAACATTTAACAGCTTTGTAGCTACGTGTGTAGACTTGGGGTTAGGAGTCTATACTGTTGGGGCCATACAGAGCCTTCATCTCTATGGCTACTCTATGAATGGCTAGTTCACTCTTGGGGTCACTGTTGAAACCCTAGAATGGCTCAGAGCAGAGGCTGGCTAACATCTTCCAGATGAATCTTTCTGTTTACTTCATGGTGTGGTTCCTATCTTATAGTGAATATCTCCGGTGGGGATTTTTAAAAAATGTTTATTTATTTATTTTGAGAGAGAGAGAGAGAGAGAGAGAGAGAGAGAGAGAGAGAGCACATGAGCGGGGAAAGGGCTGTCAGCGAAAGCCCAATTATCTATGAACTGCAAGATCACTGACCTGAGCCAAAATCAAGAATCAGACGCTTAACTGAATGAGCCACCCAGGCGCCCCTCTGGTGGGCATTTATATGTGGAATAAGGATCCACACACTTCATACCCACTCCTGTAGGTATATGGGTATATCCACAAGACTTTTCCCAGAATTCTTTTTCTTCATCTTCCAATCTTGTTCCTTCTAGTTTCTGGCCACATTATTTGCCACTTCCTAGGAGCTTATGTCTGTTTTTGCTTTAGCTACTTCTTTCTCCTCACAAAGTGGATGATCATGTGTACAGCTCAAAGTTCTACTCAATGGAATGTTTTCCTCTTTATGTCTTCCAGGGCCACCCACTAAAGGGTAAAAAAGTCAAAATAGTCCTGAGATGAGATGGTGGATGTGATCATGTGTACTGTTGTCTATTTCAGTGAATGAGAACTCTTTCCAACATTTCTTAAATATGGGTGTTAGAAATAATTCATTAGCTGGATCCATACATAGCTGCATGCCAAGTATTAGAAATAGTGTTAATCTGTTGTAGTAAGCGTATCAGCCATTGAAGCTTAGTTAAATGTAAGTGCCAGTCATCTACCATGATCCCTTTGATTTTTGAGGGTACCAGACTGGTGAATTAATAGGGAATATATTGGGAAATACTTTGCAAGGATTTGTTAAGACTTTGAAGGTGGTATTAATCTGCCATCCCATCTGAATATGATATTGCCTCTTATTTTCAATCTTGGCTGGTTTGAAGTGGGGAGCAGTACTGGGGTATTTCACTTGACCTTTTCTCTCATGATATTCATTGTTCCACAGACCAACGAACTGATGTAAGTTCAGTTACTGTCTAATTCTGACATTTTCACTTCATTTCATGTGGGACATGATTTTTTTTTTAAGTTTATGTATTTATTTTGAGAGAGATAGAGTGAGAGTGGGGTAGGGGCAGGGAGAGAGGGAGAGAGAAGCCCAAGCCGCCTCCACACTGTCAGTGAAGAGCCCAATGCAGGGTTTGAATCCATGAACCATGAGATCATGACCTGAGCTGAAATCAAGGGTTGAATTGCTCAACCAACTGAGCCACTCAGGTGCCTCAACATCATTTTTAAAAAATCTTTCAGGAACCATTCTATCAGTGTATTAGGGTTGGCTTTAGGTGCCTTTTTGAGGACTTTGAATCCTGAATTATGGAAGAGCATCTCCATATCAATAACTCTACCTTACAGGGACTTCCATTGTACCCACCATCACGTATTTAGTCCAGTGCCTCAAGATCCCTTCTTGAACCATGTTCTCCTGGTTCTTACCCATATGTATTACCTAGGTTCTGGAGTACTTTTGGTGAATAATTCATTCTCTCTGTAAGAAGGACCTGTACTTTTCCAGATGACCAATGCTAAGTGCTAGATCCTGGTCACAGGTTTAGCGCCAACAGGGAGGTGGAAGTGGATTTTGAAAAGACCAAGTATCTAATTCCATTTCACAGATGAAGATCTTATGGATTGTCATATTATAGCCTGCTAGTGGTTATCCTCACCTGATTTACCTCCAACAGTGGGATTCCTGTCACCATCTGGTCAGCAAATGACTTAATTCCAGAATCCTACTCTGAGAGTCTACTACCTAAGACCAAATTCATTATCAGGTGACTTTGATTGGATTCTCCAGTTGCAGAACCTGAGGCAGAGGCATGTGGAAGTGATTTAATTGTAAACATTTCTAGGAAAAACTGGTAAGAGAATAGGAACATGTGACCAGGAAGGGAGGGAAGCCAAAAGAGGGTGCATTATCAAACAAAATTCTAAAGAGGGTAACTGGCTCAGCAGTGGAGAAGACCACAGACGATAGTATAGGTCATACCTCAGAGTGTCCTGATTAGGGGCAAGGGAGTGGAGTATTATCCTGCCATATCAGTCAATCTTTAGGAGGTGCATCTGAGGTGACATGAATCCTGGCACTTCTGGCTGTCTGTATAAGCAAACAAAGAGTTCTGACAGCCAGAGCAGCCCTCCCAAAAGGGGAGTCAGGTTCTAGCTGTGGGCAGTAAAAGCACACTGGGAGCTGTTGTGCACAAACATTCTAAAGAGATCCGAGGGAACATGGGTGAAATACTGACAGCATCTTCCACTTTTGTCTATTTATAAGCATTTATTAGAACTGGGTGGCATTCCTCTAGAAGAAAAAGTCTATTTGTCAGTTTCTCATGTATTCCCCCCATTTATATTATTTATATTATTATTAGTGTAGACTACCTTTTATATTATTATATAAATAATACACATTGTTTACATTATTACTAGTGTTCACTACCTTTCCAATAAACTTAAATGTGTATCAATTTTCTTTTTAGTAGCCACATTTTGTTTCACTGAGTAGTTTATATAAAATTATAGTCTTATATGAAATCATAGTGGACTGATTAAGAACACTGACCTTCATCTGCTTCCCAGTGAATTGTTGAGTAAAAAATAATGCTCCAAGAAGGATAGGAGAGAAGGGTCAGACACACATCTTTAAGCCCATCTCTTCTTTCCTCTGGATAGGTTGGTCTTTGTAGAGAGTCTGACAGTTAAGGTATGGCATTTCTATTTGGGATGATGAAATTGTTGTGAATACTGCATTCAAGTGACCTCTTTTGTTATGTGAAAACCATGTTTGTGATATGAAAACATTATCTCTTATATTTGTACAGTTTTAAATAGCATGTTTCCTTAAAAGAGAAACATACCAATATTCTTCTGAAAATGAAAGAGGAAGAGATTTTGATCTATTAGTTTGAATGAGACTGTGCGTATAAATGAGTCCTTACACCCGATGGGAAGGGTGTTTACACTATGCACTCTATTTCTCTGAATTATATGTTGATGATTGGATGTCAGTTTGTACCAAATCCATCTTTCTCATTCTCTTCTATTTTGATATTTAAATAAGCATTGGGGTAGGAATTCCAAATATCATATCTTCATGCTGTATAAAGGAGGTTTTCATTCTGAGCTGGCTCAGTGAGTGGTCTCTAGGGTCAAAGCAAAACCATCTGCTACTTCTGTTTTGATTTTCACAGTCGAATGTACACCTTGCCACATAAATGTAATCTATGCATGTATTCTTAATAAAATGACACCCTATTTATTTAATGGAAATTCAGAAGGTGGCAGATAAATGGCTAGCCACGAGATCAGAAGAGGGTTTTTCATTTGGTATAAAGCTCTTTTTCTTGTCTAGAACTTAGTTTTTTAATTTATTTATAAAGAAATGTAATGAAATTGATTTTTTTTTGCTAATCCAGAAGCAGAAAATATAAGGTATTAATGATTACTTTTTAAAAACATAGTTATCTCATGCTATCTCACTCTCTTTTACTTCCTGTTCAGGTATTTAAGAACTCCACACCAATGAACAATAGCAGAAAACCGTGTGGAAAATTTATTTTGTTGGAAACCATGCCTTTCCCTATCAGACTAAAAGTTTTGCCAGTGTTTTAGTTTTGCCAGTGTTTTGTAGGCAGTAAACATTATTGACAAAAATAATTTTTTTAGTAATTACATAATTTTTCATTTAAGATAACTATTTGAAATTATGATTTTGTCCAAGTAGTAATTTGAAAAGTATTTTAATGCATAAGATATATGCTTAACTAAAACATTCTCTTAGGTTATTTCTACATTAGGTAAGTAGATTTTGATCACTTATATAAATGACCAAGATATTTAATTTGAACTTTTGTTCTCTCTCCCCATGTTTTCTAGTTCTAATGGCATTATTTAGATCTCTAGTTTTACTCTACAAGAGAAAACTAACCCTTTCAAAACAATTTCTTTCTCACTCTATTCTTGTTTTTTTCTAGCCCTTCCCAGTGGTTCTTTCTGAAAGTTCTCAGAAATTCCCATGTACCAAGTAAACATGAAGTTATTCTTAGTATATTAACAGTTATTATCATGGGAGAAGAAAGATTTTAATATTAATAAAAATAATTTCCACTCACTGCTGGAATAAATTAGTTTATTTTTAAAAGTTGGTTCAATGATTGATATTTATAGAATGTTAATTTTTTTAAAAAGGCAACTCTGTGTGGAGTCAGGCAGTTTTTGGCATCTTTGTCCACCCTTCACAATAAGAACGCAAAAATTATTCTGCACATCAAATGGAAATCCAGTCTCATAAACCTAAATAATAACCCTGAGTATTGATGGTCTATTATACTTTGCTGAGTCAAAGCACTTAAAAAGAATTAACAAATAAAATCTTCAAAAGACTCCCCTGAGGTAGATAAATGTTTTCTTGCTTATTTCTTTAGAGACTACATTTCAGGTTACTTGCCAAAGCTAAAAGGTCATTGTTGCTGATGCCAGGAGTGCCAAGAGCCTTCTGGTTGCTAATCCAGTTCTTAGATAATTATAATTAGAGCTTGATATAACTTATGCCTAGTTTTGCATTTGGTTCAAATTAACATTGAAACTTCTTGACCCATTTAAATTATTTTATAGTTAATAGAATTGTGGCATTGGAAAAGTCCTTCGAGAAGATCTAGTCCAAATCTTTCATTTTACAGATGCTGAAAGACTGAAGCTCACGGACGTGAAACCCTGCTCAGGTCTCAGTCTTTCCACCAATGGACTGGAATGCAAGGATCTGATGGCCATGGCTTGATGTGAAAACCTTCCAGTAGATTTCAACAGATTTTCCAAGAAATGGTATTAGAGCTGCACAGTGGTAGGTAATAAAGAAAGAGGAGAAAAGATGTTCTAGGAAGAGAAAGGATTTGGGGGGAGGTTTGTTTTACTCTGTTTTGTTTCTGAACAACTTTCTCTGTGCTGAATGACACCATGCCCGAGGAAGCCCATTTTGTTTTTTTGTTTCTTTTTTTCTTAGAAAAATGCCTCGGCTCAGAGCCATCACCACAGGCCTTCTTAGACACCCAAAATGGGAAAAGAATACTTTCTGGAAAGAATATTTGTAATAGTTCCCTTGAAAAGTCAAGGGTGGTAGGAGGCAAGGGAAAAGGGAGACGTTGTGAGCAGGAAAATATGAGTGCAGATGTAGCAAATAAGGGGCAGATGCCACATGAAGATGAGTTCTGGCTTTCCAAATATGGCTTGCCCTGTGCTGTTTGAGACACACACACCCTCTGTGAACCCAAGCAGCACTCTGAAAATCTCTCTGTCTTTCTGGAATGAAATTTTAAGCAACTTCCAAACTTCTTCTGAATACCAGTCTTCATTCCAATTGCCTACTTGAAAGATCTATTTCAATATCTACTAGGTATCTCAAAGTAACATGTTCACAACTCAACTTCTGATCCTCTGTGAAATCTATTGCCCTCAATGTCCTTCCTAACCCAGGAAATAACAGCTCCATTCTTCCAGATACTTAAGCCAGAAATCTTGCAGTTATCCTTAAATCTTTTTCGTACCTTACATTCAATTTATCACTGAATCCTTTTGATCTATATCCTCATCCCTGAGGGATCCTAAGCTCCAAGTTGTTCAGACAGTCTCACCTCCTCTTGATAATCATGGTCGATTATCACCACCAGGATGGTGTTAACTTTCCTTAAATACTGGTTGCTTCACACAAGGAACCCAAAGTAACAGGATGGGAGGCATAACTTAAGATTTTAAAGATTTTTGCAATGTACCCTGGTAGAAATAGCCTACATCTCCATACCTCTAGAACTTGAAATTGTAGGATGGGAAGCAAAGCCCAAAGCAAATGAGTCAACAGGGGTAAGGTCAAGAAAAACTACTTGACTTCTATCTTTTGTTTTCCAAATCCATTTAGTCTGTCTATTGGGGGTATAGCCCCGTATGATGACTACTGATGTAGGATGTATACTGTGTCCAGAAGGATGGTACTTCACATTTATCGGATATTGTTTTCAAGCTTGAACTTCAGTCATGCCTTTAAAAAGTTGTTCTAGCTTCTGCTTCTGACAAGATAGAGTAACAAGGACCACATTTACCTTTCCTTTTGAAACAGACAGAAATATCAGACAAAGTACATGAAAAAACAGTTTTCAACACACTGATGCTGAACAGCAAAGGAAAGTGATCCCCAAGAGACAGGAAACAAACATGGTGAGTGATATGACTCCCTTAACTTACTGCCTTGAATCTCCAATACAGGGAGGGGGAACTGAGAGATAGGTCTGTAAATTCTGTGAGTTGAAGAAATGGGGCTGAGGGTTCAGACAGAAAGGCAGCTAGAATTCATAGGTCAAAAGTCCTGACACGAGAATGCTTCACAGAGAGAGCACCATGAAGATAGATCTTCAGAGGATCCTTTTTGAGTATTTAGCAGAGTATTAAGCAGTACAGGCATATACTGGGAAAAGAACCATCTCAAAGTATGAAAGGGAACAATGTCTGGTGCTCACATGGGGTTGAGAATAGTGCTTGTTCACCCTAACCAGACTGGAAAAACTCCTAATTAATAGGGAATTAAGCAGAGTACTTAAGAACTTACTGCCTTAGTGGTGGAGAATAATTAGTCCTAGACTGAGCACAGTTCTAGACCTGCTAACAAATCATACAAGTAAGACTAGAAAGGATCAAGCTGTTTCCAAGTAACTTAACTGCACCCCAAAATAAAGCTCAAGACACTTACAGGAATTCAAAATTATCCAGTGCCCAGCTAGGCAAAATTAATAATGTCTGACATCCAGGGGCACCTGGGTGTCTCAGTTAGTTAAGCATCTGACTTTGGCTCAGGTCACGAGCTCATGGATCATGGGTTCAAGTTCCACATCAGGCTCTGTGCTGACATATCAGAGTTTGGAGCCTGTTTCTGATTCTGTGTCTCCCTCTCTCTCTGCCCCTCCCCCGTTCATGCTCTGTCTCTCTCTGTCCCAAAAATAAATAAACGTTAAAAAGAAGTCTGACATTCAAAGATTACCAGGCATACAAAGAGACAAGAAGATACAACCATGATGAGAAAAATCGATCAATCAAAACAAACCCAGAACAGACACAGATGCTAGACTCAACAGAGGAGAATTTTAAAACAGTCATTATAACTGTATTCCATACAGATATGTGATATAATTTTAAAATAGATAAACTCCTAGAGAGGAAAACTACAATGTTTGAGAACAAAAATAACCTGTGTGAGAGCTACAGAAGACTATACATTGGAAACAAACAAACAAACAAAAAGATGAATTTGAGGGTAGAGCAGTAGAAACTATCTAAAATGAAACAGCCAAAAAGAAAAAAAAAAAGGTTTTTTGAAATGAAAAGAACATCAGTGAACTGTGGAACAACTTCAAGTGACCTAATATATGAGTAATTAGAGTTCCTAAATAAAGGTGAAGCAGGAAAAACAAAACAAAACAAAACTTGAAGAAAAAATGGCCAGAGATTATCCAAACTGAAATCAGGACCATTAACACACAGATCAAAAAAAACCTCAGTGAATTCCAAGTAAAAGAAACATGAAGAAAGTGATACCAAGGCATATCATTATCAAATTGCTCAAAACCAGTGTTAAGAAAATCTTAAAAGGCAGCTAGAGGAAAAAGACATGTTACATACAGAGCTATGGATGACATCAGACCTCTCACTGGAGACAATGCAAGCAAGAAGACAATGTAAATTATGAAAGAGAATAAAAACTGTCAACTTAGAATTCTATACCTGGCAAAAACACTGTTCAAAAACAAAGACAAAAATAAGATGTTTATAGGCATGCAAAAGCTAAAAGAATTTAGCACCAGCAGATCTATACTACAAGAAATGTTAAACATGGTCTGTCAGCCAAAAGGAAGGTTATACCAGATGAAAATCCAGGTCTACACAGAAGAGTGCAGAACACCAAAAATGTCAACTACATGGTTAATACATGACTTTTAAGTTTGATTAATACCTCCCTAAAAGATCATTGGCTGTTTGTAGGTTTGTAACATATGTAAAAAGGAAAATGCATGACAACTGTAGCATAAAGACCAGAAAGTGAGAAATAGATGTATACTATACTTATGAAAAATATACACAATATCACCTGAAGGTAGACTGTGATAAGTTAAAGGCATATATGATAAAACCTAATGTAACCACCATAATAACACATGAAAATGTTAGAGCACATAAGCCAACAAAATGAAACCATACAAGATATTAATCCAAAAGAAGGCAGAAAAAGAGGAAAAAGGAACTAAGAACAGATTGGGACAAATAAAAAAAGCAAAATTATAAACTCAAACATAAACATATTTATCATCACATAAAGTGTAATGCTAGTTTCAGACACAAATAGGGCAAGGTTTTCAAGTAAGTTGCATGACCAGGTAAACCAGAAATGCATGTCATTCACCATTGTTGCACCTGCAACTCTTCTTTGGTTCGAACCAAAGGCTAAATGGAAATATCCATTCTGACCAGTTGATGGAGGATGAAAAAAAGATTCACTCAGTATTTTGGCACATGCTCAATATGTAGTGCTTTAGTATGATAGCCCCACTCAGAAGAGGTCCTAAAATACATAATTAAGCGGGAAAATCTCCCCAATTAGCAGGACTTCAGATGGTGCATCTGGTCATTCACTCTGTCTAAAAGAAAAATAGCTCAAGAGTACTTTGGAGTAGAGGCAGATGGCCTGACTGGTTTATCAAAAGCCAGAAAGAAGAAATATTAGAGCGATCATGGACCAGAGGATAGAGTAAGAGGTTTGCAGATGGGATTAAGAGAAGTATGGAAGTGCTGTAGATAATGAAGCAGACAAAATAACTCAGTTGATTGGCTTCAGCCAGCCTCTCTCATTGGCTACCCAAGTGCCAGTAGAATGAGTATGTTCACGGAGTTTGGAGGCAGAGGTAGAAGCTATGTATGGGCTCTGCAGCATGGACTGGCACTCATCAAGGCTGACTTAGCTACCATCATTGCCAAATGTCTACTCCAACAGCCAGAGACCAATGCTAAGTCTAACATACAAACAGTTCTCTAGGAGACCAATCAGATACTTGGTTATTTGAATCCATTTGACACTTGGGTGTTTTATTATCTTGGGTACTCTCATCCAAGAAAGGAGAGTAATTTATCTTCACCAAATTCACACATATTTCAGATATGAGTTTGACTTTTCCTGCCTGCCTCAGCCAGTGCCATTATCCAATGGTTTTCAGAGTATGTTAACAATAAACACAGAATCCTACATAATATTCCATTAGACCAAGAAACCCACTTTACAACAAAGGAAGTGCAATGTTGGGCACATAATCATGGAAGTCACTACTTCTGCCATCTACCACATTATCAGGAAATTGCCACCTATTATAGCTGTGGAAGGATCTTTTTCTTTTGCTCCCTCTTTTCCTTCTTTCCTTCCTTCCTTCCTTCCTTCCTTCCCTCCTTCCTTCCCTCCCTCTGTATTATTAAGGCATAGTTGGCATACAGTAAATTGTACATACTTAAAATATAGAATTTAATAAGTTTAGACATATGTATATAGCCATGAAAATGTTGTCACAATCAAGATATTCATAAATCAAGATAATCAGAATAATCACACCCAAAAGTTTTTTCATACTACTTTGTTATTCTTTCCTCCCACTCCTACTTGCCCCCCAAACAACCACTGATCAGCTGTCACTATAGATTAGTTTGTGTTACATAGAATTTTATATAAATGGAAACACACAGTATTATTTTTGTCATGCTTCTTATATATAGAATAGTTATTTCGAGATTTATCAGTGTTGTTTCTCGTATCAAAAGTTCATTCTTTTCAAACATTTTTTTATGTTTATTTATGTTTGAGAGAGAGACAGAGCATGAGCGGGGGAGGGGCAGAGAGAGAGGGAGACACAGAATCCCAAGCAGGCTTCAGGCTCTGAGCTGTCAGCTCAGAGCCCAATGCAGAGCTTTAGATCATGACCTCAGCTGAAGTCAGACCCTCAGCCGTCTGAGCCACCCAGATGCCCCAAAAGTTCATTCTTTTTATTGCTGAATAGTATTACATTGTATAGTTACACTACAATTTATCAATTCACCTATTGATGGCCATTTCAATTGTTTCCAGTTCTGTTTACTTTGAGTTTAGTTTGCTAGTTTCTTAAAGTGGAAGCTGAAGTGATTGATTTTGAGACTCTTCTAAGTATCTAGTGTTGTAAATTTCATTATAAATACTTCTCTAGTTGCATCCCACTAATTATGTTTTTTTTTCCTTTTAATTCAGTTCAAACAATTTCTGATTTCCCTGTTGATCTCTTCTTTAATTCATGAATTATTTAAAAATTTTTAATTTATAAGTATTTGTGGACTACAATTTCTTTTGAGTGTATAGATTGATCAAGTCCCTGTTTATTGCTCATGTATTTTCTCCCTGCTCTTCTATGTAACCAATCCATAACTCCCTCTCCCACTCAATTTTTCCTGGGCCCTGTGGCTGCTACTCCAACTTTGCCACTCATTGTGATAATTGGGCTGGATTTGGTTCTGATGTTATGTGCCACCTAACATAATAGGATGTTATGATCCTATTCAGGGTCCTCTTATTTTCATTGGTATTGGTAAGCCCAGTTCTGTAACACCATCTCGCATTTCTAGTGCTGGACTACAGAGAAGCACCATCTCTGAGCTTCTCAGCGATGCTGTGGGTACTCTGATCAGTGTAGTCCTTATTGTTTTGATAAATAGAATATTTTTTAGGCTTTCCCATTTAACTTAGTGGACTTGGGTGTTTTGGCCTTCACTTCTATTTCCTTTCTAGGATTTAGTCTTTTTGCTCTTTTAGCAGGCCCAACGTATTTCTAATCTGGTTCTGCTGTGACTTACCCCAAGTTGTTGGACGGCACCAGGAGTGTGAGAGGGGGCATGAGGAGGCCTTTGTGTTGTCTTTAATCAAGAAGGGAATGCTACCATTTAACATGGAAGAGTGAGCCAGTTTGTTAAATCGAGGGTGCATAAGGGAATATGGTAATTCATGATTCAAGAGCATCAACTCTGATGCCCTTATCACATGTCAGAAGCCCACTCCTTTTTAACTGGGATCCTACTCTTGACATAGAAGATTTTCCAGGGCTGAGAATCCAACCTTCTCTGCAGCTCTGCTACCCTTATAAATGGTGAATCTAATCCTCATCTTTTTCTGTCCTCCTGCTGCAGGGGATGCGAGTCCGAGGAGGACTTCTGGCTTTTACACCTTAACTTAATTGTAAATTCTCCTCAGTCTTTCACCATCTTTCTCCAATGCCTCCTTAGTTCTTAGCAACAGCCATCAGATTCCGTAGTGATTATAATTACTTCCTCCAAATTCTCAAATGCCTGACGCATTCCACCCAAAGTGTATTTTCTTCCTCTGGTATCCAGCTCCTGTTGACTGCTGGCGAAAGTTTCAGCCACTGCATAACTATAGCATACTGAGGACTTTTAGTATTTCACCTACCGCCAGTGATCAGCAAGTGATTGGGCTCCCAAACCCCACTTTAGAATCTACTTTTTAGGACTGTTCCTGGAGCCAACTTTTTTAGGTTGTATTCCTCAGGAAACAGTGAGGTATAGCTTTGTGCATAGGTGGGTTATTGGAGAGCGTTCTTGACAGCCAGACTTTTAAGAGAAGGAGGAAAGTAGCATAGGGCAGAAGAGGAGCTGAACTGAGATGTGGTTGTAACAGAGGCCTCAGTTCATTATATGGGAGTCTGAAGCTGGGATGGCTCTTCATAGTTGTCACCAGTGATTTGACGCAGGCTCTCCCTAGAGAGGGAGCAGACCTGGAACATTGCCAGGATCACTGTCTTAGGTAAGTCGCATTTCTTCAGCCTAGGGCAATTTATGTGGAGTGCCTTGGCTATGAGCCATAAGCAGGTACCACTCTAGGTAGCTGAGGGAATGACACCCTTGGTCCTGAAATGGTGTCTGAATGGTGTACCACAGCATCCACTTTAAACATTGTAGGACTTTTTTAGCCCAAGTAGAGACTTTGATTAATATTAATAATTACCTGGGCATCAATATTTTTTTGGAGAAATGTTAACTAGCTTTAAATTCAGATATCACTAATCCAATTTATATACATTCAAGAATATAATAAAAGACTTAAGATAGCAAATTTGGAGGCTTTGGTGAAATAAAGATGGAATATGTCTGCCATTTTTCCATCATCCCTGTGTAGAATCCATACTGAGCAATGAAATGACATTAGTGTGCATTGAGCTATCATAACGTAACTCAAAACACTCTGGATCCTCCTGCTTTATGAACTATCTTTCAATAACTTATTTTAGATTGGTTTTTTTCCAGGGATCAGTCTTCTGTTTGATGGCTCCCAGTTTTCAAAATCCTGTTTCAGCCTGAGTCTAGGAATAAGTGGAGTGTTCATTCTTTTAATTTGATGTGTTGTCACTTTTTTTTCTCTGAAATTCCTCACAGATCATTGATTATAATCATATTTATACCAACAAATTCTTTTGATGTCTTAATACCAGTGCCAACCCTTTTATCCCTCTCTCTCTTTTTCATCATTGAAGTCAACTTCCCTTCACCTTTACATAGGCTAAGTTCCTCTCACTGCCCAAAGTGACTTTCAGTCGTTGGATTCTTATCTGGGTGTGCCTATTCAATATTTGGAAAAGTAACACTGGAGAGATGGAAGCTATCACTTATTGGGATATTAAAAAAGTGGTGCATCCTAACCCTGGTAGTAAATAAGCAATTTATTTTTATTATGTTAGGATGAACACATTTAGTAAAGCACAAATTATTTCCATGGTATCCAAAAATACCAACGGTAAGTCTAGCATTCATAATAGGACTCAACATTGAAAGTCATAAACATAAAACTAAGCAGCAGTCATGAGAAACTATTCCAAATGAGCCCATTAAGAGTTTGTGTTAGGGGCACCTGGGCAGCTCAGTCGGTTAAGTGCCCCACTTTGACTCATGGTTGGGTTCAGGCCCTGCATTGGGCTCTGTGCTGACGGCTCAGAGCATGGAGCCTGCTTCAGATTCTGTGTCTCCCTCTCTCTCTGCCCCTCCTCCACTAGCTCTCTGTCTCTCAAAAATAAATAAACATATATATATATATATATATATATATATATATATACACACACACACACACATATACACATATATACATATATGTGTATATATATGCGTATATATATACATACATATATACATATATATGAAGATATTGTGTTTTATTTTTGTTTGGATGTAGAAATCATTATTAGCTCTTACAGATCCTTGAATTCTGGCATGAATGTGAGAGCAATTACATTTTTGAAAGTTTTAGATAATATTTTATGAGAAATTAAGTAGCTAATTAACTAGAACGTTTGATATGAAAAAGCTCAGCAGGTCATATATTTTATAAAGTAGCACTACTGAGAAATGATTATTTATCAAATTCTGAAAAAATCATTATTTCACCTACCATTTCTTCCAAAGCTCTCAGGGGACTTATTATTTTATACATTAAATTGGTCTACTAGAGTAATCAGCTTAGCCGTATAACACAGTACAACTATGAAATAGTATAACTATTTCAACACAGTACTTATTGGTTAATATTTCTAAAAATAAGAATTACAGAGTGTTGTATCACTACATTTATATTTTTTCCATCTTTAATTACTGGCCTTGGCAGGAATAGTCAAAGACATCTATATTACTTGGTCTTTTTAGCTGCACCTAGTATGACTATAGAGTTCTCAGTTTTGTTGTAACAGAGCAGGGAAAACTGATTTTCTTTCTTCTTTTATTCCTGACTTTAGTCCTTTAGGGACTAAAAAACCTCTTCAGTTAGATGAATGTGTCTTGCATACAGCTGTGGAAATTTTCACACATCAGGAGAAATCAGCAACATGTACTGCTGAAAGAAGAAAAAAAAAAGATTACTGTTAAGTGAAGCTTAAAGGAAACACACCCAATGTTTGTGTAGGCAAATGAGTGAACACAGACCCTGGGGTCCCAAACACACCATTTTGGTGGATTATTATGCACAATTTGTCCATACTGACAAAATGATTAACTGTTTTGCATCTGTGAATTCATGACCCCAAACAGATGAAAGGTAAATATGGCTATGTTGACAAATGGCTTGGTTGCAAATTCTGGGACAAACAAAGGCATTATAAGAAAAGAAAAGAAAAGAAAAGAAAAGAAAAGAAAAGAAAAGAAGAAAAGAAAAGAAAAGAAAAGAAAAGAAAAGAAAAGAAAAGAAAAGGAAAGGAAAGGAAAGGAAAGAAAAGATCTATGTGAAATACATTCATGTCAATTTTCCTATCAGTCATTAGGACAACCTTTTCATTCTTTCAAAGAATAGCACTATGACCTTAATTATCTGTGCAGGTAAGTGGAAAAGATATTTAGAGGTAGAATTTTAGGGTGAAAGAAATGAGTAAGAAGTAAAGAGGGGCTCAGCCTCAGGAAGGAAAAGCTTTAAATGAAGCCTACCTCATTCCCCACAAAGTGGATGAGCAGGGAAATGATTCTTAACTCAACATCTAAGGTAATGTTTCAATATATTCTGGCTTAAAGAAACTTTGAGGTTCTTCACATTATACCTTTCTGACCTCAGAGAGGAAAGATATGGACACTATAAAAAGCTGGGCCGACATTCCTCAAACAGAGCTGCTGAAAAGATGCATATTCAATTTTTTTCTCTTAATTTTTATTGTAGGCAAAAAATATAATCCTAGGAAATTCATCTAATAGGTGATAATTAGGGTAGTGTGATCATGAAAATGTAGGTGAATTACAAACTGTAGAAAACAGCTAATAAAACTAAACCCAACCAAATAAACAAACACCCCTAAAGGTGAGGACACATAGAGAATGAAGTGGCTATTGCCTCAGCAATCTTAGATTTCATGTTTAATCCGTGATACCATAACAATTTCCCCCAAACAATGATGGAAACAAGAATGAAAATTTCATGGTGTCTGCTTTACTCAAAAGTGATTTATAGTTATAGCCCTTGGTTCTAGACTAGTTTCCCAACTTTAGTATGTATGTGCATCATCAGGGGATCTTGTGAAAATGCAGGCTTTAATTCAGCTGGCCTTAGCTGCATTTCTAACAAGTTCCCAGATGACACTGATGTGGTGAGTTCAAGGACCACGCTTTGAGAAGCAGAGATTTAGAAAATTTGGAAGAGCATCTAAACAATATTAATTAACAATTGACCAATTAGATCTGTGAAGAAAGGTGAGGACTTCTGGGAAAAAGAGTGAATGTGGAAAGAAAAAGAATAATGAATAATAAAAAGAATAAAGAATATAAAAGGCTCTTGGCAGAGTTTTCTTATTCCACAGGTAATAGGATCACAAGTGAGTTTCCATGATAGCTTAAAGAGTCTATGCAATATCTGGAAGAATTTTGTGACAGTGAAACATGCTGAATATTAAAATAAGTTACTCAGAGAGGCCAGGCAATCTCCTACCAAGAGTTTGGGATGATTGAAGAATGGTCCTTCCTTAGAAAAAATGGATTTCCTTTATCACTTTTATTTTAATGTTTATTTTTGAGAGAGAGAGAGTGAGAGCTAGAGAGAGCACGAGAGCACAGGAGCAGAGGAGGGGCAGAGAGAGAGAGAGGGAGACTAGAATTCCAAGCAAGCTCTGTGTTGTCAGTGCAGAGCCCAACAGAGAGCTCAACATGGGGCTCGATGTGGGGCTTGAACTCACTCTCATGACCTGAGCCGAAATCAAGATCATGAGCTGAAATCAAGAGTCAGATAGTCAACCAGACTGAGCCACCCAGGTGCCCCTTCTTTATCATTTCTTAAAAGTCTCTTCTTGATTGGCTCATTCGGTTAAGCGTTTGACTTTGGGTTAGGTCATGATCTCATGTGCTGACAGCTCAGAGCCTGGAGCCTGCTTTGGATTCTGTGTCTCCCTCTCTCTCTCTGCCCCTCCCCTGCTTGTGCTCTCTCTCTCTCTCTCTCAAAAATAGTTAATAAAAAAAAAATCCTCTTCTTGATGAGTGTGTATGGAATTGCCATATCAGTTTGGTAATTTTAATAACATTTGTATTAAAAATCACCTAGAAGCCAATGTAAATATCAGAGCTGACTTCAGACTGCATGTACAACACCATTTTTGGCTACTTTATTTATTTATTTATTTATTTATTTATTTAGGTGGTGGGGGAGAGCTCTCTTGGAGGAAGACATGAGATTACTTCACTTTGGATGGGATAGTCCCTTTGCAGCATTCATTTTCTTGTTAGCTAGCTAGAAAAAAAGTGAAAAAGTTTTACTACTTGAATTTATACAATTTTTAAAAACAAAACTTCATAATCAGTGAAAGTTTCAAAAATATTATCTCAGTTAAAAATGCATTAAAAGGCAGAGAGACAGAGAAAGAAAGAAGGGAAGAAAGAAGGAGAGAAAGAAAGGACAGAAATAAAGAAAGAAAGGGAATCCCTTCATGCTTGGTCAAATTCTTAGGTTCATTTTCCCATCCTTCACAGAAAACCCCCTTTTTTTTTTTTCCCAAAGGATCTTTGCATTCCAGTGGTGCTTTGAGAGTTGTGAAAAGGAGTAAAATCATCATATTATATTCTTTTTGTAATTTATTAAAGACATCTCCTATGACTCTTGCTTTGGTAACTCTAGGCTTCATGGCTGAGTACTACAGTAGAAGGCCAGGTAAGAAAAGATAGGCTGTAAGAGCTAATGTATACAGTGCTTTCTATTAGTCAGACTCTATTCTATGTGCTTTTTGTATGTTATTTGTTTGATGAGGATGTGGGCAAGGTTCAGCAACAAAAGAAAAAATTATCAAATACAACATATTCACACTCTCCACCTCAAAAAGAGAAAAAAAAAGAATGGGAGGAGTGGTTGGGATAGCTCTGTTTAGCTCTCTGGTGAATGTCAGTGATGTTGACAGAAACCAATTATACACAGGGTGCTATAGAGTTGAAGGCAAAGTTGTATGGAATGAATCTAAATGTTTCCAAGCACATTCCAGCAATGTACTATAACATCCCTGACCATAGGTCCCAAGGCAAATGCTGGCACATTGGACCTCATTGTAAACTCACTCAAGTTGTTCTGTATGTATTTCTACCTCAATGAGTCAACATAGGGAAGGATACATTTTTGGAAATATTAAAAAAAAATGGGTGGTGACCCTCAGAGCAGAGAATACCTCCCTCTCTTACCTTCTTTTCCTTCTGAACCCCAAAACTATGTACCACTGATATTAAGGGTTAAATGGTAGTTACGATAATTCTTCTGATACAAAGGTTGTAATGAAGTTCTATACCACATATTTGTATAGTTGGGTAAAATTAAAATGATCAGAGAAAAATTCCATTGTTCTAGAAAGCAAGAGTAAGAAGGACTGAGGAAGTACTTTGGGCCTTCTTGTAAGTAGTCAAGAAGGGAAATCCATCACAGTTTGGGGTTTTCACTTTCTTTTAATATGAGGGACCGTAGCACATATCCTCTATTAAATGGGGTGAGAGGAGATTGAGGGGAGGGAAGGAGGCATGGAGTGACATCTGCTCTCAAAAGGCACTTGAAAGGTACCCATGCAATAGCATGGGGGGGAGGGGTCTCTGCACTGAGAGGGAGATGACCGCACATTGCAGACAGGCTGCCTGAAAGGAGGTGAACTAGTAACAAGTCAAAAAACATGCAGCTCAGTTAGAGGTCCGCTCATCTTGGTTCTCTGGCTTTCTGCTTTCAGTCAGCTGGGAGTCTGATTCAGGATTTGAAGACAGGCTGAAAGCCATTTGCTAGGTGTCGATACCCGGCTATCCCAAAGTGCACCTGATGCTCAAACATTTCCATTGTAAGGCTTTATTAATTTAGAACGGCTTAATTTTAACATATAAAATATGAGTTTCTAAGCCAGCCTAAAAAATTAAATTAAAAATTAAAAAAAGTTGACCCTGCTTAAAAAAAAAAAAACTTATTTGAAAAATTAGCGAAATGTCTCAAAACTCCCACTTTGGGGAAAAAAGAGTAATTCCTCGCAATCAACATTATTAATTCCTTAGTTGTGAGGTCTCAATGCCTGGTTAATTAAAGGGATTCAGAATCTTCTCAGTATGTACTCTGTGTGTTAAAAATAATAGCCAGAGAATACTTTGCCACCAGTAAGTGGGTGGTAGGAGGAAGTGGAAAAAATAAAAATTCACAATGCCTAATGGTTTATTAATAAGTTTCGTCTTCATTTTGGAATGTGGACCACTATTACATGTGTGTCTAATCACTCTCTGATGGATGGAATGTTTTCAGCCATCAATTCAAGAGACAGACACACTTCATTATTTAAAAAGGGGGAACTTTGCAAGTGACCATCCTGTAGCCATTCTCAATTCTCTGCATTTGCAGACAAGCTGGCAAACAAACGTTGTCCTTGAGGCTTTCCATCTGTGCCCACGAACTTTGATTAGCAATTGAAAGCAGGGTTTGTTTGTTTGTTTTGTTGGTTTTGGATTCAGGGGCTATTCACAGCTTTCTGCTGATGGTGATGCATCATTACTTTGCTGGGGGAAAGGGCCCAGAATAGCCCATCGCTCTGTTCTCCTCCCAGAGTCTAAGAAGAAAAAACCAAACTCACCCAGGATTTCGAATTGGAATCAATTAACTAATTTAATCAATCAGGTAATTAGCTCATCCATTCAATAAATGTGGTGTTAATGAAGTAAGGACTGGATAGATAATTTCAGCATGTAAATTTTGTAAGGATCCCCAACAAGTAACCTATTCTTAAGACAGGCCCATGCTTTACTGTCCACGTCCACGGTCAAGGACCTCCAAAAGAGGTAATTAAAAAATAATACCTGCTTAGAAAACTTACACTCTTTCTTGCTCATGTTATAAATATAACAAATTCCCTGTTTGGTGTTTCAACCCCCTTCACTTCTCTCTTAATTTTTCATTACTCTCAAGTGGAATCATTACTTCAATTAAATATGCTTTGTGACTTGTTCACTCAACTTTTAGGCCACTCTGATTGCACCTGGCGTCCTCTGGCCACTTCCAGGCCCCTGCTTCCTCCACGCCCAGCGGGCCTCCGGAACCGCTTTGCTTCCGCTTCCGCTTGCAGTGATGCCTGCAGGTCCTCCTTCTTCCCGCGTTGAAGTAAGTGATATTTACCTGGTAGATAGTGCTCTGGGTCTGGGGCTACTGTATTAAAGAAGACCGGGCCTATGCCCTTGGGAATTTGGTCTGCGCTTCCGAAATTCTGGCTGTCTTGTTCCTCCACTTGAGGTCTTTCATCATCCCCTCCCAGCACTGGACGACTGCGTGGCAGAAGTCATTTTTTTTGTTTGTATCCAGCGTGGAAAAGCATGATTGATAAATAAATGCTTTATAAATGTGTGGTGAATGAATGATTCGGTCCAGTCCAGCCACTCCCTGAGATTGTGTATAAAGCTGTACTAGTAATAACTTACATTTATTTGGAGGTTTCAGATTGTAAAATGCTTTCACATACCTTACTTCATTTGATCCTCATTATTTTTCTAATGAAGTAAATGAAGCTGTTAGAAGCACTTAGATGAATAAACAGGGGAGCTCAGCAACAGGCTCCCACAGCTATTGTGCAAGGAAGGCGAGGCCTTGGAACACTGCTCTTTCCACCACATCACATGTCTTATTTGTGTAACTTCTTTAGTATTGGTTGTTTCTTTCCCTCGGACCCGTGGCTCTCATGTTTTATTCATCAGAGTTAGAGTTACCTGGAAAGCTTGTTAAAACAGATTTCGGACTCGAACCCTAGAGTTTCTGATACAGTAGGTCTGGAGTAAGGCCCAATAATTTGCATTTTTAACAAGTTGCCCGATATCTTCACACTGTGAGGACGACCATCTTACAGTCATAAAAGTCTTGAAGAGCAAACATGGTTTTCTAGCTCCTCAGTCGTTCGGTTATCCTTGGTCAGTTATCGTCACACAATTGCTTTGTTGTGTCATTTTAACAACTAACTCACTGTCGGGGAGTTCTTTTTTCATTCTGGAATCAAGTTTTATGCAGTTGAAATAGATTTCACTTGTTTTATGGCAAAGATTCAGAACAGCTGTGTGGGCTCTTCTTATACTTATTTAGTAAGTGTTTCTCAACTTGTTTTTCAACAAGTGTGGTCCAACAACCACATGCAATAGCATCATCAGGGTGCTTAATAGAAATACCCATTTCTGGGGCCCAGCTCTGAACCACTAAGTCAGGCTCCGTGGGGTTGGGGCCTAGTAATAAACCTGTTAACAAGTGCCTGAGGTGAGTCAATTATATACCAGAGTTCCAAACCTCTGCACTAAAACCATTTTAAGATTCTTTTTTCACTTGTATCTCCTCCTAGATGAAAAACTCAAGCTTCTTTAAGTTTCCCTCCTAAAGTTAATTTTCCAGATTTTCTCTGAACCCTCTCCAACTTGTTTGAGTAGCAGGGGATGAATTTTTGGGCATGTTTTCAAAGAGTTCTGCATGCCGTTTCCATGTGTGGGTTTCTGCCCAGTATTTACAGAGAAGTTTTTAAATAGGCAGTAAAGTTTTGGAAAGTGACTACTGAAGATGTGAAATGGACTAAGCAAGGAAAATTTAAAAAGTTGCCTTAACTTTCTTTCACATAAGATGTCTTTGAATTTTATATTTAATCTTCAGCCTGAAACTTGGTTTTCCATAATTATTATCTTGAATGAACCTGACTCTGCAAACACTACTTAAAAATATTTTATATATTTTAGGTCTCAAAGTCCTCCAGATCCTCTTCACTGACTATGGTTCATGAATTTTCATTGGGGAAATAACATTGTTTCAGGGAATATTTTTTTATTTTGGAGTAGATCCTTAGCACTACATCTATGAGTTTGTTTTGTTTTTCCAAGTTAGTGTTTTCAAGATAGTGGGAATTGCCTTTTTGGTTTAGGAAACTGTTTCTTTCAAGGGTCCTGGGAATTCTGGAGTGACTAGAGTGGCAGATCTGTAATTGGTCTGGAGTAGGTGATCTGCGCAATTGCTTCACAGGCCTTGAAAGTAACATTTTTTTGGCTCGTGTCAATAATAGATGTCAGCTTATTCTCAGCACACCCAGGAGTTCATAAGATTTAGTAGAAGGGTGGGAAGCTCTCATATCATCTCTAACCCTGACCCTCGTGTCACCCTCTTCCACATTTGAAGATGCTCGTGATTACATTGGACCCAGCTGGATAATCCAGGCTAATCGCCCTATCTTAAGGTCAGCTGATCAGTTCATTCTTTTTGCAAACAGAATTACCCTTTACCTTGTAAGGTAACATCTTCACAGGTTTCAGGTATTAGGATGTGGACATCTTTAAAGGACCATTATTCTGCCTACTATAGATTCCATTTTTAGAAATGACTAATGATAATTTAAATTCTCAAATTTAGGAGAGGACAGTAATAACAACATCACCTGGGAACTCCTTAAATATGCAAATGTCAGGTTCTACCCTAGATGTACTGGATCTGAAACTCAAGGACTGGGGCTTGGGCGTCTGTCTTTTAATGAGCCCTCTGGTTGGTTCTGATGCACCCTAATGTTTAAGAATCACTGTTTTAAGTAATATAAGGAACCTGAATAAAAATTCAGGCGAATTCTCTATTTTGGCTTAAGACTGTCAGTTGATAAAGAACTCTACATTTTACTTAGAATTGAAGGTTTCAGAAACCTAAAGGGTTCTAGAGGTGCCATGGAACCTCTGAGGATGCACACACACCAAGCAATACATGACAGTTCGATCTTCTCAATCCCACATTGACCTAAGCAGCTTGATTTGTATTATTATTATTAAGGTTGGCAGGGGTGGCAAGGTTGGATAACATTTCTATTGGAAAGAGTTACCACTGCTAAATTTTTTTCTGGAAATGACTATATGTGTTGGATATTATTTATGACTTTATGAATTAGGTCTAGCAGAAGTATCCCACATTCTTGCTGTTGACTTTTGCTGCAGGTTTAGCTCAGAGAAAATGCAGAGCAACCTAGAACCTTGTAGCATGTTTAGATAAGAAAAAATATCCAAGACTGTCCATTCACCTTTAAAACCAACAAAAAACTTTGTCTTTAGTTTATCTCATGCAAACAGAGCCTCTGAGGCAGTGATGGACTTCCCCAAAGTCCCACAATAGAAAGTGGAGTTAATATGACATTATACATTCTATGGAGGAGTCATCAGCTTATTTGTGGCAGTTGATGGTATCTGCATGGAAAGTTGGCCACTAAAAAACACCAAAAAACAAAACAAACCATAAAAACAACCAAAAATTAAAGGCTTGTCCAGTTGCTGTTTGTCTAAAGCTGACATCTGAGAAGAACTTTCCCAGGGACAGGCAGCACCTGGAATTACCAAGTGTAAATATAATAGGAAGAAGTAAGCATGAAAGGAGCTTGAAAAATCCATGGTTTGAGTGTGTGCTTTTTACAGCTTTGTGTGAGGACCTAGTTTTTTCTTTAACATGCAGAAGTCTTCAGAGTTAAAGCAGCAAGGGGACCTGTCTAGGTCTCCTGCCCTTCTCAGATTTCTTCCCTTCTTCCATGATCTTTCTTGTCCACTCCATATCTGCAAAGTGACCATCCTGAATCTGGTTTTCCTGTTATTTTAAGACCTTTTGGATTTACATAAAGTTTTCAACGTATTTTCCAATAAAGCACTCAACATTTAAAAATATTAATTAAAACATGTGACAGGCACTCTTATAAATCCTGCTGTTACAAGGCTGAGCCAAATCGACAGAATTTCTGGTCTTACTGAGTTTAAATAAGGCCACATATTTCCATGTCTTCCACTGCTGGATTACGCCAATGCTTTTGTTGTCATTGTTGTTGCCTTCCACTAGTCCAGTTGGTCTAACCACTTTATAATGTTACCTATTGCTTTCACATTTATCTCTGATGTGCACAGATTTTGAAAGCTAACTTTATAATGGTCTGAAATCATATGCTATTTTAGGAAGGATTATTTAGATTATATTTCCAACTGCCTTCAGGCTGTTTCCATTTTTATATGGGCGGCTTCCTCTGTTTTCTGAATCTAGTTAGGCTTGAGAGGCATCATGAAATAGGTCAGATGAACTTGGATTTGGATCTTAGTGTTGCCCCTCCTTCTCTATAGATAGATGTAGAATATATGTATGTATAAACTTGGGAATTGCGATGTAATATTTCTAAGCCTCAGTTTTCTCAGTTAAAATGGATTGTATAATTACCACATGAGGTGGTTGGGAAGATTAAAGTATGTATATGATGATGTATATGTATAGCTACACATATGGAGAGATATTTAAAACCATGACTCACACATAATGGGTGCTCCATAAGTATGACTCCACATCCCCACTTCTTCCTTGTCAATTATTCTTATGAAATATGAACTCTTGGTTTTCTCCTCAGCCCCATCACTGTAAGTCATGTGTGAAGATCCCTACATTTGTCTGCTATTGCTTTGTTGGCCCCAACCCTTGACTTGTAATCTTTCTACAGGGTTGATTTCGCGTGTTAACTCCTACTCATAGGTGTGTGTTGTATACTTCTTTCCTCTTGCAGTACTCTGTCTGGATTTATTCTTGCTTTACATCTATGTTACCTTGACAGTACTACCTCCATCATCTGCCTTGCAAAATCTGTTCACGCTGGTGCTACTTGTTGCTTTTCTTTCCTTAGATGCACCGTGCTCAGTTTTACCTCTGAGTCTTTGCTTATGCTGCGGTAGGATTGTAAATTGTACTGGAGGCAACCTTAACGTCTAAGCATTTTCTCTCAAAATTCACTAATATGCTGCCTATGCTTAATATGACTTATAGGGTCTCTTTGGTTGTAAGCTACAGAAATCAAATGAGCTTAGGCCAAAAAAGTACATTATTATGGAATCCAAGTACAGTTTGTATAACTAAACTGTGGGAGGACAGGGATTCAGCAGAATGCTTCGAACAGCTGGAACCAGAGACTAGATGTGCCTCAGGACTTATGCCATCTCCTCACTGGTTCTCTCACCCTCTGGTTTCATACTGTCACTGCAGGCTTGATTGTTTCACATCTTTGGCCCTCCAAAAAGCCTCCGTCAAAGGCTCCTCCAAAGAGGGGAGACTGACTTTTTTCAAAGGACTCTGATTGGTCTGGCTAAGGTCAGGTGCCATTTCCTGTACTGTTTAACTTTGTCGTGGGAACATGGTGTAGAAGTATGCAACTTCCTGTTGTAGTTGTGTGCTAGTGTGTGTGTGGGGGTGAGGTGGGGGGAGGGGTATGGCTGGGAGCTATTCCCAGGTGAAGAGAAGGAAGAATGCTAGATGTCAAAACCATAGGTGTGTTATTAACAAAATCTTTGGATGTTTGGGGGTGAATTTGTTGTGCTCTTTTGAATTTGTCATTCTGGAAGGTAGCACCATCTTTATACAACAGCTCCTTTGATATTAATGAGAGAGATGTTATATTGATCTTGATGGTTCACTGGCATGCCTAAAGAGACATTTATTATATGATTATAATTCTACTTGCAAGGGCTTTATGTGAGTGAACTTGGGAATATAATTAATTATTATGTTCTGGATGTAACCACCAGACATTTAGATAATATTCATAATTGTGTCACACGGTTTCAGCTTAAGGTTTCACCTGTTTGAACATAAACTTGTTCTTCAACAAAGTAACTTATGAAATCATCTTCTATATTGACCACTGATTATACATAGCTGCTGCTGAGCACCGGATAGCCTACCAATAATACTCCCTGACAGTATTTTCATATCTTGATCAGCCTTTATTTTAGATGGTCTTTTGGTACATTGAATATTACAAAGAACAAGAATAGTTATTACAGAACAAATCAAATCTTTATTCTATAAAATAGAATCACATTCTTTTGGTAAAGGAAGTTGTTTCTAGTCATATACTGAAGTTCTACTTAGCTTTGCAGTACCTTTTCATCTTAATGAGACTCTCGAAATTTAAGAAAATCTTGATTAAATTTGTATCTATTGAAATTAAAAAGGAAACAAAAGAAATAGCATCTGAATCAGACTTCAGGTTTCTAATGACCCTGTGCATTTTTCTTTCTCTAAATTTAATAACTGAAATGAAATGTTAGTACTTAACAGTCGGACTCCTCTATGATTTTGGTTATCTTACTAAATAAGCTGCTGACACAGCATGGGAGCTTGTGAAGGATAAAAAAAGATCGTCTCTGGTCTGAGCTAAGACACCCTCTCCTACTGCTTTGCCTTACATATGCCTGTGTGGGACTAAACATCTGGTAGACCACTTATTATTTGTGAATGAGGGCAATTATCCCTGGCACAGGTGTGTTATCCTCTAAAAGATCTTATTTCATTCTAATATAGACATGTCTACAAATAATTTATGAGATACACTTATAGTCATTTTTCCCATGGAGAATAATTGCTAAGCTGTTTTTCACTTTTTCTTCTTTATTTCCTAAAGTTTTGGGCTGCAACATCTTTTATCAGAGATGAAAATTGTAGGATATTTGGTGAATATAAGTACTAAATAAGACACTGGTCTTTCTCTGTAAATCTTAGAGAAGATGCTATAATTTCCCCGAATCTGTTTCAAGACCACATCACCCTGTAGTCCATGGGTTCTTGGCAGTAGCCCTTGGTAGCACTTTCCTTCAGTTTTTGGCCATGCTATGTGTCTTTTTTGATGTCACCAGTGGATATGGAAGTCTAGTGCTCAGCATCATGTTCATTCACTTCTTTGTGAGTTTCCCTCATGTTTTGCTCTTTGATGCATAGCTTGATTCTGTGGACACTTGCCTGAAAATCAAGGAACTCCTAATTCTTTGAAAATCAAAAAGTATCATTTGCATTTTACAAGTTTGCAAATAATTAATATAGTCATTAACAGACATGGCAGGACTTTAGACTCATTCCATAACAGGCAGCATTCTTTTTCAAGTCCATTCTACATTATTTGAAAATGGAAACAGTGGAATCTTTCCTCTCTACAGGGTCTGTGTTGTTCCATATAGAGTATCTTTGATGGATATTTACACATTGAGATGTTTATAACATGAAAAAGAAATTATGGGTCAAAAGCAGTGCTTAGTAGGCAGATTATTTTGGATAAATCATTTAACCTCGTTGAATTCAGCAAACTGGTTAAGCATATGGACTCTAGAAACACAGACCTGGGTTTGAGTACTGGCTTTGTCCCATTACTCACTATATGACTTACCTTAAACTTCAGTTTTCTAAATATAAAACGGGGATAAAAATCATGTTAACATAAGATAAATTTGTCTAGAATGTTTAGCTCAATGCTTTATAAGGCATTAAATTATTATCAAGTGCTCACTGCATATTAACCATTACATTGGTAAGTATGAAATGAAAATAATACCTGCCTTGCCTCAGAGGTTATTAAAAGTACCAAGTGGTGACATATGTATAAAGCACTACTACATAATAAGAGGCTTTTTAAAAAATGTTTTGTAAGCTGTAACTACACTGTGTGAAAGAATCCTTGCTTTTAGCAGTGCCAAAATTTTGGACATTCTTGTTCACTATTGTATCCGTAGCACTTAGCATGGTATCAGACACAAGGTAGGAGTTCCAGAAGTTCTTGTTGAATGAAGTAATTGTGTTGCTTATTTTATCACTTAAAAAAATAATTTTTTTTAATGTTTATTTCTGAGAGAGAGAGAGAGAGAGAGAGAGAGAGATAGAGAGAGAGAGTGCCAGAGCAGGAGCAGGGGAGGGGCAGAGAGAGAGGGAGACACAGAATCCAAAGCAGGCTCCAGGCTCTGAGCTATCAGCACAGAGCCCCACTAGGGGCTTGAACTCACAAACCACAAGATCGTGACCTGACCCAAAGTCAGATGCTTAACTGACTGAGCCACCCAGGTGCCCCTATCACTTTTCAAAGCATAAAACAAATTCTAATCCTTTCTTTTACCCGTGAGGTTTTTAAATTTCCTTGGTTGGAAATCACTGGAAAAAAATCAAGATTAAATTCTCGGTTTTCCTCTTTTGAAGGTGTGGAGAAGGAGTCATCCCAAATATAATGAAATATCCTTAAAGGTGAAATAAAAGCAAATTAAAAGGTATCCTCACCTTTAATTTCTGCAGTCTTTCAGTTGGTATTGAGTGGATTTGGCTAGCAACAGAATAAAAGTGGAAAGTCTGCTGGGCTGATAATCAGAACTGGAAGTCAGCTGAGTCAGGGTTAGCAGTTAGGTGGCTTTGTGTTCACTGAGAAAAAAGATAACTGATTTTAAAGACTATCCTTATCTTGCTTTCACTTTTCCCTCAAAAGAGAGTAGAGCACTAAAAGAAAAGTTTTCACACAGTCAAAAGAAAGGAGGTGGAGGGGAAAGAGAGGAACTATTTCTTAATGGCCAAAAAATAATACAATCTTTGTTGCAATGAATGTAGTTTAAATGTGTTGTGTATGTAGTTTCTTATGGACCTAAAATATTCTTCCAAAAAATTTGTTCACCCATCCTCTCCATAACTTTTTTCCCTGCCAAACTATACTCGTGTCTCCTATCGAGGGCTGAGTGGAGAGTGACGCATGATCATTTTTGGTTTTGGTTCCAAATAGTGTTTCTGTTCGTGAATGAAGAGATCATTGGAACCCTAGAACTTGTCTGATTTAGATTAAATATCAATATTGATTAAGTAATCTAGTAGTTCTTAACCTGAGTTGAGCATCCTGTTTACTAGAGAAACTTCTTAAAACTACAGAAAGAATCCTCTTCAAGACCCCTTTATTCAGGAAACTGGGGAGTTAAGGGTGAAAGAGGCTGGGGGCTTGCATTTTGAACACATTCTAACGCAGGTGACTCTGATCATGGCCACCACTGACCTGGTTCAATGTAGCTATTTTTACAAAGGAGGAATTTTGAACCAAGAGAAGGGAAGTGATTTCTTTAAGTGTATGCTACCCACCTATTGAAGAGTTCCCAATGCTTTAAGACAAGGGTTCGGAAAATGCACAGCCCAGAGGTGTGTATTTATTAGGGCAATTGAAGAGATTCTGTACCTGACCAAAGGCTAGAGTCCCTAACAGATAATGAGTAAATCTTTAGTACTGAACTTTTTCTTTTCCTCACTCAGATCTCCCAGCCATTTGCTCCCAAATAGCATGTGACAGCATTGCTGGAATTGGTAGGAGCTCAAGCATAGTGAAAAAGAAATTAATGCTTCACCTGCTGGAAACAAATGCAAGAAATGGTGAGACTTTCATGTCTCCTTATGTAACCTGTGTTCTTATTAGTTGGGGCTTTGAGTGTAAACCTAAATATTAGTTATCTTTCTCCCATTAATTATTGTCACACAGATTTAAAGGGTCAGAGACTTGGAAGTTAATGCCTCATTCAGTGTGGGAAAAGTAACACTATGCACTTTGGCTGCTGTTTTTCTTTCTGGCTGACTGCAGACCAATTGTTTCTGCCCTATCTCAGCTGGCTGGAAAGATGCTAATTTGCATAGGATGGCAATTTTCATGGTGGGAAGGGGCAGCTTCAAACTCACTCTTGGTTTCAGGTGAGACTGTGGATCTCAGAACTTATGCCCAGTGTATCCATCATGTTTTGTACCAATTCTTTTTCTGTATAAAAGATAATCTTTGTGTGTCTCCTCACTGTGACCATATTGGATTTCTCTTGTGGCAAGCAGTTTTCTTTCCTGCAAACTAAAGAAAGTCCAAAGCTTCTTGTATTGTTTCATTCAGAGGCAAGTGATGAAGCATGGGGTTGGGAGTCTTAAAAAAAACAAAAACAAAAACAAAAGCAAAAATTGAGGTTCTGGTCTTAGCTAGCTGTGAGGCTTGAGCATGTTGATTAAGTTTTCAGAGTCTTAGATTCATCATAAAATAAGAATAATAGTAGATACTTGGCTTATCACATAGATTAAATGAGGAATTTGAAGGTGAAATGGTAAAGCAAGCAATTACAATTTGTTGCAATAAAAAAAAACTACATGCACTTTTGATCATTTCCAACATTGATTGTGATTCTCAGTGGGAAATGAATTCTGCCATTGGACTCCTTGAGGAAATGGTACTTCTTCTATGGAACCTTTATTAAAAATCGTGTCCCAGGTGAAGAATACACTTAAAAGAAAGTGAGGAGCCCGTTCTTAACAGGTGGTGAGATCTTATAAAGACACCACCAAGCACGTGGACAGATCAGCGGGAAAGCATCAGCTGGCAGTCAGAGAAGGAACAGTGGCTGGATATGCTCACCTGGCAGTGGACAGGTGGAGAGGCAGCAGGAGAGCAACACCATTGGCTCCAATACTTGACATTAATCACATTCCTATGGAAATGCTGCAATTTTTACAGCATACTCATAGAAGGAAACTGTCAAATTCTATTGGATGTTTATTTACACTTTATTTAAGGATCAAACAAATAAGTTAAACCACCAAACAATTTTATCCTAGTAACATCCTGAAACAGAATGGAGAAATAATAAGTTTATCATAGTGACCAAACCTTGAGAATTCTATAATGGTTTGAGGGCATGGCCTCTCTTTTGTGGTAAGAAATTTTTTTTGCAGGAAAAATGCTGGCTAGTATACAGCCTGTTTCTTAAAATGTAACGCTTACTCTCAGACAGCAGTTTAATTTTCTCTGGGGTCACTGGAGGGTGTTGATTCTAGCAAAAGGATTTTACTTCTTTGCCTGTTGAGGGAGAAGAGTGGCAGGCATGAATAGAGTGACAGAATAATTTGCTCAGGCAATGCAACTCAATGGCTTGCTTCTAAACCCTTTGGTTCACACCACAGAGGTTATCCACAGAGGGAAGGTTGATTCTCTTGAAGACTGTGGAGGTTGGCTGGATAAATATTTAGTAAGAATTTATTAATGAATAGTATTTCTATTGCCTGCTTCTTAATGTGCCCATTATCTTCAGGCTTCTGTTGCAATACTTATAATTTGTTGTTCATGAATGACAAGTCTTAAGCAGGTGGTTCCAGGTTGGCTTCGCAGTTGAACATCATCATCAAAGATCTGCGCTCTTATAATCTTTCTGCTTTGTTATACTAAATATGTTGAAAGTATCTCCCCTCATAGTCTCAGGATGACCTGTTGTAGCTCCAAACATCATTTTAAAGTAGGGAACAGGGTTAGGAGAAGGGAGGCCTTTCTCTTCCATGTCTTCTATCATGCAAGAAAAGTATTCCCAGGAGTCCCTCAAGGCTACTTTGACTAAATTTCATTGACCAGGATCAGATTAAATGTCTGTCTAACCATTCATTGGCAAAGGACAATGGGATTTTCATGATTACCTTACATGATTTCGATTCATATTGGGGTTAGGGAAATTCTGTCTCCCACAACAAAACTGGGGTTTTGTTTAAAAGGAACAAGTAGCAAATAGCTCTGATTAGTGTCTGCCACATTCTTTAATGGCAGAACATGTGTCATATTATGATAGCTCTCTTGAAGCATCTAGAATAATGCTTGATACATGGAAAAGACTCAAGAAATTCTTAAATAAATGGTAAATGCATGATTCTAGAGAGCCAATCAATAACAAAGAGTTGGGTCTGATAATAGATTGCATTTATTGGGCAATGAACATATTCCAGGTAATGTATATTATTTCTCATTTTTACAGCTACTTGGTAAGGTGAGTTTTAAGATCTCCATTTTATTATTGAGAAACTAAGGCAAAGAGAGCTTGAGTAACTAAGGTCATAAGTATAGAAAGTGGTAACTATGTGTTTCCAAATCCTGCCTTCTTCTAGAATACCATAGTGCTTCTCTGTGTTGGGACATGGTTTTTGGTTCACCTGGGCTTGCCTTAATTAATAATTCTAATTAGTGTCCTCCAGGCTTAGAGAATCTCTGGTAGAAATTGAAGACTTTAGCTTATATCTTCTGACCCATGTCTATAAATGAATCAAACTGAATGGGAATATAGCAGGCAAAAATGAAATGTAGGTAATGTATCAGTTTCTTACAGCTAAATTTGAGACTGTGAAAAACAAGCTACTTAAGTTAGAAGAGAGGATATGTGGAATAAAACTTACTATTTCTGGTCAGTAGAGCTAAAGATAATTTGGATTTGGTAATCTGGGGCTTCACAAGAAAATTACCATCAATTCTTAACCTGGACCACTGCAAGAGCTACATATATTTGGGTCTTTCTCCAAATGGCAGCCTGAGTGATTTTTCTTAAAATTACATCTTTTGTCATTCATCAGCTTAAAATTTTCAATGGCTTCTTACTGTACTTAGAATTAAGACTAATGTGATACTTGGGGCGCCTGTGTGCCTCAGTCAGTTAAGCGTGGACTTCGGCTCAGGTCATGATTGCACAGTTTGTGAGTTCAAGCCCCACATCGGGCTCTGTGCTGGCAGCTCAGAGACTGGAGCCTGTGTCTCCCTCTCTCTCTGTTCCTTCCCCACTTGTGCTCTTTCTCTCTCTCAAAAATAAACAAACATTAAAAAATGTTATGTCTCATTATACTTTAATGTTCTGATGCTCCATTAAAACTAGCCTTCTATCCCTCCATCCTCACCTTGCACCACTCTGCCCTCCAAATGCTTTGGTGTCATAATAATTCCCACACTGACCAAGTTCCCTCCTACCAAAGACACACTGCTCCTTGACTGGAAAGGTCTTCCTGATGCCAGTTTAACTTATCCTCAGCCTTCAGGGCTCATGTGTCAATTCCCTCATAGTTGTGTCTTGTTGTGTCCACCCCCCCCCCCCAACACATATTTTGTATTCTTTATTTTGTATTCTCTTGAATTCTGTTCCCTTTCCTTTCTAGCAGTTATGTCCACTTTGTGGTTATACTAAATCTGCTGACTGTTGGATTGATGGCTGCCTCTCTTTACAAGGCAGTAAGGTATAGTGGTGAAGAGCATGGATGACCGAGCCAAATGACCTGTGTTCCAAGTGCAGCTCTAAAACTTAACTATGTGACATAGAGCGAACTACTTTCCGTGTCTCAGTTTCCTTAACTGTAAAATGGGATATGTAATAGTATCCACTTCTCATAGGGTTGTGAGAATCTAATAGGTTAAAACATATGCAAATTACTTGGAACAGTGCTTGACATCTTGTAAGCACTATTTAACATGATCAGCTCAGTGAGAACAGGGACCATGTCTACTGAACTCACCAATGTAATCTTATCATAACCTCACCAGAGAGCACAGTACCTGCATATAGTAAATGCACAGCAAACATTTGTTAGGTGAATAGATGAAGATAGGGTCAACTATTTTAGTACATATATCACTTTGTTTTCCTCACACTTGTAGTCTTTCCATAGGACACAATAAAGAAGACATTATGTTAGCTAACTTGACAATAAATTATATTAAAAAAAGATACAACTTGCTTTTGTAGCTTGGAAATGCTAGACCTTAATATTCATCCATGCTATTGGAAAACTTAATTAAATCTTTAAAGTTTTGTTTTGATACTGAAGGGCACTGTTGTTTGAATCAGGATAGACTTCCAGCTCATGTGGGCAGGGTCTTCTCTGAAGTCCATTATAGCTCTAAAGTCGGGCCCAATTTACTTCTTTATATTTTCAAACTTGCAGTTAGATTTGACTGTCTCAGTGAATGTCTTCATTTTCTTTTCTCCTATTGGAGAGTCCCCAAATTTGTACTATGTAATTGGTTGGCCTTCAGAAATTTACTGAATTTCCTGGCAGGACTATTAATAAACAAGGTAGATATTTTCATCATTTTCACTCATTTTATCTTTAGCCTCATTGTTTTTCCTCTATAATGTGGGTGGTCTCTGCCCATAGACCCTTTGAACTCCTGTGTAAAGAAGATAGGCAAACAAATTACATTAGTGACCCATCAGTCAGCAGGTAGAAGGGCTTGGGTTATTGGTTCATTGATTGTTTTACTTGTGAATTTTATCTGTATGGCAAGTAGGAATTCTGAGCTTAAGGTCATGAAGACCATTATAATAATTGAGATAAGAAAAGCTGTTGATTGAACCTTGATGGGACAAGATTCAGGGAGCAGGTGGTGGGGTAGGAGGGTAGGGTAAGAAAGAAAAGAAGAATGAGACTGAGAAGTAGAGGGCTGATGAGTAAAAGAAAAAAAATAAAAGTAAATCCTTTAGAAACATCCTCTAAAAATGTCAGCCAGTACAGACAAGCTTTTCCCTTACTGGCAATAATGCATCTGAAATGCATTATTTAGAGAAGACAATATTACCAAAGTCAACATGTATGGTGACAACTTGCCTTGTTCCAGAAGAAAAAAAAAAAAAAAAAACAACGATGTGGAAGTGCTTCAAGTAAATGAAAATGAATCCAGTTCATAATCAAGTAAAAATGTTACGGGTCCAGAGCCAGAGAATATTCTTATAGTGGGCTTTTTTCAGCACCCTAAATTTAACCAGATGGAATGCTTTTTAAAGCACCACCCTACTCAAACTTTGGAAGTGGAGAATTTGTCTTTTAATGGTAAATTTGCATTCCATCAAGAGATGGAACACATCATCCTCAGCTTACTTATTACCCAGAAATAAATTATAATTTAATTTATCTTACTTTATGGTCTATGATGAATACGTAGATTTTAGAAAATTTATTTCAGACGTGATCCAGTAGAGGTATACAAACAACGTGGGTCGAGGCACATTAAAAATGCAAAAACTCCGTTTCTGGTATACTCAAAGCCATGTAACCACAAATTCTTGTTGGTTTTAATATGAATATCCTATTTCACAAACCCCAATAGTGAGGTTAGAGAGAGAATACTCATATACTGAATATGGAAAAATTAATGCAGCTGGATTATTAGTAAGGGAGGATCTAGTTGCTGAAATGCAAATGGGTCAACAGCAAGTTAATACAATCCAACAGAGAGCCATGGGGTCTGTCAAAAATTCTTGATTTGGAAACAGTCCCATATTTTGCTGAAATAGAATCTTGATTTTCTGATAGCTATGACAAGTGGAAGCTGTAGTGGTGGTACAATGGGCTCTGCTTTTATCAGTCAGCAGGTTGACTTAGATGTCTGTTGGTACTAGGAATAAAGACACGATTTTAACAGTCAACAAGTATTTATTGAATGCCAAAATATATGTCAAGCACTGTGGTAGACCCTGGGAATGTGAGAGGTGGTAGATATAAATGCAACTAAGACATTTGCTTATTCTTATGGAATTAACAATTTCAGTGAAGAATTCAGACATGAAAGCAGTCATATTGTGATGCAGGCTTTACTTAAAATTTGCACACCATGCAAAGGGGCTCAGTGGAGCTGTTGTTACTCCTGGGGTAAATGAAGGAAAGTCTGTCAGAGAATATTATATTTGAACTGACCTTTTGCAGGTGATTAGGACATTGGGCTTAGCCAAGAAGGAGGAGGCAGAAAGAGCAGTCAGGCAGAAGAGTATTTCCAAAAGCCAGGAGTTTTGATATCTTGCCTAGGAATGACAGGTGAGTAAATGGGGCTGGATCAGAGTGTGTGAAAGGGATGACATCATTACTTTTGAGCCACAGGACAATCCTTGGAGGTGGGTGGTCATTATGATCTCTGATTCAAAGGTAAGGAAGCCAAGACTTTAAGAGATTAAATAGCATAACTAAAATCACCCAAATCAGTCATTTTTACAGCTTCAGTTTCATGATCTTGGATAGTAGCTTTATAGAAAGAGCACAGTTGAATTTCGGTCAATGACATTAAAACGCTAATGTGGGAGAACATGCTGTCTTAATAAAAATAATGCTAAATAGGATAAATTCCCAAGTATTTGAGGGTGAGTTATTCATTACATATAAACTTGTCTTCTGCCACCCAGTACATTTTTGCTTGCCCACTTTTGTCAGAAAATGACCTTTCTTGGGGTATGTTGCAATGAGAGACTTCCTTCTGAGATTTCCTTGAGATGCAAGTGGAAGTGGTCCACTTAAACTTAAATCCATTTTCATTGTCATTTGAATGGTTTACTAAATATTGATGTACTTTAAAAGGAATTTTTGCCTGTGACATGGAAGAAAGAGCCTGAGAAATGGGTAGGGACTCCTGGTCTGGGGCATGAAAGATTTCTCTCAGTTAAGGGAAGAGGATGAAGGATGGTTTAATGTGTGAAGGAAGGAAAAGACAAAAGTCTTTGGGGCACCTGGGTGGCTCAATTGGTTAAGCGCCCAACTCTTGATTTCAGCTCAGGTCATGATCTCACAGTTTATGAGTTGAAGCCCAGTGTCAGGCTCCATGCTGACAGTGCCAGGCCTGCTTGGGATTCACATGCACTCTCTTTCTCTCGAAATAAATAAATAAACTTAAAAAAAAACTTAAAAAAAGAGACAGAAATCTTGGATTTATCATTTAGGAAATGGAGTCAGAAGACAAAGCCCAGAGAAAGAAATAAAGTCAAAGGAATATGAATTATAATGAAGTCTTAATGGGGTCAGGATAGGAGAGGAAAAAGTCAAAAGGGAAAAAGTATTTGGAGGATATAGGTCTTACCATGTGGTTATTATAGAAAGAAATCTGTATGGGAAAAGTTGATGGCCTGTTCAAAAGGAAAAGAAAAAAATTAGACTTCATTTTTGGGATAGGCCACATTAGATTCAAAGTTGTTGGCCCTTGGACATCAACATGATAGTAAAATTGTGTTCTGCTGTGATGAGATCTTCAAATGTAGAGTACAGAAAATTTAAAGAACTTCTATTACATATCAAAAAATTAAGCATTTGGGCACCTGGGTGGCTCAGTTGGTTAAGTGTCCAGCTCTTGATTTTTGGCTCACGTCATGATCTCACAGTTGTAAAACTGAACCCTACATCGGGCTTCACACTGGGCATGGAGTCTGCTTAAGGTTCTCTCTCCCCCTCCCTATGCCCTCCTCTGCTGGTGCTTTGTCAAAAAAAAAAAAAAAAAAGAAAAGAAAAACAAAATTAAGCATTCTAAGGTTGGGTTGACAAATTTTTTTTTTTTCTGAAATTTATTGACAAATTGGTTTCCATACAACACCCAGTGCTCATCCCAAAAGGTGCCCTCCTCAATACCCATCACCCACCCTCTCCTCCCTCCCACCCCCCATCAACCCTCAGTTTGTTCTCAGTTTTTAACAGTCTCTTATGCTTTGGCTCTCTCCCATTCTAACCTCTTTTTTTTTTTTCCTTCCCCTCCCCCATGGGTTCCTGTTAAGTTTCTCAGGATCCACATAAGAGTGAAACCATATGGTATCTGTCTTTCTCTGTATGGCTTATTTCACTTAGCATCACACTCTCCAGTTCCATCCACGTTGCTACAAAAGGCCATATTTCATTTTTTCTCATTGCCACGTAATATTCCATTGTGTATATAAACCACAATTTCTTTATCCATTCATCAGTTGATGGACATTTAGGCTCTTTCCATAATTTGGCTATTGTTGAGAGTGCTGCTATGAACATTGGGGTACAAGTGGCCCTATGCATCAGTGCTCCTGTATCCCTTGGATAAATTCCTAGCAGTGCTATTGCTGGGTCATAGGGTAGGTCTATTTTTAATTTTCTGAGGAACCTCCACACTGCTTTCCAGAGCGGCTGCACCAATTTGCATTCCCACCAACAGTGCAAGAGGGTTCCCGTTTCTCCACATCCTCTCCAGCATCTATAGTCTCCTGATTTGTTCATTTTGGCCACTCTGACTGGCGTGAGGTGATACCTGAGTGTGGTTTTGATTTGTATTTCCCTGATAAGGAGCGACGCTGAACATCTTTTCATGTGCCTGTTGGCCATCCGGATGTCTTCTTTAGAGAAGTGTCTATTCATGTTTTCTGCCCATTTCTTCACTGGGTTATTTGTTTTTCGGGTGTGGAGTTTGGTGAGCTCTTTATAGATTTTGGATACTAGCCCTTTGTCCGATATGTCATTTGCGAATATCTTTTCCCATTCCGTTGGTTGCCTTTTAGTTTTGTTGGTTGTTTCCTTGGCTGTGCAGAAGCTTTTTATCTTCATAAGGTCCCAGTAATTCACTTTTGCTTTTAATTCCCTTGCCTTTGGGGATGTGTCGAGTAAGAGATTGCTACGGCTGAGGTCAGAGAGGTCTTTTCCTGCTTTCTCCTCTAAGGTTTTGATGGTTTCCTGTCTCACATTTAGGTCCTTTATCCATTTTGAGTTTATTTTTGTGAATGGTGTGAGAAAGTGGTCTAGTTTCAACCTTCTGCATGTTGCTGTCCAGTTCTCCCAGCACCATTTGTTAAAGAGGCTGTCTTTTTTCCATTGGATGTTCTTTCCTGCTTTGTCAAAGATGAGTTGGCCATACGTTTGTGGGTCTAGTTCTGGGGTTTCTATTCTATTCCATTGGTCTATGTGTCTGTTTTGGTGCCAATACCATGCTGTCTTGATGATGACAGCTTTGTAGTAGAGGCTAAAGTCTGGGATTGTGATGCCTCCTGCTTTGGTCTTCTTCTTCAAAATTCCTTTGGCTATTCGGGGCCTTTTGTGGTTCCATATGAATTTTAGGATTGCTTGTTCTAGTTTCGAGAAGAATGCAGAAGATTGTCTTCTGTTTTGAATTATTGCATTTGCTTCTATTTATATTGATATTTGATAGTTGATTTTGCAAAAAATTCCTCTATTGGACAATTCATTACTTAATCCCCCCCACCACAACACACATACATTTTATATATATATATATATATTTACATACATATGTATGTAATATTGTATATGTATGTATATATTTACATACATATGTATATATTTACATACATATACATAGGTATATATATATATAAATATATATGTATATATGTATGTGTGTGTGTATATATATGTATATATATAGTAAGTATATATTGCTATACTTACAATACCTACAAATCAAATAAGATAGAAATAATTTACTAATAAGGTACACATTTAATACACCATTATAATACACTATCTCAAGAATTCTCTCTTTTCAAGTTCCCATTTGACATACTGCATAATCACTAAAAATAAGACCAATAAAACAAGAGAGAAAAAATTAAAAGTTATTTTAGAAGATAAATTCTTGCTATGTTTCTGGAATATTTCACTAAGCTTGTCACTAGCAAGACATGCATTAATTATGTACCTACACATAGAAAAAAATGGAAACAGTGAACTTTTAAGATTCATTTTTATATAATCTTTAGTTATACTACCTTAAATCATAATGCCCTTCACTTGAGTCATTGTATTACTTAATTGCTATTAGCAATTAAACTAGAAGAGAGAAAAATTAAAATTAGTTGAGAGACAAAACCTCTTCCTGTGGCACTGGATTTTTTAGAAGTAGACTCATTGGAAGGTGGGGTCAATTCAAAGGGTAATCTACAGTATGTTTTGAGATTGTGTGGTAGAGGACCAAATCCAGTAGTTGCTATGGAGACCTTTCTTGTTGTTGGAGAATGTGCTAGACCAGAGAAGTACCTTGGTGGAGATGATTTCTGAGCACTTCCTCCTCCGTTTTCTCTTCTCAGAAACTGCCCCCTGGGATTCCTGTGGTGGGAGGGTGAGGTGGAGGACTTAGAGTCAGCAGTTGTGTGCATGTGGGGAGTAGCAGAGAGGGGGTTGAATCTACAGATATTCCCTAGTATCTACCGGTTTGAGGAAGGCTAGGAGAAGCTCTGTCTTTAGGAGCAATTGGGGCATCAGAGCAGAGAGGGTCAAATGGAGGGATCCTGCTCCTGTTTTCCTGACCCTGGAAAGGCAGTACCTGCTCCAAACCTGGCACTGAACCTGAATTCCATCATAGCCTGATTTTCCTCCTTCCTCGGGGACCCAGTTGACCAGAGGATTCCCTGGTAGTCCTCACCAGCAAAATGCCCCACTTGGAATATCAGACATATTAAGGATACTTTTTGAAGCATTTACATTCTTTTTCCATAATTTTTTGTCTCATGCGTGCCTTTTCTAAGTTAACACGTTTCTCTCAGGCAGCAAAGCTGGGTTTGATAATAGTGATTCTTTTGACTTTTTCTCAAAGAATTTTGAGTTTTATAGGTGTCCAGCTCTTTACATGAATGGCTGATCTCTTCATCTTTGAAAAGATTCCCTTTTATTTTTCCATGGTAAATTATTTCTAAATTGGGTACTTAGTGAAAATTCATTTCCTCAGTGCTGTTCAGGAAGGAATTGGAATTTCTGCTCTCTTTCTGACTGTGGCTAGTCTTTCTTGGTTTGACTTTGAGTATCATTAACTGCATCGATTATTTTATTTTATTCAATTAAAGTACATTTAGCTTCAATTATCTTCCAAAGTTCTTAAATAAGAATTTAATTCTACTGTATCAGTTTCTTCACACTCTTTTGCATTGGTCTTATAAGTGATCCCCATTTTCTCTTGAATCCATTATATGCATTGATAACTTCTCACTAAGAACAGCAACTGTCTCCAAGAACAGCAACCTGATCTCCCACTCCAAAATGTTCACTCCAAGGCTTGATCAGATTTTCTTTACCACTTTGATTTTTCTCAATGTCACTTCAGACTTTCCTAATATTTTTTCTTTTTGATAAGTTTTTTGCTCTTGTTTTCCAGAGCAGCTTTGTGTTTGTTTTCCTTAAGATGAGAGTGTTCATTGGGTTGGTCACCTGGGTGGCTCAGTCGGTTAAGTGTCTGACTTCGGCTCAGGTCATGATCTCACAGTTTGCAAGTTCGAGCCCCCCATTGGGCTCTGTGCTGATAGTTCAGGCCTAAAGCCTGCTTTGGTTTCTGTGTCTCCCTCTCTCTCTGCCCCTCCCCCGCTGACACTCACATGTGCTCAATCTCTCTCTCTCTCTCTCTCAAAAATAAGCATTAAAACAAAACAAAACAAAAGATGAGAATGTTCATCTAAAGCATCTTAGTGTGGGGCACGTGGGTGGCTCAGTTGGTTAAGTGTCTGACTTTGGCTCAGGTCATGATCTCACGGTTTGTGAGTTCAAGCCCCGCGTTGGGCTCAGTGCTGACAGCTCAGAGCCTGGAGCCTGTTTTGGATTCTCTGTCTCCCTCTCTCTCTCTCTCTCTGCCCCTCCCCAGCTCATGCTCTGTCTGTCTCTCTCAAAAAACAAATAAACATTAAAAAAAAAATAAAGCATCTTAGTGCTGTTTGAAGTTGTTCTTCATTCTCATGATGTATTTCGAAGGCAGTTTTTGTTGTAGCTACTTGAAATTTAATGTGTTTTGCTGCATCTTCTAAATTCTGAATCTTTCTTGTAATATCATCCATTAGATTAACTTGTTATAAATATATAGATTTAATCTCTGAAAAGTCTGTTAAGCCCAAGTAAAAATTTGGGACTTCCCAAGTTTTTAATAATGTCTTCCAGGTAATGTATGAATGATAATTTGTTCTCAAGTCTGACTGGCATAAAAGTGGATTTAAGGTCTTTAATTTTTTTTTAATCAGGCTGTTTTTCCACTAGAAAGACAGTATTGAGTAGCTGTTTTTTTCTACTTAAGTAATTTTTTAGCAGTAATAATAATAAAACAACTATGACATATATATCCCAGTGTTTTTGATAGCAATCTATGGGTACCTGGTCATGGGCTGTGATCCCCTAAAAGTGCTGCTGCCACCAGGCACAGCATCTCCAGGATCATTGCAACACAACATCATGGCCATCAATGGATCCCTTATGGTTCCCAAGGCCACTCTGAGTTGCCTCAGGTTTGATAGGACTGGGCGGATCACAATAGATGGTAGCTAACACTGGTGAGTATTTCACCCAGAGCCCAGCCAATACCTGACATACAGGGTACACAGTAAAATACTGGCTAACAATCTTCTCTTGAATAAGTTTTTAATCTTGTGGCCTTGAAAACTTTGTTCTGCTAACCTTTTCCTGCCTATGGGAAATGAGGCAGAGAAAGTAGATAGAGCTCTTCTCACAATGGCAGTAGGGATACTTATGCTCCTTCTGGAAATCAAACAGCATACTTCTAAGTGATGGTGGGCCAAAGAAGAAATCACAAGAGAAATTAGAAAATATCTCTAACTTAATGATAATGAAAGTACAGCTTAACAAAATGCATGGGTTGCAGATAAAAGAATGCCTATAGGGAAATTTATAGCACTAAGCTTGTATAGAAAAGAACAAAGATTTAAAATCAACACTGTTGGGGTGCCTGGGTGGCTCAGTAGGTTGAGTGTCTGACTCTTGATTTTGGCTCAGTTCCTGGACCCAGGGATGGGGGATTAAGTCTCGTGTTGGGCTCTGTGCTGAGTCTAGAGCCCTGGTGAGATTCTCTCTCTCCCCCGTGCCCCTCTCCCCCATTCACACACTCTCTCTCTGTCTCAAAAAAAACCAAACAAAACACTGTTGAGTTTCCACCTCAGGAATGTGTGTGTGTGTGTGTGTGTGTATATGTAGTAAATTAAAATAGAAGTAGAAAATAGAATAATAGTAAAGAAAATTAACAAAGTCAAAGTTGGTTCTTTACAAAGATTAATCAAATTTAATAAATGTCTAGCAGGGAATAATTAACAAAAAATATAGGAGCCCACATTTTCAATATCAGGAATGAAATATCAAATATCACTATAGATCCTATGTTTAGGTAATAAAACAATAATTAAGAAATATTTTGAACAAATTTGTGCTAATAAATTTGACAATTAGGATATAATGAAAAAATTCCTTGATAAAATCAGCTTACTAAAATTGACATTAGAAGAAATGGACTATCTGAATAACACTGTATCTTTTACAGAAATTGAGTTCATTATTAAAAACTTCTCAAAGAAAAATCTAAATCTAGTTATTTCCAATTATGAATTCTTTTAAACATTTAAAGAAAAATAAGATCATTCTTATACAAACTGTATCAGAAAACAGAGGAGGAAAAAACCTATCCCATTTCATTTCATGAGATCAATATAACGTGGATACTTAAATCCTTCAAAGACATTATTAGAAAACAAAATTACAGAAAAAGGTTGCTTATGAAGTCCTTATGAAAATATTAGGAAACTGACTCTGGTAACATATAAGATGGCCAAATGAATTTATTCCCAGAATGCAAATGTTACTTTAATCCAAAAGCCAGTAAAATGAATAGAAGGATAAGAAAGAAAACACCCCCACACACGTATTTTTGATCATCACAGGAGATACAGGGAAAATATTTGTCAAAATTCAACACCCATTTATTAATATAACCTCTCAGTGAGTTAGAAATAGATGGGAATTACCTCAATCAGATAAAATTCTTATTTAATGGTGAAATAATGAGTGATTTTCCCTTAAGATTAAAGACAGGCAAGGATGGCTCTTTCTTAATTTTATCCAACATTACAAGTGGCATGATTATGTACATAGGGTTTACAAATTACTGTTAAAAATGTGAAGTTAGACAAATTACAGGATACAAGGCCAATATACAAAAATAAAGGTATTTTTATACGAGCACCAAATAATTGATAATCCAGTTTATAAAAACTGATGCTATTTACAATGCCACTGTAAATATAAAAATACTTAGGATTAAATTTAACAGGAAATGTATAAGATCTCTACATTAAAAAATTTTTTTTTAAGTTTTTTTTACTCAGAGAGAGAGAGAGAGAGAGAGCGAGCATGACTAGGGGAGGGGCAGAGAGAGGGAGAGAGCGAGAATCCTGCAGGCTCCATGCTGTCAGCTCAGATCCTGATGCAGGGCTCAAGCCCACTAATTGTGAGATCATGACCTGAGCTGAAATCAAGAGTTGGACACTTAGCCAACTGAGCAAACCAGGTGCCCAAGACCTCTACATTTCAAACTGAACATTACTACTGAAAAAGTTAAATACTTAAAGACAGGTATACCATATTCATGGATTTGAAAAGTTAGGAGTTTTAAGATATCACCTCTACTTAAATTGATTTTTTAGATTTAGTGCAATTCCAATAAAAGTCCAGCAAAATATTCCTTTTAGAAAATGGCAGTTTGATTATAAAGTATGAAAAAAAAACCCAAAACATAAAGTAGCTGAACAATTTTGGAAAAGAAGAACCAAGTATGAGTACTTATAATACTTGAAGACTTACTATATATAAATCTACAGTCCTCAAGAGAGTATGGCATTGATGGAAGAATGTTCAAAGACTTTAATGAAATAGAATAGAGAGTCCCTAATTAGACCTACAGTTAAATGGTCCATTGGTTTTTTAAACAGGTGTCAAAAGTGTTGAAGGAAAAACAAAGTGTGTGTGTGTGTGTGTGTGTGTGTGTGTGTGTGTGTGTGTGTGTGTGTTTGGCAACTGATTCGGGAAAAACTGCATATGCACATGGAAAAAATGGGCTTTAACCTCTGTTACACACAATTCAAGGTAGATTACGGACATAAACATAAAAGTTAAAACAGTAAAGCCTTTGGATGAAAATATAGGAGAATATCTGTGACTTCAGGAGAGCCAAGGGCTTTTTAGACAGGTCATAGAAAGCAACAACCATAAAAGAAAAACGTCAATATAATGAACTTCAGCTTCTGAAGTTCTGAACTTCAACTTTTCAAAACACCTCCTTAAGCAAAAGAAAAGCCAAGTTCTATGTTCAAAGAAAATAGCCACAATACATATATACGACAAAGAAGTTCTGTTTGGAATATATAATGAACTCATACAAATCAAAAAGAATACAAAATAAAAAATGGCAGAATACTCGAACAGATACTTTGCAAAAGATGTATGAATGATCTATAAGTAAGGTGCTTATCATGAGTCATCAAAGAAGTGCAGATTAAAGCCACAATGAGATGCCATCTCACACCTACTAGAATTAAGATTAAATTTTCCAAATGTTATTTAGGATGTGGAACAACTGGTAGTCCCATATATTGCTGGTGGTACTGTAAAATGGTATAACCACTTTGGAAAGCTGGCAGTTTTTAACTAAGTTAAGCAGCAGGCCAGCCATTTCTTAGAATTTGCCCAAGATATCAGAAAGACTTGTGCAAGAATATCCATAGTAGCTGTATTCATTCAAATGGAAAAACTGCCAATGCTGATCAACCAAAGACAGGTTGCTTTCTATATATTTCACACAATGAGATATTAACTAGCGATGGAAAAGGAATGAGTTACTGTTTTATGTTATAATATGGATGAATCTCAAAAGCAATATGTTGACAGAGAACCCAGACACAAGAGTACATATTATATGATTCAGCGTATGTGAAACTCAAGAACAGGCAAAACTAATCTTAATAGTAGATATCAGGAGAGTAACTAGAGGGATGGGGTGGTTGAATGTGAGCCCAGTAGAGCTGGGTAAAGGAAATGGTCTGTAACTTGATTGTTGTAGTCATATGGGTTTTTTAATTTCCTTCAGATCTCATTGAATTGTACATTTGTCTTATTTTTAAAAATGGGCAGGGATTACCTTTGCTGAGAGAGTGTAATCAACGCATTCTAAAACCACCTAGGTGTGGGTAGTAACATTTTAAGGATCCCTTGACATCTTGGGAAAGGCAATTGAGGATGTATATTAATCAGGCTTGAGTTACTCTTTCAATAAACTGGATTGTTCATAACTTAAAAAAAATTTTTTTTATGTTTATTTATTTTTGAGAGAGAGAGGGAGAGACAGAGCGTGAGCAGGGGAGGGGCAGAGAGAGAGAGAGGGAGACACAGAATCCGAAGCAGGCTCCAGGCTCTGAGCTGTCAACACAGAGCTCGATGTGGGGCTCGAACTCACAAACCATGAGATCATGACCTGAGCTGAAGTAGGACACTCAGCCAACTGAGCCACGCAGCCACCCCAATTGTGCATATCTTTCAACTGTTCTCTGTCTTCAAGTCATCCCCTGCTGCTACTGACAACCAAAATTTAAAGGAGGGAAATTATGTGGGAGAGACGGTCTCATATCCCCCCAAATTAAGGTCCTGTGGGAGTGGGTGGTAGGGGAAGCAGTAGCAGAGGAGAAATTGGAGCAAATATGGTATTGAGCTTAAGAAGGAAAAAAAACTTTGGATATTTACATAAACAGATTTTGCATAGAGCTGAAACAAGTTGTAATGTTCATGTATGGAAAATGAGTCAGCAAAGGAATCAGAGGCAGGTGTACTCCCCAGCAAGTAAACAATGTTTGCTATAAGCTTTCTTCTTGATCTTCTGATATTTTTTAATAGATCATAGACTTTATAATAACATTTATAATACTTATTTACCTTGTACATTGCTTTACCAGTAGTTTTAAAACCAGGTTCCTGGTGAAATAGCTTTTTCTTTTTTTAAAAAAATCAACTATTCCATATATTCTATGATCCATTTATATGGGATATCCAAAATAGGTAAAACTCTAGAGACAGAAAACATATTACTGTTTGCTTTGGGCTTAAGAGTCAAACAGGTTATAAGCTAAGGGACACATTGTTTCTTGGGGTGATGGAAATGTACTAAAATTGATTGTGGTGATGGTTCTATAACTCTGAATATACTAAATGCCACTGAATTGTGCATTTTAAATGGGTAAATTGTATGTGAATGATATCTCAATAAAGCTGTTAGAAGTATCAGCTCTATAGCAATTAATATTAATTGCTATTAAAAATATTAGCAGGTAAAAATACTTGCCTTCGACAAAGTCTGAGTCACACAACCAGAAAGGATCACTAACAAAATCCTAGATTATGCCAAACCCTGAGGGACTCAGAAATGGGAGAATAGCCAGGTTTAGCTTGCATTTCCCCTCTGCCTGAGAAGACTTCTGCTGCCCCATTGTAGTTTCACATTTCTTCTCCCAAGTGTCTTCTTGGAATTTCCAGGTTTGCATTGGAAGTGAACTGAGGTCCACCAGTAAAGGTGGTCATTTGTAGTGAAAATAAGAGGTTATGTTTGAAGTGTCTCTGGCAGTTTTTAACTCTCCTGATGTAGGCAAGTGAACTGCATACTTGTAGTCTCTGTTTTAGAGCCCTATTCTAAAAACTGGGGGTGAAATCATACTTCCTGTAGCTCACAGAAAGACAAGGACTTATGTGTTATCAATAGTCCTAGCACCTGGAGGTAGAAAGTGGTCAACCCTGGTTGAATGCCAGGGTACTTTGAAAATTACAAATAGCCATTAAAATATAACATTAATTGCTCCATGAAGGCAGTGACTAAGTTTTGTTATTCTGTGTACTGCTCAGAATGCCTTTACATGCCAAGTGTGGGAGCCAAGGAGGGTAGGAGAAAGATCACACAGGTTTGGGAATTAGATATATCAGATTTGAATCCCAACTTTGTCCCAACTCTATCAAATTATTTCATGCTTTTAGCTCCCATTTTCTTCATAAAATGGGAAAGCTTTTACTCATTGAGTTGTTTTAAGATGTAAATCAAAGGACATAAACTGCCTAGCAAAATTTCTGGCACATTTAAAGTGTACATTAAATGATAGTTCTTTCCTGTATTTGATAGATTAAAAAAATCACTGTTCTATTCAAGTATAAATATGAATTATTTGCCAAGCTATGTATTGTCTATGGAAGTATTATTATAAAACTATCATTGTTTTTTAAAAGTATTTTTATTTATTTTTGAGAGAGGCAGAGCATTAGCAGGGGACGGGCAGAGAGATAGGGACACACAGAATCCTAAGCAGGCTCCAGGCTGTCAGCACAGTGCCTGATGCGAGGCTCGAACTCATGAACCGTGAGATCATGACCTGAGCTGAAGTCAGACGCTTAACTGACTGAGCCACCCAGGTGCCCCAAAACTATCATTGTTGAAAGCATTCTGGGTAAATCAAATTTTAAATGTTAGAATGCAGTGATAAAAATTATAAAAATACATAATTTTATGAAACTTATACAGGTCTTTCTAAGCATGCCATGAAACCAAAGATGCAAAGGGAAATGCTGATAAATTAAAATACCTGAGAGTTTAAATTCGTGTATGTAAAAACTACAGTAAAAGATACTGAAAGACGAACTGCAAATGGGAAAATACTTGACACTTGATATTCTTTATGTATGAGGCCCCTGCACTTTAATAAAAAGTCAAACAACCAAGTTTAAAATGGATAAGGAACATAAGCATGTAATTCTAAAAGGCTAATAAGCATATGAAAAAATTCATTTTGCTAATTTAAAAATATCAACCTAAATTTGAGTTTCATTAAAAATAGTGCTATCTGAAACATAGACCAAGATAGACTATATTCTGGGTCATTAAACAAATGTTAACCAATTTAACAGCATTCAAATTATGTTTTCTCTGGCCACAATGAACTCAAATTAGAAATCAATAATAGAAAGATAACAGAAAAATCCCTAAACACGTGGAACTAAACAACATATTGCTAAATAATTTATGGGTCAGAGAGCAAGTTCCATGGGAAATTTTTAAAAATAGATTGTATTGAATGAAAATGAAAAAAAGAAACATATCAAAATTCATAGGACTCAGCTAAAGCACTACAGAACCAAATTTATAGCAATAAAAGAAGCATCAGAAAAGAAGAAAAGTCTCAAATCAACAATCTTAGTTCCCACCTGAAGAACCCAGGAAAAGGGCAAAATAAGCCCAAAGTAAGTAGAAAGAAGGAAATACGCATAAGCCCAAATCAATGAAATTGAAATCAGAAAAATAATAGAGAAAATCAATAAGACAATTGGTTCTCCAGAATGATAATAAAAACAACGTTTAGAAAGATTAACAAAGAAAGATGAAACAGAACATCAATATCAGGGATGGAAAAGTAATGGAAAGTAATGGAATGGAAAAGTAATAATACTATATACCCAGCAGACATTGAAATAATGATAATTCTATGTACATAAATTTGACAGCTTAGATGAAATAGACCAATTCTTTGAAAAACACCATCTATTACAACTTCCCAATGAGTTATGATAATTTGAATCGCTCTATATCTATAAGGAAAATTAAATTTATAGTTGAAAAACTCCCCGAAAAGAAATCTTCAGGCCTACATGGTTTCACTGAATAAACCTACCAAACATTTAAAAAAGTTTTAATATCAATTCTGCACTATTTCCAGAACATGAAAGGGAATACTACCATCTTGTTTTCTAAGGCCAGAATTACTGTGATACTAAAAACAGATAAAGACAATTTAAAAAAGGAAAAGTGCAGGCCAGTATCTCTCATGAACCTAGAAACAAAGATTCTTAACACCATATTAGCAAACTGAATGAACAACAAACTGAAATAATAAGAAGAAGAATTATACAACATGACCAAGAAGGGTTTGTTACATTGATGCAAGGTTGGCTCTGTATCTGAAAATCAGTCAATGTAATCTACCATGTTAACAGACTAACAAAGATAAATCATATGATTGTATTAGTTGATGCAAAACATTAAAAAAAAAAGCATTTAAAAAGATCCTGTATCCAGTCATGATAAAAACTCAGTAAATTTGTACTAAGGAGGAATTTCCTCAGCTTGATAAAGAACACTACTACATTTCAAAAAATCTACAGCTAACATTCTTCTTAATGGTGAAAGACTGAATGCTTTCTAAGATTGAGACTAAAACAAGAATGTCTGATCTCACCACTTTTACTTAACATAGTTTTAGAAGTACTTTATGCATAATAGCCAAGAACTGGAAACAACTAAAATAGGGCAGTGGTTAAGTGGTGGTACATTGATACCATGGAATACTATTCAGCAATAAAAAAGGGGAAAAACTATTAGTGTAACAACTTGGATGGATATCAAGACTATTAGTGCTGACTGAAAAACTATTCTCAAAAAGTTATATACTATATGATTCCATTTATACAGCGTTCTTGAAATCGTAAAATTATAGAGGTGGAAGACTAGTGGTTTCCAGAGGTTAAAGACGGGGGTTGGAGTTAGAAGGGAAATAGACATGGCTATAAAAGGGCAGCATATGAATCCTAGTGGTGATAGAAATACTCTGGACTATCAAATGTTAGTATCCTGGTTGTGATACTGTATTATAGTTTTATAATGTTACCATTAGGGGATACTGGGTAAAAAGTATAGGGGGTCTCTCTTGTTTTTTTTTATAAGGACATGTGAATCTAATATGTTAGAACAAAAAGCTTAATTAAAAAAACTATAAAAATGTTAATGAAAAATTGATATGCTCATACACTAATTTCTTTTCAGATTGCAGATTGGTTTAACATTTTGAAGCAATATATGATTATTATAATTTGAAAATTATATAACTTTTAGCCAGCAGTTCCACTTTTAGGACTTTATCTTAAAGAAAGCCCTTTGTAAAATGCTCATTTCATCATTTAATATATGTACTTAATTATAAGAGGCTTATATAGTTCATCAATTGGCTAAGGTAAAACTAATTAGAGTACATTCGTATAACAATATTCAGAGATGATGAGAGAAATAATCATGACATATTAAGTGAAAATAAGTTGAGAACAAAGTTTTCATTTTGGTAGAATAATAATATATATGCTGTACATGCATAGGAACAAAACCAGGACAAATGGAGATCAAGTTGTAAACAGTTTACCATCACCCCCATCAAGGGACTGGGGTGAGACAAATACAAGAAATTATCAACATGCATTTTATATATTTCTGCTTTGTTTTCCTTTTGCATTAGGTATTTTTTTTATAATAGACAATTATTAATAGCAATTAATAACAGCACAGTGTTTTACATTTGAATAGGAACCTTTTAATATACATAGTCTCTAATAATCAACAGCCTATGAGATAGATCCTAGTTCCTCTAGGATTCTGGTGAGTGACCAAACCCAGTTAGAAATGTTTGGCCCAGATTTTTTCCAGGCTGACTCCATTATTAAACTGTTTGTGACTTTGCCTTGCTAGAATGACTCTCCCACTCCTCTCTGTCAACTTGTGATCTGGCAATCAAGATCACATCTTTTTTTTTCTTTTTGTAATATTTATTTTTAAGGGAGAAAGAGAGCAGGGGAGGGGCAGAGAGACAGGGGGACAGAGGATCCAAAGCAGGCCCCACACTGACAGCAGAGAGCCCGATGTGGGGCTCAAACTTGGAACTGTGAGATCATGACCTGAGCCGAAGTCAGACACTTAACTGACTGAGCCATCCAGGCGCCCGAAACCACATCCTTTTGAAAGCCTATAGAATAGAGAAATGATGTGAGATTAAAGGCAGAGACTAGATCCATAGTTTCTTTTGTTGTGTCTCCAGTAATGGGTAATGTAATCCTCAGTTCCAAATGCGTCTTATAGCAGTTTACTATCTGGGTTAGCATCATCTTCTAAATTAGCATCTAATTGCAACTCATGAAAGTATAGTATTCTTTTCAATTGGCTAGTAATGAAAATAACAGAAAAATCACAAAAGGCCCCCAAATTGATAAGGGTAGATAAGGAATCCTTGTACCCTCAAAGAGAGGGCACTTCCCTCTGGAAGTGTAATGAATGACATGGTTTAAACCAGTTAGCAGCTCATTACTAAGATGTTTTTCATTTAAAGATAAAACACTGCTTTACCAGCAGCCACTTCTACAAGACATCTACTCATGTTGAGTTTACAGGGCTGCTGTTAAAGAAGGAATTTGACTCTGTTGACAAGTTGTCTGACCCTGAAACTGTAAAAGTTCAACTCTCTGGCTGTCAGTTGACCCCTCATTAAAACTTTTGGCTGCTGCCTGCTTCTGGTTATGTTAACCATGGGGTCAAAGGATCAAGACCAAAGTTTTGAAATATGATCAACAGTCATAGTCCTGTTTATGATCTTTTACCACAAACGATCTGTTAGGCTGTCTCCTATTAATCATCTCTTAAAGAGGCGGAAGTCACTTTGCCTTATCTTTTGGGCATAGGAAGGTTCCCCTTCATTTAACCTTATCAGAGGAGACTGCAATAATCATTTCTCTTGGTGATGGGTAGCCATTGTATTATTGTTTGCTCCCACATTCAAGTTGGTAGGTGGCATTTATAGTGTGAGCATTCCATCCTTCTGGTGGTTGAGGATTGGGGAGGAGAGGTACGCTAAGGAGGCAAAAGCTACCTCTGAGATGAGATTCCGAAATAAGCTGAAAGGGTTCCTGTCCTAGCAACCCTCAAAAAATACATAGAAACACATCTGTCCCTTATTTTTTCAGCTTGCTTTATGGTGAGTCATTCAAGTTCTTAAAACCATACAATTACACATGCTAACAGCAGGGAAAAAAAGTAGATAATAAACCTGACAGGGGTAATTTAACCAAACCATGCGTATCAGTGGTTTATACCAATAAGGGAGATTTAAGAATTCTTTTCACGACCCGTACACATGCATACCTCTCCATAGCCATACGTATATAAGATAAAATTATACACACACACATGCATGTATATCCACATATATCCACATATATACCATCTCCAGGATGTTCAGAGGAGAAAGTAATGGGGTATTCTATTGAAGAAATGCAGTGTAAGATAAATGTAGTCACAAATTTAAAACAGAATTAACTTATGTGCTAGGTTATCATACTCCTGCAGCTTGACAAAGAAACGTTCCCTTCTGAGAAAACTATAATGAAAGAAATTTAACAGTTTAAGAACTAAGACAATTGAGGTTATACACATCATTGATTTTTTTTTTAAGGTAAGTGGGGCACCCAGGCTTACTGTGCACACATTATTTATGTTGACACTATCACATTTGCTGAACTCCCATTGTGTGTGTGTGTGTGTGTGTGTGTGTGTGTGTGTGTGTATAACTTTGTTCTGAAGCTGTGATTTGAAAAAAAAAAGTCCAAGATTAATACATCATGGAACATTATTCATATGCTGTAAACAAATGAAGAAATGGAACCAGTAGTTATAGATATAACATCCCCCAGGAAAAGAAAACTACCATAGCCTGCATCCGAGGCCATCGCTTTAATATATTCAACATATGTAACGTTGTAGATGTTAGGAGTGGCTTAGCGGTGCAGGCAAAGACTCTAATTATCTAAAGTTACACGTAAGGGGGACTCTTAGGCTTTAACGTGTATTCTTACAAAATAGTTCTCTAAGCAGTTTTTGATTAAATTATGGTTTATCACAGAATGAGAAAGTAAAATTCCTGATTTTTTAAAATGTTTATAATTAGCACTTAAAAAATGTTGACTTCATTTGAAAATTACATTTTTGAAGATAGTTGATAAAAACAGAAAGGTTTTTATTTACTCCATGGAATTTGCATTGCCTCTACTCATTGCTCATTGGATCTTAGCCTCCCCATCTCATCTTCTTCTCCTTGTCCATTGTAATAAAAGGAAGTGTTAAATGCATTTCTTACCTAGGATTATTTAGGCATGGTTCACAGGCCCATAGGAGATATATATTTACATGTGGATGTGCATATATATGTATGTGCGTATAGGTACATATCTGTGTATATATAGATATATAATACATATAGATATGTGGTACACGTAGATACATATAACTTACATATACACACATACTTTTTTAGTAATCTTAAAGGAAAATTTAATTCAGCTCCCAAAGTTGCCATTTGTCTATAATGTAAAACCATCTATTCTCAGAATGTTGTTGCCATGATGTAATTAACATCTTTTACGTATTCCACTACATAAAATTATGTGATGACATTGGTCCTAGAAGTATTTCAAGGCACATTTTTATATCTGAATATGAAAGCCATCTCAGTTCGGTAGCATACTTTACATTAAGAGCATTTTTACTCCTTATCCTAATTAAGAGTACTTTGAATGTTATCTCTGTATGTGTTCTGAGAAAAGACTATATGCATGAATCTGAATTCAGGGCACACTTAAAATATATCTGCCCTAAGGCATTTTACCCTAAATGTATTTTATTTTGTACACATGCCATAATTTCAACAACTTCTTCATTTGGTACACGAAGTAGCTTTCCTATGAAATTTAAAATGAGTAAAATCTCCTTTTGTTCATGCCTTAAATACTTATGATTGAGACTAGAAGTAATTTAAAAAATGTTTTCCACCAGAATTTTAGCTTCATGACATGACAATTTGGGAATGTATTGTCAAATGTTATTTTTATTGTTATTTTGAATTCTTTGACTTAAGTTATTAATAAAACAGTTAGTTACTAGTTGAACTCCTCTGAGTGATTTGATAGTCATTCTCTATTTTCCTTGAGAGCCCATTGTAAGATCTGATTTTTTAGTCTTTGATCTTATAGTACATGATATTTTGGGGTATTTCAGACATCATCTCATTTAACAGGATTGCTAAAAAAAACCCCAAAAAACAAAAAAAACCTCACTTGCATCAAATGGTATTTTATGAATCCAAAGTAGTAGTAATGTGTGTAAGAAGTAACCACAGGGTGTTCGTGGCATACAGCAGTAAGCATTTATTCTCTCATTCGTGAGTCAGCGGAAGTGTCTGTGCTTTCGGCTTAGGTCAGTGAGATATCTAGGGTATCTCTGCTCCATGTATCTAACTTGGGAACCTAGGAGCACTTGATATCTGGGGAAAGTCATGAGGTAGAGGCTAGAAGGAAGCTGAGAGGACCCATGACTGTTAAGAGCTGGAACACCAACAGTTCTATCCATAGTCCCTTAGCCAAAGCTGGTCATATGCTAAAGCTAGTATCAATGGGATGGGGAAAATAATTTGCCTAATAGGAGTTAGAGAATGTTTGTTGCACCATAACATAATCTCCCGCAAGGCATAAATATTTTTGGATCTGCTCATCGTAATTAGAGAGTTTTGTACTTTTTTGTATACATTGAATTTTCATTAGGACTAGCCTTGCAGCACCTTGTTCTTCATAGATGGTCTGTCTTTAAAATAGTGATCTTAGGTCTCAAGTTCATTCCATTGCTTCCTGGAATTCTTGGCCAAAATACCATGGGCTTTATGGTATTTGTCACCTACCCACTGTCCTGATCTTAAGACACACATATGTCACAAGCTATTTTATAAACATCACATCCAACAACCAAGGATCGATTTTAATCTGTATGTTTACAACTTTAAAAAATAAAATTTTTATTTATTTGAAATCATGTTCATGGGAAAATTACATAAACATGTCTTGAAAGAAGCAAGAGTCTTCATTCTGTCTCTTATTTAAGCTATGTGCCTCTTAATGTTTTGAAAAATTCAAAGCCATACACAATATTCTTTTGGTGTCAACGCCAAATCCTGAAGAGAAAGAAATACAGCTTAGGATTTCTGTTTATATTTAAAGATTTCTTCTCAAGGGCCACACATGCCTCCATGAGAGAAAGAAGGACATGGAAGATGTGTCCCTTGACTTCATTTACATCTAAGAAGCTATTGAAATAATTTTTTCTTGTAGTGTATTAATTTACTCTTGCTGTGTAAAAATTACCACAAATTTAGCCATTCAAAATAATACGCATTTATTATCTCTCCATTTCTATCAGTCAGGAGTCCAGGCACAGTATAACAAGAGCTTCTGGTTAGGGTCTCACAGGCTACAGTCAGGCTATTAGCTAGGCTGTGATCCTTTCAAAAGCTTGGGGTTCTCTTCCACATTCAGGAAGTGTTGGCAGAATTCAGTTCCTTATGGTTGTAGGACTGAGGTCTCTGCTGTCTTGCTGACGGGAGGCTGTTCTCAGCTCCCAGAGGCCCTTGCAGTTCTTTGCCACAGACTGCTCACAGACCTTCTTACAACATGACAATGTATTCAAAGCTAGTGGAAGAATCTCTCACTTAGTCTGCTAAACAGGAGTATTATATAATGTAGTGTAATCAGAGGAGTGTGACTATCTGTCACTTTTGCCATGTACTGTAACCTAACTAAGGGAGAGACTATTCTGTCATCTCTGTCATATTCTATTGGCTGGAGGAAACCAGCAAGTGCATCTCTTACTCAAGGAGAAAGGTTTCTACAAAGGTCTGGATCATTGGGGGATCATCTTAGAATTCTGCCTATCACACACTATCATCCACCGATCAAAGGCCACAGATCCAGCAGTTCCACACTCGGAGGAATCATATTTATCTTCGGAAATTCCAGCTTCTCTGAACAGTACTCATTATTTGAGGCATTGAAAGCAGTAGGTGGGTTAGTGGCTCTAGGAATAATTTAAGCTTTTGGAAGACTACCTCACATTCCTCAGAAATATTGGGGGACTCTGACTCTGAACCCAATAAATATCAATTGTGGGATAAGCGTAGAGGTGGGTAGCCTCTTTAAAAAAAACAGAAAAGAAAAAACAACTAACAGTAACACCTAGGTTTTAAAATCATGCCCAGCTCGTGTTTGACAATCCTTCTGATAGCCCAAATACTATAAATTTAGTTGACGATAACAGAACAGATGGAAAAAACATATGGCTTGTAGGTAGTGTGTGGTGGTTGATATTTGCGGTACATTAGGGGAATTTATTTTATTTTGTCTCTTTTTCTTGTGTAACTTTAAAATTTATCAAGTAAATTTTTTAATGCCTTTTTTGACTTATCTCTTTTGTAACTATTAAACTCTTTTTCTGATTTGAATGGCACATTAAAAGGGATTAGCTTTATAATTATTTTACAGCAGACATTTAGATATACTGGCAGGAAGACCATTTCATATGGGAAAACATATCTGTAGCCATTTGGTATCATGTAAAAAATACCTTGGATAGAGAATACACAGGTAGGAGAGGCAAAAATTTAAGGAAACGAATTCAGTGAGGGGCTAAAGAAGGTCAGAATAACTGGGATTTAGATTAGATATGGACCCAAGATTCCAGCAGATCTCAGTAGGTCTTGATTTAACATAGAAAAGATTCACATTTTCTAAAGGAAACTTGGTCAACAAATCAGAATGTACTGACAGTGCTACCTTCTGATCCTGTTAGTAAGAATAAGAAAATTCTGTACAGAAAATGGCATAAACACACTTGCTCAGATATAATCCTTGATTTGATATTTTTAGGTTAGACAGCAGCCCTGGAACCCTGTGTCACTTTGAGATTTATCTGAATTGAAATGCAACTTCCTCATGTTTGCCCATTAGTAATCTCATGATTTCTAAAAACAAACAAAGAAACAAACAAAAAACCCAAAGTATTTTTAAAAAGACTTTCCAAAAATAAAAGATGAAAAAAGAACACTTTAGAGGGAGTAAGGGATAAAGTTAGACTTGGGCAATTCAATAAAATTAAATAAGTATCTGTGAAGATTCCTATTGTTGGTTGATATATAATAGCGTGTCTATAATAACAAGACTATATTAAAACTAGAAATTGAACTCTTGGCAGTATTTCTTTTCTAGGACTCATTTAGTTTCCTGACATGACCCTTTTTCTTTACCTCTTACATCAGTTTACTGACTGTGTATTCCTGGTTATCTTAGCAAACGAAGGACATTTTTGAGTCTCATCTACATTACTTTTTCTTAAATAGCTAAATTTGATGGAATCTCCCTATTTGCTGGTTTTGAACTCTCTCTCTCACACAACCACTACAACAGACGAGAAAAAAGATGTGCTAGATTGTCTCATTCTCCCATAGAATATCTGTTAAAAGCACCAGAACAAGCAAGAAAAAAGGTGTACTAGACTATCTCGTTCTCCCATAAAATATCCATTTATTGTGTATTTTTCTCCGGCCTCCTTAAACAGGTAAAAGAATGTATTTAGTCAAATTTTAAACTTCAATCTAAAAATATCTATTCTGATGATGTACTGTATATTTTGATCAACTAACTTCTGTCAGTGAACATTAGGGTAGTTTCTAATATTTTGCTATTATAGATGATTTTGGAATAAATACTGTAAATGTTATAACTGCTTATTTTTGAAGCCCACAAACTCTAGTATACTTTCCCCTGAGTAAATCTATTGATTTTTTTAAGCAGTAAGAATAATCACTAATATTTCTCATGAATATTTGGGATTATTATATTTATATATAAATTTTTAAATACCTTGCATTTTTCATCTTTCCTACATATTACTAATGTCTTGGCATCATAATAGTGTCTATTTTTTGTAAGTTTCACAAGTTCTGGGTGTGTTATAATACGATTTGTAAATTCTGATCATTCTTATCTACAAACTTTCTTCTGCCCCTGTTCATGAATCAATATGTGTATTGATTCAGAGGTTCTTTTACTTGTTAATTTAGAGAATGATTATGAAATGCCAACTGTGTGTGAGGTGTAGAGGAAATAAAACTGTGGAACACAGAGCCCCCCCCCCCCCCCCCCGGGGGGTTCTGCTGTATCTGTGATTAGCATTGTGACCTGAGGTAAAGCAACTTACCTATTTGGATCTCAGTGTTATTATCTGAAACATGGAAACTCTAATCCTTATTTTGATGGTTTCATGTGGCTCCTGAAAGAACCCACTGCCATGATGCATGTGAAATAGCTTGTTAAAATATAAAGAGCCACAAAATATATAGAATAGTTACCATTTTAGTACTATATGTCCTCAAATGTTTTGCTATTATCTTCCCCAACAGACTTAACTGTTTGAGAAACATCAATATAGTTATTGTTTTATATTTCCTCCAAGCAGCTGGTTCAGAGAGAATAGACACTGAATTTATGAAACATTCTATTTTACTGGGTCACTGTATTTTGTACCAAGGGTCTCAAACTTGAATTCCCTCAGAGGCTGCCTGGAGGACATAAATTGGATCATAGTAGGAAGTGGTGAGAAATTATGGCCAAAGTGGAGAGTGAATTCTAGACCCACAGACATTCAAATTCAAGTTCAAAAACAGTACTGTGTGAAGTAAATAATTTAGGGCCACATTTGGCAGTCTTTATGCCCATTTGTGAGCTGTGGTTTAATGAATGTTACATTTGGGAGAGAAAGCTTATTTCTTTGCTTCATTCATATCCTAGATGATCCTAAAGATGTGGGATTTTGACAAACAGGATTATTATAATAATTATCAGTAAACCTGAAAATAATAATAAAAATGTTTGTGAGACTGTGGGACTGAGACCATAGAAAAAGATGTGACACAGTCTTATAGTGTTGTGCTTATTTATTTTTTTTAACTTTTTTTGTTTATTTATTTAGAGAGAGAACGAATGAGTGAACTGGGGAGGAGCAGAGAGAGAAGGGGACAGAGGATCTGAAGTGGGCTCTGTGCTCACAGCCACCCCGACTGAGCCACCCAGATGCCCCTGTTATGCTTATTCTAGACATACTTTTTGTTCCTTTCTGTACTATGTTCTATATTGCTTATCCATGAGGACCCAGGGACCTTAGAAGAAAGGTGCTTCTTCTAACCACATATTTTGCTTTTATCATGTAGATACTATGTATCATACCATTGATCATATTTGACTTCGAGGAATGCATTCTAGATCTTCTGCCACAAATATTGGATTCTAGTTCATTGTTAGCTTTGTCTTTTAACTCTTTCTTCTTTCCCCTTTCTCCTGACTTACTGTTCCTTATTCTGTTTTGCTTTATGTATCTTTGTAAGCTACCTCAAAACCTTTTTGGAAAAAGGTGAGGTATAAATGACAGAAGTTTCAAACTAGGTACATTTGGCGATAAGAGAGTAATAGCTCTCATGTTATTATTTGCAAAGAAATGGCACATGCAGCTGGTGGGACACTGCTCTTTATAAACAGAGTCTTAACAATGAAAAATATGTGTTTTTTTAATACTTTGCTATCTAGTTAGCTTTTCTCAATTTTCCCTACAACGTTTTTGAAAGAAAAAAAGTAGTTCTTTTAGAGGAATGGGATGGTCCTTAATTGCTATTCCTCAACTATTTCTGGCTCTTCGCCTTCAGAAACATGTTAGAATTGTACTTCTGGCCTCTGTTTGGTGGAACCATATGGTTAGCTCTAGCTGATGAATTGCAAATAGAAGTGACTGGACTTTGCCACTTCTGGGCCAGAGCATTGAATTATCCCGTGAGATCCTTCAGCACTCATCCTTTTGGCCTGTTGGCTTCAACCTTTGAAATGATGGCTCATCTATCTAACAGGGTCCCTAAGTGTTGACCACTATTTAGCTATATTTGGCAAACGGAGAGTTTGGAGTACTTTGCTACCAAAACACAATCTAGACCATCTTGAGAGATGCCAAAGACAGCTCATAACAAAGCAAAGATTAGGGCCATGGATTGCTTCTCAGTTATGCTTACTTCTTGATGGATGATGAAGATACAGGTAAGGATCCAAGGATAGGTCAGATATGAACCGATTTAAGAATTTGTCATGGTATTCAACGGAAAATAATAAAATCATTCAGATGAGAAACACTATCTTGCAGAAAGAAAAGTCTCTATTTTTACCTGAACATTTCCACTGCTCCACTCTGCTTACATTAAAATCAAGAACAAAAAAACGCTCCCTGTGACAACCTGAGTATCTGGATAACATGTTTATACACTTTTCATCAATCCTGTGTTTGTGATGCTTCCTACAGCTAGAGGTGAATGAGAGTCTAGAGGGAAATAATGAATGGATTTAGCCTTCATTTGCCTTGACTCTACAGGCAATTTTTACATTTTCAGAGACTCAAGGGTGTTATTTGGAGAAATTACTCAGGAATAAAGATATCCCACCAGGCAAAAGAAGATTTCATGTTTTTGAGACACCTCTTTCTTCAATTTGCAGTTTGCAGGTGGGACTGGGAGCAGCAAAGGGAGTTAAAAATGTCTACATGATATCTGTTACTAAGAGCAGCAGGCCCCCTTCATGCTCAGCGGTGAGTGGACTTTCAAAGGAAACAAGATCGCCCACGTGGCTTTTTGTTGTTGTTATTGAAGTATTTTGAAGAAAAGCATTAAAGAAGGGGGTGCATCCTTCTCTGAAGGAATGGTTCGCATCAGATTCTTCTGTATTTCCTGGGATACAGGCCTGGATGCTGCTTTCAGAAATCTGAGCTTGGACACATGATTCTTTTGCTCTTGATTTTGGGAAAGAAAGTGCTCACATAAACAAACGATGGTATGACCAAGTAAGCCGAGATCAGAGACAGAGAGAGGTGTGCGGATGGAGACACAAACGAGCTGGGTCTCCAGAACTTAAAGATGCCCCTACCTCATTAGGAACATTTGGATATCCTGACATTGTTTTTCCCCAGTTTTATTTAATTGGCATACATCACCATATTCATTTAAGGTAACAGCATGATGGTTGGATTTATATATATTGTGAAATGCTTACCACAATGGATTTAGTTAACATCTGTCATCTCATACAGACACAATAAAAAGGAAACAAAAAAAGTATCTCCTTCTGGTGAGATCTTTTAGGATCTACTCTCTTAACTCACTAAATGGAATGCTTAATGAATTTGTGTGTCATCGTTACACAGAGGCCACATGAGCACCACCCTTACATTCTTCACAGGTCCTTTAGTGTGGACTAAAAGGGGAAAAGGGTAGGAAATATAATAGAATATATTTTTTTCTTTTTCTATTCCTTAGAAGCCACATCCTTCTGAGAACTTCTCATTTCTAATGTTGACATTGATATCTGTATCCCTACTTGCAGCTTTAAAACATTTAAGTCTGTAAGTGAAATCTAAAACTTTCTTTATTGTCATTTGCCAAAAAAAATTTTGTATTATTTTCCACTTCTTGCCTAGAAGTGATGTGTTAATTTAATCCTTTCTGTATATATTAAGCACACATATTGTGTAGTATTTCTTGTGAACTATAAATTTTACTACAAAAAGACACACAAGAGTGTTTATTGTAGTACTACTTATTGTAGCAAAATATTAGAAATTGTGTACCTTTATAAAAATACAAACTGGTTTAATAATACTCAGTATAGCTGTGGAAAGCAACATTACGTGCTCAGTAAAGTTATGTATCTCTGAAGATATCTATTTCTCTGAAGAAAAAAAGTGCTTAAAAATATAGTAAGTTAAAAGATTAAAAATATTTCCTTTTTTAATTTTTAAAGTTTATTTATTTTGAGAGAGATGGAGACAGCAAGAGCAGGGGAGGGACAGAGCAAGAGGGAGAGAATCCCAAGCAGGCTCCATGCTGCCAGTGCAGAGCCAGAAGCAGGGCTTGAATGCACAAAACTGTGAGATCATGACCTGAGCTGAAATCTTGACTTGGACACTCACTGACTGAGCCACCTAGGTTCCCCAAAACAATATAATTTCTTATACAGAGCAATTGTGTGCATGTGTGTGTATGTTTGTACATATAGAAAAAGAAATCTGTGGTACTTTTTAATAGTTTTTCCCTCCCAATGTTCATGCATTATATTTAATTGAAAATGAAAAGTAATATAAAAAATTTAGATTTTTTTTTTACCCCAGACCCTTGTTGATGCCACATTAGTTTATATCTGTTTTTGATATGTTCATGTGTCTATCTTACAGGCATCTCAAAGTTAACAAGCCCCACCCCACCCCCCACAGTAAATCTGTCCCCATCCGGTGCTTCAACGTTAGTAAATGACAGCTCCATTCCTTTCAGATAAGTCATCTAAGGGCCGACTTTGTACCTTCACACCCACAGCCCACTTCTACCTCCATCCTGTTTATAACCAAGTTCTGTTTCCAACACAGATTCCCAAACAGATCATGAATATGTCTGTGTGTCTCCATCTGAAGTGCTGTCACCTCAATCCCAAGTTTCTACCGTCTCTTGCCTGACCTACCGTGCCATCTTTGTGCCCTCACAATCATCTCTCCCTTAGTGCTTAGGAATAGCCATTTGACACATCATTGGCTTCTTGGTGCTCCAGGAAGGACTTGGGACAACTCAGAATCCTATCATGATTTGTAGAAGCTGTTCCATCTGAGCCTGCCTTTACTTAGCCTCATCTTGGACCTTGTTCTTGTTTGCTCATGGTTCTGCGGCCACTCTATCCTCCCTGCTACTCTTGGGGTGCTTCTCGCCAGCAGTTTCTCACCTTAGGGCCTTTGTACAGGCTTTGCTCTGTTCTTGGCCTGGCTTCATCTGCTTTACATGTTTAATTCTGGATGCCTTTTTTAGATGTTTAGAAGCTCCTCTTTTTCATGGTATTAATACTTGAATTGTTAGGCGTTTGTTGACCATCACTCCCACTAGAATGAACACTTCATGAGGGCAGGGAATTAATTATTGATCTGTTGAACAGATCACTACACGAGTAGATACACAATCATGCCATTTCAATATTAAAATATTAAAAATTGGCTATTCTTAGTCTATGACATAATTGGCTTTTTCTAAATCTCCCCCCCCCATTTTTGGCTAGATAAGTAGTTGGAAATAAAGTAATATTTTCTTCACTTTTTTATTCTATAGAAAAGTGATAAAGTAATTTTATATTCAGATTGACAGGAAAAAATTAATAGGAATTTTAATAAAAGTACAATGTTAACAGCCCACAACCTTTGAAATATGAAGCATGCTGGGTGACATGGTATTTCATTGTGATCCATAGGAATTTAAAGGTATTAAACTAGCTGCAGGCATGCTCTCTATTATTCTCTGAATGTAATAGGAACATATTGAGAATTACAAGTTAAAATTGAATGTAAGTGCTACAGAGCTCAGACAAAAACCTATTTTCCAGTTCAGGAAAATTGGAATTAAATTTTTATCATGGCATATACATCAGATAGGAGCCAAACTATATATATATGTGTGTGTATATTATATATATATATATATAATATACGTAATATATATATGTGTGTATATTATATATATATATATAATATATATATTCAAAAATAGGGTTATATATAATGGGTTAAATAACATTTGAATTATGTAAATGAATGTTGAGGTTATATTGATCTGTTTGATAGCCATAGAGAATACTAGGAACTTTACATAGATTTCAACTACCAAACAATTTAAAGCTCATTCTTTTAAATTCACAAGGTATATTGACATAGAATTTATATCTGTGTCACTGGATATCACACCATCCAGTTTTAACATTCCCTATATTTCTATTAAAAGGCTGTTATCACATGTGTGAATACATGCTGAAGGTTGTATCTAGATATCTGGCAATGGCAAGCAAATTGTTGCATAAAATAACATTTTTTTTTAAAAAAACTCAATTTACCTTGTTGGTAGCCTATTTATAGATCAAAGCATCATGTATTTGGAGTTAAAAGAATTCAGTAGCAATTATTTATGTTCATGAAAACATAAGCATATTTGTCACTTTTCCATAGTTAGTCAACATAACTAGTGAGGTCACATAATAGCATATATGAGTGATATATCAACTAAATGTAAATATATTAATTCAAACTATATGCGTATGTGAATATTCTTATTTAATACCTTTGAGTAGGATAGCGTGTGGATATGTATATATATAATGACATATATATATATGATTGAAAAAGTTATTTTGCTATATACAGAACTTTAGATCATGTAATTTTCTTATACTGAAGCCATTTTCTTATGTAATTAAAATTCCATCCTATATTTCATTTATATGAACATTTCCTTTTGTGGGACATTGAGGGTGAGTCCTACTATCTTATTTAAAGTTACTCTGCGGTGAACATCCTTGAGAATTTCTGATCAGTTATCTGAGCAAGTTGTTTTCTAAACTTTAGCATGCATTAGGATCACCTGTTGGGCTTGATAAACCCCCACATTGTACATTCCCATCCCCAAAGCTTCTGATTGAGTTGGTTGGAGGTGGGACCCTGAGAATTTGAATGTGCTCATGCCCTGGTCTGGGGATCACACTTTGAGAACCACTGATAACAGTACATTTTTAGAAGTAAGGTTATGGGGTTAATGAGTATACATAATTTTTTAAGGTCTTGGTACATATTGCCAAACTCTTTTTCAGGAAGAGTATTAAATTACATTCCTATCAGTAATTCTCATCAACATGGAGTATTTTAATTTTAAATCTCTTGTCATTTTGAGACATGAGAAATGTTATCTCCATTGAAGCATTTTGTATAATAACAAAACATTGGAAAAACTTCCATACAAAGAGAAATGGATAAGTAAACAAGTATATGGCCATATAAGGAAACATTAGTAGTTTAAATGAATGAATTAGGTCTATGTGTTTTAACATGGAAAAACAGCAACATGAACAATACTGATTGCTTCTAAATACATGTAAGGAGTAAGTACATAAAAAGCATGCATATATAGTCGGGGTATGGAAAAGGGGTAGATACGGCAATATGCCAAACTCAGGACAGTTTTTACTTCTGGGAAAAGAGGACAAGGGAATGGAATCAGTGAGGTAAAATTCAGTGGGCTTCCATTACATCTATGTATCTTTTAAAAAATATTTAAAGCTAATTTAACATATTAAGATTGGTTAAAGCTAGATGAATATTTATTGCTTTGTTGAATAAATGGGATTATATTGATTTTATGCATGTTTCTTTAGTGAGGCTGAACATTAAAAAAATTTTTTAATGTTTATTTTTGAGAGAGAGAGAGAGAGAGAGAGAGAGAGAGAGAGAGAGAGCGCGAACGAGCACGAGTGGAGGAAGCACAGAGAGAGAGGGAGACACAGAATCCAAAGCAGGCTCCAGGCTCCAGGCTCTAGGCTGTCAGCACAGAGCCCAACATGGGGCTTGAACTCAGGAACCACGAGATCATGACCTGAGCCAGTCGAATGCTTAACCGACTGAACCACCCAGGTGCCCTGAGGTTGAACATTTTCTAAGACTATTGGCTATCTTTTCTCTTATTCCTTATATGTACATGGATTTTAATAGAAAATTTGATTTGGAATTCTTAGTAGTAGTACAACTTAGCTGTTGTACATGCTTTAATTTGTAAACAACATTGGTTATGTCCATATTTTTTTGTTAAAGGGTCTGACAATTGAAAAGAACCTATGAAAATGGAAACAAAAGAAAAAGTCTACTAAATTACTCTAAAATGCATAACTAACAACATACAAATGCATTTAGCTATTTATTACATATTTACACTAAGCAGAAATTGAACCAAAATCATGTTTACTGACTCCCTGTAGTATGCTGAATAATGGCCATTCAAAGATAGCAGGTCCTAATCCCTAGAACCTATAAATAATACTTTATAAGGAAAAAAATCTTTGGATATCAGATTGAATTAAGGATTTTGACATGGAGAGATTATTCTGTATTATCTGCATGGGTTCTAAATCCATTCCCAGGTGTCCTTATATGAAAGAGGCAAAGAGATTTCATCTGCATAGAGGTCCTGGAGGCGGAGATAAGAGTGATGTGGCAACAAGTCAAGTGATACTGGCAGCCTCAACTGGGATGGCTTCTCCCTTAGAGCTACAGAGGCAACAACCCTCTGACACCTTGACTGCAGTCCAGTGATACTATTTAGGGCTTCTGTTCTCTAGAACTGTGAGAGAATAAATTTCCATTGTTTTAAGCCACCAAGTTTGTGGTAATTTATGACAACAGTTATGGGAAACAAGTATACCTTCCAATCCAAAAATTTCACTTTGCTAATGTCCTAAAATTCAGTATTTTCAAGAATACTGAATATAGTTTCAAAAAGCAATTCTTTTTCAAGTTAAGTATTTTTGGTTTAAGACAAGGTGTACACAAAAGGGTGCCTGGGTGGCTCAGTTGACTGAGTGTCCTACTTTGGCTCAGGTCATGATCTCATGGTTTGTGAGTTCGAGTCCCACATTGGGCTCTGTGGTGATAGCTGAGAGCCTGGAGCCTGCTTCAGATCCTCTGTCCCTCTCTGTCCCTCCCCAGCTCACACACTGTCTCTCAAAAACAAATAAAAACATTAAAGAAAAAGGTATACAAATAAAAATGGCCAAATCTTTAAAAATTACTCTTTAAAGTTGAAAAGACATAATCTTTGGAGTGCCTGCATGGTTCAGTTGGTTAAGTGTCTGACTCTTGGTTTCAGCTCAGGTTATGATCTCAAGGTTCATGGGTTTGAGCCCCGCATTGGGCTCTGTTCTGACAGTAAGGAGCCTGCTTGGGCTTGTCTCTCTCCCTATCCCCCCCCCCCCCCCCGCCCTTCCCTCGCTCATGTTCTCTCTCTCTCAAAAAATAATAAAATAAACTTAAAAAAAGACATAATCTTTTATCATGTCAAAGTGAATTGTTTTGAAACTATCAATGGGATTCACTAGAAAAATGCTTTTATTATTTAAAAAAAAATTTTTAAGGTTTATTCATTTTTGAGAGATAGAGAGAGACAGAACATGAGTGGGGAAGGGGCAGAGAGAGGGAGACACAGAATCTGAAGCAGGCTCCAGGCTCCAAGCTGTTAGTACAGAGCCCGATGTGGAGCTCGAACTCATGAACTGGGAGATCATGACCCGAGCTGAAGTCAGACGCTCAACTGACTGAGCCACCCAAGTGCCCCCCAAAATGCTTTTAAAAGGAAGAAAGTATGAATCTTTTATATCTTCAAATGACTTGCCTTCATGATTTTCCTAAAACAGCTTAATCTTAATTAAGATATTCCTATGGCCAAAATTATAGAATACTCTGAAGAAATTAAGACATTTATTACATAGGCAAATCAACTGTAATGATCATTTAGCAATTTACAACATAATAAAGGAAGAAATGGTTAAAGACAAAACTTACGAGTTGATCTAAGGAAGCATGCATCCAATTTGTTTCATTATTAATGAGAAAGTGGTATACTAGCTAACCTTAAAAATTTTATCCTTTTCTAAGTAATATTCTAGAGGTTCTATATTTGGCTTTGACTTTGCGTGCATCTTTTTAAAAACTATTTTATTTCTTGAGACAGTGTAAGTGGGGAGGGGCAGAGAAAGGGGGACAGAGGATCTGAAGTGGGCTCTGTGCTGACAGCAGCAAGCCTGATGTGGGGCTTGAACTCAGGAACCTTGAGATCATGACCTGATCCAAAGTCGGAGCTCAACCGACTGAGCCACCCAGATGCCCCTCGTGCATGCATCTTTTTTTTTTCTTAACTTTGCATGCATGTTATACTCAATAGATTTGTTTCATTTACTAACTTTTAAATAACTTTTTACTTTGAAATAAATATATGTTCACATGCATGTGCTGTAATTTACAGGGAAATCCAGTGCACCCCTTACCCAGGCTCCCCTAGTGTTAATATCTTACAAAGCTGTAGTACAGTAACAAACCCAGTAAATTAATATTGGTATAATTCAGAGATTATTCAGATTTTGCTAGTTATACATGCAGTGGTTGTGTGTGTGTGTGTGTATCTATGTGTGTATAGCTCTGTGCAATTGTATCACCTGTACTTTGCCTAGCCACAATTGCAACACTTAACCATCACTGCAAGGTTCTTTGATGCTACCCTTTAATAGCTACACTCCTTCTCCTGTCCCTTTTCTTTAACCCGCAGTACTACTACTGTATTCTTCATGTCCACATTTGTGTTACTTTATGAAGGTTATATGTATAAGGGAATCATGCAATATGTGTCTTTATAACATTGGCTTCTGTATAATTTCTTCGTGATGTCTACAGATGGTTGCATTTTTCCATTCTTTTTTATTGCTGATTGCTAATCATGGTAAGGATATACCACAGTTTAACCATTTACCACTGAAGGACATTTGGGTAGTTTCCAGTTTTAAGCTATTATCATTAAAGCTGCTATGAACATTTTATGTACGTGTTTCTACATGAAAATAAGTATTCATTTATCTGGGTCATATGCCCAAGAGTGTAACTATGGGGTGGTATAGTAAGTTCCACTGTTAATTTCAAAAGGAACCGCAAAACAGTTTTTCAGAGTAAATCTCATTTTACATTCCCAACCAGCAATGTGTGAGTGATCTAGTTTCTCTACATACTAGCCAGTATATGTTTTTATCTCCATTTTTTAAAGTTTTATTTATTTATTTTTGAGAGAGAAAGAGCACAGGTAGGGGTGGAACAGAATCCAAAGCAGGCTCTAGGCTCTGAGCTGTCAGCACTCAAACTCTATGTGAGATCATGACCTGAGCCAAAGTCAGATGATTAACCACCTGAGCCAACCAGGTGCCCCTCACTATTTTTTACTTTAACCATTCTGATAGGTATAAAGTGATACCTCCAAGCTCTTTATTTTAAAGTTCGTTATTTTGAGAGAGAGCACATGAGAGCAGGGGAGGGGCAGAGAGAGAGGGAGACACAGAATCCCAAGCAGGCTCCATGCTGTCAGTGCAGAGCCCAATGCAGGGCTCTATGTCACAAATTGTGAGATCATGACAAGCCAAAATCCAGTCGGATGCTTAACCCACTTAACTGACTGAGGCTTAACCCACTTAACTGACTGGATGCCTCACAGTTTTAATTTGCATTTCCCTAATGACTAATAATGTCAAGCATCTTCTCACATGCTTACTTGCTATCTGTATAGCCTCTTTGGTCAAATGTCTTTTATCTATTTTCTAATTGGATCATTTATTTTTTAATGTTGAATTTTAAGAGTTCTTTATTCTAGATAATAATTTTTACTGGATATGTGATTTGCAAATATTTTCTGCCAATCCATAATTTATTTTTCATCCTCTTAACAGGGACTTTTATAGAGCAAAAGGTTTTAATTTTGACGAGGTCTGATACATCAAGGTTTCCTTTTTCAGATTGTGCCTTTAGTGTCAAGTTGAAGACTTCTTTGCTTAGTTCTAGGTCCTGAGTATTTTCTCCTTTTTTAAAAATATAGTTTATGGTTTTATGTTTTATATTGAGTTAATTTTTTTATAAGGTGTGAGGTTCAGGTTAAGATTCATATTTTTGCCTATGTTATATTCAATTGTTCCAGCTGTATTATTGGAAAGATTATTCTTCATTGTCTTGCATTTGTGCCTTTGCCAAAAACTAATTGGGCATTTTTATGTGGATCCATTTCTGAGTTTTCCATTCTGTTCCACTGATCTATGTGTTTATCACTCCACCATTACCACTTTGTCTTGATCACTATAGCTAGATAGTATGTCTTAACCTTGGGAAGAAGAATTCCTCCCACTTAATTCTTTTCAAAATTATTTTGAATGTTTGGGGGCCTTTCAATTTCATAAATATTTTAGAATAAGATTTTCTGTGTTTATAAAAATTTTGCTAAGATTTCGATAGGAATTTCATTAAACCTATAGATAAATTTAGGGAAAATCAATATTTTTTTTTATGTTAAGTCTTCTCATCAATGAACATATTTCTGGTTTTTATATCTTCCATTAGCATCTCATAATTTAATCATACAGATGAAATGCAAAAGCATGCATTTTTAAAAAAATGTTTGTTTAGTTTCAGAGAGAGAGAGAGAGAGAGAAAGCAAGCATGCAAGCATGAGTGGGGGAGGGATCAAGAGAGAGGGAGAGAGAGAATCTCAAGTAGGCCCCCACCCAGCTTGGAGCCTGGTGTAGGGCTCGATCTCACCACTATGAGATCATGACTGGAGATGAAATCAAGAGTCCACTGTTTCACCAACTGAGCCACCCAGGTGTCCCTTAAATACAAAAACATACATGTTTTGTTAGATTTATACCTATGGTTTTAATTTTCTTCAGAGAAATTATAAATAGTATTGTGTTTTTTATTTTAGTTTCTGTGACCTTTCTGAGCTCAGTTATTCTAGGAGTTGTTTTTTTTTTTAGATTGCTTGGTATTTTTATGTAGACAATCATGGCATCTGCAAATGTAGATCACTTTATTTCTTTTTTTTTCATTTCATACAGAAAAATTTTATTTATTTTTCAGGGAATTTTATTGCAATGGTTAGAACTTCCAATATTTTCTTGGATAAGAATGATGAGTGTGAACATCCTTTTCTTGCTCCCAGAGTTAGAGGGAGAAGATTCACTCTCTTACCATGAAGTATGCTGTGAACTACAGGTTTTCTTGCAAATGCTTTTTTGTGAGGTTCAAGGAATGTTCATTAGTCCTAGGATACTGACAGTTTTATTTTTATCATGAATGAGTGTTGAAATTTGTCAAATGCTTTATCTGAATCAATTGATTTGATCATATGATTTTTTTTCTTTATTCTGTTGGTATAATGTATTATTGATTGATTTTCAAATATTGAACCAAAAGTGAACTTTAATAACTAGTGTAAACCTCACTTGGTTATAGTGTATAATTTTTTTTAAACATTCTTGGATTTGGTTTGATAATAGTTTGTTGAAGATTTTTGCATATAAATTAATAAGAGATTGCTCTGTCATTGTCTTTCTTTCTTTCTCTCTTTCTCTCTTTCTCTCTTTCCTGGTATTGTCTTCATCTGTTTTTTGTATCAGGGTAATACTGGTCACATAAAATGAATTAGGAGGTATTTCTTCCTATTCCTAATCTTCTGAAAAAGACAGTAAAATTGGTGTTCATTCCTCTTGATTATGTGGTAAAAATCTCTAATGAAACCATTTGGACCTGAAGATACCTTTTTGTGTAGGTGACCTTTTTAATTACAAAGTCAATTTATTTAATAATTGGAGCTATTCACGTTATCCATTTCATCTTGGCTGAGCTGTGATAGTTTGTGGTTTTTGAGGAATTTATCCATTTCTCCTAATCTGTTCAATTTATGAGAGTAAGTTGTAGTGTTCTCTTACTGTCTTTTAGTGGCTGCAGGATCTGTTATAGCCTTTATTTCGTTTGAGATGGGTGATTAGTGTCTCCTCTCTTTTAATCTCTTTTTAATTCTTTTCTTTTTTTAAATGTTTATTTATTTATTTTTGTGAAAGAGAGGGAGACACAGAAGCTGAAGCAGGCTCCAGGCTCTGAGCTGTCAGCGCAGAGCCCGGCGTGGGGCTCCAAACCACAAACCATGAGATCGTGACCTGAGCCGAAGTCAGATGCTCAACTGACTGAGCCACTCAAGTGCACAATTTTAATTCTTTTAAATCTTATGACCTATTGCAAGACTTTCAGAAAACTTTTTTTTCTTAAAATGAAAAGTCTAAGGAGTTGCTAAATACACTGATGACTAGATTGTTAGATTGTTGATTTCCTTGTTTTTTAAATAAAATATTTTTCCAACCTAAAAGCATAGCAAAAGAACAACAAAGGCTAAGAAAGGAAACCAAATAAAAAGTCAGTTACCATGGAATCTTCAACATTAAGCTTGAAAAAAGAAAGAGGGTATTCAATTCTGTCAAAAGAAAAGAAAAAAAATGATAGAAAAACCGTTGCTATACACATGACTTTATAAATCTGCCATTAGAACTGTAAACACAGGTTTAACAGTGGATTTTGTACTTTTACAGCTGCTCTTTGATAACATAAGAGAAAAATTAATCCTTTATAGACCTTGATTATCTGGTTATAGCTTATTAAAGATATCAACTCAAGTGATTTTAATGCCTATATATTAAGTTGTCCTTGAAAAAAGTCTTTATTTAAAATAAACCTATTCAAAAATAGCTTTTTAAGAAAAATAATGATAAACTTCACAATGAAAGCAAATGTTAGTCTTTGAGGTTATATAAGCCAATATTTTTAGGGATTTAGGTAAATTAAAAAAAATGTAGAGATTAACATGAAAATAAATTTATATTACCAACTTTATGAGCTAAGGAATCTAGGTGAAGATTACAAGTGAGTAAATCCTTTATGTTATCAACATTCTTGGTTAATATTTCAACTGTATATATGAGATTAGCCTTTGGATAACGTCTATTATAAGTTGATAATCAAAAGCACACTAATTAATAATGACTGAATTCTGCTTCTTCTGGTGAATGAGTCATGCCTAATATTATCTGAGTTTATTATAGTTTATGTTTCGTAAGTTCACCATTCTACAACTGCACGACGTTGGCAGATGGTAAGGAGGATATGGAATCTTGTCATTGGACTGGTGTTAATGGCATGCTTTGTTTAGTTCTGGTTCCAGTATTTGGGTTGCACTGTCTTTGGAATACCATGATCACAAGGGGCTATGGGAAGAATTGATTGTGAAATTTTGAGTTTTTGAGACATATTTTTTAGCTGCAGTAGATAAGATGTTCATCTTCTGATAAATCCTGTCAATATTAAAAATAAATTATTCTCAAGATGACTTTTTGACAGAAGGAAAAGCCCTCAAATTTTCCGTATCATCATTAACTATTTGTTACTGCCTTTTGAAGAGAGAAGTTTGAATTGCCAGAGAGTGAATCAATTATTTTGTTTCTCAGTAAACACTGTTGTCTGTTTTCTGTTTCTCTACTTCTCTCTCTGTTTTCTTATTTTCTCCCCATTTCTTCTCTTTCTGTTATTCTCTCCAACAAAATAAAAACTCATGGTAACTCATGGGCAAAGGGAGAGAAGGGAAGAAGGAATAAAATTAATTGGATTTCTACTTTGTATTAGTTACTGCGAGATTTGATTGACTCCTTTTAGTTTAAGTACAAATATTCCCTTTTTACAGATAGGAAACTAAGGTTAAGAAAAGTTTGTTGGGAAGGGAGGCAAATGGAACTTACTTCCCTTCCTTTTGTTCTCCCAACGTTGAGTGTGACCATGTACAAAGTACCTCATCTTAATTGGAAGCCAGTTCTATCAAGATGTTAATGATTTAGCTGAGGTAAAACTCTGGAGCCCCATTTTCTGTGAAAATGATGTCAAAAACATACAGTGTTATGTTGTTGTCTGCAGTGCAGATGCTAAAAGGTGTGAAGAGTCCTTGTTTTCCCTAAAGGATCACAAAGTCAGACTCTACATGATAAACACTTTGCAGGTACTGCTGTGGTTTCTCTGAGCAACAGAACCTGCAAATGGGATTGATGACTGCGGTGAAGGGGGAAGAAGAGCACCATCCTTCCAGGTTTTCCCATTCATTCAGGGGCAAATTATGTTCTGTGAGTTCTTCTGCAAATAAGTTGCTCAGTAAATGGAATTCTCTTCTTCACGTTAGCAATGTGGGAAGTTTGGTTCAGAGTCCTTTGTAAGCTAGAACCCTAGAGAAGCCAAAAAGTAGCAGGACCATAGAACAACAGTTTTTTGGGGGAAGATAATTGGCCAGTCTTCACATTCCATTCCCTGAGTCAGTCCTTCCAATCTCCTCCTTCACCTTCTCTGATATCCCCTGAATGGCTTCAGTTTCCACTGAGGTGATCAGATGGACCTACATCCCTCCTACCTTGGTGTATCTGGAGTGAGCTGCTTGGGTGGATGCACCATTTCTAAGGTTGGGATTTTAGACAGTGGTGGTGTCAGTATTGATAGAAGAGCCTGGTAGAATCCCATGATTAATAGAAATTAAAGCCACACTTCTCTATTTTACTATCACAGGATCTCAGCAAGCAAAAAGAGGGCAGTGAGATCATCTAATATGTATTAAAACTATTCATTGTTACTTTTATATGTGGGATGGTAAAATAATAGTATTATTTAGGAAATTCTCAATTTATACGAGTGGTGAGCAAAATACCATACTTCTTAAGAGTGAGCTTAGGAGAAGGGTGCCTGGATGGCTTGGTTGGTTAAGCATCTGACTTCAGCTCAGGTCATGATCTTGCGGTTTGTGGGTTCAAACCCCATGTCAGGCTCTGTGCTGACAGCTCAGAGCCTGGAGCCTGCTTTGGATTCTGTGTCTCCCTTTCTCTCTTTGCTTCCCCCACTCACCCCCTGTCTCCCTCTTTCTCTTATAAATAAATGTTAAAAAAATTTTTTTAAAGTGAGCTTGATAGAAAATATACATCATAAAATTTAAATATTTTTATGAATGACCTGAAATGGTGTTTCTCAACGTGGGTGGTAGGATACTTGGCAATGTCTGGAGATATTTTTGGTTGACATGACTGGGGGAGGGGTGAGGCCAGAGAGGCTCTTCTTTGGTTCACAAGTCCACTCCCTACAACAAAGGATTATGCTGTCTATAACGCTAGTAAAACACTGTGCTAAAATTTTATTTCTAGACCTCAGAACAAACTAGTCTAGTTATATAACTAATGGAGCTGTTGTACAGTTTTAGTAAAGTAGAATAGTTGAGTTTGAGAAATGAGTTGCTTATGTTTGATTCTTAGATCCATATTTCTTTTCACAACTCTCAGATAACAAATGCAGTAGCATATAAACAATACACCATTTTTAAAATTGTATCCCTGTATGGGGAAAGAACTGCCTCCCCAGGCCTAGGCTGTGTTTTTATTTATTTATTTTTATTTTTTTATTTTTTTGAGGCTCAGAATAAAATTCAGTGGTTTATTTGAAATCATAGAAGTGATTACAGTGGAATTAGAACCCTGTTTCACAAACGTCTAGGCTTTTGAATTCGTGACTGTGATTTTTTTTTTTAATATATGAAATTTATTGTCAAATTGGTTTCCATACAACGCCCAGTTAGGCTGTGTTTTTAAAAGCTATGTCTTGGAATGGCCATTGTGAGCTAGAACATTGCTGCTTTATTGGCTAAGAGAGAGAGCTAGGATATTCTGGGAGCTTCTGATATTCCATATAGGTCACCCTAGAGGCATGGCGGGCATGTGTAGGTGTTTTTATTCAGGAGGTTGGAACATTATTTCTTTGTCAAAAAGTATTTTTGATTCTCTCCAATTAAGAGCAATAAATCCAGGGCAGGGACTTGATATCTTGGTTGATGGACTGGGGTAATTAACCCAGAGGGGAGCATCTTTGGGGACAGATATATGGGGATTTTGAATATATGAAGTACTTAAAAGGAATATGTTTGTTCTCTAGGGCCCTGATGGGTACAATTATGAATAATAGGTAGAAACTATTGAGAAGCAGATTGTATTCAATGTAAAGAACAATTTCAAAATAACATGAACTGTACTTAAAAGAAATGTTTTTTTTTTCTTGTGACACAACTCCCAAATCTTAATTGTATACTTCAAGGGAGTGTTACATTCAAGAAAGAATTCTTACATATCTGTGCATCTGTGAAACCAGCACCCAGATAAAGGCATACATTTCCAACACTCCTGATGATTCTCCTGTGTCCCTCTGTAATCAATACCCTTACCCAATGGTAGCCACTATTCTGACTTGTGTCATCATAGATTAACACTGCCTTTTTTAAAAATATGTAGTTTATTGTCAAATTGGTTTCCATACAACACCCAGTGCTCATCCCAACACGTGCCCTTCTCAATGCCCATCACTCACTTTCCCCTCCCCCACACCCTCCATCAACCCTCAGTTCTCAGTATTTAAGAGTCTCTTATGGTTTGCCTCCTTCCCTCTCTGTAACTTTCCCCCCTTCCCCTCCCCCCTGGTCTTCTGTTGAATTTCTCAGGATCCACATATGAGTGAAAATGTATGGCATCTGTCTTTCTCTACCTGACTTATTTCACTTAGCATAACACTCTCCAGTTCCATCTACGTTGCTACAAATGGCCAGATTTCATTCTTTCTCATTGTCAAGTAGTATTCCATTGTATATATAAACCACATCTTCTTTATCCATTTGTCAGTTGATGGACATTTAGGCTTTTTCCATAATTTGGCTATTGTTGAAAGTGCTGCTATAAACATTGGGGTACAAGTGCTCCTATGCATTAGCACTCCTGTTATACCTTGGGTACATTCCTAGCAGTGCTATTTCTGCGTCATAGGGTAGATCTAGTTTTAATTTTTTGAGGAACCTCCACACTGGTTTCCAGAGTGGCTGCACCAGTTTGCATTCCCACCAACAGTGCAAGAGGGTTCTCGTTTCTCCACATCATCGCCAGCATCTATGGTCTCCTGAGTTGTTCATTTTAGCCACTCTGACCGGTGTGAGGTGGTATCTCAGAGTGGTTTTGATTTGTATTTCCCTGATGAGGAGTGACGTTGAGCATCTTTTCATGTGTCTGTTGGCCATCTGGATGTCTTCTTTAGAAAAGTGTCTATTCGTGTCTTCTGCCCATTTCTTCACTGGATTATTTGTTTTTTGGGTGTCGAGTTTGGTGAGTATAGATTGTATAGATTTTGGATACTAGCCGTTTGTCTGATATGTCATTTGCAAATATCTTTTCCCATTCCATTGGTTGCCTATAGTTTTGTTGATTGTTTCCTTTGCAGTGCAGAAGCTTTTTATCTTGATGAGGTCCCAATAGTTCATTTTTGCTTTTAATTCCCTTGCTGTTGGAGATATGTCAAACAAGAAATTGCTGTGGCTGAGGTCAGAGAGGTTTTTTCCTGCTTTCTCCTCTGGGGTTTTGATGATTTCCTGTCTCACATTCAGATCCTTCATCCATTTTGAGTTTATTTTTGTGAATGGTGTAAGAAAGTGGTCTAGTTTCATTCTTCTGCATGTTGCTGTCCAGTTCTCCCAGCACCATTTGTTAAAGAGACTGTCTTTTTTCCATTGGATATTCTTTCCTGCTTTGTCAAAGATTAGTTGGCCATACTTTTGTGGGTCCAATTCTGGAGTCTCTATTCTACTTCATTAGTCTATGTGTCTGTTTTTATGCCAATACCATGCTGTCTTGATGATTACAGCTTTGTAGTAGAGGCTAAAGTCTGGGATTGTGATGCCTCCTGCTTTGGTTTTCTTCTTCAGTATTAATTTGGCTATTTGGGGGGTCTTTGTGGTTCCATACAAATTTTAGGATTGTTTGTTTAACTTCGAGAAGAATGCTGGCTCAATTTTTATTGGGATGGCATTGAATGTGTATATAGCTTTGGGTGGTATTGACATTTTAACAATATTTATTCTTCCAATCCATGAGCACGGAATGTCTTTCCATTTCTTTGTATCTTCTTCAATTTCCTTCATAAGCTTTCTATAGTTTACAGCACACAGATCTTTTACATCTTTGGTTAGGTTTATTCCTAGGTATTTTATGCTTCTTGGTGCAGTTGTGAATGGGATCAGTTTCTTTATTTGTCTTTCTGTTGCTTCATTGTTAGTGTATAAGAATGCAACTGATTTCTGTACATTGATTTTGTATCCTGTGACTTTGCTGAATTCATGTATCAGTTCTCACAGACTTTTGGTGGAGTCTATTGGATTTTCCATGTATAATATCATGTCATCTGCAAAAACTAAAAGCTTAACTTCATCTTTGCCAATGTTGATGCCTTTGATTTCCTTTTGTTGTCTGCTTGCTGATGCTAGAACTTCCAACACTATGTTAAACAACATCGGTGAGAGTGGGCATCCCTGTCGTGTTCCTGATCTCAGGGAAAAAGCTCTCAGTTTTTCCCCATTGAGGATGATATTAGCTGTGGGCTTTTCATAAATGGCTTTTATGATGTTTAAGTATGTTCCTTCTATCCTGACTTTCTCGAGGGTTTTTATTAAGAAAGGATGCTGAATTTTGTCAAAGGCCTTTTCTGCATCGATTGACAGGATCATATGGTTCTTATCTTTTCTTTTATTAACGTGATGTATCACATTGATTTGCGAATATTGAACCAGCCCTGCAGCCCAGGAATGAATCCCACTTGATCATGGTGAATAATTCTTTTTACATGCTATTGAATTTGATTTGCTAGTATCGTGTTGAGAATTTTTGCATCCATATTCATCAGGGATGTTGGCCTGTAGTTCTCTTTTTTTGCTGGGTCTCAACACTGCCTTTTTCTTAAATTACATATAAATGGAATTGTGCAGTATGTAATATTTGTCTGATGCTCTTTTGCTCAACATTATGTCAGTGAGATTTAGCCTTGTTGTTCTGTAGTTTGTTCATATTCATTGCCATGTGGTATTTCATTCTTCTACATGTCTTTAACTGAACATGAGTTGTACCTTTAATATCCATTGGTTATGCAAAAAATATTTATTGAGCCTCTACTGGGTGTTAGATCTTGTGCTGACTTCTGGGATGCTAGCCAAAAAGCTGTCTTATTCATAGACTTCCTGCTTCCTGAGCCATTAGTGATGCTATTTCTGTGCAGACTCAGTTCTAGTCTGTTCATGAGGCCCAGTTTCTGAGGTAGTTCTGGCCTAAACTGGTGAGGCTTGGATTTACCTGTTGGTCAGGTCTGGCCCAAGCTTAAATCTATAGTGTCCTCCATCGTCAAATGTCCTTCAATCCCTGCAGAGTTAGTTGGCTCACACCTTGTTTTTAACCTAATCTACTGCCGTGGGTAACTGATGCATACTGTCTTACTTGAACTCCATCCATTTGGCTACGTTCTTGATACCCGACCTCTTTCCTCTTTCTGCTTTCAGGCCTTCTATTATCTTCAGAAGGAGCAACCTTGCATCTCTATCCTATTAATGGTAGAATCAGGCCCTGAACACGATAAGGATGGCTTGCTGGATATCAGATAAAACCTGTTGTCCTTATTTCAGCTTCTGGACACTCACCCTCTCAATTAGGCTCTTTTGAATATCACTGGAAGGCCAAAGCATGAAAAGTATGCCCACCTTTGAGTGTGGCAAGTTGGACAGCTGACCATCAACTTAGAGATGTAATTATAGTTGGGTTAGTTTTTCCACATTTCCTTTGGTTTTCTCCCTTTGCTCACTTCCCTTGCTTACTGAATTCCCAGGGCTCCTGAAATTCAAGTTCCCAGGTAAATTATGACATGTCAAAAGTTGGACTGAGCTTCCATGGGAAAAGTTTTTTCTATCACTGGAAGTGTTCAGGCACAGATTGGATATCCCCCTGCAGTGATTTCTATAAAGGAAATTAGATGTATTATTTACCCCAAGAATACCAAGTTTAGAGTGCTCACTGAATGATTTTATAGCTCTGTGTTTCTTCAAAAATGACTTAAATTTTTCAAAGATGTTTTTCATCAGTAAAATGAGTGTTAATAACTCTCAAAGTAGTATATGCCATATAAGTAAATTGAGATATATGGGAACCTGCTACAAAATTAGTTATTATTATTTCTTTGCCTTTATTTCCTTTGGTTACATTCTGGCAGGTGGTCAGAATCAAGGTATTTCATGGAGGCAGATAAGAGAAGTGGGTTTGACCACAGTCACTCACAAAGACTTCTCTGCTCTCTTTGAAACCTGGAGATTTACATTTTTATTATTGGTTTTGTTTCACTCATCAGAAGACACATCTTAGCACTTGAGAACCCATGATCCATTAGAGAAAGTTCTGATCCTGGAAGAGCAAGCTTATTCACTGTTGAAATTTCAGTGTTCTTCTCTCAAAGTAGTGTCCTATTCTGTAGGAGGATGTGAAGCCCATGCAGAGGGTCTGGCTTATCCACAAATTTGTGATGGTATCTTTGAGGGTATTGAGTTTGCCTTTGGTATCTTTTACCTCCATGATCATGACACCTTACATTTGGATATCTATGAGGATGTTACCCCTATACACTCAACTGGGAAAGGCAGGTAGGATCTGGTCATTTTGTTTATGGGAAAAGTAAATAAAAGTAATAATTGCATCAGCCTGGGGAATGGCTGCAAATATTTAGGGAAGTGGTGGGAAGGTATAACTAGGCAATAGACTGGAATATGAAGAAAGTCAGAGTAGCATTTCACAGTGAAGAACACTGGTTTCACGGCATGTTTATACCATGTTCTAGAGAATTGAAGGTATCATTAAGATGTGCCATTACTTTATGTGCCTCTAACGAGGAGAAAGAAGAATGTTGGCAGTTAAACTCTGATGCAATGCCCTAACACTAACAATAGTCCTGTGAGACCAGACCCCATTTTCTGAAGTTTCTTTGATCTATTTTGAGATATTTAACAATTTATGCAGTTTTTCACTAAATTCTTTGGTGTATCTCAAGCAGCATTCTTTGGTGTATCTAAATTCTTTGGTGTATCTCAAGCAGCATTTATCTCTTTTTCAGTAACAAAACGTAACTCATACATGTGTAGTTCCTTCTTATGGTCCCATGAACCAATTGGTTGATGATCTATAAAAAAACTAAACAATCACAGTTATTTCTAGTGACAAATATGTGCTTTGCTTCATCAAAATCAATTTATATCTCATTGCTCTATTTCCATGTCTTTCTGCTTAAAAAATTCTTTTTTTTGTTTCAATGCTGAACTAAAGTGTATTATTTTTGAAGACATTTTAAATGGTAATTAAAATTGGCATGTGTAGGACTAACAAAACACAGCATTCAGTCGCTATGATGAAAACATGAACAGCTATGACTGTGTATGTATATGCACAAGAAATGATCCTTACCTAGTATACTGTGACTATTACCAGCCAGCAGTGATTTTGAGATGTCACTGGTTGTTAGATACAGCCTGCCGCCAGAGGTGTTAACGTGTGATAAACATTGAAATGAGTTCTGTAGTCCACGAAGTTTGCAAACTTTGGATTTACCACAGGTGTGGAAGTATCTTTTACTGTCAAATTTCATAGAAACTTTCAGAAGCTAATAAGGATTATGAATCTTCCAAAGGAACAATTTTTTTTTTTAATTTTTTTTAACGTTTATTTATTTTTGAGACAGAGAGAGACAGAGCATGAACGGGGGAGGGGCAGAGAGAGAGGGAGACACAGAATCGGAAACAGGCTCCAGGCTCTGAGCCAACAGCCCAGAGCCCGACGCGGGGCTCAAACTCACGGACCGCGAGATCGTGACCTGAGCTGAAGTCGGACGCTTAACCGACTGCGCCACCCAGGCGCCCCCAAAGGAACAATTTTTGACAAATTATTTTCCCATAAATATTCTTCTGAATTTCATCTTTTTTGGCCGGTGACTTGAAGAGAACAGTTTAGAAAATGCCAATGTAGAGATAGAAAAACTCAGGGTAGAAATGTCAAGGGAAGCATCTTCAAAAATGGTGAGTTGCTGAGAAGTTAAGATGAATAAAGATCAAAGAACAAAGGCCTTTGGGTTTGTTAGAAAGGCATTGTTGAGTTTTTGAGGATATTGTTTTAACAGGACAGTATGGATTAAAAACAGATCTCATGGGACTAAAGAAAAAGGTAGAATTACTTAATAAGCCATAGTTTTGTAAAATGCTGGCAATGAGAAATGGAAGATTGCAGCTCCAGTTCCCAGTGTCTAACAGGCGTTCACACAGTGTGACCTACTGGACTGAGGCAAGTATTTTCTTCTTCTCTGTAGGGTTTTCTGAATCTTGGACCAGACAAAGAACATGAAAAACTATTACCTTAGAGCCGGCTTCTCTCAGCATCCCTTGTATTTCTGCTCTGATTCAAATGTATTACGTGAACAACCGTATCATGCAGAAAGGATCCCATGTATTGTGCTTCATTCTAGAAGGTGGTTACTGAGTAATATGTTATTGCAGAGTTACAGAAAAAGAGCACCAAATTTATGAATGTGATGAGGGGGTAGGTGGCGGAAATTAGTCCAAGAAGATCCTGACTGCCTAGAAAGCCAGTGTCCACAAAGTGGAGCATTGCATTTCTAATTTGGGGGTGGTGGTGGTAATAGAGATCCTAGTTCCTAATTAGAGCTAGTAATCTCTTTGAAGCATGAAAGACAGTTAAGGTGAAGACTAGGTTATAGCCAGAATTGCTGAATGTTAATGATTACTTATCATTTTATTGAGGATTTAAAAATTTGGTGATGAGTTAAAACTAAGAATTCTGTTTTTCTCTTTTTTTTCAGTTCAGTCTCACTAATGAACGTATAATTTTTTCCTCTATATTTGACAACAGGTTAGTTTTGCTTTTTAAAAGCATTGTGAATAACATTTGACAGTGAATAGGGTTTTCAGAGGGAATTTCAGTGGCAAAATCAGGTATCTTAGCTAAATCTGTTGGAACTCAGAAGGCCTCAGGACATAGTCTTTTTTTAAAAAAAGGCAGAAGGTAAATTAGAAGGTTGAGGAAGAAAGAAGGCAAGATGGAGGCTCTGTGAGACTGAGGAAAATCAAAGTTTTTTTTTAGGAGTCCAACCTGGAGAATCAACAAGGAATGAATAAAACACTCGCTAAGAAGAAGTAAGGGCCCAGGTGAAATTTGGTAGCAGAAATTTCTAATAACCATGTCACTATAGTAACTTCAGAAAAAAGCCATATTGTTGTAAAAACAAGACTTTGTCTTCAACTGTGCTCAGTGTCTATGTCAAAAAATTCATGTCAACTCATTAAAAAAATTATTCTTAAGCATCTATATACAACAGTTTATAGACTGAGTTGACATTTCATAATTTATTCTCCATAGAATAACAATCTAAAATATTACTACATAGTCCTAGATAAATTTATTGATTATATATTAAATATATAGTAAATAATATTAAATATATCTTCACCCATGGAATGAGGTTAATTGGTATATCTGGTAAGCTTACTGTAAGAAAATACCTGTGAATTGGAAAATTGGGCCTATATTCTGTTTGGGTGAGTGGAGTTAGCTCCTGAGATCATTTGGATACTTTCGATTATAGAACTTTAACTATGAATACCTTTGATCTATGAAAGGCAGTTAAGATGAAGGCTAGGTAGCTAGCCAGAATTTCTAATGTTAATGAATATTTATGATTTTGTTGAAGATTTAAAAATAGGTATTATGATAGGTCAGAAATTGAAACATACACAGTGTGAGTTAATAATAAAATCCATACAAGTCTTTAAATGCCTAAAATTATTTCAAACATTTCTGACTAAATTGTTTTTGAAACAGATTACATATTTCTGTGGGTCTCAAAGCAAAGAATACTGAGTATATTTTAACATTCCTCGATGACTCTGAGTCAGTGTATGAGCTCTGTTGTACTGGATCAGTGGGTCTGTGCTGAGGTCTACAGGGGAGGCTGTTTACTCCAATGCAAAATGCACAGAATGACCTCAGTCACCTCTAGGCAAGCCCTGATACTCTCTTGGCCCTTCTAATTTGCCTCCATGTAATCTATGACTCAGTAGAAAATAAGTTTACTACCCTAGTTAGAATTGTAACTAAAAAAAAAATAGTAAATATGCTCTGAATGAGGATCTGAGATCGTTGCATGAAATCTGTGCATTTGACTAGATGAGATTAGGTGAAATCTATTTTGATTGTATCACTTGTTTTTTCTTATTTTCTGGTTCACTGCTATAGACTGGATAAATGAGTTCTGTAGTTGAGAAATGCTAATTTACTGATAATTTGCACCTGCAGTGTATTTGCTGGGTTAGTGTGCACACTCCCTAATCCCTATAAAAAAGGCTTCAATAGTATTGTAAATGAAGGCATTGTGAAATTTGTAATGAGGAAAATTATCACAAGTTTTCTAATTAACTTGGGAAGTTCAAGGAAAAAGGGCTGCAATATATATTTATTTTGGGCCAGACTATCATCAGTGTTCATATTTTCTGTTTGTATTTTATATATACATTATTTGTAATACAAGTATTATTGTTGGGCTTGAGCTGGCCAGCCAATCTTTTTGTGTATTAATATTGACTGGCTATTGGGTAATAGCCCACACTGCATACCTCCTGCCATAAAATGATGAAAAGTGATCACGAAAAGTGCTTTGGTTTCGAGGCTAGTGAATAAAAGAAATACCATTTCAATTTCCCCACAGGGAGATCTCTGTTGGTATTTTAATTTGTGTATGAACTATATGTACAAAAAGAAAAGGAAAATAAGGTGATAAAAGTCTTAGGGAGCTTATTAATATTTAACAAGAAGAAGAAGTCTTTCACCATGATTCCTTCTAACATTATGAGGCATCAGGGAATAAATGATCCTTGCACACAGTATTAGCATTTATATTCACATTTATGTATATAAATTAAAATATTTAAATAACATTTAATGGAAATAGTATTTTTGATCCAATTATTAAATTTCAAGGAATTTACCTTAGGAAACAATGAGTGAGGACAGAGAATTAAGTTTAAGGATTTCATCATAGCATAATTTTATAATATGAAAAAATGAAAAACCTAAATAATAAAGAATAAATGAAAAATGAAACACATCTGTGTCAGATTGAATTTTCATGGGGAAAAGTAGTGATGAGAGAATACTAAGAATTAATTTAATGTTAAAAATAACTCCACATAAAACAATATATAGCATAACCTCAGTTTTGTAAAACAACTCTAAAATATACAAACAGAGATACACGTGAAAGTGAAGCAAATGTCAAAGATGTTGCCTCTGGGCGGTAGAAACCTGAATGATTTTTATTGTGTTTTTGCACTTTTCTTGTATGTCTTTTATATTAGATCTATAGTGTTGTTATTGCTCAAATATTTTTTCCTAACAATATTTCTAAAGGCAGAAGAAAAATTTATGCAAATATTAAAGTGTAGGTTCTAAAAGAGATTTTTAAAAAGGATTCCACTTGAATTAAACTATGAATAATAAAAACTTTGGTGACTTGAGTTTAACATTGGCTTGATCAAAGAATGCATATGCTGAACAAAATTTGTATGGAGAACAGTTAAAAAATACTACCCTTTGAATGTAGCATATGTGATCCCAGTCTTTACTCTTCAAGTTCTTTCACTAGAACAAATTTATTTTCAGAGAAGTGAATTTCAAGTAAAACTAAATAAAACAAAAATAAAATGAAGAAAAAATTATTGAACTGAGCCATCATGAAAAGTTCAGCCTGCAATTAAAAATTTGTCATATATCTTCTTAATATGCTTGCGGCAAAAATTAGAATGTACTGAAAATGTGAAACGTTGTGCCAAGGAGTCAGTTGTTGTAAACTCCACCACAGGCTTGGTGTCACTGCAAGAATGTATCACCTTCTGAAAATAGTCCCCAAGATGTTTACCTTCTGTGTTCTGCTTCACCTGCCCTAGCAACGCAGAGACTCTCCCTTTTCTTTCATTGTGGTTGTGAGAGAAGTTCTAATCTGCCACAAAAAATTAGTACTCATTCTGGCAAATTCTCTAATTGCTAAAATTCTAAATAAATGACATGTTTTAGGGTCTTGATAATGTGTCCTACAGTTAATTAATCTATTATGATGTGAAATATTTTTGATTTGTAATTTAAAGCACTTAGTAGTTAATTGAATTGTAAAACAACATTATAGAGGCTCAGAGTTCTATCAGGCTTCACTATATATCAGGCTTCATCCTAAGAATGTGTGGGTAAATTGACTCCTTTTTAAGAAACAGCTCTATTCCAGAGTCACAGATTTTCCTTTTAATATCTGATCAGTCATCTTGCAAAGGTGTTACATGTAGGAAGTGTCACTGAATCAGCAGAAATTCATGCCCATATTAAAATTGCTGTTTTAGATGTTCATTTCTGCATTATTGTGAGTTAGATATTCAGAGAGACCCTGTCAGGTATCACAAAAGTAAAAAGCTAAAATAAATAAAAAAGACAGTATTTTATAGTAATAACAAACTTGGCGCACAAAAATTCTTAGAGTTCAGAAATTATAGACAAATACGAATCAACAGAATTAGTGGCCCTGAAGCTGGCACTTGACCCTGGAGGATGTGTTGTTCCTGGTAGCTCAATGCTGGCTTTATGTGGGTCATTGAAGAAGGTGGTCAGAGAAGTGAGCAAGTAGCACTTAAGTAGGGAAAGAATAGGTGCTGGTGAGATGAAAGTAGGAGGGCGGCACTTTCCAACAGAAGGACTAGCATGTGTTACACTGGAAGGCGAAGGAGACTGTGTCCTATTGAAGAAATTGCAACTTGTTCAGCACAGCCTGGCTGGACTATGGTGTCAAAGAGGGAGGGGAGGTTGGGCAGATAAACCTGGGTTAGTTCACTGAGGGTCTAACATAGCATGATAAGTAATTTGGTATTTATTAAAAGGGCAAGAGAACTCCACTGAGACATTTTTAACAGGAGAGTATGTTGCAGGAAGATTTTTCTTACGGCAGCCTGAAGAATGAATAGAGATGAAACAAAAGTAGAAACAGACTAGTCTATTGCAACTATTCAGGAAGGAGAGAGTAGTGTGCTGGACAAAGAGATAAAAAGAAGTTCATGGTTTTAAGAGGCATTTGGGAGAGGAACAACTGAATCTGGCCATCATTGGGATATGGGGGAAAAAGGGAGAGGAAGGAATCAAAGCAACGAATATTCCCAACGTGAGCAACTCAGTGGATGATGAAGCTAAGAAACACAGGGAGAACAGAAGGTGTAGGGTGGTAGCTAAATGATGACTGGGAACTAATAACTATTGCCTTGGGAATGATGGATGATTTGTTAAGAAGGGCTGTAGAGAAAAGGAGAGAGGACCAAACTCTGAGGAACAGATACAGGTTGAAAAACTTGAAGATTAGACTGAAAAGGAGGATCCAGGGAGGTAGCATGGAAATCAAGAGGGCGTGTTGTCATGGAAACTCAAGTGAAGTGTGAGTTTCCAAGTATGAGTGAATAAACAATAGTGTAAAATAAGAGGTCAAGTGGAAGGAGTCCATTGGCTTGTGACAACAAAAAGTTTTCTGGTGACCTTGGTTACAAAATTATTTTCTGCAGCGTTCTGAAGAAGTGGAGACAGGGAGTGTAGTCCTTTCTTTTGAAAACCTTGGTTTTAGATGGGAAAAGAGAACTAGAGGGAAGGACTGGGGAGGGGAGAGTGGGACCACAAACTTGAGGAAAGTTTTTATTTTTAATAAGCTGGTAGAGACTTGAACCAGTCAGAATGCTGATAGGAATGCCCTGTAGATATAATAAAGTTGACAATGTATAGGGCATGGACTGGATCATTGTATTTAGACAGGAAAGGAAAGAACTTTGTATACAGATGGAGGAATTAGCAGTTAGAAACTGCCTCTATCATGTCAATATTTTACAGACACTGTAGTGTTCATTATTACAGCTTTTCTATTTAGATTGTATGAAATATTTTCATCTTGAATTCAACTATCAATACTTTGGAACTAAATCTTAGGCCATTTGACCTTAAACTCATTAGCTGAAAAATTGGGGCAAAGTCCATTATGATTACATTATCAAAAGACCCAATTGCAAATGCAATCTCATGAGCTTCCTTGGAGTCTATTTATTCACTATGGTGGCACTTCCAAAACAAATGGCATTTTTGAAGTGAAACTTTGAAAGTTTCTCACTAAGATCTAGTACTAGTCTTTTATACAACACAAACACATATTCAAGTGGCTATTTCTCAGTTTCACCAGTAATCATTTCATTTCAATCAGCTGACTGCTGATAGCCCAGATGAACATCTTGCATGCAGTTTTATTTAGCACATCTCTTAGAATGACTGAAGTGTCAGAACGTCCCAGGTACGCGCTGTAGACACCAGCTGCACTGGAGGAGTGTTCGCCAAAAACATCTGGAACATTATTCAGTATGAAAGAGAATAAATATGTTTATGGAAGAGACATTCACATCATCTGTGATCAGGTTCTTTCAAAGGTTTCAAATTCCATATACTTTCCATCAACTTTGTTTTCTATAGAACTTTTGATAGAATCAGGATTTGTTGGTTAGATTCGTTGATCAAAAGGAAAATGGCTAATATTTTTGGAGGTTGGGTTTGGTTATTGTACCAAAAAAAAAACATTATGAAGAATTAGTTCTAAGAGCTGAACTGTTGTCTGAATCAGGAGAATCTAATAGATGTTATTTTCTTTATATTTTCCTAAGGATCCAGAGAGGAAATAAAAAAGTATAATAGACCTAGGAAAGGGGAGCAATAAGTTTCATGAGCTAACTTTTTCTAATTATTATAATGATGACTACTATTTGTTGAACACCCACTCTGAACCAGGCACATGCAGACACTTTACATATGTTATTTCTATTCCTTGTAGCAATTCTTGCAAGGTAAATATTCTTTTTCTCATATTGCTGGTAGGGAAACCACTGACCAGTAATTAGAGATACTCAGTAATTCACCCATGATGGATCACTTGTACATTAGGGGCCACTTCTGTCTGACTGAAATATCTGTTCTCTTTTCACACATTCTGCTCCTATCCAAATAAACTGGGGAAGAGTTATAAAATAGTGTTAATAATAACACGAGTATTGGGTGTCTGGGTGGTTCAGTCGGTTAAGCATCTGGCTCTTGGTTTCCTCTCAGGTCATGATCTCACAGTTTGTGAGTCTGTGCTGACATCGTGGAGCCTGCTTGGGATTCATATTCATTCTCTCTCTCTCTCTCTCTCTCTCTCTCTCTCTCTCTCTCTCTCTCTCTTCCCCCCATCCCTCCCCCACTCACATTGTCTCTGTTTCTCTCAAAATAAATAAGTAACTTAAAAAAATGAGTATTCAGATACTGCTTTATTTATTTGGAGAGGGTTTGAGCCATAAGTGTTTTATTCTTTTCATATGCTATGTCTACTCACATGTACCTGTAAACACATATAATGCATTTTATTAGTGACTGCTGTTTTCTTATGACCATCATGCAAATTTTGCTGGTAGGAATTTTCTTCAGTCAGGTTACCTATTTAGCTTGAGTATAGAAGGAAGAAGGACCCCTTCCAGGGCAATTGCTTTATTTCTTATGTCTTACTCTTTATTTTTTTATTTAGACACTGGTGAAGATGCCCTTCTTCTTACCTCATCCCTTTTCATGAAGCAGAGAGGACCCAATCGGGTCATTGTCCTCCCTGAAAGTGTTGGTCTTAATGTGCCTCAGCAACTTGCTCAGAATATTCTTTTACATCTCAGGTTCTTCATCTGTAAGAATGGGATCCTAATATTTACTGAAGCAGGCTCTTGTTGTGATTATATGAGATTTTACATGTGAAGCTAACATGTTAAATGCTTGGCACAGATTAACTGTTCAAAAAGCATTAGAGTAATATGAGTCAGAAAAGTTCATGTGATTCATAACATCATGATTACTCTTTCATTTTGACATCTCTGTACTTCTGACTGGTTTCATTCATTTCAGCAAACACTTAATGGAATGTGTGAGTCACTGATTTAGGTGTTGGGGATATGAATAAACAAAACAGATACAAAATTTTTGTCTTCACTGAGTCCTCTATTTTAGTACAGGAGACAGACAGTACACAAGATAAATAGGAAAACGTATGGTGTATTAGTCAATTCTAAAAAAGAAATAAAACAAGGAAGGAGGAGAAGAAAAAGGTTTGTGATTTAAATAGGAATGGTTGGGGAACTGCTCTGAGAAGAAATATTTGTAAGGACATGTGAACAAAGGACTAAGTCATTAGGATATATTGGGGGAAGGTGATATAGCCATAGGGAAGGGCAGGTATGGTAGCTCTGTGACAGGAGAATGCTTAGCAAGTTCAAGAAATGGCATGGAGGGTGTTTTGTTATTCATTGAAAAGTCGGGCAATTTTACTAGATAGATACACTTCACAAATCCTCAGGGATATAGCCTTCTTCCAATTCATCACTCTTCGTTCCTAGGCAATGACCATTATTCTCAGACTCCAAGATCTACATTCTAGAGTCCAGGCTGAGTGGAAGAATTGGAGGAAAAAGGCAAAAAAGGAGATGTGCTTAGTAGCTGTACCTTATGGAGAGTTCACAGGCTGCCAAAGCAAAAGTCTGCTTATCTGCCATTAGCCAACACTTAGTAACCTGGTTGACTTTACTACAAGGGAAGCTTGAAAGTAGAGTTTTTCTTTTGGGAAGCCATTTGCATACCTAAGACTTCAATTATTGTGGAATAAGGGGAAAATAATTTTGGGAGACAACTCGCAGCTTTTGCTGCCAGCCACTGCACATTCCCACTACAAGGGGCAAGATGAGGAACTTCAGAAAGTACCCATGATGCTTTTATGGCGTAGATACATAACAGATAAGATTACCTCCTCCAAAAAAGTGAGGAAAATGGAACATTGCAATGAAACTTAGAAAACAGGATGATTTTACAAATGATGCCTAAATTCATGGATTCATCTCAGTTCTTCTGCCACTGATGAGTACCTCTTTTGTGTCTCCTACAAAACATTTCCCTACCAGTCTACTTAAGAAATATAAAAATTAGTCCACAAAAGCCTATCAGATAAGTGAATCTTTGTTACATATGGCAATAAAGGATTTGTTTAGAACAAAAAGAAGAGAATTTTGTTTCCATTGTATCTTTTATTTTTTATTTTATTTTTATTTTTTATAAAAATTTTTAGTTTTGAGAGAGAAAGTATGAGCTCAGGAGGGACACAGAGAGAGGGAGACAGAAGATCCAAAGTGAGCTCTGCTTTGACAGCAATGAGCCCAATGCGGAGCTTGAACTCACCAACCACGGGATCATGACCTAAGCCGAAGTCGGATGCTCAACCAACTGAGCTACCCAGGTGCCCCACATTATATCTCCTTTTAAATAAATGAAATGGAAAGAGTGTAGAAGCCATATATCACAATTAATTTAGAATATTTTATGGAATTAATTTTAGCTACCAACTAAGTACTTTTCCAAAAAGTATGGCTCTTTGACATTCATTAAAAATAACAAGAGAAATACTATTTCCTTTTTCTTCATAAGCATGGGTGATATACAATAAATTAAGAGTTCCCTTCAAAACCTTCTAATCTAAGAAAATGAAGTATTGTGCAAGCATTTCAACATTTGACAAATACTGAGATGAGTTTCTGATGAGGAGGGGAGCCCACAGAAGCCATTAGACACACTCAGATTTGGGTAGTCCTGCCTAGATGGGAGGTGGAAGAACCAGCCATGTCTCAAGAAAGCTGGTATTTTTGGCTGATGCTCATGTTCAGTTTTGCAAACCTAAGTGCTGTATAGACTATTCAGAGACGCACCTAAACTTTTGCTTCATTTCTGAGACATACTGAGCCTGAACTCTGAACTTTCTGAGATTTACCTATTTGTAACTTTTTGTATCTCCTCACTGTTTGCATGTCTTTTGAAGAGATTAGCTTTTTCCTGTCCTGGTTGACTTCCCACCCTCTGATTCAAGTCCTATTCTCTTTCTAATCTCATTTATCTGGCCTAACAGAACCCTGTAACTCATGTTTTGAATGTCCTACCAGTGTTGAAATGTTTTCTATTCATTTTCCAAGTTGTTGGCAATTCTCTTTTCAGAAGGCCTATAATTTAGGAGTGAGGTAGATGAGTTTGTTTTTTCTAAAAACATTCTCAGTCCTATAATTGAATAGGTCTTGCAATAGAATCAATTCTTGGAAAGGTTTTATGATTTGTTTTATTGCTCTTGTTTTGCTGTTGGTGTAAAAGACCTAAACCCCAAATTTAGGTTCAATAATGTTCAATTGTCACAGATTATATTGTAAGGGCTCTGCATAAAAGACCTATAAAATGAAGTATATTCATGTGCAATGCTTAGTCAGCTGCCCTTTTAGTAGTTACCAGAACCTTTTTTCTTTTCTTTTCCATTAGCATAAAGATTTTGTCTTTATCACATTATAACATTGAGTGATACAAAATTACCAGTTGAGCAAAATTCAGTCTTTTTGACCATAGAAAACTCCCCTCCTCCCCATACATCTTTTGACTTTTTTTCAATCATTCTTTGTTGGTTTGATTGAAATACCCTTTCAAGGATTGTTGAACCACAGTGTGGTATTTCCAATAAACATTGTTATTAGAATGTATGCCTGGTTGAGGTGAATTTAATGTGCATTGTTTAGATATCCAGCATTTAAGTTGATGAATATTTACAGAAAGCTTGTTGAGCAACAGTGTTTTTGTCTTTGGAGAGAATTAGATTTAAGGGTATTCACTGACATAGGTCTGTAGGCATCAATGGTTGGGTGTTGTCGGCATATATGAAGATTAAAATGCTACGTCCCCTCAATCTCATGCTTTATGTACTTGTCAAACTTAGCAATTAAATACCTTTTCTCCCTTTGGTTCTGGTGATATTGTTATTTTATTAAATATTTTTCTTACCAAAGGAATATTCATTATGGGGATTTTGGAGCTTTAGAAAAGTTTAAAAAAGAAGATAACAGATTCTTGCCAGTTAGAAAAAAATATGGCTAACATTAATGAAATACTGTAATTTTCAGAGCAGTTTTACCTTCCTGAATATTTTTTTCCTTTTTATTTAAAAATACTGTTTCTCTTAAAGCTTTTTGTTTTGTACAATTAAGCAGACCACTTGATTTCAAATCCTGGCTGTGATACATACCAGCTCTATTAATTTGAGCAAGTTTTGTGAACTCTGTTCTTTAGTTTCTCAATTGCAAATGGGGGTAAAATATCCTATTTTTTAGGCTTGGTATAAGGAGACTTACATTAAGAGAAGTAATTAATGCAAGGAAGGAATTAGAACACTGTCTAACATGTGTTTGCTTTTGCTATTATCATGTAGAAGCAAAAAAAAAATACAGTTATAATTGTATGGTCCATTAAGCAAAAGGATATAGTTAATCTTTGCCTCCACCACTGGTTTTGGAAAAAGAACTGTCCAATATCCATTATGTCTTTCTTCCTTACTGATCTTGGAAGTTTGAAAAACTATATCACTCCCCCTTCCTTGTTGATAGGGATGAATAATAAAATTTTAGTGGAGGTTGTTAGGTTGGGTATCTGGAAAAACTCTTCTGTCCCTGGCCATCTGCCTCTCTTCTGTTTCCTGGAATGTGGATGTGATGTCTAGAGCTCCAACCGTCCTCTTGGATCCTGAAGCAGTCTTCAAGATGGTAGAGCAGAAACACTGAAGGATCCTGGATTCATGAGGAATGTACAGCCACCATGCCAGCTTTGGCCTGTCAACTCTGGACTTCTTTTATTTGGGAGAGAAATAATCTTGGATTTCTATTACTAACATCAGAATATACTTTCTAATTGATGTATTGAATTGAAAGTGCATGAGGTTTTACAAACTTTGCGTGACTTTTTTTTTTTTTTTTTTTACTTTCTGTCTGGCAATAGATGGCATTATGTAATAGGGCTCTGTAGATTTCCTTCCTATGCTTTCTGAAACTCATCTATTAGGATTGTGTGCTTCTCATTTTGTCTCAAATTCTAACAGAAATTCATAGTGGGCAGAAATACTCTTATTTAGCAGTTGGTGATAAATTTCTTACCTCAGTCTGTAAGTATTAAATTAACAGTATTTTATAAAAACTCAGTGACTATTCTACATTTTCAATGAATATTTGTGTATCACCATGTATCTTCAAATTTGACAGAGTAATGAGTATCTCATTTGAAAACTTTTGTTGTCGGGGGCACCTGGGTGGCTCAGTTGGTTAAGCGTCCAACTTCGGCTCAGGTCATGATCTCATGGTTTGTGCATTTGAGCCCTGCATTGGGCTCTGTACTGACAGCTCACAGCCTGGAGCCTGCTTCATATTCTGTGTCTCTCTGTCTCTGCCCATCCCCCACTCATGCTCTGTCTCTCTCTACCTCCCTCAGAAATAAAATAAACATTAAAAAAAGTATAGACTGAACATGTAAAAGGAGATCGACTCTTGTAACAGTTAAGCGTATGCTATATTATTACTGAGTTTAGATACCATGTTGTAAACAGATTTCTAGAGCTTACTCATCTTGCTTGACCGAAACTTTATCTTTCTTGATTAGAACTACTCATTTCTCCTTCTCCCTAGCCCCCGTTTCATTCTCTCAACCACCATTTCATTCTCTGATTCTATGAATTTGACTATTTTAGACCAATTTGACTTTTTCCTCATGTAAGTGGAATCATGCAGTATTTGTCTTTCTGAATTGTCTTATTTCACTTAGCATAATGTCCTCAAGGTTCATCCATGTTATTGCATATTGCAGAATTTCCTTTTTTTAAGGGTGAATGGTATTTCATTGTATGTACAGTTTATTTATCATCTGTCAGTGAATACTGAGGTTGTTTCAACATCTCAGCTTTTGTGAATAGTGCTACAAAGAACAGAGGGGATTGCCAATATCTCTTCAAGATCCTGATTGCCGTCGTTTTGGCTAAATAGCTAGAAGTGGGAATCCTGGATCTTACAGTATTTGTATTTCTAATTTTTTGAGGAAACTCCATACTGTTTTCCATAGTGGCTGAACCATTTTATATTTCCACCAACGGTTTGTAATGGTTCCAGTCTTTCCACATCCTACCCAACAATTGCTGTCTTTTGCTTTTTTGAGACTAGCCATCCTGACAGGTATGAGGTTATGTCTTATTGTGGTTTGGATATGCATTTCCCTGATAGTTAGTGATGCTAAACATTTTTTCATACACCATTTGTGCATCATCTTTGGGGAAATGTCTGTTCAAGTTTTTAGTCTATTTTAAATAAGATTTTTAGTTTTAGCTTTTAGTTTTTTGTTTGTTTGCTGTTGAGTTGAATGAGTTCCTTGTATATTCTGGAGACTACCTCTTTATCAAATATATGATTTATAAATATTTTCTCCTATTCGGTAGTCTTTTCACTCTGTTGATTGTTGTGTTCGCCATGCAGAAACTTTTTAGTTTAGTGTAGTCACACTTGTTTATTTTTGTTTTGTTGCCTGTGCTTTTGGTGTCGTCCAAGAAATCATTACCAAGGTCAATGTCATGAAACTGTTCCTGTATGTTTTCTTTTAGGAATTTTATAGTTGCAAGTCTTATGCTGAAGTCTTTAATACATTTGGAGTTTATTTTTGTGTATGGTGTAAGAGATTAGGGTCCAGTTTCATTATTTTGCATATGGTATTCAGTTTTCCCACCACCATTTGTTGAAGAGGATATCCTTTCCCATTGTGTTATCTGGCAGTCTTGTAGAAGATTAGACAACCGTATGTGTGTGGATTTATTTCTGGTTTCTCAATTGTGTTTTGTTGGTCTATATGTCTTTCTTTAATAATACCATACTGTCTTGGTTACTCTAGTTTTGTAATATATTTTGAAATCAGGGAATGTGATACTTCTAGCTTTATCCTTCCTTGTGAACAGTGGTTTAGTATTTGTGGTCTTCTGTGGTTCCATATGAATTTTACCATTTTTTTATATTTCTGTAAAAAATGCCATTGGGATTTTGATAAGGATTGCATTGATTCTGTATATTACTTAGGGTATAAGGACATTTTAACAATACTGTTGTCCAATCCATGAACATGGAGTATCTTTCTGTATCTGTCTCTACTTTAATTTGTTTCATCAATGTTTTTTATTTATTTAATTTTTTAAAAATTTATTTTGAGAGAGAAAGCACAAGTAGGGGAGGAGCAGAGAGAGAGAGGGAGAGAAAATCCCAAGCAGACTCTACACTGTCAGTGACATCATGACCTGAGCCAAAGTTGGCTGCTTAACCGACTGAGCCTTCCAGGTGCCCCATGTTTCATCAGTGTTTTATAATTTTTGTGTATAGATTTTGACCTACTTGGTTAAATTTATGTCTAGGTATTTTTTTCCATTTGGTGCTCTTATAAATGGGATTACTTTTCCAATTTTCTTTTCAAAAAGTTTGCCTTGGTGTGTAGAAATGCAACTGATTTTTGTGTGCTGATTTTTTTATCCTACAATTTTACTGAATTTGTTGATTAGTTCTAACAGCTTTGTAATGGAACCTTTGGAGTTTTCTCTATATAAGATCATGTCATCTGAAAACGGAAAATTTTACTTTTCCCTTTATGATTAGGATGTCTGCTATTTCTTATTTTTGACTAAATGGCTTGGATGTCCAGTACTAACTTAAAAGTTGTAAGAGTGGGTATCTTTTCCTTGTTCCTGATCTCAGAGAAAAGTTTCCAATTTTTCACCATTGAAGTTGATGTTATCCATGGTTTTGTCCTAATGGTCTGTATTATGTAGATGTACATTCCTTCTATATCTAGTTTGTTGGGAGTTTTTATCATGAAATGTTGCTGAATTTTGTCAAATGCCTTTTCTGAATTTATTGTGATTATCATGTGATATTTGTCCTTTATATTGTTAATATGCTATATCATGTTAATTGATTTTTGTACATTGAACCATCCTTGAATCTCTAGGAAGAATTTTACTTAGTCATGGTGTACGATCCTTTTGTAATATACTTAGATTTGGTGCTAGTATTTTGTTGTAGATTTTTGATATGCTTATCAGATTTTTGCCTGCAGTTTTCTCTTTCTCATGGTGTCTTTGTCTGGCTTTGGTATCAAGGTAATGCTAGTCTCATAAAATGAGTCCCTCTTCCTCAATTTTTTGGGTGAGTTTTTTAAGCATTTTATTTATATCAGGATTTTCTTCTATCTCTCTCTCTCTCTCTCTCTCTCTCTCTCTCTTAACATACATACACACATACATTCCCATTCGTTTCAACTATGTAGAAACCTTCTGAATAGTACTATCTGTCAGAAAACAGCATTTTGCTGTGGTATATAATCCTATCCCAGTGCATGATATATGCCTTTTGAGTTCTTTTTAAAAAATAATTAATTAATTTGTTTTTAGTTTTCTTTTCTTTTTTTAAAATTTGCATCCAAGTTAGTTAGCATATAGTGCAACAATGATTTCAAGGGTAGATTCCTTAATGCCCTTTACCCATTTAGCCCAATCCCCCCCTCTACAACCCCTCCAGTAACCCTCTGTTTGTTCTCCATATTTAAGAGTCTCTTATGTTTTGTCCCCCTCCCTGTTTTTATATTATTTTTGCTTCCCTTCCCTTGTGTTCATCTGTTATGTATCTTAAAGTCCTTATATGAGTGAAGTCATATGATATTTGTCTTTCTCTGACTAATTTCACTTAGCATAATACCCTCTAGTTCCATCCATGTAGTTGTAAATGGCAAGATTTCATTCTTTTTGATTGCCAAGTAATACTCCGTTGTGTGTATGTATGTATATATGTATATGTGTGTGTGTGTGTGTATACACACACACACACACACACACACACACACACACACACACAGCACATCTTCTTAATCCATTCATCCATTGATGGACATTTGGGCTCTTTCCATACTTTGGCTATTGTTGACAGTGCTGCTGTAAACATTGGGGTGCATGTGTCCTTTTGAAACAGCACACCTGCATCCCTTGGATAAATACCTAGTAGTGCAATTACTGGGTCGTAGGTAGTTCAATTTTTAATTTTTTGAGGAACCTCCATACTGTTTTCCAGAATGGCTGCACCAGCTTGCTTTCCCACCAACAATGCAAAAAGAGTTCCTCTTTCTCCCCATCCTCACCAACATCTGTTGTTGCCTGAGTTGTTCATGTTAGCCATTCTGACAGGTGTGAGGTGGTATCTCATTGTGGTTTTGATTTGTATTTCCCTGAAGATGAGTGATGTTGAACATTTTCTCATGTGTTTGTTGATATGCCTTTGAGTTCTTATAATGAAGTTTAATGGTTGACAGTTGAATGTTTGTCCTATCTGAGAGGTTGATAGAAAACCAAACGAACAAATAAATATGATCATTATAGCTACTTGTGGATATTTCTGTTAGAAATATTCTTTTCTAGAATTTCATTGTCATAGAAACTATTTCAACCATTGTTGGCCATCTATAAAATAGGGGTGTGTAAATAATTTACTACCTAAAGATTTTTACCCAAAGTATTCTCTTTTGAGAAAAGTGACTCTTAGCCTATATTACTCTTGCATCATACATATTATCACAATAATAATGGTCTTTATCTTAAAATTACTGCATATAGGATTATAGATTGCTAACCGTGTGTGATGTTGGCAAATTAAGGTCATTTCTCATCTCCTCTCTTATTCTGTTTTGCAATTGTCATCCCATACTGGGATGTCTGGAGGTTGATAGTTCATAATTGGTAGAGTGTCTCCATGATCTTTTCAGAAATATATATTGTATCATCTCTATGTTCTGCCATGCTTAGGTGTTGCATTTTGTTCTCATAGTTACTGCCTAATAAAACCAAGATGGCTGTTAGACCATCTTGTATTGTATCCACATTTCAGGGAGGGATAAAGGGGAAAGACAGTGGTGTAAAGGAAAAGAGACAGAGAGAGAGAGAGAGCAAGCGAGCAAGAGAGAGGAATGTATCAACTGAGACTATCTCTTTTTATTAGGAACACAAAAACCATCTGGAAACCTCATCCAGGAGTCATCCCTACATTTTATTGATTAGAACTGTGTCACATTTTACTTTTAGTTGCAACAGAAGTCTTTATGGTAGAGAAGGCAAAAGAGCAGATGACTGGGGTGATAATTAGTGAACCCACTGCCACAGGTTAATTTTCACTAGTAGGAAGTAAAAGTTAAGTGCTAAGGAAAAAATGTTCTTGAAACTAAATTCAGATCTTCTAAATATCACTGATGTAAATAAATAATCAAAATAATGTTTTCCCAACAATAAATATTTATTGTCCTTTTAAAATTATGTCTCAGATTTAAATAATTCAAATATTACAAAATTAAATTAGAAAAGTTGATTCAGTGAGTAATCACACCTACTATTATTAGGTACCTAAAACATGTCAGATATTTAAATTATTAAAACAACAATCTAAGTGAGTACTAATTTGCATATCTAGTTTTGATGTGAAGAAAAAGATTTAGAGAAGTTAAATAACTTGTCCAGTCCCTCTAACATAAAACAGTGGAGTTTGAATTTCAACCTAGTTTTGTCCAACTCAGAGCTTGCACTTGACCCTCAAATGAACTTTTTTGAATGATGAACACTACAAATTAAATATATATTTGACAAAATTTAATTGTATGAAGATTACTGTATTTTGTTTCAGATTATCACCTATGCTTAGACCTAGCTCTGAAATAGACCTTTAAAAATCCTCACTTCTCAATTAAACACCATTTTTAATAACTTACCCTCCTATATATAGTGACATCATTCTCTTCTACTATCAAAATCATCTACCAGCAAAGCTTAGTAAGAAAATGTGGAGTTCTCATTCAGTTAGATTCAAAGACTGAAGTTAGAGGAATACTGCTTCTGTGAAAGAATTTCATAGTTTACCTACCAGACAGGGATAGGGTTTTGTTTATTTTCACCAGCAGGTTTTTCCCTACTGCACTGCCCTCTTTGCAGGTAGGTATAATTCCATCAATATGACAAGAACGTTACCCAAATCGGGAGATCAATGTTTTTTCAGTTGTTTACTCCAAAAAAACCTTCCAGGCATCTTTGACTCCTTTTTTCACATCCCATATTTGATCTGCCAGTAAATGTTACTGGCTCTACTTTTCAAAGTATGTATAAAACTTGACCACTTCTGTCTACTCTGCACTGCTTCCTCCCTTTTTCTCGTTACCGTTGACTGTTATTCTCATCTGTGTTGTTTCAGTATCTTCCTAAATGGTTTTCCTGTGTACACCCTTGACCCTCCCATTCTCTTCTCCAAAGACCAGCCAGAAGAATCTATTTAAATTGGAAGTCAGAGCCGGTCACCCCTCTACCTACAACCTGCAGTGGCCCCATCACACATGATAAAAGCCAGTCTTCACAATAGCCTGAAAGGTGTGATCTAACTTACTTTAATCTTACTTTCTCCCCTTTTCCTGTTGTTCTTTTGGCTCCAGCCTTAAAAGTTACCTTTTAGCTTCTTAAGCTTGACAGGTGCTGTCCTATTTCAGGGCCTTTGCATTGCTGTTCCTGCTGTCTAGGACACTCTTTCCTACATATTGGCATATCTAGCTCTCTCATTTCTTTTACATCATTACTGAAGACTCACCTATTTAGTAAGGCTTTTCCTGGCTACCTCACTAAAAATTTCAACCCCTTTCTCTTAATTTCTTACCTCTTTTCCCTACCTTATTTTTCCTTCTTATTACACTATCAAACATTCTATCTCATTGAAAAATTGAGATTTTTATCTGTTTGTTTCTACATATTCCAAGTTCTTAGAACACCCTAGTACATTATGGGTGCCCGGTAAATACTTATTGACAGAATGGACAATTGAGTAAATGAGTGAGTGAGTGAATGAATGAATGAATGAATGAGTAAATATGAAGGACAGTGAAAGAGTTCAGTCTTTTTTGAAATGTCTAATAGGAATCTCAGGATTCTTGAAGAGCTTTTCTTAACATGTTAGTTATAATCCCTTGACTATTAAACCATTTGCATACACACACACACACACACACACACACACACACACACACACACACATTTTAACTTGTTGAATCTGGCTATTCTTGACATCAGCATTAATTGCCTAGGTAGCATATAGCAGGTTATTTTAGAGTCTTGATTTAGACTCTTAGATTTTGACCTTTAAGTCTTCCCATTAGTGAAACTGGAAGCTGTTAAGACTTTTGGAGACTCTTCCATGGATTACTTTTCTGCTTTTTTCTTTCGTGATTTATTTCAGCTTGTTAAAATATTTTGTGTTAATTATTTTGTACTTTCATTTTTATTATGCAAAATTATTCAGAATAAAACATGCATATTCTAAAAAAAAAAAAGGTAACATGCGGACAGTGTTGCAAAACTCCAGGTGGGAGCTGTGACTGTCATGTAAAAATGACATATGTAAAAGTTATAAAATATACAACTGAAGTGTTTGAAGGAGAAAGGTGTCATTTGGGGGAGATTTATTCTCAAAGTCATAAGAAAAAAAAAAGGGAAGTGATCCCACCTGTTCCTTCTAGAGGTTCTCATTGCATTGCCATGTTTAATGGCAATTTATGTGCTGTATTACAAACAATTTAAATTAAAAAAAAAAGACAAGCTCTTGCCTTCTGGAAAATAGACCAGTTAGAAAAATGATGCACAGTTGCAGATTTAAATATGTTCATTGAGTTGTTAGAACCACTTAAGTTCATAAGCAGCAATATAGGGAGACACATAAACGAAGCCATAATACTTTTGATTCATTTATGTGATATACATAAAAAATCTTCAAAAACATATATATTCTCTTTTGAGGTAGAATCACTGTATAGTGAAATGTACACTTTTTTTTAAGTGTACAAGTTGGTAACTTTTGACAAATGAATGTAGCCAGCCATATAACCTATGTTGCCATCATTCCAGGAATTACCCTTGGGTCCTTTTTCTACTTACTCCTCTCTCTCTCTCTCTCTCTCTCTCTCTCTCTCTCTCAGAGGCAACCACTTATCTGATTTTTACAACTGTTGATTTAGTTTGCCTAATATTAACTTTCATATAAATGAATTGTTTACTCTCGTGTTCAGCTTCTTTTGCTCACATATTGTCTGTTAGACTTACTCATGTTGTTGTGCCTACCAATATATATTTTTTTAATTGGTGCATAACATTGTGCTGTATGAATGTGCTAAAATTTGTCCATTTTCCTCTCGATGGAATTTGAGTTTTCAATTTTTTGCCGCTTATGAATGAAACTTCTATGAACATTCTTGTGCAGATGTTTTTGTGGATGTATGTTTTTATTTTTTATTTCTTAGTGTTTATTTTATTTTATTTTATTCTGAGAGAGAGAGAGAGAGAGAGAGAGAGAGATCATGCACATGTGTGTGTGAGCAGGGGAGGGGCAGAGAGAGGGAGAGAGAAAGGGAGAGAGAATCCCAAGCAGGTGGGGCTCCATCCCATGAACTGTGAGATTAAGACCTGAGCTGAAATCAAGAGTTGGATGCTTAACGGACTCAGCCATGCAAGCTCCCCATGTTTTTATTTTTAATTTTTTGGTAAATAGCTAGGAGTAAAAATCCTAGGTTAAAGAATAGAAGTATATTTCTTATAAGAAACTGCCAAACCTTTCTCAAAAGTGGGGGTACTATTATATATTTCAAGCTATCCATTTATTTTTATTGTTTTTAAAATGATGTAGACCTCTTTAATTCATAACAGAAAGGCCATTTGGGGAACTTAGATTAGATGCCAAAATCACTCTGTATAGACAACGTATTTTTGAGTGTTGTCTGAATATCAACTGTGTTTATTTTATCCTGAGAAAGAAAAGTGAGTTGTTTCTGATTTTCTGGGGAATAGATATGGAACAAAATGCTTTAAAAATCTACATCTTTAAAGAGTACTTAACACCCACTTAATAAGAGGATATGAAAGTTCTAAACTATGGCTATTTGGGGGATGATTAATCCTATTCATAATTTGAGTTCACAGTTCAGATGATCCCCTTCACTTTTTTTTCCCACATAGCACTACAGAACAATCTTTATTATGTGTGTTTATAGACACTTCTCTAAATGTATTACACAATGGGGGTGCCTGGGTGGCTCAGTAGGTTAAACATCTGACTGTTGATTTTGGCTCAGGTCATAATCTCACAGTTCATGGGTTTGAGCCCCGTGTTGGGCTCTGTGCTGACAGTGCAGAGCCTGCTTGGGATTCTCTCTCTCTCCTTCTCTCTCTGCCCCTTCCCCATATGTGCTCACTCGCTTGCTCTGTCTCTCTATGTCTCTCTCTCTCTCTGTCTCTCTCAAAATAAATAAATAAATAAATAAATAAATAAATAAATAAATGCATGCATGCATTACAGAATGGATATTCCAATCATTTCTAGAAAAAAAAAAGCAACAAAACTTCTCAAGCTGGATGCCAGTGGTATTTATAAATCCATTTTTAAATTACATATGTTTTTAAAAACTTCTTTAAAGAAGGAATGCTGCTCCAAATTCACATGTCTTTTCTTGTTCCAGGACCATGCTAATCTTCTTAGTACCAGTCCAGCTTTAGTATGGCTGCTGAAAGGAGCTCACCTAACCCCCAAACTTTTTGAATGCATCAAACCTGATATATATTGTGACAAATCACCTTTACTTTAATTTTTCCCACCCATGTTTGATGAATTTTAATATTTTTAATTTTTTCCACTGAGCTCATAACAATTTTGTTTTTTAAAAGTTATTTGACATCCAAAAGAGCATAGAAATTTCTGAAACCTCTTTCCCCTTTGAGAAAGGGAATGTGTTTTAAAAGAAGTTTAAAAGGAGTTTCATTCTGGAAGAACTCAAAATCCATTCTAAATTCATCATCTAGAAGACCTGGCAAAATCAACTCCCCTCAGCCTGGCCTGTGCATCGTTGTTGTAGTAGGGGCTGCGGAGCCAGCAGTGAGGTTCCTCAAATGCATGTGCTTTCACAAGACTATTCTCATGTGAAATGTTGTTTTTCCTCAGAAACATATTTGTGTTTGAGAAAAAGCAAATACAGGGCGAAAGTTTGAGGGAGGGTTGAAAACAGGTACCATGGAAAATATAATTATTGATTTTTATAAATGTATTTGGCAGTGAATGTGTACTGAGTTGTCCAATGTAAGCATCCAGGACTTTTTTTTTTTCCATTGGTAGTATAGTAAAGTCTTCTTTCAGTAAACATTTGCTTTTGGAAAACATAAAAGGTCAGATTTGGCCAACTGCATCAGTCCTTACTTTGCCATCTGTAAAAAATTTAGGCTTTGCCTTTTTGAATGACCCTTTAAAAATATACAAGACCTAATTCTATCCTTTAGTCCCATAAAACTCCCATTGGACTCCAGTGGGAACATTTTACAGTTAAGTTCTGAGGAATAGAACATTGCATAATGCCCTCTTGTGAGAACTTCCTTGGGCAGAACTTGGCCAACTCATTCCTCCTGAGAGAGTTCTGTGATCTTACTGGTTTGAGAACTTCAAAATAGACTCTGTGCTGTTAAGGAGTTATGGTTCTTGCAGATCTGTCTATCTGTCTAATCATCTGCCTCTCTCCACGCAACCCTAAAATTCTAGTGCAGTGAACATGCACAGTAGATGACTCTTGGTGCACTGAGGAGCTACTTTTTGTCATACATTAATCACAAGGTGTGTTCCTTCTCAGTGCCCTACTCCCTGCTTTCCTAGTGCTTTGTTGTGAAAACATAATATTTTTTGAACACTTAGTATGTGCCAGGCACTAGTAAAGCTTTATTTACATTGTTTCACTTAATCCTGTGAGGAAGGGATTATCATTCCTGATTCACTGTAGGGAAATAGGGTGGCTAAAAATGTAATGGGAATCACACAGCAAAACTAATATTTAGACCATGCTTCCTCTGAGTCCAAATCCAGTGATCTGAACTGCTGTATACCTTGCATTATACTGTACACTTTTACACTTTATACACTTTTTTTTTAATAACAGAGGGAAGGTCATTGTTTTGGGAGGACTCTGTTTATTTATCAATCTCTCTAATGAGTGTGACCAGTGTGACATAGGGTTCTTGTCTTCCTCATCTATGAATGGCTAGAGTGGGATCCGTGGGGATTCAATAAAGGAATCTTCAATTTAAAAATTACTTTCTTTGTGATTATAAAAGTTTACATTCTTGTTACAGAAGACTGGACAAGAAAACAAGCAAACAAAAACATAAGTTCCCAGAACCCATTATCCAGAAATAACTGTACAAATGTTTGATAAATGAGGGAATTCCAAAAAAAAAAAAAAATTTAAAACCTTATAATCTTGTTCTGCTTCTAATACATTTATTTAACAGTGACACACCAGAAATACTTGATTGCTTGATGTTAATTAAGCACGATTAGTGCATAATAAAGTCTTTAGTCCTCATAAAGCTGGAAGGTGAAAAAGAGAGAAAACAGCGAATGTTTCAATAATGAAACTTCTCCTATCACAGTATAAACTTCCTGAAGTAGCATTTTATTTGAGAATATACATCTTTGAGTCAGTTTGTTTGGAACTATTAAACTGATCTAAAGTACTTGTTTAAAAATAATCTCTCGTGATCAGAAATACATTTCAGGACTAACAAAAAATCTTTTTATCTGTATGCTTGTTAAATAGGACTTTATTTAAGTGCTATAGTTAACAACAGTTTATTGGTGAAAGTCTAGCCCCTAGTGGACAGGAGTCTCTGGTACACAGCCACACACTGAGTAGTTAGTACAGCTTGAAGGGATGCCTGCTAAATGTCAAGGGTTTCAGAATGAAATCGTGTTCGAGACTCTTGATATTAATATTTTCTTCTATTTTACACTTTTTACATAAAATATGCCACAATATACCTGGCTTCTAAGACTTTTATTGTGTTTGAATGAATACTCAGACTTTTCTACTCCACTATTACATTGTTTTTTTCCCAAGCAGTGATTTTCTTAGATTCTTAGAGAGTGAAAAGAGTAAATTTCTCCTTACCCCTTCCCACTCTCCTTTTCTCTTTTCTTTCCCTCTCAGTGTAAGTATTCAACATTTAGGCAACATTAACACTTTCTTTCAGGATGGATTTAGGTTGTTCTTAAAACTTAATCTGCAACAGTCACACACACACACACACACACACACGCACACGCACTCATGCGTGTGTGTGCACACACTCCCCATAATTCACAAAATAATACACATTTCACAAAATTGACTACTTCTTTTAAAACTGAAAAGAACTTCTCTTTAGTTACTTCTTTTTTTTATAATTATGAGCTGTTAGAAAGTGAAAATCAAAGTGGAAAAATTAAACTCTCTAATAAGATAGGACCATGCTTGTGAATGAAATAGTACCTGATGCCTAATATCCAATCAGAATATGATTTTCTTAAGCTTGCAATATCCTTCTCATTCTAAGCATTGTGTTTAATCACAATTTTATAATTCAGAGAAACTATAATTAAATTTATCTAATCACTTTGATGAGGTTTGTTTAGTTCTAGAAACGTAACCCCAAAGGACTGAATTTACATTTCAGATATAGCCCAATCCTGCTAAATGTGATCCAGGGCTTAGGGAACAAAACAGTAAGGGGCATAATACTCAAAAACTTTGTAAGTAACACAAATAAAAAAAAAGAAACCTGATAAAAATGACAGCGCTGTTTTACACGCATTAAATGGTTAAAAAATATGTAAATACTACAATAAATATGGCACTTTACCTTGAAACAAACTTGAAGTGTGCTTTGTGGGTGTTAGAAGGGTTTCAGCTTGTGAGTTATTATGAAATGGTGGAAGGAGGGTATCTGAAATCAGATGGCAGATCCTAATACCAGATGTGGATGGTGTGGCTCAGAACCCCAGCTGGTGAACTGAGGTAGCTGACAGATGTTTGAGGAGTGTGCAAGTTTTGTGTATCCCTGTGCAACTGGACTGGTTGGGTGCAGTTTACTGCATTCATCTAGTGGTGCTCACGTGAAATGGTGCATAAGCAAACATTAAATACACATTGTCCTCAAATGGTCCCTACTGTATCAAATGCATCAGAACAAATTTCTCGTTTTCCAAACAATAGAACTGACTGTACTCTCTGTGAAGACCTGAGATAGAAGAAAAATGACTCATTTGGAATGAGAGCTCTTTAATGTTTAAGACATGGTATGAAACATTACATATAAGCTGTTCTAGACTTTGTTAGATGACATGTTTTTGGCTGCTACCATCATCAGCACAATTAAATTCATTTATTCCATGTTTAAGCTTTAAGTTGTGCTGTGGGTTGGATATAATGTAAGTGAAGAAGGTATGGTTCTTAGTTTCTCTTGAGTTAATGCTTCCTAAAGTTTTCATCAGAAAAGTATAGGGAAAGATAGATTGTAGACATTCTTTGAATTTTAGTTATATATGTGCAAATGGAAAACACAGTTCAGATAATAAAGGGAAGGTGAATTTGTCTCTTTGGTCAGTTAGGATTAGCTTCACCAATGCTACAATTTCAGAAGACTAACACATGAATTTTTAACTGCATTTCCAAGTTAGAAAAATAGAAGTATCTCTTATTCAGTGCATATGGTCAAAATAAAAATACCATAAAATAACACTTGAATTTCTCCTCCGAATTTATACCTAAGTTTTCTGAATTTAATAAACCACCAATATGGTGTCTCAAGCCAAACCCGAGTCCTTGTTGATCCCCATCTCTCTCTCATCCCACCCTTGTGTCCATTCCAAGTCTGCCAGCATGACTTCTAAAATCCATCCAGAATCTGCCCATCCCCAGCACCAGCATCCCCTCTGACTGCAGTAAGCTCTTAGCAGCATTGCCTTCTCCTCCTCCTCTATGGTCCATTCTCTGCCTGGCTGCCAGGGTGACTGTTTAGAATTATAGATCCGATCACATCCTTCCTCTAACCTTCCAGTGGCTTCTCATTTAGGATGAAATCTAAACTCCACCAGTGTCTAAGGCTCTATATAATCTCCCTCTTGACTCTATCTCTGATGTTATCTTCTGTTCTTTGATTTGACCCACTCTAGCCACACTGGCCTTTCTGCTCCTTGACACCAGCTCTTCCCTTTGCTGGAACATATTCAACCTGGTCTTTGCAGAAGAAATTTCTTATTCACATCTTAGCTTTCACATCACTTCTAGAGTATCACTTCCCCACCATGACCCTGTTCCTACACCTACCTTCAAATCACCCCATTTTTATATTCTGAATAGCTCTATTACCTTCTGATATTATCTGGATCGTTTACTTTCCCTTTTTTTTTTTTAAATGTGTTTATAATCTCTTTTTCTCCAGAAAGAGCTTTTCTCTTGTTCAGCACCAGATCCTGGTACATTTTCTAGTGCGTGAGCAATTAGGTGCTCAATATAGATTTGTGAAATAAATGAATTAATGTTGAAAAAAAAGTAGAGGAGAAATATATTTTTTTCTAGAAAACAGGCAGAGTTTTGTGTTTTATAATGTAAATACTTGCAGAATTTTAAAAATAGTACTGAACCTATGTGATTGTTTCAGCCCCTTTAAGAATTAATGGTGGTAAGCAAGCATTTAGCAATGACTTACTGTATCTAAGGCACTTTCCTGAGTCCTTCTGGTATATGAACTCATTTAATTCTTATTACACTCATTTGAGGTAGGTACCATTATTCCAAATTTAAAAGATGATATAATTGAGTTTTTTTGGGTAGCGCAGTTAGTAGGTAGTACAGTTGGTATTTGAATTTAAGCTTTGAACTTGTTTTATTACCAAGTCAGTTGGCTTAGCCACAGTGCTGTCTCCATAGGGAGGGCATTATCATGCAGTCAGCTTTCTTACTATGTAAGCTGTTGCTTAGCACCTAGTATAGCCCAGAACCTCTGGTTTTATAGGTGTTGTTATTTGTTTAATTTAATTTAATTTAATTTAATTTCTATTTTTTACTTTATTAAAACTATAAGAAGGATAACAATTAGTTAACTACAAGAACCATTACACAGAAACTATGCACACAAACCCAGTATCAGTGTAAAGAGCCAAAACGAAAAAAATGCATTTGCTGGACTCTTGAAAAAAACCTTAAATATGAAGCAATATATCAATCAGCAGCATATGGACTTTTTGGTAAATAGCCAGTCAAGCTTACTCTGGACCAGGCATTGGCTATCTTTTCTTACTGGCTTATAGCTTTTAAAAAAGACATCTGGAAAGTGGCTTGAAATTTATTTTAGAGCCCATGATGCCAGTCTTAGCATAGCCTAAGGGTGCAGAGAAAAAAGAAAAAGAGGCTGTGACTTTCAGAAAGTACAGTGGAGGGGAAAATACTAGGTAGAAAGGCATCCACAAATAATAAAGGATTCCAATACCCAGAAGGGGGGCATTGACATCAAGACGTAGCTTGCACCCATTGGTATGCTTGCTGGAATTTACTGAGACTAAGTCAAAGCATGGTGTAAGGAATCAGGATATAAAGTTCTTCTCTTTCTCTGGCAACTTACTACAAGCCATTTGTGTATCTGAATCTTAGCTACTGTATATGTAAATGGTGATGCTGTGTTATACTTAACAGCTTTCCTGTGTGGAAGCAGGACACTGGACTAGGTGTCCTTTTAGGGAATATTTTAACTTTCATGGACATGATGATAATATTTGGTGGCTCAGAAGAACAGGAATGGAACAATGACTGTGAAATTAATGGAGACAGAATTGCTAGAGGATGTACACTAAAACGTTAAGTTGAGAAAGCTTTGAGATGGAGAATTAGTCCTTACTGTCAAACATAATTTATGTATAAAAACAATAGAAGAAACCCACTGACAACTACCGGGGCTGCAGAATTATGGGACTGCATACCAGGTATTTTGCATTAATCTTTTAATTTTAAAATTTGAAGTTACAAAAAAGACAATAAAATGTGTTTTAGTATATCTTCATTTCCTAAGCCTTTGTTTCAATGTTAAACCTATAGAAGTAAATTCAGCATAAGGAAATCAGATATTGAAAATTTTGCCATTACTCTATACAGATTTATAGCATCAAATTAATGAAAGACACACTCCATTGAATGGGGATATGGAGCTAAATTGCTCTGTATAGAATGGAAGAAAATATTTAAATTTTTCCCTGATGGGTTGGGGAGGTAGGATTTTGTGAGTGCTAAAATGTGGAGTAGAGAGAGAGGAGGTAGCAGCCTGGCAGAAGATGAGCGTTTGAGGGGAAAAGAAAGGTAGTCACTAAAATTAAACTTTGGGATGTGGTTAAGGAGATTCTAAGAACAGTAGTTATCAAATTCAGTTTAAAATTATTCCCTGATCCACCTTTTCCATGATCCTTTTCTATTTTACCTGAAATTTTAATAATATTTACACATCCTATTTTATAATCCTCATTTATATCCTATTTTGAGGAGTAAAAGAGGAGGGGCCAAGTGGTATAGACAGGAGATAGCAGCTGCAGGAAATGAGAAGGTAAGGTAAGTGGGAGGTGATGTGGAGACTCTATCTAACCATGAATATATGTGAAGTATTCTGGGAAAGTTCTGGACTTCCTCCAGGACCTAGGATGAGGACTTAATCCTTTTAATTTAATTATGAAAGCAGTGAGTTCCCCAAAGACTAAAAGACTACACTATCCAGGCAATAGACACTTTGGATCATATATGTAAATACTTGTAGTACAGAATTTTTGGAAGACTTCAAGCAAAAGCATTACATAGCCACTAAAGAGAAGAGACTGTAGGGAGATATATAAGAGGATGTATTTTCTTTGCATCCATTCATCTTACCTCTGGCAACAGTCATTTGGGGATCTACTCCTTCCCTTATTTTGTCCATATGGTTTGGTAGAGCATCTCCAATTTCTCCGCATAGAATGTGTGATTTGGACCCAAGCCAATCAATAATTTCCCCTGGCCACAGCAATTGATTAGAAATATAGGCACTGACCCAAACTGGCACCAATGAGATGCAAGAAGTTTCTGCAACTTCCAGGAAACCTATATTTGGACTTTCCTCCTGGGCCTAAACCCTCTTGCATTGGCTTTACATTCCGGATCTACTTAGTAGCAAAATAATAGCAGCAGTTAAGACTCTTCTGCTATGTGGATCCTAAAGAAGCCTTTTGAGCAGTAGCTGCAACTGAGAAGAGTGATAGCAGTGTAACAGAGAGCAGAGCTTGAGGATGGGTGGGAGAACAGAGCAGAGAAACTCAGAGAATGTATATACTGGGTGCTGTGCATGTACTATTTTAATTCTGAAAGAAATTATTATTTCCTTTTGGCAGATAACATACTTAAACCTTAAAGAGGCTGAGTAACTGCCCAAGAAAGAAGCGAGACTCTGAGTAATTGCCCAAGAAAGAAGCGAGTGCTCTAATACTGTAGCTCATTCCAGGCTCTGATCTTAACTGTCTCTGAAATTGTAGAGATAAGAAAAGGAGAAATTTGGGGGTTTCTTGGATACAGATTTTTCACTTATGGGCTCAGAGGAAAGATAATTATTTTTTCTTGATTCTATGGGACTCTCCAGAGTGTTCCATCCTTCCACTTCCCTTTCCCTGCTGGTACATAATAGGAAACATGAGTTACATTTATTTAGCATTTTAATTGTTGATATGGAAGCCTTATATTTCCCTTTACAATCTAGGAAATGGGGTTTGCTCAAGGTAAAAGAGTTTCTAAGACATAAAGCTAGCTACTTTTCTCTACCTATTTTCACTGGCTCTTAATCCATTTGAATGTAACTAACAGAGGAGTATATAAAATACCTAAGTTACTGGAAATTCTGAATTATCAGTGTGTGACTTAATGAGGCTTATCTAAAGTAGAAGAGTTATTTTAAATCAGAAAAATGGTGAGTATGGTTAATACTATGGGGATATGCATTTTGTAACAGAAAAAAGTAAGCATTATTTTTCTAAATGGGCAAAGTGAACTTCTGAATATAGTGAAGATAGTGGAGGCTGGAGCCCACTGGTTAACACTGTGAAAGCTGCATACTTTTATTTCTGTGTTTAAAAAATAGCCATGAAAAGGTGGTTTCTAGAAATAGATGTAGATTCCAATGCTTGTGTAACTACTGATTTCTAGTTATAGGAAAGAAGAAAAGAAGCATATGGAACTAATGTCAGGAAAGCCCTTTATTGTCTAAAAGGGCAATTATGTACTTGAAGTTCATCCCTTTCCTCTTCTCCTAATACAATCAACGGCAGAGATTTAAAGCAGAATTTATACATTTGTTCCATAGATCCATTTTCTGGGTGTTATTTGGAATTCTTTAATCCAGAAACAATTCTAGTGGTTATTAATGATTAAGATTGAAAGCAACTGTTGAAATTCAGTTTTTCTTAGAAGAAAGAGGGTACTTTCCCAAGAGCAGGCTTTACTGAGGGGGCAAGAGAAAGCTAAAGTCAATGTACTGCTCTTGGGAAAACTGAATTAAAAGAATTATCTCCAAAATATATTGTTGCACTTTTATCGTAAATCTGCAAGGTCAGTTTAGAGAAGAATCACTTGAGTTGTGAGTGAGAATGTTAAGTCACAGTGTCGTAATTTTCAGCTGGGAATTGTTTGGGGTACATGGAAGAAGCTTTCTTATTTTCAGAGGGCCTGGGCCTGTTATTTTCATTAACTGGAATCCAGTATAAGAGACAGCCAGGGCAATTCTCTCAGAAGGAAATCCAGAAACTGGCTGAGCAACTCCTACATGTTAGTCAAACAAGAGAGTTCCCACATCAGAATGGGTTGGAAAGTCTGAGACACACTCTGTCTTTCCCTACCCACAGCATAGCACCATGCAGTCAGGAGGGAACTCCTAACTTCCAGCTTCTTCCTGAGGAGTGAAAGGTTTGGACCCTCATCTAGTGCCCCACTTTTAATACTTCCACTTGAAAGGTGGACTCCCCAAACACATAGCTCTGAAAGTCAGCAGGGCTTGTGTCCACAAGAGCCACAAGACTATAGCAAACAATAAATGAGCTGTACAGAGCTCACAATGGCTATCTCCCTAGGGCTCAGTGTGGAGAGAACAGGCAAAAAATGCTCACCTCCCAGTCTTTCCCTGAAAAGGATCCATTTACATTAAAAGCTGCTGCCTGAGGGTCAGGATTCTAATTTAGTACAGATCTACTAGCTGATTGCCATCCTCCCTGGAAGCTGGGGAAGCTGACAGATGCCTCTAATGCCTTCTCCTTCTAATCTACTCCAAATCACCTGCTAAAAGCTTATACACGTCTGTACCTAAACTTTAGTGGCTGCTGCCTAAGGGAGAGGTCTCCAGATCACCTGGCTCTGGTGTCCAATAGGTCTTGAATTCACAAGTCCCACAGGACTGTAGCCAACAAAGAAACAGTTTTTAACCAGCCATCCTCCCAGGGCTCAGCATAGAATGACCTGGCAAAAAACAAAAAACAAAAACAAAAAACACCCACTTATCAGTCTTCTACTGAAAACAGTCTATTTGCATACTTGAAAAGTTGTTGCCTCAGGGTCAGGCTTTTAATTTAGCATGTATCTACAGGCTGACTGAGATTCTCCCCAAACACCAGGGAAGCCTGTGGACACCTTCCCTGCCTTCCTCTATCCTTCTCAAGTCACTAGTATCTACCTGGAAGATGTTTGTACACATACCTGATGCACCAGCTTGTGTGGCTGCTAATCAAGGGACAGGCCCCTGGATTGCATGGCACTGATAGCTGACAGAGCTTGCATTCATGAATCCCACAAGACTGCAAACAAAGAAGCAGATCTTAATGGTCATAGAAGTACCCCACCTCCAACCCCCACAACTGTACACCTAGGCCAAGTGCAGACCAACAGACAAAAATGCCCACCTCCCAATTTTTTTGCTGGAAGTGGCCCAGCTACATACTTTTCCAGCTTCTATGTCCAGTTTCCATTTAACTTGCATCTAGGTGCCAACTCTGATCTTCCATTATGGAATACTGATGGGTATTTGCATACCCTCAACTACTGGGTGTCACCAAGAACAAAGAAGGCACTTAGATAATTACAGAAATTTGAGAGACAACTAGGAGTTTGGGCTAGGCTGATTAATACATTTTGTCTCCTACACAAGACCTCTCTGTCAAGTTTGGGAGAGGTGGCTGTTTTATCCAATGCATGGAAAACCACACAGTCAAGAAAATGAAGAAACAGGAATATATTCCAAACAAAAGAACATGATTAAAAAAAAAGCATGCAGATCTTAATGAAATGGAGTTAGGTGATTTATTTGATAGAAAGTTGAAAATAATGCTCATAAAGGTGCTGACCAAAATCAGGAGAGCAATGTATGAACAGAGTGAGGATTTCAACAAAGCAATAGAAAATATATAAAAGTACCAAACATAAATCACAGAGCTGAAGAAACATAAATCACACTAACTGAAAAATTCAATATAAGGGTTCAACAGTAGACTAGCTGAAGTAAAAGGAAGGATCAAGAAACTTGAAGACAGGGCAGTGGAATTCAATCAGAGAAGCAAAAAAAAAAAAAAAAAGAGCAAAGATAACTTAAGGGATTCATGGGACACCAGAAAGCCAACTAATATACACATTATAGGCATCTTAGGAGGAGAGAGTGAGAGAAAGGAACAGAAAACTTATTTAAAAAATAATGGTTGTGGGGCGCCTGGGTGGCTCAGTCGGTTAAGCGGCCGACTTCGGCTCAGGTCACGATCTCGCGGTCCGTGGGTTCGAGCCCCGCGTCAGGCTCTGTGCTGACTGCTCAGAGCCTGGAGCCTGTTTCCGATTCTGTGTCTCCCTCTCTCTCTGCCCCTCCCCCATTCATGCTCTGTCTCTCTCTGTCTCAAAAATAAATAAACGTTAAAAAAAAATTAAAAAAAAATAATGATTGAAAATTTCTTGAATCTGAGTAAAGAAACAGACATCCAGATGCAAGAAGACCAGAAAGTGCCAAATCAGAAGAATCCAAAGAGATTCATGCTGAGACATACTATAGTTAAACTGTCAAACATTAAAGACAATAAGAGAGTCTTTAAAAGAAACAAGAAAAACAAGGTGTTTCTTACAAGGCAACCCACATAAGACAATACGCAGATTTTTTAGCAGAAACTTTGCAGGTCAGAAGTTAGTGGCATGATATATTCAAATGCTGACAGGAAAAAACCTGCCAACCAATAATACTCTACCTGGCAAAGTTATCCTTAAGAATTGAAGGAGAGATAAAGAGTTTTCCAGGTAAGCAAAATCTGAAGGATTTATCACCACTAGACTGGCTTTACAAGAAATGTTAAAAGGAATTCTTCAAGATAAAACAATAAGATATTAATAACAGGAAAATGTATCAAAGTATAAAACATAAGGGTAAATAGTAAATTACTTACAACTCAAGTATAAAGTTTAAGAGACAAAAATAGTGAAAGTAACTACAATAAGTTGTTAGTGTATACACAATGCAAAAAGAAATAAATTGTGACATCAAACACATAAATGGGAGAGGAGGATAGTGTATAAATTTAGAGCTTTTGTGTATGTTGGAAGTTGTTACCAGCTTAAAATAGATTTTTTAAAATATATCTTTATGTAAGACCCACGGTAACCACAAAACAAAAGCCTGTAGTAAATACTCAAAAGATAAAGAGAAATCTAATCATACTACAGAATATCATGAAATCACAAGGGAAGAGAACAAGAGAGGAAGAAAGGAACACAAGAATTAAAAACAACTGGAAAACATTTAAGAAAATGGCAAGAAGTCCATACCTATCAATAATTACTTTAAATGTAAATGGGCCATTCTCCAAAAGGCATAGAGTGGCCAAACAGATTAAAAAAAAAATCAAGCCCCAATTATATGCTACTTATATGAGATTCATTTTAGCTTTAAGGACATATGGAGACTGAAAGTGAAGGGATGGAAAAGGAGTTGCCATGCAAGTGGAAGCCAAAAGAAAGCAGAGGTAGTTATATTTACATCAGACAAAACAGACTTTAAGGCAAAGATTGTAACAAGAGACAAAGAAGGTAAATATATAATAATAAAAGGGTAAAGGGCATATAACATTTGTAAATATTAATGCATTCAGCATAAGAGCACCTAAATCTATAAACCAAAATTAACAGAACTCAAGGGAGAAATAGACAGAAATCCAATATTAGGGGACTTCAGTACCCTACTTTCAACAGTGGATAGATCATCCAGGCAGAATATTAATAAGGAAACATTGGACTTAGATTATGTGTTAGACCAGATTGACTTAACAGACATTTATAGAACTTTTTATCCCACAGCAGCAGAATACACGTTCTTCTCAAGCACACATGGAATATTCTCCAGGATAGATCATATGTTGGAACACAAATCAGTCTTAAGAAATTTAAAAAGATTGAAATAATATCAAACATCTTTTCCAAACACAATGGTATGAAAATGGAAATCAATTACAAGAAAAAAAAACTGGAAAATTCATGAATATGTGGAGATTAAAAGTCATGTTAATGAACAACCGGTGCATCAAAGTAGAAATTAAAAGGAAAATTAAATACCTTGAGACAAATGAAAATGGCAGTACAACATACCAAAGCTTTTGTGATGTAGCAAAAGCAATTCTAAGAGGGAAGTTCATAGTGATAAATGCTTACCTCTAGGAGCAAGAGAAATTTCAAATAACCTAATTTTATGTGTTAAGGAACTAGAATAAGAATAAAATTTTAGTCCAAAGTTAGTATAAGGAAGGATATAACAAAGATCAGAGCAAAAAAAAAAAAAAAGAATCTTAAAAGACAAGAGAAAATAACAATGAAACTAAGCTGATATTTTTTGAAAGAAACAAAACAGATCTTTAACTAGACTCACCAAGAAAAAGGAGAGGACTCAAAATCAGAAATGAAAGAGGAGATATTACAACTGATTACCACAAAAATATATAGGATCTTAAGAGACTACTATGGACAATTATATATCAACAAATTGGATATTCTGGGAAAAAATGGATAAATTTCTTGAAACATACAACCTACCAAGACTGAATCATGAAGAAATAGAAAATCTGAACAGACTGATTATTAGTAAGGAGACTGAATCAGTAATCAAGAACCTCCCAACAGAAGTTCAGGACAGTTGGCTTCATGGGTGAATTCTACCAAACATTTAAAGAAGATTTAACACCAATACTTCTGAAACTCTTCCAAATGAATGAATGAATAGATAAGAGAATGATTCCAAATTCATTTTACAAGGCTAGCATTAGCCTAATACCAAAAGCAGACAAGGACATCACAAGAAAAGAAAATTAGGCCAATATCCCCAGTGAACATGGGTGAATTCTACCAAACATTTAAAGAAGATTTAACACCAATACTTCTGAATATCTTCCAAATAAATAAATAAATACATACATAAATAAATAAGAGAATGCTTCCAAATTCATTTTACAAGGCTAGCATTAGCCTAATACCAAAAGCAGACAAGGACATCATAAGAAAAGAAAATTAGGCTAATATCCCCAGTGAACATGGATGCTAAAACTGTCAACAAAATACCAGCAAATCAATTTCAGACATACATTAAAAAAAATCATATACCATGATCAGGTATGGGATTTATTCCAGGAATACAAGAATGGTTTAGTATCTGCAAATCAATCAGTGTGTTACACCACGTTAATAAATGAAGGATGAAAATCATATGACCATCTCAAAACATGCAGAAAAAGCATTTGACAACATTCAGCATCCTTTCATGATAAAAACCCTTAATAAACTGAGTATAGAGGGAATACACCCCAACATAATAAAAGCCATTTGTGATAAGTCCACAGCTAATAACATAATCAGTGGTGAAATGCTGAAAGTTTCCCTGTAAGACCAAGGACAGGATAAGGATGCTCACTCTTGCTGCTTTTATTTGAGAGTGCTGAAAATCCTAGCCTGAGCAATTAGGTAAGAAAAAGAAAGATATCCAAATCAGAAGTAAAGAAGGAAAATTGTCTTCATTTATGAATGCCATGATGTTATGTCCTATAAAACTCCTAGATTGCACCAAAAAACTTTAGAAATCATAAGGCCGTAAAGTTGCAGAAATCAAAATGCAAAAAAAAAAACCCCCAAAAACAGTTGCATCTCTATGTAACAGTGAATTATCATAAAGACAAATTAAGAAATTACTCTCATTTAAAATAGTATTAAGAAAAATACTTAGGGATTTTAGCCAAGGAGGAGAAAGATCCGTACACTGAATACTGTTCAACACTGTTGAAAGAAAGAAGATACAAATACATGAAAAATATTCCATGCTAATGGAATTGCAATAATTAATAGTTAACATACCCATTCTATGTAAGCAATCTACAGGTTCAATGCAATCTCTGTCAAAATTCCAATGGTATTTTTCACAGAAACAGAAAAAAAAAACCCTAAATTTTCACGGATCCACGAAAGAATCCACATAGCCAAATAAATCTTGAGAAAGAAGAACAAATCTAGAGGAATGCACTTTATGATTTAAAACTATACTACAAAGCTGTGGTAAACACAACAGTACAGTATGGTATCGGCATTAATGCAAATGTAAACCAATGGAACAGAATAGAGAGCCTAGAAATAAGCTCATACATTTATGTTCAGTCAGTTTACAAAGAAGGAGTCAAGAATATGCAGTAAGGAAAGGCAGTCTGTTCAGTAAATGGTGTTAGGGAAACTGGACAGCCACTTGCAAAAGGATGAAACCTGTACTGTCTTACACCATACACACAAATCAGTTCAACATGGTTTAAAGACTTGACGAGAAGACCTAGAACCATAAAACTCCCAGAAGAAAATGTAGGGGGTAAGCTCCATGACAGAAGTCTTGGAAATCTTCTTTTGGGTCTAACATCAAAAAAAAATAAAAAAAAGTGGGACTGCATTAAACTAAGAAGCTTCTGCGAGGTAGAGGAAATAACAAAATTTAAAGGCAACCCCTTGAATGGGAGAAAACATTTGCAAGTCACATATCAGATAAAGAGTTAATATCCAAAATATGTGAAGAACTCACACTACTCAAGAGCAAAAAACCGAACAGTCTAATTGATAAGTGGGCAGAGGATCTAAATAGACATTTTTCCAAAGAAGATATGTTCAGGGAAATGCAAATTATAACCACAATGAGATATCATCTCATACCTGTTAGAATGGCTATTATCCCAAATAGGGATTAATACTCCAGCAGTTTGCTTTTGGCAGAGAAACCATCGAACCACTCTCACATGGTTTTCTGTCAGTGGCCTGGTCCAAGTTGAATCCACAGGCTACATGGTCTACTACCATCTAACTCTCATAGGTCTTCCCAAGGCAACTAATGAAAGTATTACCCTGCACTTTTAACGTTCTGTAGCATGATGTTATTCACGTAGTGAAACTGATAGCTGATAGGATTTTGAGAATATAAATTGTAGCTACAGCTTAAATTGTGATGGAGGGGAGAGGGTAGATGTAATTCTGAGGCAAATTGGTTAAGTATATTGCTATCTTATCAAAAAGACAGGAAATAACTAGTGTTGGTGAGGATGTGCAGAGAACTGTTGGTGGGAATATAAATTGGTGCAGCTATTATGCAAGACAGTATGGAGTTTCCTTAAGTTAAAAATAAAACAAGTTATATGTCAACTATACTTTGTAACAATAATACAAAGAATAGAACTAGCATATGACCCAGCAATCCTGTTTCTGGGTATGTCCAAAGGAAATAAAAACTGGATCTTGAAGTGATATCTGCACTTTGCATTCCCATGTTCATTGCAGCATTAATAATAATAGCTAAGATATGAAAACAATCTAAATGTCAGTTGATGAATGGATAAGGAAGGTTTATGTACATATATATATATGTATTGTGTGTGTGTGTGTGTGTGTGTGTGTGTGTGTGTGTGTATCATGATATTTTTCAGTCCTGAGAAAGAGGCTATTGTTTGCAACAGCATGGCAACATGGTTGGGCTTGGGGGTATTATACCAATTGAAATCAGTCAGAAAGAGGAAGATGAATACTGTGTGATAGCACTTATACATGGAAACTAAAAATCTTAAACTCCTAGAATCAGACTAGGATGGTCATTACCAGGGGTCGGGGTAAAGGAGAGATGTTGGTTGAAGAGCATCGGCATAACATGAATAGGTTCAAAGGATATAATGTACAGCATATTGATTATAGTTTTCTGTATTACATGCTTGAAAATTGATAAGAGTAGATTTTAAATATTCTCACCACAGAAAATAAGGAATGGTAATTATGTGATGTGATGCAGGTATAAGCTAATGTTATGGTGGTAATCATTTTGCATTATAGAAGTGTATCAAATCAATATGTTATTCACCTTTAAATTTGTACAGTATGTCAATTATATCTCATTAAAGCTGAAAACATATCAGAACAGCAAAAATGAGAGGGGTGCCTGCATGGCTCAGTCAGTTAAGTGTCTGACTTTGGGCTCAGGTCATGATCTCACGGTTCATGAGTTCGAGCCCTGCGTCAGGCTCTATGCTGACTGCTTGGAGCCTGGAGCCTGCTTTGGATTCTGTGTCTTTCTCTCTCTGTCTCTGCCCCTCCCTCACTTTCTTTTTCTCTCTGTCTCTCAAAAATAAATACACGTTAAAAAAAATTAAACCAACAAAAATGAGAGACATCCAGTGACCTGGGTTTTCCTGAGCAACTGGTGCTACTGATCAAAAGCTCTCAATCACAAGATTCACTTAAATTTAGTTATTTTCTCTTTAAAATACTCATACAATACCTGAATACATTTTTGTTCTTGTTGTTAAGATTAAAAGATGTAAAGATGTAAAGAGTTCCCCTTCAGTTACCATATATTTTCCAATATAACTCCCCTTTCCTGGAGATAACCATTTTAAATACTTTGCTGTGTATCCTTGTTAACCCTTTTTAAAACCATTTATGTGTGTGTTCTGTGCACTACATGGACATCATATATTTTTTAAAGAGGCTCATAATGTGTTGTATAGGTTCATAATGTATGATTCTGCAACTTCCTTTATGACAACAATATGTGTCTTAGTTATATTTTTATATTATTACCTACAGATTATCTCATTTTAAACTTAAAAAAATTTTAACGTTTTGTTTATTTTTGAGAGAGAGAAAGCACGAGCAGGGAAGGGGCAGAGAGAGTGGGAGACACAGAATCTGAAGCAGGCTCCAGGCTCAGCACCAGAGCCCTACTCAGGGCTCCAGCCCACAAACTGTGAGCCGAAGTCTGATGTTAGCACTCAGGTGTCCCGTTTCATTTTAAACTTTTGCAGAGGATTCCATAGTACTGGTGTTTCATGGCCATTTCTTTTTTTCTGATACTAGGTTATTTCTAAATGTAATTTTGCAGTAAACATCCTTGTGAATACTTGGTGAATTTAGTAGTATTTCTATAAAATGGATAACTAAACAGAAATTTTTAATCAAAGGGTGTGTATATGTATACTCTTAAATCTATGTATGTGTGTTCTTTGTGTATATTCTGATAGAAATTTCCAAATTACACTCTAAAGGTTGGTACCAAATTACATTCCCATCAAAGTGTGTGTTTCTCCATACCTGCATGACACTGGGTATTAACCATTGTTTAACTTTTTCCAACCCAATGGGGGTAAAAAAATGTTTTAATTTGCATTTCTCTGATTATCTGCTGTTACACCAATGAGGTGTACTATTTTCTCATATGTGTTATTTATGATTCTTCCTTCTAAATTGCCTGTTCATATTCTTTACTACTTTCCCCCCTCTTTCTCTTTATTTTCTTAATGATTATAAGGAGCTTTATATACATTTTGTATTTTAAGCCTTTATCAGTTAGCAAACACTTTTTACTGTTGTGTTGCTTTTTTTATTTGTTTACATTGTCATTTGAAGTGCAAAAATGCATTAACAGGTATTTTATCAAATTTAGCATTATTTTTGTTAATGGCTTTGGAATTTGTTTATTCCTTAAGAATGCATTCTTCTCTTGAATATTGGCTGAGTAGTGGTTGAAAGGTTGGAATTTGGTGTCATGATGCCTGGGATCAAATCCTAGCTATATCTTTTTCTTGCTGTGTGACCTTGAGCAAGACACCTCTACATGTGTCAGTGTCCTCATCATGAAATGAAGATCATAATCTTTCTCAGAGGATTGTATATGACTTAGTCAACGTTCTCTAAACAAAGTGCTTATCACATTGCCTAGTGCTCCATAATAGGTATTTTTATTATAATTCAATACTTTTTGGTTAAAAAAATAATTTTCTCCTTAAATCATCCTGAATTTACCTTTGCATATAAGCTAGGAGTCTATTTTATTTTATTTGAAAAGACTAGTCAAAATATATAATCATATGGTTTTTGTTACTCTGATAATTTCAAGTGTCATCTCTACTACATATTTAGTACTCATGTCAACATGAGTTTATTTCTGGACTCCATTTGGTTTTGTTTATTTTTGTCTCTATTTTGGGATCTGTATTGCACTGCTTTAATGATTATTAGGACAAGTATCACGCATTGTCCTTTTTCAAAAATCACTTGTCCATTTTTCTTGCAGATAATTTATATTCAGACTGTTTTGTTTTGTTTTATTCTTGGTGTTATTGTTTTTGATTTTTTTTACCAGGGACTTTATTGAACTTATAAATTAATTTAAAATTAATTGTGTTGCCTAGAAATATGGCATATTCATTTGTAGGGGTTCTTTATATATTTTGCATGTGAGGCTATTTTTTTATTGTTTATTGTGATAAGCTAAATAATGTCCTCCCTAATGGACCTAAATAATGTCCTCCCTAATGTCCACATCCTAATTTTTGGACACTGCGAATATGTTAATTTACATGACATACAGGACTTTGGAGATGTGATTAAATTAAGGGTTTTGAGTTGGGGAGATCATCCTGGGTTGTGAGGATAGATAGGTCCAATGTACCTCCAAGGATCCTTATGAAACAGAGTCAGGAGAGTGTGTCAGAGATAGAGATGTGTAGATAGAAGCTGATATTGGCGTGATTTGGAGCCACAAGATAAGGAATGGGGCTTGGAAAAGCTAACAGATTCTCCACCAGAGCCTCCAGAGGGAACACAGCTCTGCTAATTTCTTGACTTCAACCATGTAAAATCCATTTAGACTTCTTATGTTCAGAATAGTAAAATAATAAATTTGCATTTTAAGACACAGAGTTTATATTAACTTATCATAGAAGCAACAGGAAACTAATACATTTAAGTATTGCAAATTTATTGTGAAAATATTGTGAGTTTTGGGATTAGCTATTTCTGTTGTATGGAGAAGATATCCATGTTGTTGAGCCTATGCATAGCTTCCAAAACTTTCAGTATAGCTGCTTTATTTATAATCTCATTGAGTGACTAGAGTGACTAAAGTGACTAGAGTAGCTAAGGAAGAAGGCTGACTGGCAGGTTATCTGTTTCATGTGATTATTAACTAACTTGCTTTTGTAGTGACTGAGCCTTTTAGTGAATATTTGCATGGTATAAAAATATCTCATGACTTGAGCTGGTTCTAAAATGTTCATATATTTCTTTCTCAATCCTCATTTTTATCAATCTTCCAATATTATTAATTTTAGGCCTCTAATCGTTTGACAGTGATTAGCCACTGCCAATGAGATGATGCAGATCCTAACCAGAGACAAATTTTCCCTGCAGGCCAAGTGGACATGTGTTGTTTAAAATACTGTTCATTTTGAGACTTTTCTTTCTCTATTGTCCTTTAAGAGTCAGCCCAAATAGGGATTAATGCCCCAGCAGTATGCTTTTGACAGAAAAAACATCAAACCACCCTCAAATGATTTTCTGTCAGTGGACTGGTCCAAGTTAGTGCCTCATGAATCCAAAGGCCACATGACCTACTATCTTCTAACTCTCATAGGTCTTACCAAGGCAACTAAAGAAAGTATTACCCAGCATTCTTAAGGTTCAATAGCATGATGTCATTCATGTAGTGAAACTGATTGCTGATAGGATCATGAGAATATCTACAAGTTGTATCTACAGCTTAAATTGTGATGGAGGGGAGAGGGTAGATGCAATTCTGAGGCAAGTATACTACTATCTTACCAAGAAAAAGTAAATTGCCTTTGGTTTTGTCTGCTTATTTGATGAGGAAAGGAGGCCACTTGCCATATCAAAAGGAGTCAAATCTAGAATAATTGATGGAACCATACCTGGAACAGTTTATTGAAATCCTAATCTGATTATATTTTATATGATGTGCCAGTATTCCCCCAATCCGTCTCTATTCTGCACTTGTCAAACTGGAGAATTAAATGGGTATGTGATAAGAATAACTTACCTTATATCATTTGTCTTTGATGATGGCACTTTTCTTTGTGATTTCCTATGGATGCAGTATATGTGTGTGTGTGATTTACCATTCTGGTAGACAGAAGAAGTTCCAGGGATTTCTACTAAAGTCTTATCTTTCTATCATGGATCAGATTACTTTATGGATCCATGGAACCATAGTGGATCACATGGGTCCACTTGGGGATTTCTTCTAGTTGTTGAGGACTTACGTTACAACTTGAAACTTAGGATCAGGTGAAATAACCATAATACGGGTTTGGGATCCCAGCATGCCTGTTCATATTTTGAAATGGGACTTTTTTACAACTAACCCCATGAGCTTCCCTCTGATCCATGGATGTTTTGCATTTTTTAATCTCAAGATTTATTGTTGGCTCATAGCTAGTACTTAATAATCCCCAAATATTTAGATATTTACCTTTTACAAGTATAGTTATCCTTGTAAACTCCTACAGATCTTTTTGGAGAAAGTAAGGAGATATTTCCTGAAGAGTTATTTACTTCTTTATTTAAGTGTCTCTAGCCTTACGAACTCCCTCAAATATGGGAATTGGGTTAGAGATTATGTGTGACTTTGTATGTGGTAGCCAAAATCACCTATCCCCCAGAACTAAAGTTTATTTGGTTGTACACATCAAATAAGTCATTAGTGGGTTGCCCATTTCTTTTAGACTTTGTTACTCCATAATCAGTTACCTACTGGCTCAGATCCTGGAGTTTCTTACTGTTTTGGTTACCACACTGTCCTTTTTGTCTGCTATCTGATAGACAGCAATCATGTCCATTTTGCATTAGGCAATTAAGTACTACTAAATTCACCTTTGCCAAACTGGGAGTTTGGCATATCACTCAAGTCATGGAACCCATTTCTACTGCATCTTCTTTCCCTGGCAGCCAGAATACATCCATTAAAGTCATTAGAGTCATTATAGAGATATCAGCACTCCCTTAATTAATGGCTTTCTGAAACCCTTAATGGGCCCTTGGGGAACTTGGTTAGGGTATATGCATAAGAGGACAACATGTGATAAGTAAACTCCCAAATTTCTATTTTCTATATGTTTAGATTGCTTTCTTTATATTACATAAAGAAAGATCTGCCATTTCAACTTCATTTAGTATGGGCCACCACTGAGTCCAAATTTCAGTCAACCAAACAAGCAAACAATTGCATTCACTCCCAGCTACTTCAGCTAGCACACTGAAATCAGAATCTTTTAATTTAGTTATACATTTGTCTCTGTATATTTATATAGATATAAATATGCATTGATATTCATATTTAAATTTATTTCTTAATATTTTATTTAATTTGAGAGAGAGTGTGTGTGTGCATGTGGGGGAGGGGCAGAGAGAGAGAGGGAGAAAGAGAGAATCCCAAGCTGACAGTGCAGATCCTGATGTGGGGCTTGATCTCACAAACTGTGAGGTCATGATCTGAGCCGAAATCAAGAGTAGGATGCTTAACCAACTGAGCCACCTGGGCATCCTGATATTAATATTTAATATATATTGATAAGCTTAGCCCAGTCTCAAATTATTATCTTCTTCTTAGTATAACCCCCAAATTCATTATATTATTGATATAATTTAGCAAAATCTTGAAATTAGTTTGCTTGTGTGAGCCTTTATTCTTCCAGGTCTCACTTAGTATTTGGCCAATGGGTATAACCGGCCCTGACTCTAGTTAAAGATTTTGAGACATTAGGAATAGTGGAGTTAGCAATGAACAAAAATGGCATTCCCTTGCAAAACAGCTCTCCCAGACCAAAGTTAATATAGGGTCTTCAAGAAGGCAGAAAAAACCTTCATAGATAGGGGACAAGGAGCTGCTTTATCTGGCAAAGTAGGCATAGTGAGATTGGGCATGTAAGGTTACTTTCATTCTTCTGAACTCTCCAATATATTCTCATAAAAATTTTTAATCTCCTATATTTCCTTGATTGATGTCCTTAATTTCATATAAGAGATTGGTTAAGATTTTGCATTGAAATGACCTTTTAATTCAGCAGTCTCTTTGACCAAATTTTTATGTCTGATTTTCATCTATTTCAACTTTCAGCTACAACAGGTAAGTGATTCTTTTAACACACAGCCCCTAGTTTTAGTCTGTGTTTTAAGCTTATAATTTAAAACTTTATGATTATCACCTTATATGTTATGCTGTCCAGTACCATTAGCAACCACCCTATTCTACAGTCATTGCATTCTTTAGGCTATATATATGCTATTCTATGGTGTGGGCCTTGTTCCTACCCAAAATTTGCACAGATAATAATTTAATACATATTTTACCATTTCTTGCCATCTATTTTAGGGTCCCATCTCTTAATACTAGCTATTTTTCACTGTCATCTATCCCAATTTGGCTAGATAACCATACTAGATTTCCATGTACCAACCAGATATTGTCCTTCCCACCCCAGATAATATCGGAGTGTTTGTATTTGCAACTACATCTGTAAACAGTTTCTGTATTAATGTTGGTAGATATAAGACAGAAATTTACTCTGGCTGATGTATGTAAAATGGAATTTATTAAACAGGTACTAAATGACTCATAAACACTAGGAAGACAGGAGAATTGGCATCAGAGACATCATATTCAGGACAAACATAGGATCGTGATCGCTCAGCAGAACTTGTCCACTTAGAACACTTCTGTCACCGCATGCTAGATACTGCTATTTTCACCATTGGCCTGGTTCCTGGGAATTGGGTCATGCTGCAACTACTTCATACGTACAAAGCGTTTAGAAAATAGAGTTTTAGGCATTTTTGTCTTCAAATTTTAACTGCCACCTAGACTTACAAGAAGGGAGCTCTCCAAAGATCTGGAGGATTTGGAGGATTCAGATATGGCACATCCTCCCCAAGTCATATCTACAGTTGACCCTTGAACAGCACATGTTTGAACCATGTGGGTCCGCTTATATATAGTTTTTTACAGTACAGTACTATAAATATATTTCTCTTGTGATTTTCTTAAATTTATTTAGCTGATTTTATTATAATACAGTATATAATACATGTAACATGCAAAATCTATGAATTGACTATTTATCAGTACGGTTTCTGATCAACAGGCTATTAGTAGTTCAGTTTTGGGGGAGTCAAAAGTTACACACAAATATTTGCACAGCGGTCAGTGCCCCTAACGTCTGATTGTTCAAGGATCAACTATACTTACTTACATTTATATGTATGTGTTATGTTATTTATTACTATGTATATTATATATAAATAAAATCAAGTGTTTTTTTGAAGTTATATAAATGAGAAGCATATGTCAATAGGCAGGTTTAAAATTTAGGAGGGAAAAGCAGGCACTAAGCTACCCATTGTCCTCCCCTCTTGCCTGTTCATAGGATGAGCTCTACTCCATTGAGAATATTTCTCTTATTAGCAAAGCTAGTTTTCTGCTTTGTTTTTTCCCATTAATACCTCCTGGATTTACCCCCATCTGCTCTTATGTCATTTGGGCCTGACAAATGGTTTTATATTTAGAGGGTATTTACTGAATCATGTCTTAGAGTAAAAACACTCAGACTGTTTGGTAATGAATAGGGGAGAGGTGGCACTGGCTTAGTGCTTTTTAAAATAGCCCTATGGTGGGCGCGTGGGTGGCACAGTCGGTTGGGGGTCCGACTTCAGCCAGGTCACGATCTCGCGGTCCATGAGTTCGAGCCCCGCGTCAGGCTCTGGGCTGATGGCTCAGAGCCTGGAGCCTGTTTCCGATTCTGTCTCCCTCTCTCTCTGCCCCTCCCCCGTTCATGCTCTGTCTCTCTCTGTCCCAAAAATAAATAAACGTTGAAAAAAAAATTTAAAATAGCCCTATGGAAGAAGCTGTTCTGCATTTACCAAAACTATATTCTCTTCCTTTTGGACATAGAACTAGAACAGCATTTCCTATGTTCTCTTACACTTGCATGTGACCTTGTGGCTAAGTTCTGGCCATTGGAATGTGGGTGAAAATAATGTGTACCATTTTAACATACTTTATACAATCCTCTAGGTTCTTTTCCCCTTCTGGCTGGTAGGAATGGAGACACTGTCTAAGGTGTTGAAAGTGGTTGAGTCACAGTATGGAATGAGGAAGCATGGAAAATGACCCTGTGGCTGACTAGAACTTTCCTTTGATTTTAGTTCAGTTGAATAGGCCTCATAATGCCTTCTATTTATTTATTCTATTGATGCTGCCTATTAACTTTCAGTAACTTCTTTTCAGATATTATCCTTCTTGATTGTGTTCCTTACAGATTCTAATTATTTTTTAAATCTATGTTTAATTACTAATCTCTTGTTTTTTTTTCTGTTTGTCCTCTTTGACCTGTAGATTTTTAGCTATCTCCTGGAACCTCAAATCCTGGCATCTATATAATCATAACCTTTACTTTCTATTCCCCAAGTTCCCAATATCATAAATAGAAATCCAATCTGGGAATCTTGTAATCAGTTAAAATGACAAAAATGAATATTATAATGGTATTACAGGATGCATTCTGGAAAAAATATTTTCCCTTTTTATCACTTCTTAGTATAATCAATGCAATTTAGGATCTTAAACTTCTCAGATTATAGGAGAGTTCTCAGAATCTATTTTCTATTAAAACTGTTTAATAAAGGTCAATCCAAATGCTTTTATTTGAAATAAATGATTTAAAAGGCAAAAGGTGGAAATAATATGTTTTCACATGTTTATTTAGGTTCTATAAATAAAGATGAGTGGTTTTGGAATTTTGGTATTTCATAATAGTGAATTGATTACATGGTATATCTTTTTTTTAATTTTTTTTGTTTTTACGTTTTAGTGTTGGAAGGATGTGGCTATTGAATTAGGATATATTTCAAATTATTGTTTCTAGGAATGAATGAATATGCAAAATTTTTATTTCTCTCTCTCTTCTTCTCTTCTCTTTCCTTTGTGATGTCATATAACGTAGTAAACTTTTGTCCCTCATCCTTTTTCTGAAGGCAGGGAGAAAGCTGCTTACAGAATAAAGACATCAAACTATTTCCTGCATATATACTTTAGGCAAAGGCTGTTTTACTTATCAATATTTTTCTTTTCAGAGGCTAGAAGTGAAATCTGATTCCCCTTTTCCCTGCCACCCTCCCCTTCCTGTTGATGACAGCTATACCTAAAGAGGAAAGTAGATAAAGTCTAACATGATTGGGTAGTGATGAACTACTGTGTAAATGTCTACTATGCCCTAAGAGATAATATGTGCTGTTCACTTCTCAATACAGAGAAGATTCAAGTAAGCAGTCTTGGAAACAGAGCATAAATATGTTGGATTTTTTGTGAAACAGAGTATCGCTGGGTTATATTTATCAACAAATAGATCCTTCAGGTTTCTTTATAGCCTTCACTATTGGAAAGGGTGAAGTAGTGTTAAAGAATATGGGAGTTGATTGCCAGAAGAATATCTTTTAAAATAAAAAAAAGATATAATGACAGCCTCATAATATATAAAGCTTTTGGCTATCAATTTAAATTAAATGCATGAAATTAAATCCCCTTTGTTCGGTATTGCTTATGATTTTATGTACGTAAATGAGGAACTTTTAAATTGTATATTCTACATCATGCATCCCTCTTGTGCAAATTTAACACACTAAATTAATACATAAGGTGGCAATTTAAGACTGTATACCAGTGAGGTTAGAGACATGTTTTCCTGGAATTATTAAAAACCTCTGAGCACTTAGCACTGTGCAATTCTCAAAATGGGTTCTCCATGAATGCCATTTGGGGTGGAGTGGAAACATGGAAAAAGTATGGTTTGAATGAATATTTAACTTTGTCTCTTGGCATTTTTAACTTTAAAATTCCTACATTAAGGAAATAAGACTCTATTTAAAAATATATAAGTTGTGGGGAATTGATAAGGTTATGTGAGGCGTTCAGATTCTGTGCTCAATCAACTTATATATTTTACACAAACTAAGAACATCATATAACGTGTAACACACACATGGTAGCCTGAGGAGGTATAATAAATCATCATGTGCTGTCCTTTATTTTGGAGAGAATTTGTGGTATAGATTTTGTCTAAAAATTTGGGGAACTATAAAGAAAGTCATGTATATTTATAAATTAGATCCATTTGGGAAGGAAATAATGCCATATTACTTTAGTTTTGCTGATATGGTCCTTAGCTTTTAACTAGACATGGCCTCAAATGTACAAAATAAACGGCCTTTGTTTAACAGAATTCCTTAACTGTATATTTGGGTCTATTTACATTTAGCACAGGCTAGTTCTTACCAATGCAGTTTAGATAATTAAGGCATAAAGTAAGTTTGCAGTTAGCTCTTGAAATAAGACAATAAAGATATAATTATTTGTAAAAATTGATTCAGTTGGCTGCCTTATTAAATCAATCCAATTTAAACACTGGAAAACAAGAGCAATTATTGTTCATTATTTGGGAATAAGGAAAAGTTAGGGAAAAATTAGGACGGCATATGAGGTATTTGCTTTGTAGGTACTTGTATAAGGGCGTTTCTCAGCACCCTAGGTTTGTCCTCATTAAATTGTTCCTGAATAACATGCCTTACCCAGAAGGTATATAGTTCATACTAATTTGTGGCTTTTCAAGTAAATATTTCAATTTTTTCTATGGGCTCTCATTTACCATTTTGCTTTGTGAAATGTTGTCTTAAACTAGGAGATATACCTATCAGAAGAACTGTCCTTCTTATAAGTAATCCTACCCATGTAAGAGATTTCTAAAAACCTGAGTGTGTTTTGTTTCTGTTCTTTGTTTCTGAATATTCTTCCCAGGCAGAAAATCAGGGTATTTATATTGTGGATAGAAGTCATGAGAATACCACCTTTGAATACCCTATTTCAAAGTTAACTAACAAAAAGGACAGTGCAATAATAATTTAATAATAAAAAATAATTTCCTATTGCAAAATAATGCTGAAGTTATTAAACTTATTTTAGAATGCATACCATAAACCATTAATTGTTATCAGGGCTAAGAGCAGAGAAATCTTGAGTACAATGAATTTTGGTTTGTATAGCCAGAATCACATAATTATCTATCTTAGAGAATAGTAAACTATTGCCCAGAAATAGAGTGGTGGTTGTAAATGTGAGTTGATGTGAAAATGAATATCTTATTATAGTAGGTTTGAATTTGCTCTATGACCCTTGAAATGAAAACAAACAAACAAACATTCCTACTCTCTATATTTGGGTAACTGCCTCCTCCCTCAAAATCTTGGATCTCTCACTCTCAGAAACTTTGGATCTCTGGTCTGTGAGCTTTGTGAAACCAGTTCCCTTGGGACCAGGAAAACTTAAGAATATAGGAAATGAAAGCTTGACTATTCTAGGATGGAGGGCAAGAGGAAAATTGTCCCAAGTTACTTACAGTAAAGAGACAAATATAGCAAGTAATATTTCAGCAGATTCTTCTATAATATATTTAGATGACAGTCCGTTGCAAGTATACTAATAGTGTTAAAAGCAGGTAAGAATTTAAGTGTGATAATATTTCCAAACACTCTCAAGCATTACTAAGTGAATACCAGATACTTAAAAGCTCACTTATTTTTATGGAGCTTGGTTGCATTGCAACATTATGCTTAATTTCTCAAATTAATAAGCATAATTTAACATTATGCTTACTTTCTTGCATTAGATAGGAATTAAAGAGGGCAATGTTTGGAAACTGTGATTAAAATATGTTTATTGGCTTCAAAAATTCCTCAAAGTTTAAGTGTCATCTCTTGAAGAAATAAAAATTGTTAGAAAATTTGACATGTGTGATTTCCTACTTACCACCCCAAAATGAGATGAAATCAATTGAGATCATCTTCCTTTATTTTTCAGAAACTAAATTAGCATGTCCCAGAGAACAGAAGTGCTAATGAGTCTGCAGTCAGATGCTATTTGGATTAACAATATAAAGAGTTACCATTCATGCTGGATTCAAGTTGAAATTCCTAAGAGTAATACCATGCTCATCTGGGCATATGTTAATGGAGAAAAGGCCATTGGAGATGGTGCACATAGGCTATAAAAACAAATCTATTTTAGTGTGCATGCTAGGTTATGTTTATATTCAAATTTCAGGGATCTCTTAAGAACAGCTTTCAATTGTACATGCCTACCACATGAAGCATGTGCTTCTGAATGACCTTCCTATATTGTTTAAAGGGTTAGCCATCACCTCCTGTATCTGTGACATTTGTGTTGACCAAGGGCAGTGGGACCTGTACAGTGACACCAAATCTGACACATTCACCCAGGGGGAATGCCTTTTAGCAGGCTTTTCCTCTTTTCATGGACTAGAAATTTGGCTTGCTTTCTTTCTTGCTTTCTTTTCCATCTTGTTTGCACTGATACTTGTTTTGGTTGCTTTAATGTGACTAATGGATTTAGAGACACTTTATTTTTCTCTGTATCATCAATATTTGTTATTGTTTCACCTGAATTGGAATTGAATTTCCAAGCCTATTTGATAAAAATATTGAGAGGCCGCTGTGCTTAGTTTAATATTCACTTTAAACCAAAAGATAGTTTTTCACATACCTAAGGCTATGAAAAGTTTTTTTGTGAAAAATGTAAGGCGGGATAACTGAATCAGCAACTTAAATTTTTTTATTAAGGATGTTTGGAGCACTTTGCAAACAGAATATAATTAACGGCCAAAATGTTTAGTCCTCAAAACTTGAATCCTAACATAGAGTACTCAAAGAGGAGCTCAATTGAAATTTCAATAGCAAAATAATTTCATGAGGTGGTTTTAATTGGACCATTATAAATTAGTAGGACTTCAATAGAAAGACAAAAAAAAAAAAAAAGAAAAGAAAAAAAAGGATAGAAAAAAAGACAGGAGTCAGGGCCCCTGGGTGGCCCAGTAGGTTGGGCCTCCTACTCTTGATTTCAGCTCAGGTCATAATTCCAGGGTTGTAGGGTCAAGCCCTGCATCAGTCTCCATGCTGAGTGGGAGACTGCTTGAGATTCTCTCTCTTTCTTCCTGGGCCCATCTTGCTCCATCACATTCTCTAAAGTAAAAAAAAAAAAAAAAAAAAAAAAAAAAGAAGTTAATATTTGCAATGGATTCTTTTCACAATTTAATATTTCTGTTTTGTTTTCCCACTGATTTTTCTTAACTGGGACTTAATTGATATTTCTCTTCTTTATGGGGGTTAGATCCACCCCATAAAGGGTTTACCTTTTACATGTAGGCAAAACTCTACAATTTCCTATGTCATTGAAATGGGTTGCAGAATTCCATTTCCCTGCCTAAAACCTTGTGACTTTATTGATCTCCCAGTAAGGGGTATGGAAGCAATAGGAATTTGTGGGTGAATGGTGGCAGAGCATGGAAGTAAAGTTTCTTTTCTTTTTTCCTTGAGAGAGAGAGAGAGAGGGAGAGGGAGAGAGGGACAGAGAGAGAGGGAGGAGATTGGGGAGGGACAGAGGGAGAGGGAGACAGAGAATCTTAAGCAGGTTGAATCTCATGACTGTGAGATCATGACCTGAGCCAAAATCAGGAGTCGATGCTTAACTAAGTCACACAGGTGCCCCAAAGGAAGCTAAAATTTCTAAGACTAGCTCTCTTTGAGAAATGCCATCATTTACTGAGGTATTGTTGGAAAGAGATAACATGATTTTGGAATCATGAGATGGTTCATTGATTCAACAGATATTACATAATTTCTGCTGGTACTATGATTGACAGTGAGATGATCAGAATGTGGATCTTCTCTTTGAGAAGCTCACTGTTCAGTACAGTCTCCTAATTTACAGTTGAGAAAACCAATACCAGACAAGTGATGGGACGTGTTCAAGGTGATACAATTAAGAGTGTGATGAGAACCCTAACACAGGCCTCCTTAGTTCGCGGTGATGGAAGAAACACATGGGCTCATTCTCTTTTTTGTGAACTCACATAAATTAAGAATATACAGTTAGCCATCCTGCTATCACATATTACCAGTCAATAGAGTTTTGAAAATATCCACATTGGCAAAAACCAGGAGGATGGGTTGCAAAATCCAATTTAATGAATGAATGAATGAATAACATCTTACATGGTAATATTGCTAACTGGTGTTCCATCCTTTCACATTCTATTGATGTTTTACATATCCTACTATATTCTTTTTTTGTTTTTTGTTTTTCTTTGGCTTTTAAAAATCACCACAAACTTAATGCCTTAACACAATGCAAATTTATTATCTTATAACTCTGAAGTTCAGAAATCTGAAATGAGTCTCACTAGGTGAAAATCAAGGTGTTGGGCATGTGTTTCTTTCTGGAGGCTCTTAGGGAGAATTCTTTTTCTTTTCTGTCTTCTAGAGGCCACCTGGATTCCTTGGCTTGTGGTTCGCTTCCATCTTCAAAACTAGCAATGGCTATCTACTGTTTCTTACATAACATTACTCTGACTCTAACTCTTCTTCCCCCTCCACATTTAGAGACCATTATGATTCCCCTGTGACACATGAATAATTCAGGATAATCTTATCTTAAGGTCAGCTGATTGGCAACCCTTAATTCCATCTGCAATCTTAGTTCCCTTATGCCATGTTAAATAATATATTCACGGGTTGTGGCGTTTAGGACATGGACATCTCTGGAAGACCATTCTGCCTAACACACCCACTGATGCTATTATTTAATTGAACCAAATGATACTCTGAACACATTCAGGATTCAGACACAGGCCAAGAAGACCCAATAACCCAAAGACTGAGTAGCTTTCCAGTGATATTCCTGGAACTACCTTTACTTTGTTTTAGTTGCACATTGTATATACATGTATTAGGTATTATTACATAGTTTATTTCTCTCACAAGACTAGTGTTTCTCATCTTTAGCACTATTGACATTTAGGTCAGGTAATTCTTTGTTGTTGGAGCTACCCTGCATATTTTAGGGTATTTAGCAGCATCTTCAGCCTCTCTATCCAGTAGCATCCCTCAACACCCCCCCCCCCCATTGCAATAATCAAAAAATGTCAATAGACGTTGCCAAATATCCCCTGGTATCCCCTGGAAGTCCCCTGGTTGAAAGCTACTGCTCTAAACTGTGAACCTTTTTAGATCAGGGACCACATCTTTGTATTACCTGACTCTCTAGCACAGGGCTTTGCATATAGTAGGTACCTAGTAAATTTTAGTTGAATGAATGAATGGAAATCTCAAAAGTAGTCATAATCATTACAGAGATAGAAGTTTTTCTCTCTTTTTTTAAATATACTTTATTGTCAAATTGGCTTAATACAACACCCAGTGCTCATTCCAACAAGTGCCTTCCTCAATGCCCATCATCCATTTTCCCCTCTCCTCCCCCCCCCATCTACCCTCAGTTTGTTCTCTGTATTTTAGAGTCTCTTGTGTTTGCCTCCCTCCCTCTCTGTAACTATTTTTTCCCCCTTCCTTCCCCCATGGACTTCTGTTCAGTTTCTCTAGAAGCTTCTCTTGATTCTACAATGGGTGTTTAAAATATAGTCTGATTAAGTCCCACCGAAAAATATTGCACATATACAGTTTTGAAGTAAATACTTTAAATTTGGCAAAACTCATCATCACAATGACTATCACCTAATGAATGCTTACTACATACTTGATATGCTGTACATTCTGTATATTTAATCCATATGACTGAGGTATTCTTTAGACCTTGGCAAGAGGGGCCCAGTCATTGAGTTCTGTATTTTAGAGAACCTTGATATTACAAGTACAAAACCAAAACAAAACAGACCATACATTTGTTAGATTCGTTGGTACCTTCAACATTAGATTGGACATTGAACTCCTCAAGGACGGGCACTCAGCATGGACACAATATGGCCCTTAGCCCTAAGCATCTTTCTCATGACCTCAGAGCAATGCTGTTTCAGATCTCTTACTCTGTGTCTCTGAAATGAAGAATGGTGCTTACAAATTCTATATAGATGTGTTGACTTTGCTATCGTTGACCTCAGAGATGAACACCACTTTGGAGTATGGAGAGGATTGGAGCAATGCAAAGATTTAGGTAAGAGAAAATATCAACTGACTAGTGAAATTCTTCTTCTAATAGGATGAGTACAAAGATTCTTGAATAGCAAGCATTGTTTTCCAGAAGTACTGAACTTAATTTTCTCTCTCTTTTTGTGTTCTGATTAGTGGTTCCAGCAATAATCATCAATTAGTACAAATTCTGTAGCACTTCCACGTGAAACATTTCATAATACAACAATCTATAGAAGTTTTAAGTGTGTGTGTGGTTAGTAATGTATGATACTAAATATGATACTCTTTGTGTATTAGTTTTTTTAAATGTTTTTATTTCTAAAAAAACTTTTTTTAACGTTTATTTATTTTTGAGGGAGAGAGAGACAGAGTGTGAGCTGAGAAGGGGCAGAGAGAGAGGGAGACACAGAATCGGAAGCAGGCTCCAGGCTGTCAGCACAGAGCCTGACGTGGGGCTCAAACCCACGGTCTGTAAGATCATGACCTGAGCTAAAGTCTGGCACTTAACCGACTGAACCACCCAGGTGCCCCTAAAATGTTTTTAAATTTATTTTTTATTTTATTTTATTTTTTTTAATTTTTTTTCAACGTTTTTATTTATTTTTTTGGGACAGAGAGAGACAGAGCATGAACGGGGGAGGGGCAGAGAGAGAGGGAGACACAGAATCAGAAACAGGCTCCAGGCTCTGAGCCATCAGCCCAGAGCCTGACGCGGGGCTCGAACTCACAGACTGCGAGATCGTGACCTGGCTGAAGCCGGACGCTTAACCGACTACGCCACCCAGGCGCCCCTAAATTTATTTTTAAGAGACAGAGAGAGCACAAGTGAGGGAGCACAAGCAGAGAAAAAGAGGGCTCCAGGCTCTGAGCTATCAGCACAGAGCTGGACATGGGGCTCGAACCCACAAACTGTGAAATCATGACCTGAGCTGAAGTTGGATGCTTAACCGACTGAGCCACCCAGGCACCCCTAAATATGATATTCTTAATGTTAGCAATGAGATTAACTGAACACTAGAATTTGTAAATAAGTTTATTGAAAATATTTAAGATTTCGTTATATTTTCAAGCAAATGTTCATCTATATTAAATAATTTTGATTAATAAATTTGATACTTGTTAATTTTAATTGATAAGCAAATATTAGAAGGAAATAACTTGAAAACATGAAAATAGATATTTATATTTATTTTAAATTATACTGTCTAATTAAATATTTTTAGATTTGGTACATATTTTGAATTTAATGATGTGTAATTGTAAAGAGTCTTTAGATCATTACAGTCTACAAAAAGCAACTTATGTAAACATCTTGATTTTTTTTTAAACAACATACTCATTTTGCTAAAATAAGGTAAAACAATAAGTGTTCTGAAACAAATAGATTCTAATTTGCATTATATAAGTTTTTATTTCTGAGTCTAAAACTGCTGGCTCATCAACAGAAGTCCTGGTCTTTAGTATTTGCCAACTTTTGGTCCCATAAAAATCATATTGTTTTTGATTTTTGTCATTATGAAGGTATTTTTGTCAAGGTAGGAGGATAGAACATATTTTATTTAACAGTTTGTTGGCTTCATTTAGAACTTTTAAATATTTAGACATATGGTATGTGGGGCTCTATTTGTATTCTTGTCCCGGGCGGGCCTACATACAATAACTTTATGAGCTAGATACCATCAATCTCTTCTTTTATGCTTTTACCTAAAGCTCAGGGAATTAAACAAATTGCTTGAGGTAACCCGTAAGTGGAAGAACTGGTTTCCTACCCAGGTCTTTTTGCTTCCCATGCCTCGCAAAACCACAACATCAGTTAGTTACTGAAGATTTATCTCTTGCTTATGATCTTTATGAGGAAAACAGCAGAAATGGGCAGCACATTAGACAGTAGGAATATTGTTCCTGTCAACTGCCTTTTCTCTCCAGGAACATCAAACTACCTAGATAGCTCTTGCATCTCAAAAATGTGTGTGTGCATGTGTGTTCACATGTATGTAGGCATGTGTACTTAGAGGTTGAGGGTGGAATTAGAGATTGGTGCTCTAGTAGCTTTATAAACAGCAAAGCAGGATGGTCTTTCCTAATGCTTTTACTTGAAGATCAAAGTGCATGCAATTGTTTTGAATACAAAATGAAATTGACTTAAGTCAGAATGTTAATGTCCCATGTACTTTTGTGGAATTTATCAATATCTAGTAAAAATTAGACTCATTAGATATTGTACAGAAAATTTACTCTCTTCTTGCTCGTTGAATGAAGAATTTATTTACAGTCTTTCTACTGCTTTGCTTCCTCCAGAGTTTAAGATTACAGGTTACAGGTTAATGCAGTAATTAAGATGATTGATTCTGGAGACAAACCGCTTGAGTTAAAATCTTGGCTCTATCACTGACTATATATGTGACTTTGGGCAAATTATTTAATTTCTCAGAGCCTCAGTTTTCTTACCTATAAAATGGGCATAATAATAGTTCTTACCTCATAAGGTTGTAGGATTAAGTGATTTAATACATATAAAAAACTTAGAATGGTGCCTAATAAATATTCATACATTCATTACTTCATGATGAATATTGATTTGAAGCTTTTAGTAGTGAGCTATTGAGAGGCAAAATGATTAGCATATTAGTATTCACTAAACAACATGTTAAGGAAATTACAAAAACTATTTAAAAATGATTCTATCAGGTTGATCACCAGTTGCCTAAAGATGTTTAAATAATACTTCCACT